>NC_090932.1:1704425763-1705028263 GCF_040938575.1 Ambystoma mexicanum | reverse complement strand
GTGATCCTGGGCAAACCATATATTCATAATTCTCATTTTCATGGGGAGGAATGGAATGGATAGGAATGGAAGGACGCATCACAGTGCAGCCTTGTGATCCTCAACACATTTTGCAGACACTTTGCTCTTAGGCTTCATGAAGATGAAAGTGAGGCACTCAGCACTTGAAGATGGAGGTGTCCCTCCATTGCTCTGCAGCCTTCTGACCCTAATCAAACACTGCATACAAGTAGGTATTATTCTGCAGGCGGAAGAAGGGGGGCACTCAGCACTTAGGATGGGGAGGTTCATCACAGTGCGAGCATGTTATCCTGAGCAAATAGCTCTTAGGTTTCAGGAGGGGTGGGGGCGAGAGAGGCACTCAGCACTTGAAGATGGAGGGACACATTGCCATGCAGCCTTCTGACCCTCTTTAACCAATGCAGCCACTTAGCTCTTATGCTTCATGGAAAGGAGGAGAGGCACTCAGCACTTGAAGATGTAGGGGTTCATTGCAGTGCAGCCATGTGACCCTTTGCAAATTCTCGGGACACTTAGCTCTTATGCTTCCTGTACAGAAAATGAAGCACTCAGATGCTGAGGTTCATTATGGTGCAGCCATGTGACCCTCTGCAAATTCTGGGGACACTTAGCTCTTATGCTTCCTGTACAGAAAAAGAAGCACTCAGATGCTGAGGTTCATTGCAGTGCAGCCATGTGACCCTTTGCAAATTCTCGGGACACTTAGCTCTTATGCTTCCTGTACAGAAAATGAAGCACTCAGATGCTGAGGTTCATTATGATGCAGCCATGTGACCCTCTGCAAATTCTGGGGACACTTAGCTGTTATGCTTCCTGTACAGAAAAAGAAGCACTCAGATGCTGAGGTTCATTGCAGTGCAGCCATGTGACCCTTTGCAAATTCTCGGGACACTTAGCTCTTATGCTTCCTGTACAGAAAATGAAGCACTCAGATGCTGAGGTTCATTATGGTGCAGCCATGTGACCCTCTGCAAATTCTGGGGACACTTAGCTCTTATGCTTCCTGTACAGAAAAAGAAGCACTCAGATGCTGAGGTTCATTGCAGTGCAGCCATGTGACCCTTTGCAAATTCTCGGGACACTTAGCTCTTATGCTTCCTGTACAGAAAATGAAGCACTCAGATGCTGAGGTTCATTATGATGCAGCCATGTGACCCTCTGCAAATTCTGGGGACACTTAGCTGTTATGCTTCCTGTACAGAAAAAGAAGCACTCAGATGCTGAGGTTCATTGCAGTGCAGCCATGTGACCCTTTGCAAATTCTCGGGACACTTAGCTCTTATGCTTCCTGTACAGAAAATGAAGCACTCAGATTCTGAGGTTCATTATGGTGCAGCCATGTGACCCTCTGCAAATTCTGGGGACACTTAGCTCTTATGCTTCCTGTACAGAAAAAGAAGCACTCAGATGCTGAGGTTCATTGCAGTGCAGCCATGTGACCCTTTGCAAATTCTCGGGACACTTAGCTCTTATGCTTCCTGTACAGAAAATGAAGCACTCAGATGCTGAGGTTCATTATGATGCAGCCATGTGACCCTCTGCAAATTCTGGGGACACTTAGCTGTTATGCTTCCTGTACAGAAAAAGAAGCACTCAGATGCTGAGGTTCATTGCAGTGCAGCCATGTGACCCTTTGCAAATTCTCGGGACACTTAGCTCTTATGCTTCCTGTACAGAAAATGAAGCACTCAGATGCTGAGGTTCATTATGGTGCAGCCATGTGACCCTCTGCAAATTCTGGGGACACTTAGCTCTTATGCTTCCTGTACAGAAAAAGAAGCACTCAGATGCTGAGGTTCATTGCAGTGCAGCCATGTGACCCTTTGCAAATTCTCGGGACACTTAGCTCTTATGCTTCCTGTACAGAAAATGAAGCACTCAGATGCTGAGGTTCATTATGATGCAGCCATGTGACCCTCTGCAAATTCTGGGGACACTTAGCTGTTATGCTTCCTGTACAGAAAAAGAAGCACTCAGATGCTGAGGTTCATTGCAGTGCAGCCATGTGACCCTTTGCAAATTCTCGGGACACTTAGCTCTTATGCTTCCTGTACAGAAAATGAAGCACTCAGATGCTGAGGTTCATTATGGTGCAGCCATGTGACCCTCTGCAAATTCTGGGGACACTTAGCTCTTATGCTTCCTGTACAGAAAAAGAAGCACTCAGATGCTGAGGTTCATTGCAGTGCAGCCATGTGACCCTTTGCAAATTCTCGGGACACTTAGCTCTTATGCTTCCTGTACAGAAAATGAAGCACTCAGATGCTGAGGTTCATTATGATGCAGCCATGTGACCCTCTGCAAATTCTGGGGACACTTAGCTGTTATGCTTCCTGTACAGAAAAAGAAGCACTCAGATGCTGAGGTTCATTGCAGTGCAGCCATGTGACCCTTTGCAAATTCTCGGGACACTTAGCTCTTATGCTTCCTGTACAGAAAATGAAGCACTCAGATGCTGAGGTTCATTATGGTGCAGCCATGTGACCCTCTGCAAATTCTGGGGACACTTAGCTCTTATGCTTCCTGTACAGAAAAAGAAGCACTCAGATGCTGAGGTTCATTGCAGTGCAGCCATGTGACCCTTTGCAAATTCTCGGGACACTTAGCTCTTATGCTTCCTGTACAGAAAATGAAGCACTCAGATGCTGAGGTTCATTATGATGCAGCCATGTGACCCTCTGCAAATTCTGGGGACACTTAGCTGTTATGCTTCCTGTACAGAAAAAGAAGCACTCAGATGCTGAGGTTCATTGCAGTGCAGCCATGTGACCCTTTGCAAATTCTCGGGACACTTAGCTCTTATGCTTCCTGTACAGAAAATGAAGCACTCAGATGCTGAGGTTCATTATGGTGCAGCCATGTGACCCTCTGCAAATTCTGGGGACACTTAGCTCTTATGCTTCCTGTACAGAAAAAGAAGCACTCAGATGCTGAGGTTCATTGCAGTGCAGCCATGTGACCCTTTGCAAATTCTCGGGACACTTAGCTCTTATGCTTCCTGTACAGAAAATGAAGCACTCAGATGCTGAGGTTCATTATGGTGCAGCCATGTGACCCTCTGCAAATTCTGGGGACACTTAGCTGTTATGCTTCCTGTACAGAAAAAGAAGCACTCAGATGCTGAGGTTCATTGCAGTGCAGCCATGTGACCCTTTGCAAATTCTCGGGACACTTAGCTCTTATGCTTCCTGTACAGAAAATGAAGCACTCAGATGCTGAAGTTCATTATGGTGCAGCCATGTGACCCTCTGCAAATTCTGGGGACACTTAGCTCTTATGCTTCCTGTACAGAAAAAGAAGCACTCAGATGCTGAGGTTCATTGCAGTGCAGCCATGTGACCCTTTGCAACTTCTCGGGACACTTAGCTCTTAAGCTTTCTGTACAGAAAATGAAGCACTCAGATGCTGAGGTTCATTATGGTGCAGCCATGTGACCCTCTGCAAATTCTGGGGACACTTAGCTCTTATGCTTCCTGTACAGAAAAAGAAGCACTCAGATGCTGAGGTTCATTGCAGTGCAGCCATGTGACTCTCTGCAAATTCTGGGGACACTTAGCTCTTATGCTTCCTGTAGAGAAAGGGAAGCACTCAGATACTGAGGTTCATTGCAGTGCAACCTTGCCAACATCAAGGTACACACAGGGCATCTAAAGTTCACATACGTTGGAATGCCAAGTGAAGGTATCCACACTTACTGAAAATGAACCAATTCCTGAACGCAAAGTCCAACACACTACGCATATAACATTACCTTGTTGTGCACCCCTCTTTCAGAAGGCACACTGCACACATTAGGCAGTTGGATCCTTGCTGTGGTTAAATTAGCCGTGGGAAGGAGTGCTGTGGTGTGAGTTAAGGATCACTTTGTAGTCTGATGAAGTGTTTCAGTAAGTGTCTAAGTACACAGCACCTTGTCATAGACAGGAACCTTAACGCTTGTTTAAAAACTGTATTTCCCACTGATATATTTCTATGTACATTACAGGGTCTGCGGTAACGGTCGTGTTGTTATGGTTAAGTTCCTCAACCTATAGGAAGAACCCTTTTTGGCCGGCTTATATCTTCGCCTCCCCAGACCGAATCCTCACAAAACTTGGCAAAAATAGTATATGGCCCTGTCAGATTGATACTGCGAAGTTTGGTGATGTTTCATCAAGGGTGGCAAAGTTATAAGGGGGGGTTCCCAAAATGTGTGGTTTTTCCCCTTAGACACAATGGAAAATAATTTTGCTCACGTCTACAGCCCAAACTGCTCGACGGATTTTCACCAAATTTGCGGGAGAAGCGGTGGCTTGGTCTCGAAAGCATGCTTTTGTAAATTTGGTGTAAATCCACCCAGTCATTTATTTTTAAACGAGCAAACGTGAGTTAAAACAAATTAGTGATATCTGGGTTTGGTCTGCGGACTCGATACCCTGTTCGGTCCACAGACGGCCCACCGATTGGCTCAGAGGATGGCGTGAGGTCTGTGGATATCGGACGCGTCCACTAATTGGATGGTGAAAAGCGTGAAGTGCACTCAGATTTTTGGGAAACACCCACCATGTTGGATTTGCAGACAGCGCCCATTGTCCGTGAACATCGCAGTAAAACATTAAAAAACACAACATTGCACTTGTCAAACATGTAAAATAATCTCTGGGGACATGAGGGGTAATGAGGATGGAATCGGATATGACCTTAAAAAGCCAACAAACTGGCGTGTTTCTTCTCTGATGTCCGCAAACAGTTCGGGAAAGTCCTGCGATGTCAGCGAACATCTTAGATGTTCCGCGGCATCTATGCTTATTTGTGCATTACAGGGTTGGTGAATAGCAGCTTTTGGATGGCTTATAACTTTGGTGCCACTCAATGAAACTGCATGAAATTTGGGAATTCCATTCTAGACTGGATTCTGAATGGTTTTGGAAAGTGTGGGGCTGTTTTGTCAAGAGGAAACAAAATTAGATTATATTTTAAAGTCTTTTAAATGTGTTGCCATTTGACGAATCTGCACAAAAGTTTGCAAAAAGGTTTTGGATCTAGATATAAATGTTTTGCAGAGTTTGGTGGGATTTTTTAAGAGGGGTCTAAATTATAGCGGCGGGTTTCAACATTTTTATATGGCTTATAATTTTGTTGCCATTTGACAAATGTGGACCAATGTTTTTAGAAATATTATAGACCCAACCTTGAATGTTTGTGCAAAGTTTGAATCGATTTTGTCAAGTGGGGGCTAGGTTATATCACTATTGTATGTACGTACATTTTGGCACTTTTGAAAAAAATAAAACAACAGCGGATTTCCAGCAAACTTGTGTAAGAAGTATTGGCAAGGACCTGGAAGCATGGTTTTGCAAATGTGTCTTTGTTTTAGTTTTTGACAAGTGTCATAATGTAGATACAAAAAATAGAGATATACCTTTGGTGACTGAGGTATAGGCTGTGGCCTTGGGCGGTGGCCAGATTGTCTGGGTCATGGCACAAGGTCATGACCCAGACTATCTGGCTACTGGCCATCACCACGAGGGACGACCAATGGGAAAAAGTGGCCATGTCCACCAGGGACCTTCTATGTGGTAAAGATTTTTGAAATTGTGACAGGTTTCAAAGGGAAAACACATGTGCTTGTGGTAATATGGTCATAGGGTTCTCTCTTTGCCTTCTGCAGGCTGCCATGGAGAGGGAAGAGGGGCTCTGTACGGAGCCCCGCCTTCCCTTTCCATGATGGCCATCTTGGAAAAGGTTTTTCCTATATACAGCAGGATGCCACGCACGGCCCGGTTAAGGAAGAAAAACATTTTTTTTAGCACCCATGGTTTCCGCTTTGGCAACCCGGGCTGCTAATGGCCTTCATCCCTCATTGCAGGGGCTGGGACTGGGGATAATGGCCCTATGCACTCATTATACACCCTTGCTTCGCTTGGACTGATAACATGGGCTGGCGGGTTGTTATCCCCTGTTCCAGTCCCTGGAAAGGGAGATGAACACCAGATTATTCCCAATAGCATAACACAAAATGGTAATGGAAATGTTGGAATATCTTATTTAGTCAATGTACTTTACTTAGAAATTTAAAGCAGATGGAGGCTATAATATTTTTTTTGTTCTAGTTTTTAACTGTGAAAGGGGGTTCCTAAAGGAACCTCTTTTTTCTTCTTTTTTGATGTTTTTTTTTCAGGAGAGGCTAGAGCGTATGGTGGGGAGGGAATTGAGGGAAGAGGCACCAAGCACTAATACGGAGGGACAGGTGGACAGGGGAAGATGTTGCGCGTGTGTTGCATCTAAGGTAGTGGGCTGTGTTTTTCATGCTCCTTGATTACATCTTCAAATCCAAGTCGAAACTGCTTCCCCCTGCAGAGTGGTGTGTTGCAGTCTATACAGAGGACTGTTGTCTTCCAAATAAATTAAAAGATAAACAGCCTCCTTTATTGCTTGCTAGGCAGCTGGTGGGATTTAGTGTCCCACAGAAGTGGGCTGTGTGGTTCCAGTATTGGTTGAGGAAGATGAGGTGGAGGAAGACAGCCTACTACTTTCTAAGAAAGGAACAGCCTTTCTGAGAGCATCCCAGTGATTGGTTGTGGCGGCGCATTGAGGTGGTCCCGTAGGAGTACTGTCCAGTTAGTCCGCGACTGAGTACAAAGTTGCACTGAGTGCATTTCATTTTTGTAGCTTTAGCCTTTGGTGCATTCCCAACAGTGGTAAAAAACTGCCATACTCATGATTCTCTCTGGGTGCTAGAGGTAGGCACTTCCTCTACCTCATTTTCTTGGTCCTCTACATTGTCTTTAGAAGTACTGTGCTATTTCTGTTGTGTAGGTCCTCTAGCCGGTGGTGGTGGCTGTTGGGGAGGAGGGATGGCAATAACAGATGCCATTTTTAAGCTAAATAGAGGTGTTGTGTAGGGTATTTTGTGTATATTTGGGGCCTAGCAGTATTTTCTTACCACCAAGGATAAAAGTAATTTAGCAACAATCACCCCTTGCATTCAGATTGGGTTTGGTATTATGGTGGTATCGTGGCTATGCATTATTCCAGTACACAGATACATTTAGTTGGTATGCATTTCGTTGTGGCATAGTGATGAGCATAGTTTCTTTGCTTTATTTGTGGCCCCAACATACAAAACCCCTTTCTTTTGTTTAGACTGTTCTTGTGATCTCTAGAGGCCTCAGGCTTCTACATTATTTAAGAACACCACATTTTCATATGGCGTGCCACATATGACTGTTATCACTGATTTATCTACACCAGTGAGCTATGCTTCCATAAAGTATTCACAATAACATGTGGTATAATCACTAATTTATTGACATTAGTGAAACTATTTCCAGAGGCCTCTTTCTCTGGTGACTCATGTACGTTCAACAAACTATCAGATTGTGTTTCACTCAGAAGTCACACACACGTACACTGAGTGGAACCACGCACACAGCGATTTATAATTAATCATAACATAACTTTTTCCACATGGGATGCTTGGCATATATTACCTAATAACATCCCCTTTTATCAGGTGATATGGGCTAACAGTACCAGAGAAAAACAGAAGCAAATAGAAGCCTTTACAAGGATTGTGATTTACATCAGTTTCATTTGAAAATCATACATTACCAGTTTTGCGAGGCAGTCTTTTCTAGAATAAACATAAGAGAAGCAATTGCGAAATACATGGCATTTCATTAGATTCTTCACAACAATAAAAAGAACAGTGCATCAGTTGACTTGCATTTCTGAATAGCAACATTAGAACGCAGCTATCGCTACGCTGCCTGACTGAAATAGCTTTCATTCACACACCGCATTCTCGCTTTGTGTAAGATAATTCACTTCCACTCGAGCTGAGATCAGAACCGTCCTTTCACAGATTTAGACACAACACCAAAACTTGGCTTCTATCCAAAGAAACTGCCTAGCCCTACCGCACTAGCATGCACCAAGACTGTAAATTTGTAAATATGTAATCGATTTGTACATTTCTGCTGCATTATTCTTGTTGTATTCATTATTCTTGTTGTATTCATCTCAAGCGCCTGGATGCCCTAGGGCCAGGCGGCGCTATACAAATAATAAACTAACTAACTAACTAACCAGCAAAATTGTAGCAGATCAGCACGCGAACTCTCTGGACAGGTCGCCTTCTTTAAATGGCTCGGGACTTCCCTTTGTAACACCCGGCGAGGACATGCAGTTCCAATCTGCACTCTTTGGTCCTCAAACCGGTGCCAATTGACTGGAATCTCCAGCCCGTGAAGGTCAGCAGTACACTGGAACGACGCCCCTCAATCAGGCAGCTCCACAGCAACTCCCCTCAGGCTTCTCACCCAAGCTGTGTAAAAATGTCCACTGCCTTTCTCTCGCCCCGAGATTCTTTAGGAAACCTCTGTTACAGCCCCTAGGGTGACGTGCACCCAATAAAATTCTATCATGTCATACCCTCCTTCTTTAAACAATGGCTTGGCTTATACAGTTTAGAAACTGTATCTACTCATTTCCTGGCATGCAGATTTTGCATCCAGCTAACACAGTGAACAGAGAGAAAAAAATTAATCCAAGTGCACGTTTAAAATGACTTTCAGCCTGTTTTTTTTCACCTTATTTTGCACTGGAGAACACATTAGGATGTTATTTGATTAGAATCATGTTAGTACTGTTAATTATATTAGTTCATTAATCCACTAATGTGTCTCCTGCAACAGAGGCATTTCAGGTGAGAGACAAGAAAGAAAAAATGCGTTTTTAAATGTGATAAAAATTGCTGTGTTTTTGACTGAGTAGCCTGTCTTCATTTACATGTCCATGTCACATTGGCAACACATGGCTTGCTGTACCACATTATAGCAATACATTAATCCCATGCAATGGTGCTGTGCTCCCAAAACACGCTAAATAATCCTACATATTGTTAATATTCTTCCAAGTATGTGATGTGTACTAGAGTGTTAATGGATAATGAGTAAGAATAGGTGTAGGATCTGATCAAGGGGAACAATTTGAGTGTGAAAGTGTGTAGCTTTGTAGAAAGTGTAGTTCCAAACTGTTCGTGAAGCACGGACCCATTCGAGAAGAGCTGACGCGTTCACAAACATGTCATCATGCCGTGAGTGAACGCATGGTCACGTGACACTGTTCGGAAGGTCCGTGGTGATGTTAGACAATTGTGAACGTCGACAAACACGAAAAAAGTTGCAAAAAGAATATAGAAGTGTTAAAAGTGATGCTAGAAGGTGGGAAATGGCATAGTTTGAAGGAGAAACTTAGAAAATTAGACAAACATGTTGCTATATTGGGGTTAGTATGATATTAGTAAATTGTAGGAAATTAGCATGCACTGCTAAAACCCATGAAATTCACTGAAACAACTTTGTTAAAGGGATGTTATAGTTAAGTTGCAGTAATACAAACCTGTGAAAATCACTGGAAAAATGTTGTTAATAGGACATTATGATTACAAGTACAACCAAAAAACCTCAGAAATTTGCCACTTACGGTAAGCTAAGCAACCACTGTGCACAGTGTGCAGGAGGGACCCCAGCCGGCCCATAGGACTGGGGATTTCCCAAACAGCACTTTAAGATGGAATAGCAGCACCTGTGAGATAGATGGGGATGCAGATTTGTACTCAAGCATCAAATCAATAATGACAACTCAATGGTTTGGCAAAGGGAGTCCGTTTATTGACAAGTACATAAAATGGGGAGTTATGAATATCAGCTTTTTCTCGATTTTCCTTCTCACTTCAACTCCAATGAACTTCACGAAAATCACTTTCTTTATACCAAAAACTCGTCATCGCTGACGTGAAACGGTAAAATGTTGCATGCAATTCTATTGGTTATAGGAAGGTAACTTTACTATAGGTACTATATCTGTATATGGTAACAGGGAGAGGCGATTGGACAGACAATGTCAGGTGGGGTGACTAAGCCCTTCCTTCAGAATGACTATTGTGGACGTCACTAAAAGTACGACGTCTCATTGGTTCTACTAACTATAGCATCCTAGATTACTTGGTACATTGTGATTGGGTGATACCACGTCACCTTGTACTTTTTCACTCATGCTGAATGGTCAGCCAGATGCAGGGTGAACGTCAGTTCCTCTAGCCTCCCACCAACCAGTACCACCATCCATCACTGACCCACTGGCCATGTGTTAATTAGTTTCTAATTTGTAGGTCTCGATGCTGCATCTCTGTCTGTGAGAACTCTGATACCTGTGCATGGTTCAAGGCTGCGCGTAGGTGTGAAGGCCCCAACTCTTCTTGCTTGGCAGATCACGTGTTTTAGGCACTGTGTAATCGTCTCTGTCTCCATGAAATTCATGTATTCGATTTTAGCTTTCTGTCCACCACATGCCTTCTGCTTTTTATCTCGATTCCTTTGAACAGGATATTCCGCTCTTGGCGTCATAACTTGTATTAGCCTGTGTCAGCTAAGATGACCTTGGTTTCTTTGCACATGAGTCTCATGCATCTGAGTTTAGTTTCTGTCTTTGACTTCCAATTCCCGGGTTTGGGGCCTTCTCGCCTAGGGCCTCTGGCAACCTGCGGTTGATTCTGCCCTTTTGCAAAGTGGACATATGCGTCATATAAAGTGCTCCTTTTGAGGTAGATATGTGTATGTGGTGCGTGCTGCTAACACATTTTCTACTAAGCATAGCAAGCCGCACAATTTCCTCAGCTTCTTGCGTTTCCAGCATATGTACACGTGTAAACTGGTTGCATATCTTCATCGCTCTTATGGCATAAGCTTCTTGTACTTGACATCGTCCTTTTAACTTCAACTCAGGCTGTCGCTTACCCATGGTGTTTCGTCTCTTTTTCGTCATTCAGAGGTCATCGTTTTCTATATCCAAGTGTCAGTCCGAGTTCTTGTGACATCACCATTCGTCTTCTTTTAGTACTTTCTTGGCCTCTTCAGGGACTGTATTCAGATTATCTTCATTCCGTTTTATTTGTTGATATGGTTTCCTCAATGGGTACTTTACTGTCCATGTTTTCCTTGGTGTCGGTATTTCAATTGGTGCTGTCTTTCTGATAGGTACTGGGCAGAGCCCTACTGCGGCTCTTTGCTCGTTTATTTGCTCCTTGTACTTCACGTATTTTGGCGTGTACGTTCCTGGCACTTCAGAATGGGCTCTTTGAGTGCGGGTCATGCTTGGGACCTCCTCTACAACTGCTAAGACTAACACCCAGGACATCAAAGATGACATCACTGATGACATCACATATGAAATTATTTTTGATAATGAGTCCTTTCAAGGGATTATGTTTATAATGTTGGTAACAAGATGTCTGGAGTGATCGGGAGATCTATCATGAACTACTTAATCTATTAAAGAATGTACTCATCTAAACCAAACATTATATTGGCGTGTTGTTGTTAATACAAGAACCTAATCATACATAAACATGTGCAAAGGCTGCATCATGCACCATAAAGTCCAATATGTATAATCTTGTCATTTCGGATAGTAAAATAATGACTGACACTGTATCAGAGTTTTGCTTAATGTTAAACATGTAATAACTAGCTAACAATTCAAGATTTACTACACACTTGTGCTAGTACACACAATACATAGGAAGACCCACAATGCATACAAATCAGAGCCACATACAGGGGAACTAAAGTAAGGAAGAAAGAAACAGCATCCCCAAAAAGTGTTAATAACATTAAAGTCCATCTTCATGAATACAAATGAATTGTGTGTTTGAGGCCTGCTTATTTGCCCATGTATGTGCACCATGAGCTGAGACCAAAACCTAAGGAAAGTACTTTAAAAACATACAATGTTAATGTCTAGATATATAGCACCTTTTGAATTTTAATATTCTGACTGTCAGTGAACAGAACCACCTGGCCTATTTATGTAAGTGAACAAAATCAAGTGGCCCAGATATGTGATGTCATCAGCGATGTCATCAATGACATTTGTGATGTCATCTTTGATGTCATGGGTGTTAGTCTTAGCAGTGCACAGTGTTGGTGAGAGTTATGGTTGCTTAGCTTACCATGACTGGCGAATTTCAGGAGTTTTTTGGTTTTACTTGTAACCATAATATCCCTTTAACAACGTTTTTTCAGTGACTATATATATATATACAACAGTTAGGGCCTCATTCCGAGATTGGTGGTAGTCATGGCACTATTTGCACCAAGACTGCCACCAATAACGGGTCCAGCACCGGTGTAGTTCAATGGGGATTTACCGGTGTAGTCCGACCATGGCGGGACCAGTAAGTCCCCATTGACCATGCCCTTCCCCATTCCCATTTGAGCCCCCATATGGCTCAATGGGAATGGGGAAGGCGCTATTTACGGGCCTGCTAATGGCAGGCCCGTAATTAGTGGCTCTGCCCCTAACGGGACCCGTAAGGGACTTGTGGTCCGACCAAATGTACCTTACAGGTCCCGTAGGGGACCTCGGAATCGGGCGGTAGGGGATTCCCAGCACCGGTCTCCTTACCGGTGCCCAGTATCCCCTACCGCACGACTCGGAATGACCCTGTTAGAGTGTATAGCTCATAAGAACAGAATATTAAAACAGAAAGTAGTAAGTGACGACGAATGACAATAAATCTACCAGTGTGAAATGTCAGAGACTGACCTTTCTAGAGACTATAGCACACCGGAGAACTGAATCCCCCAGGCTATGAATGTGTGAGGAGGACTTTGAGAGGTAATCACTGAGTGGCAGAGATTGGAAGCGGTAAAGCGCGGCAGTGCTGGGCCCTAATCAGAATATGCAGACTTTTCTTGCTGTAAATCTTGCTGTTTCAGCTGTCTTCCACTCTCTGGGGTAGAAAGCAAGGGGTAGACTTTATGGACCTGACTCTGAGCTTGTGCTTTTCAGCTGCAGAAGATGCTGAAGTTTGTTTGGCTGGTGCCAGCGTTTGCACCAGTCACACTGAGAGAATTTCTGAAACGTCTGCCACTTTTCTTATTTATGAAAGTGTCCTGGAACTTTTAGTAAACTATTTCTTAATAAGTTAATTCTAAAGGAAACCATGTGCAGTAGATGTTAATGGCACCTCGGAGGTGCAGTATTTTAGCTTCTTTTTTCATGCAAAACCAGGGTTTTGGGGGGGGAATTCCCCCACAGTGCCCACCCTGCACTACTGATTTTGTTAGGGTTGTGGTCAAGCCGTAAATCAGACACATATAAACATCAAGGCTTCGATGCCAGTCCTCCACATTCTCACTTTGTCAGAATATGGTGCTTTTAAGAAAAGTGTTCTATGTTTGCATGCGCCTCAGAATCGGGCCCTAGGTGTGGACTTTTCAGCACTGCACCGTACATAGTCAAGCACTAAATTGCTTCCAACATCCCCGTCGGAGGTGGCCAAATGGATTTGCTCCAGTACATGTCAGGAACATCAGTGGGCGGATCGAGCATGTGTGGGTTCAATTCTGCAAGTGACCAGTACTCCACTCTGCTCCCTTGGGGTGGGCTGTGGGCAGATCTAAAAATGGATGTTCAATCTGAATGGTTGATGAAATGGATGTGTTTTTATTTCTCAATGCTATTCCTCTCCAGTGCCCAGGAGGCACGTTTGTTGGACTGTAGTTTGGCACCGTCCCACAATAAAACATTGCCCACCCCTGTGGCAGCAACACCTGCCAGATGTAGGTCTGACCATGGGTCAAAGTTCACTAAATACTGTTCAATATTGATGCCTGTCCACAGAATCACGGTTAATTGCACATTTACACAACGATCTTGCTACACCCACTGAATGGGTCTCACCGTGCTCCAGAGGTGGTGTGACATCACCGGAAGGGGCCCCGGGTAAATGCAAAGAGAGGCCCTTGAGATATCTCCTCCTAGAGACATACAGACTCCTTAAAGATTGCCCCCCCCCTGCACTGCAGTGGATGGAAAGGTGACCAATAATTACACTATTGGCTCCCACTGCCTGACGATTAATTACACTCCTGGCTCCCACTGCCTGACCATTAATTACTCGACTGGCTCCCACTGCCTGACCATTAATTACATGCCAGGCTCCCACTGCCTAACTATTAATTACACTCCAGGCTTCCACTGCTTGACCATTAATTACACTCCAGGCTCCCACTGCCTGACCATCAATTACACTACAGGCTCCCACTGCCTGACCATTAATTACACTACTGGCTCCCACTACCTGATCATTAATTACACGACTGGCTCCCACTGTCTGACCATTAATTACATGCCAGGCTCCCACTGCCTAACTATTAATTACACTCCAGGCTCCCACTGCCCGACCATTAATTACACTCCTGGATCCCACTACCTGCCCATTAATTACACTCCAGGCTCCCACTGCCTGACCATTAATTACACTACAGGCTCCCACTGCCTGACCATTAATTACACTCCTGGCTCCCACTGCCTGCCCATTAATTACACTCCTGGCTCCCACTACCTGACAATTAATTACGCAAATGGCTCCCTCTGCCTGACATTAATACACTACTGCCTCCCACTGCCTGAGTATTATTGCACTCCTGGCTCCCACTGCCTGACCATTAATTACACTCCCTGCTCCCACTGCCTGACCATTAATTACACTCCTGTCACCCATGGACTGACCATTAATTACACTCCATTGCTCCCACTGCCTGACCATTAATTACACTCCTGGTTCCCACTGCCTGCCCATTAATTACAATCCTGGTTCCCACTACCTGACAATTAATTACACAAATGGCTCCCACTGCCTGACCATTAATACACTACTGACTCCCACTGCCTGAGTATTATTACACTCCTGGCTCCCACTGCCTGACCATTAATTACACTCCCTGCTCCCACTTCCTGACCATTAATTACACTACTGTCACCGTGGACTGACCATTAATTACACTCCAGGCTCCCACTGCTTGCCCATTAATTACACTGCTGGCTCCCAATGCCTGACCATTAATTACACAAATGACTCCCACTCTCTGACCATTAATTACACTCCAGGCTCCCACTGCCTGACCATTACTTACACTACTGACTCCCAATGTCTGTCCATTAATTACACTACTAGCTCTCACTGCCTGACCATTAACTACATCTCCATCTCCCACTGCCTGACTATAATTACACTCCTGGCTCCCACTACCTGACCATTAATTACACTCCAGGCTTCCACTGCCTGACCATTACTTACACTCCTGTCTCCCACGGCCTGGCCTTTAATTAATCTCCTGGCTCCCACTACCTGACCATTAATTACACTCCTGGCTCTCACTGCCTGCCCATTAATTACACTCCTGGCTCCCACTACTTGACAATTAATTACTCGAATGGCTCCCACTTCCTGACCATTAATACACTACTGACTCCCACTGCCTGAGTATTATTACACTCCTGGCTCCCACTACCTGACCATTAATCACACTCCAGGCTCCCACTGCCTGACCATTACTTGCACAACTGACTCCCACTGCCTGACTATTAATTACACTAATGGCTCCCACTACCTGAATATTAATTACACTCCTGGCTCCCACTACCTGACCATTAAATACACTCCAGGCTCCCACTGCCTGTCCATTAATTACACTCATAGCTCCCACTGCCTGACCATTAATTACATTCCCGTCTCTCACTGCCTGACCATTGATTACACACCTGGCTCCCAATGCCCGACCATTGATTACACTCCTGGCTTCCACTGCCTGACCATTACTTACACTCTGGGCTCCCACTGCCTGACCATTAATTACACTCCTGGCTCCCAATGCCTGACCATTGATTACACTCCTGGCTCCGACTGCCTGACCATTAATTACACTCCCGGCTTCCACTGCCTGACCATTAATTACACTCCAGGATCCCACTGCCTGACCATTAATTACACTCCTGGCTTCCACTGCCTGACCATTAATTACACTCCTGTCTCCCACTGCCTGACCATTAATTACACAACTGATTCCCATTGCCTGACCATAAATTACACTCCTGGCTCCCACTGCCTGACCATTAATTAGCCAACTGATTTCCACTGCCTGACCATTAATTACACTCCTGGCTCCCACTGCCTGACCATTAATTATCCAACTGATTCCCACTGCCTGACCATTAATTACACTCCCTGCTCCCACTGCCTGAACATTAATTACACTCCTGGCTTCCACTGCCTGACCATTAACTACACTCCAGGCTCCCACTGCTTGACCATTAATTACACTCCAGGCTCCCACTGCCTGACCTTTAATTGCACTCCATGCTCCCACTGCCTGACCATTAATTACACTCCCTTAATTAATTACCATTAATTACACTCCTGTCTCCCACTGCCTGACCATTAATTACAAACTGGCCCCCATGGCCTGACCATTAATTAACGCCCTGTTCCCACTGTCTGACCATTAATTACACTCCTGGCTCCCACTGCCTGACCATTAATTACACTCCAGGCTCCCACTGCCTAACCATTAATTACACTCCTGGCTCCCACTGCCTGCCCATTAATTACAATCCTGACTCCCACTGCCTGACAATTAATTACACAAATGGCTCCCACTGCATGATCATTAATTACACTCCAGGCTCCCACTGCCTGACCATTACTTACACTCCTGTCTCCCATGGCCTGGCCATTAATTACACTCCTGGCTCCTACTGCCTGACCATTAATTACACTCCTGGCTCCCACTGCCTGCCCATTAATTACACTCCTGGCTCCCACTACCCGACAATTAATTACACAAATGGCTCCCACTGCCTGACAATTAATACACTACTGACTCCCAATGTCTGTCCATTAATTACACTACTAGCTCTCACTGCCTGACCATTAATTACATCCCCGTCTCCCACTGCCTGACCATTAATTACACTCCTGGCTTCCACTGCCTGACCATTAATTACACTCCTGTCTCCCACTTCCTGACCATTAATTAGACAACTGACTTCCATGGCCTGACCATTAATTAACTCCCTATTCCCACTGTCTGACCATTAGTTATACTCCTGGCTACCACTGCCTGACCATTAATTACACTCCTGGCTCCCACTACCTGACAATTAATTACACACATGGCTCCCACTGCCTGACCATTAATACACTACTGACTCCCACTGCCTGACTATAATTACACTCCTGGCTCCCACTACCTGACCATTAATTACACTCCAGGCTCCCACTGCCTGACCATTACTTACACT
Organism: Ambystoma mexicanum; assembly: GCF_040938575.1. Taxonomy (NCBI): domain Eukaryota; kingdom Metazoa; phylum Chordata; class Amphibia; order Caudata; family Ambystomatidae; genus Ambystoma; species Ambystoma mexicanum. The sequence goes on along the minus strand of NC_090932.1, from coordinate 1,705,011,109 downwards.
CCTGTCTCCCACGGCCTGGCCTTTAATTAATCTCCTGGCTCCCACTACCTGACCATTAATTACACTCCTGGCTCCCACTGCCTGCCCATTAATTACACTCCTGGCTCCCACTACCTGACAATTAATTACTCGAATGGCTCCCACTTCCTGACCATTAATACACTACTGACTCCCACTACCTGACCATTAATTACACTCCAGGCTCCCACTGCCTGACCATTACTTGCACAACTGACTCCCACTGCCTGACTATTAATTACACTAATGGCTCCCACTACCTGAATATTAATTACACTCCTGGCTCCCAATACCTGACCATTAATTACACTCCAGGCTCCCACTGCCTGTCCATTAATTACACTCATAGCTCCCACTGCCTGACCATTAATTACATTCCCGTCTCCCACTGCCTGACCATTGATTACACACCTGGCTCCCAATGCCCGACCATTGATTACACTCCTGGCTTCCACTGCCTGACCATTACTTACACTCCTGGCTCCCACTGCCTGACCATTAATTACACTCCTGGCTCCCAATGCCTGACCATTTATTACACTCCTGGCTCCCACTGCCTGATCATTAATTACACTCCAGGATCCCACTGCCTGACCATTAATTACACTCCTGGCTTCCACTGCCTGACCATTAATTACACTCCTGTCTCTCACTGCCTGACCATTAATTACACAAATGATTCCCATTGCCTGACCATAAATTACACTCCTGGCTCCCACTGCCTGACCATTAATTATCCAACTGATTCCCACTGCCTGACCATTAATTACACTCCCTGCGCCCACTGCCTGAACATTAATTACACTCCTGGCTTCCACTGCTTGACCATTAATTACACTCCAGGCTCCCACTGCCTGACCTTTAATTGCACTCCGTGCTCCCACTGCCTGACCATTAATTACACTCCCTTAATTAATTACCATTAATTCCACTCCTGTCTCCCACTGCCTGACCATTAATTACAAACTGACCCCCAGGGCCTGACCATTAATTAACGCCCTGTTCCCACTGTCTGACCATTAATTACACTCCTGGCTCCCACTGCCTGACCATTAATTACACTCCAGGCTCCCACTGCATAACCATTAATTACACTCCTGGCTCCCACTGCCTGCCCATTAATTACAATCCTGACTCCCACTGCCTGACAATTAATTACACAAATGGCTCCCACTGCATGATCATTAATTACACTCCAGGCTCCCACTGCCTGACCATTACTTACACTCCTGTCTCCCATGGCCTGGCCATTAATTACACTCCTGGCTCCTACTGCCTGACCATTAATTACACTCCTGGCTCCCACTGCCTGCCCATTAATTACACTCCTGGCTCCCACTACCTGACAAATAATTACACAAAGGGCTCCGACTACCTGACAATTAATACACTACTGACTCCCATTGCCTGACTATTATTACACTCCTGGCTCACACTGCCTGACCATTAATGACACTCCAGGCTCCCACTGCCTGATCATTAATTATCCAACTGATTCCCACTGCCTGACCATTAATTACACTCCCTGCTCCCAATACCTGACCATTAATAGCACTCCAGGCTCCCACTGCCTGACTATTAATTACACTCCTGGCTTCCACTGCCTGACCATTAATTATACTCCAGGCTCCCACTGCCTGACCATTAATTACACTCCAGGCTCTGACTGCCTGACCATTCATTAGACTCCCAGCTCCCACTGCCTGACCATTAATTACACTCCAGGTCCCATTGCCTGACCATTAATTACACTCCAGGTTTCCACTGCCTGACCATTAATTACACTCCTGGCTCCCACTGCCTGCCCATTAATTACACTCCTGGCTCCCACTACCTGACAATATATTACACGAATGGCTCCCACTGTCTGACCATTAATACACTACTGACTCCCACTGCCTGACTATTATTACACTCCTGGCTCAAAATGCTCGACAATTAATAACACTCCATGCTCCCACTGCCTGACCATTAATAACACTCCCTGCACCCACTGCCTGACCATTAACTACACTCCTGTCTCCCACAGCCTGACCATTAATTACACTCCAGGCTCCCACTGCCTGCCCATTTATTACACTACTGACTCCCAATGCCTGTCCATTAATTACACTCCCAGCTCCCACTGCCTGACCATTAAATACATTCCCGTCTCCCACTGTCTGACCATTAATTACACTCCCTTAATTAATTACCATTAATTACACTTAATGGTCAGACAGTGGGAGACAGGAGTGTAATTAATGGTCAGGCAGGTCCTGACCATTAATTACACCCCTGTCTCCCACTGCCTGACCATTAATTACACAACTGACTCCCATGGCCTGACCATTAATTAACTCCCTGTTCCCACTGTCTGACCATTAATTACACTCCTGGCTCCCACTGCCTGACAATTAATTACACTCCAGGCTCCCACTGCCTGACCATTAATACACTACTGACTCCCACTGCCTGACTATTATTACACTCCTGGCTCCCACTACCTGACCATTAATTACACTCCAGGCTCCCACTGCCTGACCATCACTTACACTCCTGTCTCCCACGGCCTGTCCATTAATTACACTCCTAGCTCCCACTGCCTGACCATAAATTACAATCCTGGCTCCCACTGCCTGCCCATTAATTACACTCCTGGCTCCCACCGCCTGACAATTAATTACACAAATGGCTACCACTGCCTGACCATTAATACACTACTGACTCCCACTGCCTGACTATTATTACACTCCTGGCTCCCACTACCTGACCATTAATTACACTCTGGCTCCCACTGCCTGACCATTACATACACAACTGACTCCCACCGCCTGACTATTTATTACACTCCTGGCTTCCACTACCTGACTATTAATTACACTCCTGGCTCCCACTATCTGACCATTAATTACACTCCAGGCTCCCACTGCCTGACTATTAATTACACTACAGGCTCCCACTGCCTGACCATTAATTACACTCCTGGCTCCCACTGCCTGCCCATTAATTACACTCCTGGCTCCCACTACCTGACAATTAATTACACAAATGGCTCCCTCTGCCTGACCATTAATACACTACTGACTCCCACTGCCTGAGTATTATTACACTCCTGGCTCCCATTGCCTGACCATTAATTATCCAACTGATTTCCACTGCCTGACCATTAATTACACTCCCTGCTCGCACTGCCTGACCATTAATTACACTCCCGGCTCCCACTGCCTGACCATTAATTACACTCCTGGCTCCCACTGCCTGCCCATTAATTACAATCCTGGCTCCCACTACCTGACAATTAATTACACAAATGGCTCCCACTGCCTGACCATTAATACACTCCTGGCTCCCACTGCCTGAGTATTATTACACTCCTGGCTCCCACTGCCTGACCATTAATTACACTCCCTGCTCCCACTGCCTGACCATTAATTACACTCCTGTCACCCGTGGACTGACCATTAATTACACTCCAGGCTCCTACTGCTTACCCATTATTACACTCCTGGCTCCCAATGCCTGACCATTAATTACACAAATGACTCCCACTCTCTGACCATTAATTACACTCCAGGCTCCCACTGCCTGACCATTACTTACACCTCTGACTCCCAATGTCTGACCATTAATTACACTACTAGCTCTCACTGCCTGACCATTAATTACATCCCTGTCTCCCACTGCCTGACCATTAATTACACTCCTGGCTTCCACTGCCTGACCATTAATTACACTCCTGTCTCACACTTCCTGACCATTAATTAGACAACTGACTTCCATGGCCTGACCATTAATTAACTCCCTATTCCCACTGTCTGACCATTAATTATACTCCTGGCTCCCACTGCCTGACCATTAATTACACTCCTGGCTCCCACTACCTGACAATTAATTACACACAGGGCTCCCACTGCCTGACCATTAATACACTACTGACTCCCACTGCCTGACTATAATTACACTCCTGGCTCCCACTACCTGACCATTAATTACACTCCATGCTCCCACTGCCTGACCATTACTTGCACAACTGACTCCCACTGCCTGACTATTAATTACACTAATGGCTCCCACTACCTGAATATTAATTACACTCCTGGCTCCCACTACCTGACCATTAATTACACTCCAGGCTCCCACTGCCTGCCCATTAATTACACTCCTGGCTCCCTCTACCTGACAATTAATTACTCGAATGGCTCCCACTTCCTGACCAATAATACACTACTGACTCCCACTGCCTGAGTATTATTACACTCCTAGCTCCCACTACCTGACCATTAATTACACTCCAGGCTCCCACTGCCTGACCATTACTTGCACAACTGACTCCCACTGCCTGACTATTAATTACACTAATGGCTCCCACTACCTGAATATTAATTACACCCCTGGCTCCCACTTCCTGACCATTAATTACACTCCAGGCTACCACTGCCTGTCCATTAATTACACTCATAGCTCCCACTGCCTGACCATTAATTACATTCCTGTCTCCCACTGCCTGACCATTGATTACACACCTGGCTCCCAATGCCCGACCATTGATTACACTCCTGGCTTGCACTGCCTGACCATTACTTACACTCCTGGCTCCCACTGCCTGACCATTCATTACACTCCTGGCTCCCAATGCCTGACCATTGATTACACTCCTGGCTCCCACTGCCTGACCATTAATTACACTCCCGGCTTGCACTGCCTGACCATTAATTACACTCCAGGATCCCACTGCCTGACCATTAATTACACTCCTGGCTTCCACTGCCTGACCATTAATTACACTCCTGTCTCCCACTGCCTGACCATTAATTACACAACTGATTCCCATTGCCTGACCATAAATTACACTCCTGGCTCCCACTGCCTGACCATTAATTATCCAACTGATTTCCACTGCCTGACCATTAATTACACTCCTGGCTCCCACTGCCTGACCATTAATTATTCAACTGATTCCCACTGCTTGACCATTAATTACACTCCCTGCTCCCACTGCCTGAACATGAATTACATTCCAGGCTCCCACTGCCTGTCCATTAATTACACTCCTGGCTTCCACTGCCAGACCATTAATTACACTCCAGGCTCCCACTGCTTGACCATTAATTACACTCCAGGCTCCCTCTGCCTGACCTTTAATTGCACTCCACGCTCCCACTGCCTGACCATTAATTACACTCCCTTAATTAATTACCATGAATTACACTCCTGTCTCCCACTGCCTGACCATTAATTACACAACTGACCCCCATGGCCTGACCATTAATTAACGCCCTGTTCCCACTGTCTGACCATTAATTACACTCCTGGCTCCCACTGCCTGATCATCACTTACACTCCTGTCTCCCACGGCCTGGCCATTAATTACACTCCTGGCTCCCACTGCCTGACCATAAATTCCACTCCTGGCTCCCACTGCCTGCCCATTAATTACACTCCTGGCTCCCACTACCTGACAATTAATTACACAAATGGCTAACACTGCCTGACCATTAATACACTACTGACTCCCACTGCCTGACTATTATTACACTCCTGGCTCCCACTGCCTGACCATTACATACACAACTGACTCCAACCGCCTGACTATTTATTGCACTTCTGGCTTCCACTACCTGACTATTAATTACACTCCTGGCTCCCACTACCTGACCATTAATTACACTCCAGGCTCCCACTGCCTGTCCATTAATTACACTCCTAGCTCCGACTGCCTGACCATTAATTACACTCCTGGCTTCCACTGCCTGACCATTACTTACACTCCTGGCTCCCACTGCCTGACCATTAAATACACTCCTGTCTCCCAATGCCTGACCATTGATTTCACTCCTGGCTCCCATTGCCTGACCATTAATTACACTCCTGGCTCCCACTGCCTGACCATTAATTACACTCCCGGCTTGCACTGCCTGACCATTAATTACACTCCAGGATCCCACTGCCTGACCATTAATTACACTCCTGGCTTCCACTGCCTGACCATTAATTACACTCCTGTCTCCCACTGCCTGACCATTAATTACACAACTGATTCCCATTGCCTGACCATAAATTACACTCCTGGCTCCCACTGCCTGACCATTAATTATCCAACTGATTTCCACTGCCTGACCATTAATTACACTCCTGGCTCCCACTGCCTGACCATTAATTATCCAACTGATTCCCACTGCTTGACCATTAATTACACTCCCTGCTCCCACTGCCTGAACATGAATTACATTCCAGGCTCCCACTGCCTGTCCATTAATTACACTCCTGGCTTCCACTGCCAGACCATTAATTACACTCCTGGCTCCCACTGCCTGACCATTAAATACACTCCTGTCTCCCAATGCCTGACCATTGATTTCACTCCTGGCTCCCATTGCCTGACCATTAATTACACTCCTGGCTCCCACTGCCTGACCATTAATTACACTCCCGGCTTGCACTGCCTGACCATTAATTACACTCCAGGATCCCACTGCCTGACCATTAATTACACTCCTGGCTTCCACTGCCTGACCATTAATTACACTCCTGTCTCCCACTGCCTGACCATTAATTACACAACTGATTCCCATTGCCTGACCATAAATTACACTCCTGGCTCCCACTGCCTGACCATTAATTATCCAACTGATTTCCACTGCCTGACCATTAATTACACTCCTGGCTCCCACTGCCTGACCATTAATTATCCAACTGATTCCCACTGCTTGACCATTAATTACACTCCCTGCTCCCACTGCCTGAACATGAATTACATTCCAGGCTCCCACTGCCTGTCCATTAATTACACTCCTGGCTTCCACTGCCAGACCATTAATTACACTCCAGGCTCCCACTGCTTGACCATTAATTACACTCCAGGCTCCCTCTGCCTGACCTTTAATTGCACTCCACGCTCCCACTGCCTGACCATTAATTACACTCCCTTAATTAATTACCATGAATTACACTCCTGTCTCCCACTGCCTGACCATTAATTACACAACTGACCCCCATGGCCTGACCATTAATTAACGCCCTGTTCCCACTGTCTGACCATTAATTACACTCCTGGCTCCCACTGCCTGATCATTACTTACACTCCTGTCTCCCACGGCCTGGCCATTAATTACACTCCTGGCTCCCACTGCCTGACCATAAATTCCACTCCTGGCTCCCACTGCCTGCCCATTAATTAAACTCCTGGCTCCCACTACCTGACAATTAATTACACAAATGGCTAACACTGCCTGACCATTAATACACTACTGACTCCCACTGCCTGACTATTATTACACTCCTGGCTCCCACTGCCTGACCATTACATACACAACTGACTCCAACCGCCTGACTATTTATTGCACTTCTGGCTTCCACTACCTGACTATTAATTACACTCCTGGCTCCCACTACCTGACCATTAATTACACTCCAGGCTCCCACTGCCTGTCCATTAATTACACTCCTAGCTCCGACTGCCTGACCATTAATTACACTCCTGGCTTCCACTGCCTGACCATTACTTACACTCCTGGCTCCCACTGCCTGACCATTAAATACACTCCTGTCTCCCAATGCCTGACCATTGATTTCACTCCTGGCTCCCATTGCCTGACCATTAATTACACTCCTGGCTCCCACTGCCTGACCATTAATAACACTCCAGGCTCCCACTCCCTGACCATTAATTACACTCCAGGCTCCCACTGCCTGACCATTAATTACACAACTGATTCCCATTGCCTGACCATAAATTACGCTCGTGGGTCCCACTGCCTGACCATTAATTACAGTACAGGCTCCCACTGCCTGACCATTAATTACACTCCAGGCTCCCACTGCCTGACCATTAATTATACTCCCTGCTCCCACTGCCTGACCATTATTTACACTCCAGGCTCCCACTGCCTGACCATTAATTGCACTCCAGGCTCCCACTGCCTGACCATTAATTACACTCCTGGCTTCCACTGCCTGACCATTAATTACACTCCTGGCTTCCACTGTCTGACCATTAATTACACTCCAGGCTCCCACTGCATGACCATTAAGTACACTCCAGGCTCCCACTGCCTGACCATTCATTACACTCCCAGCTCCCACTGCCTGACCATTAATTACACAACTGATTCCCATTGCCTGACCATAAATTACGCTCCTGGTTCCCACTGCCTGACCATTAAGTATCCAACTGTGCTCAACTGCCTGACCATTAATTACACTCCTGGCTCCCATTGCCTGACCATTAATTATCCAACTGATTTCCACTGCCTGACCATTAATTACACTCCCTGCTCGCACTGCCTGACCATTAATTACACTCCCTGCTCCCACTGCCTGACCATTAATTACACTCCCGGCTCCCACTGCCTGACCATTAAATACACTCCTGGCTCCCACTGCCTGCCCATTAATTACAATCCTGGCTCCCACTACCTGACAATTAATTACACAAATGGCTCCCACTGCCTGACCATTAATACACTCCTGGCTCCCACTGCCTGAGTATTATTACACTCCTGGCTCCCACTGCCTGACAATTAATTACACTCCCTGCTCCCACTGCCTGACCATTAATTACACTCCTGTCACCCGTTGACTGACCATTAATTACACTCCAGGCTCCTACTGCTTACCCATTATTACACTCCTGGCTCCCAATGCCTGACCATTAATTACACAAATGACTCCCACTCTCTGACCATTAATTACACTCCAGGCTCCCACTGCCTGACCATTACTTACACTTCTGACTCCCAATGTCTGACCATTAATTACACTACTAGCTCTCACTGCCTGACCATTAATTACATCCCTGTCTCCCACTGCCTGACCATTAATTACACTCCTGGCTTCCACTGCCTGACCATTAATTACACTCCTGTCTCACACTTTCTGACCATTAATTAGACAACTGACTTCCATGGCCTGACCATTAATTAACTCCCTATTCCCACTGTCTGACCATTAATTATACTCCTGGCTCCCACTGCCTGACCATTAATTACACTCCTGGCTCCCACTACCTGACAATTAATTACACACATGGCTCCCACTGCATGACCATTAATACACTACTGACTCCCACTGCCTGACTATAATTACACTCCTGGCTCCCACTACCTGACCATTAATTACACTCCATGCTCCCACTGCCTGACCATTACTTGCACAACTGACTCCCACTGCCTGACTATTAATTACACTAATGGCTCCCACTACCTGAATATTAATTACACTCCTGGCTCCCACTACCTGACCATTAATTACACTCCAGGCTCCCACTGCCTGCCCATTAATTACACTCCTGGCTCCCTCTACCTGACAATTAATTACTCGAATGGCTCCCACTTCCTGACCATTAATACACTACTGACTCCCACTGCCTGAGTATTATTACACTCCTGGCTCCCACTACCTGACCATTAATTACACTCCAGGCTCCCACTGCCTGACCATTACTTGCACAACTGACTCCCACTGCCTGACTATTAATTACACTAATGGCTCCCACTACCTGAATATTAATTACACTCCTGGCTCCCACTTCCTGGCCATTAATTACACTCCAGGCTACCACTGCCTGTCCATTAATTACACTCATAGCTCCCACTGCCTGACCATTAATTACATTCCTGTCTCCCACTGCCTGACCATTGATTACACACCTGGCTCCCAATGCCCGACCATTGATTACACTCCTGGCTTCCACTGCCTGACCATTACTTACACTCCTGGCTCCCACTGCCTGACCATTCATTACACTCCTGGCTCCCAATGCCTGACCATTGATTACACTCCTGGCTCCCACTGCCTGACCATTAATTACACTCCCGGCTTGCACTGCCTGACCATTAATTACACTCCAGGATCCCACTGCCTGACCATTAATTACACTCCTGGCTTCCACTGCCTGACCATTAATTACACTCTTGTCTCCCACTGCCTGACCATTAATTACACAACTGATTCCCATTGCCTGATCATAAATTACACTCCTGGCTCCCACTGCCTGACCATTAATTATCCAACTGATTTCCACTGCCTGACCATTAATTACACTCCTGGCTCCCACTGCCTGACCATTAATTATCCAACTGATTCCCACTGCTTGACCATTAATTACACTCCCTGCTCCAACTGCCTGAACATTAATTACATTCCAGGCTCCCACTGCCTGTCCATTAATTACACTCCTGGCTTCCACTGCCAGACCATTAATTACACTCCAGGCTCCCACTGCTTGACCATTAATTAAACTCCAGGCTCCCACTGCCTGACCTTTAATTGCACTCCACGCTCCCACTGCCTGACCATTAATTACACTCCCTTAATTAATTACCATTAATTACACTCCTGTCTCCCACTGCCTGACCATTAATTACACAACTGACCCCCATGGCCTGACCATTAATTAACGCCCTGTTCCCACTGTCTGACCATTAATTACACTCCTGGCTCCCACTGCCTGATCATTACTTACACTCCTGTCTCCCATGGCCTGGCCATTAATTACACTCCTGGCTCCCACTGCCTGACCATAAATTACACTCCTGGCTCCCACTGCCTGCCCATTAATTACACTCCTGGCTCCCAATGCCTGACCATTGATTTCACTCCTGGCTCCCATTGCCTGACCATTAATTACACTCCTGGCTCCCACTGCCTGACCATTAATAACACTCCAGGCTCCCACTCCCTGACCATTAATTACACTCCAGGCTCCCACTGCCTGACCATTAATTACACAACTGATTCCCATTGCCTGACCATAAATTACGCTCGTGGGTCCCACTGCCTGACCATTAATTACAGTACAGGCTCCCACTGCCTGACCATTAATTACACTCCAGGCTCCCACTGCCTGTCCATTAATTACACTCCTGGCTTCCACTGCCAGACCATTAATTACACTCCAGACTCCCACTGCTTGACCATTAATTACACTCCAGGCTCCCACTGCCTGACCTTTAATTGCACTCCACGCTCCCACTGCCTGACCATTAATTACACTCCCTTAATTAATTACCATAAATTACACTCCTGTCTCCCACTGCCTGACCATTAATTACACAACTGACCCCCATGGCCTGACCATTAATTAACCCCTGTTCCCACTGTCTGACCATTAATTACACTCCTGGCTCCCACTGCCTGATCATTACTTACACTCCTGTCTCCCACGGCCTGGCCATTAATTACACTCCTGGCTCCCACTGCCTGACCATAAATTCCACTCCTGGCTCCCACTGCCTGCCCATTAATTACACTCCTGGCTCCACTACCTGACAATTAATTACACAAATGGCTAACACTGCCTGACCATTAATACACTACTGACTCCCACTGCCTGACTATTATTACACTCCTGGCTCCGACTACCTGACCATTAATTACACTCTGGCTCCCACTGCCTGACCATTACATACACAACTGACTCCAACCGCCTGACTATTTATTGCACTCCTGGCTTCCACTACCTGACTATTAATTACACTCCTGGCTCCCACTACCTGACCATTAATTACACTCCAGGCTCCCACTGCCTGTCCATTAATTACACTCCTAGCTCCGACTGCCTGACCATTAATTACACTCCTGGCTTCCACTGCCTGACCATTACTTACACTCCTGGCTCCCACTGCCTGACCATTAAATACACTCCTGGCTCCCAATGCCTGACCATTGATTTCACTCCTGGCTCCCATTGCCTGACCATTAATTACACTCCTGGCTCCCACTGCCTGACCATTAATAACACTCCAGGCTCCCACTCCCTGACCATTAATTACACTCCAGGCTCCCACTGCCTGACCATTAATTACACAACTGATTCCCATTGCCTGACCATAAATTACGCTCGTGGGTCCCACTGCCTGACCATTAATTACAGTACAGGCTCCCACTGCCTGACCATTAATTACACTCCAGGCTCCCACTGCCTGACCATTAATTATACTCCCGGCTCCCACTGCCTGACCATTAATTACACTCCAGGCTCCCACTGCCTGACCATTAATTGCACTCCATGCTCCCACTGCCTGACCATTAATTACACTCCTGGCTTCCACTGCCTGACCATTAATTACACTCCTGGCTTCCACTGTCTGACCATTAATTACACTCCAGGCTCCCACTGCATGACCATTAAGTACACTCCAGGCTCCCACTGCCTGACCATTCATTACACTCCCAGCTCCCACTGCCTGACCATTAATTACACAACTGATTCCCATTGCCTGACCATAAATTACGCTCCTGGTTCCCACTGCCTGACCATTAAGTATCCAACTGTGCTCAACTGCCTGACCATTAATTACACTCCTGGCTCCCATTGCCTGACCATTAATTATCCAACTGATTTCCACTGCCTGACCATTAATTACACTCCCTGCTCGAACTGCCTGACCATTAATTACACTCCCTGCTCCCACTGCCTGACCATTAATTACACTCACGGCTCCCACTGCCTCACCATTAATAACACTCCAGGCTCCCGCTGCCTGACCATTAATTACTCTCCAGGATCCCACTGCCTGACCATTAATTACACTCCTGGCTTACACTGCCTGACCATTAATTACACTCCTGTCTCCCGCTGCCTGAGCATTAATTACACTCCAGGCTCCCACTGCCTGACCATTAATTACACAATTGATTCCCATTGCCTGACCATAAATTACGCTCCTGGCTCCCACTGCCTGACCATTAATTATCCAACTGATTTCCACTGCCTGACCATTAATTACACTCCTGGCTCCCACTGCCTGACCATTAATTACACTCCTGGCTTCCACTGCCTGACCACTAATTGCACTCCTGGCTTCCTCTACCTGACCATTAATTACACTCCAGGCTCCCACTGCCTGACCATTAATTACACTCCCGTCTCCCACTGCTTGACCATTAATTACACTCCCTGCTCCCACTACCTGACCATTAATTACACTCTGGCTCCCACTGCCTGACCATTCATTGCACTCCAGGCTCCCACTGCCTGACCATTAATTACACTCCTGGCTTCCACTGCCTGACCATTAATTACACTCCTGGCTTCCACTGTCTGACCATTAATTACACTCCAGGCTCCCACTGTATGACCATTAATTACACTCCAGGCTCCCACTGCTTGACCATTCATTACACTCCCAGCTCCCACTGCCTGACCATTAATTACACAACTGATTCACATTGCCTGACCATAAATTACGCTCCTGGTTCCCACTGCCTGACCATTAATTTTCCAACTGTGCTCCACTGCCTGACCATTAATTTCACTCCTGGCTCCCATTGCCTGACCATTAATTATCCAACTGATTCCCACTGCCTGACCATTAATTACACTCCCTGATCCCACTGCCCGACCATTAATTACACTCCCTGCTCCCACTGCCTGACCATTAATTACACTCCCGGCACCCACTGCCTCACCATTAATAACACTCCAGGCTCCCGCTGCCTGACCATTAATTACTCTTTAGGATCCCACTGCCTGACCATTAATTACACTCCTGGCTTACACTGCCTGACCATTAATTACACTCCTGGCTCCCGCTGCCTGAGCATTAATTACACTCCAGGCTTCCACTGCCTGACCATTAATTACACAATTGATTCCCATTGCCTGACCATAAATTACACTCCTGGCTCCCACTGCCTGACCATTAATTATCCAACTGATTTCCACTGCCTGACCATTAATTACACTCCTGGCTCCCACTGCCTGACCATTCATTACACTCCTGGCTTCCACTGCCTGGCCATCAATTACACTCCTGGCTTCCACTGCCTGATCACTAATTGCACTCCTGGCTTCCTCTACCTGACCATTAATTACACTCCAGGCTCCCACTGCCTGACCATTAATTACACTCCCGTCTCCCACTGCCTGACCATTAATTACACTCCCTGCTCCCACTACCTGACCATTAATTACACTCCGGCTCCCACTGCCTGACCATTAATTACACTCCAGGCTCCCACTGTCTGACCATTAATTGCACTCCAGGCTCCCACTGCCTGACCATTAATTACACGCCCGGCTTCCACTGCCTGACCATTAATTACACTCCAGGCTCCCACTGCCTGACCATTAATTACACTCCCGGCTTCCACTGCCTGACCATTAATTACACTCCCGGCTCCCACTGCCCGACCATTAATTACACTCCCTGCTCCCACTACCTGACAATTAATTACACTCCAGGCTCCCACTGCATGACCATTAATTGCACTCCAGGCTCCCACTGCCTGACCGTTAATTACACTCCTGGCTTCCACTGCCCGACCATTAATTACACTCCTGGCTTCCACTGCCTGACCATTAATTACACTCCAGGCTCCCACTGCCTGACCATTAATTACACTCCAGGCTCCCACTGCCTGACCATTCATTACACTCCCGGCTCCCACTGCCTGACCATTAATTACACTCCCTGCTCCCACTACCTGACCATTAATTACACTCCACGCTCCCACTGCCTGACCATTAATTACACTCCATGCTCCCACTGCCTGACCATTAATTGTACTCCAGGCTCCCACTGCCTGACCATTAATTACACGCCTGGCTTCCACTGCCTGACCATTAATTACACTCCTGGCTTCCACGGCCTGACCATTAGTTACACTGCAGGCTCCCACTGCCTGACCATTAATTACACTCCAGGCTCCCACTGCCTGACCATTAATTACACTCCATGCTCCCACTGCCTGACCATTAATGACACTCCAGGCTCCCACTGCCTGCCATTAATTACACTCCAGGCTCCCACTGCCTGACCATTAATTACACTCCTGGCTCCCACTGCCTGCCCATTAATTACACTACTGGCTCCCACTACCTGACAATTAATTACACAAATGGCTCCCACTGCCTGACCATTAATACACTCCAGGCTCCCACTGCCTGACCATTAATGACACTCCAGGCTCCCACTGCCTGATCATTAATTATCCAACTGATTCCCACTGCCTGACCATTAATTACACTCCCTGCTCCCAATACCTGACCATTAATAGCACTCCAGGCTCCCACTGCCTGGCTATTAATTACACTCCTGGCTTCCACTGCCTGACCATTAATTATACTCCAGGCTCCCACTGCCTGACCATTAATTACACTCCAGGCTCCGACTGCCTGACCATTCATTAGACTCCCAGCTCCCACTGCCTGACCATTAATTACACTCCAGGTCCCATTGCCTGACCATTAATTACACTCCAGGTTTCCACTGCCTGACCATTAATTACACTCCTGGCTCCCACTGCCTGCCCATTAATTACACTCCTGGCTCCCACTACCTGACAATATATTACACGAATGGCTCCCACTGTCTGACCATTAATACACTACTGACTCCCACTGCCTGACTATTATTACACTCCTGGCTCAAAATGCTCGACAATTAATAACACTCCATGCTCCCACTGCCTGACCATTAATAACACTCCCTGCACCCACTGCCTGACCATTAACTACACTCCTGTCTCCCACAGCCTGACCATTAATTACACTCCAGGCTCCCACTGCCTGCCCATTTATTACACTACTGACTCCCAATGCCTGTCCATTAATTACACTCCCAGCTCCCACTGCCTGACCATTAAATACATTCCCGTCTCCCACTGTCTGACCATTAATTACACTCCCTTAATTAATTACCATTAATTACACTTAATGGTCAGACAGTGGGAGACAGGAGTGTAATTAATGGTCAGGCAGGTCCTGACCATTAATTACACCCCTGTCTCCCACTGCCTGACCATTAATTACACAACTGACTCCCATGGTCTGACCATTAATTAACTCCCTGTTCCCACTGTCTGACCATTAATTACACTCCTGGCTCCCACTGCCTGACAAGTAATTACACTCCAGGCTCCCACTGCCTGACCATTAATACACTACTGACTCCCACTGCCTGACTATTATTACACTCCTGGCTCCCACTACCTGACCATTAATTACACTCCAGGCTCCCACTGCCTGACCATCACTTACACTCCTGTCTCCCACGGCCTGTCCATTAATTACACTCGTAGCTCCCACTGCCTGACCATAAATTACAATCCTGGCTCCCACTGCCTGCCCATTAATTACACTCCTGGCTCCCACCGCCTGACAATTAATTACACAAATGGCTACCACTGCCTGACCATTAATACACTACTGACTCCCACTGCCTGACTATTATTACACTCCTGGCTCCCACTACCTTACCATTAATTACACTCTGGCTCCCACTGCCTGACCATTACATACACAACTGACTCCCACCGCCTGACTATTTATTACACTCCTGGCTTCCACTACCTGACTATTAATTACACTCCTGGCTCCCACTATCTGACCATTAATTACACTCCAGGCTCCCACTGCCTGACTATTAATTACACTACAGGCTCCCACTGCCTGACCATTAATTACACTCCTGGCTCCCACTGCCTGCCCATTAATTACACTCCTGGCTCCCACTACCTGACAATTAATTACACAAATGGCTCCCTCTGCCTGACCATTAATACACTACTGACTCCCACTGCCTGAGTATTATTACACTCCTGGCTCCCATTGCCTGACCATTAATTATCCAACTGATTTCCACTGCCTGACCATTAATTACACTCCCTGCTCGCACTGCCTGACCATTAATTACACTCCCGGCTCCCACTGCCTGACCATTAATTACACTCCTGGCTCCCACTGCCTGCCCATTAATTACAATCCTGGCTCCCACTACCTGACAATTAATTACACAAATGGCTCCCACTGCCTGACCATTAATACACTCCTGGCTCCCACTGCCTGAGTATTATTACACTCCTGGCTCCCACTGCCTGACCATTAATTACACTCCCTGCTCCCACTGCCTGACCATTAATTACACTCCTGTCACCCGTGGACTGACCATTAATTACACTCCAGGCTCCTACTGCTTACCCATTATTACACTCCTGGCTCCCAATGCCTGACCATTAATTACACAAATGACTCCCACTCTCTGACCATTAATTACACTCCAGGCTCCCACTGCCTGACCATTACTTACACCTCTGACTCCCAATGTCTGACCATTAATAACACTACTAGCTCTCACTGCCTGACCATTAATTACATCCCTGTCTCCCACTGCCTGACCATTAATTACACTCCTGGCTTCCACTGCCTGACCATTAATTACACTCCTGTCTCACACTTCCTGACCATTAATTAGACAACTGACTTCCATGGCCTGACCATTAATTAACTCCCTATTCCCACTGTCTGACCATTAATTATACTCCTGGCTCCCACTGCCTGACCATTAATTACACTCCTGGCTCCCACTACCTGACAATTAATTACACACATGGCTCCCACTGCCTGACCATTAATACACTACTGACTCCCACTGCCTGACTATAATTACACTCCTGGCTCCCACTACCTGACCATTAATTACACTCCATGCTCCCACTGCCTGACCATTACTTGCACAACTGACTCCCACTGCCTGACTATTAATTACACTAATGGCTCCCACTACCTGAATATTAATTACACTCCTGGCTCCCACTACCTGACCATTAATTACACTCCAGGCTCCCACTGCCTGCCCATTAATTACACTCCTGGCTCCCTCTACCTGACAATTAATTACTCGAATGGCTCCCACTTCCTGACCATTAATACACTACTGACTCCCACTGCCTGAGTATTATTACACTCCTAGCTCCCACTACCTGACCATTAATTACACTCCAGGCTCCCACTGCCTGACCATTACTTGCACAACTGACTCCCACTGCCTGACTATTAATTACACTAATGGCTCCCACTACCTGAATATTAATTACACCCCTGGCTCCCACTTCCTGACCATTAATTACACTCCAGGCTACCACTGCCTGTCCATTAATTACACTCATAGCTCCCACTGCCTGACCATTAATTACATTCCTGTCTCCCACTGCCTGACCATTGATTACACACCTGGCTCCCAATGCCCGACCATTGATTACACTCCTGGCTTGCACTGCCTGACCATTACTTACACTCCTGGCTCCCACTGCCTGACCATTCATTACACTCCTGGCTCCCAATGCCTGACCATTGATTACACTCCTGGCTCCCACTGCCTGACCATTAATTACACTCCCGGCTTGCACTGCCTGACCATTAATTACACTCCAGGATCCCACTGCCTGACCATTAATTACACTCCTGGCTTCCACTGCCTGACCATTAATTACACTCCTGTCTCCCACTGCCTGACCATTAATTACACAACTGATTCCCATTGCCTGACCATAAATTACACTCCTGGCTCCCACTGCCTGACCATTAATTATCCAACTGATTTCCACTGCCTGACCATTAATTACACTCCTGGCTCCCACTGCCTGACCATTAATTATCCAACTGATTCCCACTGCTTGACCATTAATTACACTCCCTGCTCCCACTGCCTGAACATGAATTACATTCCAGGCTCCCACTGCCTGTCCATTAATTACACTCCTGGCTTCCACTGCCAGACCATTAATTACACTCCAGGCTCCCACTGCTTGACCATTAATTACACTCCAGGCTCCCTCTGCCTGACCTTTAATTGCACTCCACGCTCCCACTGCCTGACCATTAATTACACTCCCTTAATTAATTACCATGAATTACACTCCTGTCTCCCACTGCCTGACCATTAATTACACAACTGACCCCCATGGCCTGACCATTAATTAACGCCCTGTTCCCACTGTCTGACCATTAATTACACTCCTGGCTCCCACTGCCTGATCATTACTTACACTCCTGTCTCCCACGGCCTGGCCATTAATTACACTCCTGGCTCCCACTGCCTGACCATAAATTCCACTCCTGGCTCCCACTGCCTGCCCATTAATTACACTCCTGGCTCCCACTACCTGACAATTAATTACACAAATGGCTAACACTGCCTGACCATTAATACACTACTGACTCCCACTGCCTGACTATTATTACACTCCTGGCTCCCACTACCTGACCATTACATACACAACTGACTCCAACCGCCTGACTATTTATTGCACTCCTGGCTTCCACTACCTGACTATTAATTACACTCCTGGCTCCCACTACCTGACCATTAATTACACTCCAGGCTCCCACTGCCTGTCCATTAATTACACTCCTAGCTCCGACTGCCTGACCATTAATTACACTCCTGGCTTCCACTGCCTGACCATTACTTACACTCCTGGCTCCCACTGCCTGACCATTAAATACACTCCTGTCTCCCAATGCCTGACCATTGATTTCACTCCTGGCTCCCATTGCCTGACCATTAATTACACTCCTGGCTCCCACTGCCTGACCATTAATAACACTCCAGGCTCCCACTCCCTGACCATTAATTACACTCCAGGCTCCTACTGCCTGACCATTAATTACACAACTGATTCCCATTGCCTGACCATAAATTACGCTCGTGGGTCCCACTGCCTGACCATTAATTACAGTACAGGCTCCCACTGCCTGACCATTAATTACACTCCAGGCTCCCACTGCCTGACCATTAATTATACTCCCTGCTCCCACTGCCTGACCATTATTTACACTCCAGGCTCCCACTGCCTGACCATTAATTGCACTCCAGGCTCCCACTGCCTGACCATTAATTACACTCCTGGCTTCCACTGCCTGACCATTAATTACACTCCTGGCTTCCACTGTCTGACCATTAATTACACTCCAGGCTCCCACTGCATGACCATTAAGTACACTCCAGGCTCCCACTGCCTGACCATTCATTACACTCCCAGCTCCCACTGCCTGACCATTAATTACACAACTGATTCCCATTGCCTGACCATAAATTACGCTCCTGGTTCCCACTGCCTGACCATTAAGTATCCAACTGTGCTCAACTGCCTGACCATTAATTACACTCCTGGCTCCCATTGCCTGACCATTAATTATCCAACTGATTTCCACTGCCTGACCATTAATTACACTCCGTGCTCGCACTGCCTGACCATTAATTACACTCCCTGCTCCCACTGCCTGACCATTAATTACACTCCCGGCTCCCACTGCCTGACCATTAAATACACTCCTGGCTCCCACTGCCTGCCCATTAATTACAATCCTGGCTCCCACTACCTGACAAATAATTACACAAATGGCTCCCACTGCCTGACCATTAATACACTCCTGGCTCCCACTGCCTGAGTATTATTACACTCCTGGCTCCCACTGCCTGACAATTAATTACACTCCCTGCTCCCACTGCCTGACCATTAATTACACTCCTGTCACCCGTTGACTGACCATTAATTACACTCCAGGCTCCTACTGCTTACCCATTATTACACTCCTGGCTCCCAATGCCTGACCATTAATTACACAAATGACTCCCACTCTCTGACCATTAATTACACTCCAGGCTCCCACTGCCTGACCATTACTTACACTTCTGACTCCCAATGTCTGACCATTAATTACACTACTAGCTCTCACTGCCTGACCATTAATTACATCCCTGTCTCCCACTGCCTGACCATTAATTACACTCCTGGCTTCCACTGCCTGACCATTAATTACACTCCTGTCTCACACTTCCTGACCATTAATTAGACAACTGACTTCCATGGCCTGACCATTAATTAACTCCCTATTCCCACTGTCTGACCATTAATTATACTCCTGGCTCCCACTGCCTGACCATTAATTACACTCCTGGCTCCCACTACCTGACAATTAATTACACACATGGCTCCCACTGCATGACCATTAATACACTACTGACTCCCACTGCCTGACTATAATTACACTCCTGGCTCCCACTACCTGACCATTAATTACACTCCATGCTCCCACTGCCTGACCATTACTTGCACAACTGACTCCCACTGCCTGACTATTAATTACACTAATGGCTCCCACTACCTGAATATTAATTACACTCCTGGCTCCCACTACCTGACCATTAATTACACTCCAGGCTCCCACTGCCTGCCCATTAATTACACTCCTGGCTCCCTCTACCTGACAATTAATTACTCAAATGGCTCCCACTTCCTGACCATTAATACACTACTGACTCCCACTGCCTGAGTATTATTACACTCCTGGCTCCCACTACCTGACCATTAATTACACTCCAGGCTCCCACTGCCTGACCATTACTTGCACAACTGACTCCCACTGCCTGACTATTAATTACACTAATGGCTCCCACTACCTGAATATTAATTACACTCCTGGCTCCCACTTCCTGGCCATTAATTACACTCCAGGCTACCACTGCCTGTCCATTAATTACACTCATAGCTCCCACTGCCTGACCATTAATTACATTCCTGTCTCCCACTGCCTGACCATTGATTACACACCTGGCTCCCAATGCCCGACCATTGATTACACTCCTGGCTTCCACTGCCTGACCATTACTTACACTCCTGGCTCCCACTGCCTGACCATTCATTACACTCCTGGCTCCCAATGCCTGACCATTGATTACACTCCTGGCTACCACTGCCTGACCATTAATTACACTCCCGGCTTGCACTGCCTGACCATTAATTACACTCCAGGATCCCACTGCCTGACCATTAATTACACTCCTGGCTTCCACTGCCTGACCATTAATTACACTCTTGTCTCCCACTGCCTGACCATTAATTACACAACTGATTCCCATTGCCTGATCATAAATTACACTCCTGGCTCCCACTGCCTGACCATTAATTATCCAACTGATTTCCACTGCCTGACCATTAATTACACTCCTGGCTCCCACTGCCTGACCATTAATTATCCAACTGATTCCCACTGCTTGACCATTAATTACACTCCCTGCTCCCACTGCCTGAACATTAATTACATTCCAGGCTCCCACTGCCTGTCCATTAATTACACTCCTGGCTTCCACTGCCAGACCATTAATTACACTCCAGGCTCCCACTGCTTGACCATTAATTAAACTCCAGGCTCCCACTGCCTGACCTTTAATTGCACTCCACGCTCCCACTGCCTGACCATTAATTACACTCCCTTAATTAATTACCATTAATTACACTCCTGTCTCCCACTGCCTGACCATTAATTACACAACTGACCCCCATGGCCTGACCATTAATTAACGCCCTGTTCCCACTGTCTGACCATTAATTACACTCCTGGCTCCCACTGCCTGATCATTACTTACACTCCTGTCTCCCACGGCCTGGCCATTAATTACACTCCTGGCTCCCACTGCCTGACCATAAATTACACTCCTGGCTCCCACTGCCTGCCCATTAATTACACTCCTGGTTCCCAATGCCTGACCATTGATTTCACTCCTGGCTCCCATTGCCTGACCATTAATTACACTCCTGGCTCCCACTGCCTGACCATTAATAACACTCCAGGCTCCCACTCCCTGACCATTAATTACACTCCAGGCTCCCACTGCCTGACCATTAATTACACAACTGATTCCCATTGCCTGACCATAAATTACGCTCGTGGGTCCCACTGCCTGACCATTAATTACAGTACAGGCTCCCACTGCCTGACCATTAATTACACTCCAGGCTCCCACTGCCTGTCCATTAATTACACTCCTGGCTTCCACTGCCAGACCATTAATTACACTCCAGGCTCCCACTGATTGACCATTAATTACACTCCAGGCTCCCACTGCCTGACCTTTAATTGCACTCCACGCTCCCACTGCCTGACCATTAATTACACTCCCTTAATTAATTACCATAAATTACACTCCTGTCTCCCACTGCCTGACCATTAATTACACAACTGACCCCCATGGCCTGACCATTAATTAACCCCTGTTCCCACTGTCTGACCATTAATTACACTCCTGGCTCCCACTGCCTGATCATTACTTACACTCCTGTCTCCCACGGCCTGGCCATTAATTACACTCCTGGCTCCCACTGCCTGACCATAAATTCCACTCCTGGCTCCCACTGCCTGCCCATTAATTACACTCCTGGCTCCCACTACCTGACAATTAATTACACAAATGGCTAACACTGCCTGACCATTAATACACTACTGACTCCCACTGCCTGACTATTATTACACTCCTGGCTCCCACTACCTGACCATTAATTACACTCTGGCTCCCACTGCCTGACCATTACATACACAACTGACTCCAACCGCCTGACTATTTATTGCACTCCTGGCTTCCACTACCTGACTATTAATTACACTCCTGGCTCCCACTACCTGACCATTAATTACACTCCAGGCTCCCACTGCCTGTCCATTAATTACACTCCTAGCTCCGACTGCCTGACCATTAATTACACTCCTGGCTTCCACTGCCTGACCATTACTTACACTCCTGGCTCCCACTGCCTGACCATTAAATACACTCCTGGCTCCCAATGCCTGACCATTGATTTCACTCCTGGCTCCCATTGCCTGACCATTAATTACACTCCTGGCTCCCACTGCCTGACCATTAATAACACTCCAGGCTCCCACTCCCTGACCATTAATTACACTCCAGGCTCCCACTGCCTGACCATTAATTACACAACTGATTCCCATTGCCTGACCATAAATTACGCTCGTGGGTCCCACTGCCTGACCATTAATTACAGTACAGGCTCCCACTGCCTGACCATTAATTACACTCCAGGCTCCCACTGCCTGACCATTAATTATACTCCCGGCTCCCACTGCCTGACCATTAATTACACTCCAGGCTCCCACTGCCTGACCATTAATTGCACTCCATGCTCCCACTGCCTGACCATTAATTACACTCCTGGCTTCCACTGCCTGACCATTAATTACACTCCTGGCTTCCACTGTCTGACCATTAATTACACTCCAGGCTCCCACTGCATGACCATTAAGTACACTCCAGGCTCCCACTGCCTGACCATTCATTACACTCCCAGCTCCCACTGCCTGACCATTAATTACACAACTGATTCTAATTGCCTGACCATAAATTACGCTCCTGGTTCCCACTGCCTGACCATTAAGTATCCAACTGTGCTCAACTGCCTGACCATTAATTACACTCCTGGCTCCCATTGCCTGACCATTAATTATCCAACTGATTTCCACTGCCTGACCATTAATTACACTCCCTGCTCGCACTGCCTGACCATTAATTACACTCCCTGCTCCCACTGCCTGACCATTAATTACACTCACGGCTCCCACTGCCTCACCATTAATAACACTCCAGGCTCCCGCTGCCTGACCATTAATTACTCTCCAGGATCCCACTGCCTGACCATTAATTACACTCCTGGCTTACACTGCCTGACCATTAATTACACTCCTGTCTCCCGCTGCCTGAGCATTAATTACACTCCAGGCTCCCACTGCCTGACCATTAATTACACAATTGATTCCCATTGCCTGACCATAAATTACGCTCCTGGCTCCCACTGCCTGACCATTAATTATCCAACTGATTTCCACTGCCTGACCATTAATTACACTCCTGGCTCCCACTGCCTGAACATTAATTACACTCCTGGCTTCCACTGCCTGACCACTAATTGCACTCCTGGCTTCCTCTACCTGACCATTAATTACACTCCAGGCTCCCACTGCCTGACCATTAATTACACTCCCGTCTCCCACTGCTTGACCATTAATTACACTCCCTGCTCCCACTACCTGACCATTAATTACACTCTGGCTCCCACTGCCTGACCATTCATTGCACTCCAGGCTCCCACTGCCTGACCATTAATTACACTCCTGGCTTCCACTGCCTGACCATTAATTACACTCCTGGCTTCCACTGTCTGACCATTAATTACACTCCAGGCTCCCACTGTATGACCATTAATTACACTCCAGGCTCCCACTGCTTGACCATTCATTACACTCCCAGCTCCCACTGCCTGACCATTAATTACACAACTGATTCACATTGCCTGACCATAAATTACGCTCCTGGTTCCCACTGCCTGACCATTAATTTTCCAACTGTGCTCCACTGCCTGACCATTAATTTCACTCCTGGCTCCCATTGCCTGACCATTAATTATCCAACTGATTCCCACTGCCTGACCATTAATTACACTCCCTGATCCCACTGCCCGACCATTAATTACACTCCCTGCTCCCACTGCCTGACCATTAATTACACTCCCGGCACCCACTGCCTCACCATTAATAACACTCCAGGCTCCCGCTGCCTGACCATTAATTACTCTCCAGGATCCCACTGCCTGACCATTAATTACACTCCTGGCTTACACTGCCTGACCATTAATTACACTCCTGGCTCCCGCTGCCTGAGCATTAATTACACTCCAAGCTTCCACTGCCTGACCATTAATTACACAATTGATTCCCATTGCCTGACCATAAATTACACTCCTGGCTCCCACTGCCTGACCATTAATTATCCAACTGATTTCCACTGCCTGACCATTAATTACACTCCTGGCTCCCACTGCCTGACCATTCATTACACTCCTGGCTTCCACTGCCTGGCCATCAATTACACTCCTGGCTTCCACTGCCTGATCACTAATTGCACTCCTGGCTTCCTCTACCTGACCATTAATTACACTCCAGGCTCCCACTGCCTGACCATTAATTACACTCCCGTCTCCCACTGCCTGACCATTAATTACACTCCCTGCTCCCACTACCTGACCATTAATTACACTCCGGCTCCCACTGCCTGACCATTAATTACACTCCAGGCTCCCACTGTCTGACCATTAATTGCACTCCAGGCTCCCACTGCCTGACCATTAATTACACGCCCGGCTTCCACTGCCTGACCATTAATTACACTCCAGGCTCCCACTGCCTGACCATTAATTACACTCGCGGCTTCCACTGCCTGACCATTAATTACACTCCCGGCTCCCACTGCCCGACCATTAATTACACTCCCTGCTCCCACTACCTGACAATTAATTACACTCCAGGCTCCCACTGCATGACCATTAATTGCACTCCAGGCTCCCACTGCCTGACCGTTAATTACACTCCTGGCTTCCACTGCCCGACCATTAATTACACTCCTGGCTTCCACTGCCTGACCATTAATTACACTCCAGGCTCCCACTGCCTGACCATTAATTACACTCCAGGCTCCCACTGCCTGACCATTCATTACACTCCCGGCTCCCACTGCCTGACCATTAATTACACTCCCTGCTCCCACTACCTGACCATTAATTACACTCCACGCTCCCACTGCCTGACCATTAATTACACTCCATGCTCCCACTGCCTGACCATTAATTGTACTCCAGGCTCCCACTGCCTGACCATTAATTACACGCCTGGCTTCCACTGCCTGACCATTAATTACACTCCTGGCTTCCACGGCCTGACCATTAGTTACACTGCAGGCTCCCACTGCCTGACCATTAATTACACTCCAGGCTCCCACTGCCTGACCATTAATTACACTCCATGCTCCCACTGCCTGACCATTAATGACACTCCAGGCTCCCACTGCCTGCCATTAATTACACTCCAGGCTCCCACTGCCTGACCATTAATTACACTCCTGGCTCCCACTGCCTGCCCATTAATTACACTACTGGCTCCCACTACCTGACAATTAATTACACAAATGGCTCCCACTGCCTGACCATTAATACACTCCAGGCTCCCACTGCCTGACCATTAATGACACTCCAGGCTCCCACTGCCTGCCATTAATACTCTCCAGGCTCCCACTGCCTGACCATTAATGACACTCCAGGCTCCCACTGCCTGCCATTAATACACTCCAGGCTCCCACTGCCTGACCATTAATACACTACTGCCCATTCATGGGTTTTGTAAGTGTAGGATGGTTTTTGAAGTTGGCCTTAACAGCCGGAATGTGATTCTCAGATTCCACTGTTTTTCCACTTTTTACTTTACTTGTAATGAAGATTATTCCGTTTATTAAACCCTCGTCGAAGCAAGACTTCAACCTAAGCCTGTTTGTATTCCCCAGTCGTTGCCGGATTCTCCAGTCTTGAGAGATGATGGCAGGTTCATGCTGTGAGTTGACACAGTCTGGTGGATCTTCTGCCATCACAGGGAAATGTGTGAAACAATGGCTAGTGTCCACATTGTCATAGAGTTCAGTAACAGAGGATTAATGTAAGCACTCAGGTGCATACAAATGCACGTTTCCCAAGAAAACCCTCCCTTAAAATGTCAGATGGCACAAAATGACATTGGGTGCTCATTTTTGAGTTCCTTGTAATTCGATGGTGGGAGCTGTTACGTGTAGACATATACCGAGTTGGCTTTGCACCGCCAAAGTGTGGTCATTTGCATGGCAGAGCGCAAATGTGCAGGGCATAATGTGTTTTTTCCTTGCACTCTTGCACTCTGCCACGCAAATGAAGTAAACGCTGCAAAGCAGGTAGCGTTTATAATGGATCCCTACATATTTATTTATTTATTTATGTGTATTTGTAAAGCGAACTAACAGCCCACGGGCATCGAGGCGCTGTTGCAGAGATTGTTTTATTTACGCATATTTGTCTTAGTTACATAGGGATGCTTGGCTCTTGGTTACAGTGAGCGTGATACAATTCCTAAACACAGTCTGATTTGAGAATAACAACATTCATATGGTAAGGTGATTAGGTGAACAGCAGGGTTTTGATGGCGTCCACCTGATTTATGCTGGCGCATAAAGCCGCAGGGCTCTATAGGGATCCCAGCATTGCACTGGTATGGAAATGCAGGCTGGTGCAAATTCTGGGACATCTGTATGGCGGAGAGGAAGGAAGGCAGCGAAAATGCAAGTTGCATTCCTCCACTCATCGCTGCCATACAAATGGAGGGAAATCAGCTGTGACATGGAAGCATGGCGTAAAAGCCTTATGCAAGGTGTTTTCACCATGCATTTAGGTTACGGCACTGATATAAATACATGCCCTTATGAATTCAATGGAGTTCATTTTGCTCCAAAGAGTAATTTAGTGTCAGGGAGCCATTATGTGTAGACGGAAACGTAGCCGGCTCCTCACCACTACATTGTGGTCGTTTACACGACAACACGCAGTGTGCACTCCTGTATGCCACCTTTTGGCAGGCAGTGTTTACAATGGATCCTTATGGAGTCTGCCTGCTTTACATTGATGCATGTAGCCACGCTTTCTTCTTCTGCTGACAGATGTTATCCATCAGCTGTGATTATTGGACACCGAGGCTTGAGCCTCATTACTCCATCCTCTCGGGCTTGAGCCTCATTACTCCATCCTCTCGGGTTGAGTGTGTAGTAGTGGGTCTGCGTGGACTCGTCACAGGGTCTTTGCCGTGATAGCCAATGCTCAAATTCTGGGGCATTTGTTTGGCTTAGAGGAAGGGAAGCAGCAGATGTGCAAGCTGTGTTCCATCCAGTCGAAGTCACATGGGTCTTACCGGCCAATCATTGGTCTTTCAATATGCAGTAAAGCTCCAGCTATTAAATTGGCAAAATAGTTGAACAAATGGAACTGAACATGCGGATGCCCAAACTAAGGGCTGCAAAGAAAGGGCACACCCCTAAAACACTCAGTGGCAAAACATGGCATTACACAAGACCTTTATAAGTGCCATGGACGAGTATGCTCATCCTTTTTGCATAGACTTCCATAATAGCCTGGCAGTTAAAGAGTCAAAATATGTTTTTGCCTTAGTGACGTGTATGAACAGTTGCCCTGAAAACCTTACTGTAGGCCCAAAGTGTCCCATTTCTACGAAGAAACTTCCTACAAGCAAAGTAACTCTGCATTTTGTAGGATAATCCAACTATTTATTTGTTTCCTTTAAATGCACTTTCAAAACATATCATGAGAAAAAGGCAAGAGGTGTGTTTGCAGCTCGCTGACCTGTTCGCAATCTTCCCATATGAGGCACTCAGTCATGTAGTCCTCTGCCCAGAAGTATGGTAATAGGTGCACATCGTACCCAGTTCAGTGTAGATGAACCGTCATGTAGTCCTCTGCCCAGGGGTATAGTGAATCAGTACACATCGTGCCCAGTCCCCTGTATCGTGAGCAGTCATGTAGTCCTCTGCCCAGGGGTATGGTGATAGGTAGACATTGTGCCCAGTCCAGCGTTTGGTGAACAGTTGCGTAGTCCTCTGTCCAGGGAATGGTAATAGGTACACATCATACCCAGTCCAGCGTATGGTGTGCAGTCATATAAGTCCTCTGGCCAGAATCATGGTGAATAGGTAGATATTGTGCTCAGTCCCAGTGTAAGGTGAGCAATCATGTAGTCGTCTGTCCTCATGTCTCATCTTCACTCCTTGGGTATGGTGAGTGGTTATGCATTGTGTATAGTGAGCTGATGTGTATTGTGTCTTCTCATCCTTTGTCCTTGGGTATGGTGAGCGGTTATGTGTTGCGACCTCTGATCCTTTGTCCTTGGGTATGGAGAGCGGTTATGCATTGTGTCCTTTCATCCTTTGTCCTTGTGTATAGTGAGCTGTTACGTATTGCATCCTTTCATCCTTTGTCCTTGGGTATAGTGAGCTGTTATGTATTGTGTCCTCTCATCATTTGTCCTTGGGAATAGTGAGCTGTTTTGTGCTGCATCCTCTCACCCTGTGTCCTTGGGTATGGTGAGAGGTTATGTATTGCGTCCTCTCATACTTTGTCCTTGGTTATGGTGAGCGTTTATGTATTGCGTCCTCTCATCCTTTGTCCTTGTGTATGGTGAGTGGTTATGTATTGCATCCTGTCTTCCTTTGTCCTTGGGTAAAGTGAGTGGTTATGTATTGTGTCCTTTCATCCTTTGTCCTTTGGTATGGTGAGTGGTTATGTACTGCGTCCTCTCATCCGTTGTCCTTGGGTATGGTGAGCGGTTATGTATTACGTCCCCTCATCCTTTGTCCTTTGGTATGGTGAGTGGTTATGTATTGCGTCCTCTCATTCATTGTCCTTGGGTATGGTAAGCGGTTATGTATTGTGTCCTCTCATCCTTTGTCCTTGGGTATGGAGAGCGGTTATGTATTGAGTCCTCTCATCCTTTTTCCTTGGGTATAGTGATCTGCTATGTATTGCGTCCTCACGTCCTTTATCCGTGGGTATAGTGAGCTGTTAAGTATTGCATCCTCTCTTCCTTTGTCCTTGGGTATGGTGAGCGGTTATTTATTGCGTCCTCTAATCCTTTGTCCTTGGTTATGGAGAGTGGTTATGTATTGCATCCTCTCTTCATTTGTACTTGGGTATAGTGAGCTGATGTGTATTGCGTTTTCGCATCCTTTGTCCTTGGGAATAGTGAGCTGTTTTGTATTGTGTTCTCTCATCCTGTGTCATTGGGTATGGTGAGCGGTTATGTATTGCGTCCTCTCATCCTTTGTCCTTGGGTATGGAGAGCAGTTATGTAGTTGCGTCCACTCATCCTTTGTCCTTGGGTATAGTGAGCGGTTTTGTGTTGCGTCCTCTCATCCTTTGTCCTTGGATATGGTGAGCGGTTATGTATTGCGTCTTCGCATCCTTTGTCCTTGGGAATAGCGAGCTGTTTTGTATTGTGTTCTCTCATCCTGTGTCATTGGGTATGGTGAGCGGTTATGTATTGCGTCCTCTCATCCTTTGTTCTTGGGTATGGAGAGCAGTTATGTAGTTGCGTCCACTCATCCTTTGTCCTTGGGTATAGTGAGCGGTTTTGTGTTGCGTCCTCTCATCCTTTGTCCTTGGATATGGTGAGCGGTTATGTATTGCATCCTCTCATCATTTGTCCTTGGGTATCGTGAGCTGTTATGTATTGTGTTCTCTCATCCTTTGTCCTTGGGTATCATGAGCTGTTATGTATTGTGTTCTCTCATCCTTAGTACTTGGGTATAGTGAGCTGTTATGTATTGCGTCCTCTCATCCTTTGTCTTTGTTTACACGGAGCAGTTATGTATTGTGTCCTCTCATCCTTTGTCTTTGGGTATGGAGAGGTGGTATGTATTGCGTCCTCTCATCCTTTGTCTTTGGGTATGGAGAGGTGGTATGTATTGCGTCCTCTCATCCTTTCTCCTTGGGTATGGTGAGCGGTTATGTATTGCGTCCTCTCATCCTTTATCCTTGGGTATGGTGAGTGGTTATGTATTGCGTCCTCTCATCCTTTGTCTTTGGGTATAGTGAGTGGTTAGGTAATGCGTCCTCTCATGCTTTGTCTTTGGGTATAGTGAGTGGTTATGTATTGTGTCCTCTCATGCTTTTTCATTGGGTACAGGGACCAGTTATGTATTTTGTCCTCTCATGCTTTTTCATAGGGTTTGGAGAGTGGGTATGTATTGTGTTCTTTCATCCTTTGTCTTTGGCTATAGGGAGCAGTTATGTATTGTGTCCTCTCATCCTTTGTCTTTGGGTATAGTGAGCGCTTATGTATTGCGTTCTCTCATCCTTTCTCCTTGGGTATGGAGAGCGGTTATGTATTGCGTCCTCTCATGCTTTGGCTTTGGGTACAGGGAGTGGTTATGTATTGTGTCCTCTCATCCTTTTTCTTTGGGTATGGAGAGTGGTTATGTATTGCGTCCTCTCATGCTTTGTCTTTGGGTACAGGGAGCAGTTATGTATTGTGTCCTCTCATCCTTTGTCTTTGGGTATGGAGAGCGGTTAGGTAATGCGTACTCTCATGCTTTGTCTTTGGGTACAGGGAGCAGCTATGCATTGCGTCCTCTCATGTTTTGTCTTTGGGTATGGAGAGTGGGTATGTATTGGGTCTTCTCATCCTTTGTCTTCGGGTATAGTGGGTGGTTATGTATTGTGTCCTCTCATCCTTTGTCTTTGGGTATGGAGAGCGGTTAGGTATTGCATCCTCTCATGCTTTGTCTTTGGGTACAGTGGGTGGTTATGTATTGTGTCCTCTCATCCTTTGTCCTTGGGTATGGTGAGTGGTTATGTATTGCATCCTCTCATCCTTTGTCTTTGGGTATGGAGAGTGGTTATGTATTGCGTCCTCTCATGCTTTGTCTTTGGGTATAGTGGGTGGTTATGTATTGCGTCCTCTCATCCTTTGTCTTTGGGTATAGTGGATGGTTATGCATTGCGTCCTCTCATCCTTTGGTTATGGTGAGTGGTTATGTATTGCGTCCTCTCATCCTTTGTCCTTGGTTATGGTGAGTGGTTATGTATTGCATCTTCTCATCCTTTGGTTATGGTGAGCGGTTATTTATTGCGTCCTCTCATCCTTTGTCCTTGGTTATGGTGAGTGGTTATGTATTGCATCCTCTCATCCTTTGTCCTTGGTTATGGTGAGTGGTTATGTATTACGTCCTCTCATCCTTTGGTTATGGTGAGTTGTTATGTATTGCGTCCTCTCATCCTTTGTCCTTGGTTATGGTTAGTGGTTATGTATTGCGTCCTCTCATCCTTTGGTTATGGTGAGCGGTTATGTATTGCGTCCTCTCATCCTTTCTCCTTGGTTATGGTTAGTGGTTATGTATTGCGTTCTCTCATCTTTTGGTTATGGTGAGCGGTTATGTATTGCGTCCTATCATGCTTTTTCATTGGGTATAGTGAGTGGTTGAGTATTGCGTCCTCTCATGCTTTGTCTTTGGGTGCAGGGAGCAGCTATGCATTGCGTCCTCTCATCCTTTGTCTTTGGGTATAGTGGGTGGTTATGTATTGTGTCCTCTCATGCTTTTTCATTGGGTATAGTGAGTGGGTATGTATTGCGTCCTCTCATCCTTTGTCTTTGGGTATAGTGGGTGGTTATGTATTGTGTCCTCTCATGCTTTTTCATTGGGGATAGTGAGTGGTTATGTATTGCGTCCTCTCATCCTTTGTCTTTGGGTATAGTGAGTGGTTATGTATTTCGTCCTCTCATCCTTTGTCTTTGGGTATGGAGAGTGGGTATGTATTGCGTCCTCTCATCCTTTGTCCTTGGTTATGGTGAGTGGTTATGTATTGCGTCCTCTCATCCTTTGTCTTTGGGTATAGTGGATGGTTATGCATTGCGTCCTCTCATCCTTTGGTTATGGTGAGTGGTTATGTATTGCGTCCTCTCATCCTTTGTCCTTGGTTATGCTGAGTGGTTATGTATTGCGTCCTCTCATCCTTTGGTTATGGTGAGTGGTTATGCATTGTGTCCTCTCATCCTTTGTCCTTGGTTATGGTGAGTGGTTATGTATTGCGTCCTCTCATCCTTTGTTTATGGTGAGCGGTTATTTATTGCGTCCTCTCATCCTTTGTCCTTGGTTATGCTGAGTGGTTATGTATTGCGTCCTCTCATCCTTTGGTTATGGTGAGTGGTTATGCATTGCGCCCTCTCATCCTTTGTCCTTGGTTATGGTGAGTGGTTATGTATTGCGTCCTCTCATCCTTTGTTTATGGTGAGTGGTTATTTATTGCGTCCTCTCATCCTTTGTCCTTGGGTATAGTGAGTGGTTATGTATTGCGTCCTCTGATGCTTATTCATTGGGTATAGTGAGTGGTTATGTATTGCGTCCTCTCATCCTTTGTCTTTGGGTATGGAGAGCGGTTAGGTAATGCGTCCTCTCATGCTTTGTCTTTGGGTACAGGGAGCAGCTATGCATTGCGTCCTCTCATGTTTTGTCTTTGGGTATGGAGAGTGGGTATGTATTGTGTCTTCTCATCCTTTGTCTTCGGGTATAGTGGGTGGTTATGTATTGTGTCCTCTCATCCTTTGTCTTTGGGTATGGAGAGCGGTTAGGTATTGCGTCCTCTCATGCTTTGTCTTTGGGTACAGGGAGCAGTTATGTATTGTGTCCTCTCATCCTTTGTCTTTGGGTATGGAGAGCGGTTAGGTAATGCGTCCTCTCATGCTTTGTCTTTGGGTACAGGGAGCAGCTATGCATTGCGTCCTCTCATGTTTTGTCTTTGGGTATGGAGAGTGGGTATGTATTGGGTCTTCTCATCCTTTGTCTTCGGGTATAGTGGGTGGTTATGTATTGTGTCCTCTCATCCTTTGTCTTTGGGTATGGAGAGCGGTTAGGTATTGCGTCCTCTCATGCTTTGTCTTTGGGTACAGTGGGTGGTTATGTATTGTGTCCTCTCATCCTTTGTCCTTGGGTATGGAGAGCGGTTAGGTATTGCGTCCTCTCATCCTTTGTCCTTGGTTATGGTGAGTGGTTATGTATTGCATCCTCTCATCCTTTGTCTTTGGGTATGGAGAGTGGTTATGTATTGCGTCCTCTCATGCTTTGTCTTTGGGTATAGTGGGTGGTTATGTATTGCGTCCTCTCATCCTTTGTCTTTGGGTATAGTGGATGGTTATGCATTGCGTCCTCTCATCCTTTGGTTATGGTGAGTGGTTATGTATTGCGTCCTCTCATCCTTTGTCCTTGGTTATGGTGAGTGGTTATGTATTGCATCCTCTCATCCTTTGGTTATGGTGAGCGGTTATTTATTGCGTTCTCTCATCCTTTGTCCTTGGTTATGGTGAGTGGTTATGTATTGCGTCCTCTCATCCTGTGTCCTTGGTTATGGTGAATGGTTATGTATTGCGTCCTTTCATCCTTTGGTTATGGTGAGTTGTTATGTATTGCGTCCTCTCATCCTTTGTCCTTGGTTATGGTTAGTGGTTATGTATTGCGTCCTCTCATCCTTTGGTTATGGTGAGCGGTTATGTATTGCGTCCTCTCATCCTTTCTCCTTGGTTATGGTTAGTGGTTATGTATTGCGTTCTCTCATCTTTTGGTTATGGTGAGCGGTTATGTATTGCGTCCTCTCATGCTTTTTCATTGGGTATAGTGAGTGGTTGAGTATTGCGTCCTCTCATGCTTTGTCTTTGGGTGCAGGGAGCAGCTATGCATTGCGTCCTCTCATCCTTTGTCTTTGGGTATAGTGGGTGGTTATGTATTGTGTCCTCTCATGCTTTTTCATTGGGTATAGTGAGTGGGTATGTATTGCCTCCTCTCATCCTTTGTCTTTGGGTTTAGTGAGTGGTTATGTATTGCGTCCTCTCATCCTTTGTCTTTGGGTATAGTGAGTGGTTATGTATTTCGTCCTCTCATCCTTTGTCTTTGGGTATGGAGAGTGGGTATGTATTGCGTCCTCTCATCCTTTGTCCTTGGTTATGGTGAGTGGTTATGTATTGCGTCCTCTCATCCTTTGTCTTTGGGTATAGTGGATGGTTATGCATTGCGTCCTCTCATCCTTTGGTTATGGTGAGTGGTTATGTATTGCGTCCTCTCATCCTTTGTCCTTGGTTATGGTGAGTGGTTATGTATTGCGTCCTCTAATCCTTTGGTTATGGTGAGCGGTTATTTATTGCGTCCTCTCATCCTTTGTCCTTGGTTATGCTGAGTGGTTATGTATTGCGTCCTCTCATCCTTTGGTTATGGTGAGTGGTTATGCATTGCGTCCTCTCATCCTTTGTCCTTGGTTATGGTGAGTGGTTATGTATTGCGTCCTCTCATCCTTTGTTTATGGTGAGCGGTTATTTATTGCGTCCTCTCATCCTTTGTCCTTGGGTATAGTGAGTGGTTATGTATTGCGTCCTCTGATGCTTATTCATTGGGTATAGTGAGTGGTTATGTATTGCGTCCTCTCATCCTTTGTCTTTGGGTATGGAGAGCGGTTAGGTAATGCGTCCTCTCATGCTTTGTCTTTGGGTACAGGGAGCAGCTATGCATTGCGTCCTCTCATGTTTTGTCTTTGGGTATGGAGAGTGGGTATGTATTGTGTCTTCTCATCCTTTGTCTTCGGGTATAGTGGGTGGTCATGTATTGTGTCCTCTCATCCTTTGTCTTTGGGTATGGAGAGCGGTTAGGTATTGCGTCCTCTCATGCTTTGTCTTTGGGTACAGGGAGCATTTATGTATTGTGTCCTCTCATCCTTTGTCTTTGGGTATGGAGAGCGGTAAGGTAATGCGTCCTCTCATGCTTTGTCTTTGGGTACAGGGAGCAGCTATGCATTGCGTCCTCTCATGTTTTGTCTTTGGGTATGGAGAGTGGGTATGTATTGTGTCTTCTCATCCTTTGTCTTCGGGTATAGTGGGTGGTTATGTATTGTGTCCTCTCATCCTTTGTCTTTGGGTATGGAGAGCGGTTAGGTATTGCGTCCTCTCATGATTTGTCTTTGGGTACAGTGGGTGGTTATGTATTGTGTCCTCTCATCCTTTGTCCTTGGGTATGGTGAGTGGTTATGTATTTCATCCTCTCATCCTTTGTCTTTGGGTATGGAGAGTGGTTATGTATTGCGTCCTCTCATGCTTTGTCTTTGGGTATAGTGGGTGGTTATGTATTGCGTCCTCTCATCCTTTGTCTTTGGGTATAGTGGATGGTTATGCATTGCGTCCTCTCATCCTTTGGTTATGGTGAGTGGTTATGTATTGCGTCCTCTCATCCTTTCTCCTTGGTTATGGTTAGTGGTTATGTATTGCATCCTCTCATCCTTTGGTTATGGTGAGCGGTTATTTATTGCGTCCTCTCATCCTTTGTCCTTGGTTATGGTGAGTGGTTATGTATTGCGTCCTCTCATCCTTTGTCCTTGGTTATGGTGAGTGGTTATGTATTGCGTCCTCTCCTGCTTTGTCCTTGGTTATGATGAGTGGTTATTTATTGCGTCCTCTCATCCTGTGTCCTTGGTTATGGTGAATGGTTATGTATTGCGTCCTTTCATCCTTTGGTTATGGTGAGTTGTTATGTATTGCGTCCTCTCATCCTTTTGTCCTTGGTTATGGTGAGTGGTTATGTATTGCGTCCTCTCATCCTTTGTCCTTGGTTATGGTGAGTGGTTATGTATTGCGTCCTCTCCTGCTTTGTCCTTGGTTATGATGAGTGGTTATTTATTGCGTCCTCTCATCCTGTGTCCTTGGTTATGGTGAATGGTTATGTATTGCGTCCTTTCATCCTTTGGTTATGGTGAGTTGTTATGTATTGCGTCCTCTCATCCTTTTGTCCTTGGTTATGGTTAGTGGGTATGTATTGCGTCCTCTCATCCTTTGTCTTTGGGTATAGTGGGTGGTTATGTATTGTGTCCTCTCATCCTTTGTCTTTGGGTATGGAGAGTGGGTATGTATTGCGTCCTCTCATCCTTTGTCTTTGGGTATGGAGAGTGGGTATGTATTGCGTCCTCTCATCCTTTGTCCTTGGTTATGGTGAGTGGTTATGTATTGCGTCCTCTCATCCTTTGTCTTTGGGTATAGTGGATGGTTATGCATTGCGTCCTCTCATCCTTTGGTTATGGTGAGTGGTTATGTATTGCGTCCTCTCATCCTTTGTCCTTGGTTATGGTGAGTGGTTATGTATTGCGTCCTCTAATCCTTTGGTTATGGTGAGCGGTTATTTATTGCGTCCTCTCATCCTTTGTCCTTGGTTATGGTGAGTGGTTATGTACTGCGTCCTCTCATCCTTTGGTTATGGTGAGTGGTTATGCATTGCGTCCTCTCATCCTTTGTCCTTGGTTATGGTGAGTGGTTATGTATTGCGTCCTCTCATCCTTTGTTTATGGTGAGCGGTTATTTATTGCGTCCTCTCATCCTTTGTCCTTGGGTATAGTGAGTGGTTATGTATTGCGTCCTCTCATGCTTATTCATTGGGTATAGTGAGCGGTTATTTATTGCGTCCTCTCATGCTTTGTCCTTGGTTATGGTGAGTGGTTATTTATTTGTCCTCTCATCCTTTGTCCTTGGTTATGATGATTGGTTATGAATTGCGTTCTCTTATCCTTTGGTTATGGTGAGTGGTTATGTATTGCGTCCTCTCATCCTTTGTCCTTGGTTATGGTGAGTGGTTATGTATTACGTCCTCTCATGCTTTGTCTTTGGGTATAGTTGTGGAAACAGAAAAATAATATGAGGCCGGGAAGCCCAAAAAGAAACACACCAACACAGGTTACAAAGAACATACAAGTGCTTTATTTAAAAGCTACAACAGTTACCAAAGTCAATTGACAAACGGATAGCTATTTGGCTCTCAGAGTAACGTAACAAACTTTAACGAAGGTTCGATGCATTAGTAAGAGAGACCGTACATTGGAATACTCGGATCTTTTATACAATTTGTCCAGCTCTTGGCCAACCCTCTCGCGGGTTAACCATTCTATGAGCCGGGCCTATGGGTTCCTAGCCAGGTCAATCCTATAATATATGCATTTTGATTAGTTTCGCTGATATAGTTGTACATTTACACATAGGTCAACAATAGGACAAGGTCTCAGTTCGCGACCCCGAAAAGTGGCCTGCAGGCATATTAATTATTCGTGCATACGGACGTCACTACGGCCAGAATCTTACTCAGAATGTAATTCGGCCTCCATTTTGATGTTCAGGGTGACTTCCATATAACAAGAGAACCTAAAATGGCGGCTTAATCCAAGATGGCAACTTACATTACTTTCTCTAAGGTCAAGACCTTGCCGCAGAGTTTGTTCGCATATGATGTTTAGACAACTTGGCGTAGGCCAATACACATATAATTGCTGTGATAGGAGACATAATATTGTTTCAATTCCGACAAACCTTCCTTTTGGCCTTTGCCAAGTGCTAATATCATTTCTAATACTTCTGCAAATAACTCCATGCATTGTCGTCCATACATCCTGAATCATTATCTGTAATGTCTATACCAATCAGGTCATTCATCAGAACCTCTTGTAACACAAACTCTTTAAATGCTGTATCTGGGGCGTACATTTTGTGCCGTACTGTGCTCACTGCTTGAGAGAATCCCAGAACCAGGCGCTAATATTCCAATCTCCCACAGGAGCATGCACCTAAGAACTAAGGATGTGCAAGTTCTGTATTGCTTTGAAAATTGTCGGAGAGGAATCTGGTACGAAAACACAGCAAGCGGACCCCACTAATTTGCATACTCCACCACGTTCTGCCAGGATGACATCTAATGCCATCCGATTTTGGAGTGCTACCAATCTTATTGCCTTTTGTTCTAGTGTCATATTGTAGAGTATATCCATGGTCCGGTTGATGGTTCTCTCCAGTACTCTTGCTAGTCCCCTAATATTTTCAGAGTTTGCTATCTGTCCCCAAAATGGCACAACTGATTTCGCTATATCTCCCAATACTTGCCCATGGGTATCTCCATTCTCGTCCCGTCGTGGGCGAGCCTTAGAAACTTCCAATGTACTAGCTATAAATACCCCAGATAACAGGATCCCTAAATAACAGGTTCCCTGCCAATCCTTGGGCAACCAGGGAAATGCTGAACTACCACAAACGAAATAAAACAGGCCCCCCTACATACAGAGGTCTGTTCTCCCCAGTCAAATTTACAATGTTCATACAACCTTCAAAATCTCCCATTGGCTGAGTGCAATTTCTTTGTACACAAAAGGGGACTGAATCGGGGCTATGGTTAATAGAGTAGAAAGGGGGCAAAGCATCCTTATTGCCTATGGGAGCCATTTAAAGGAAATTAGAGTTTGGAAATGAAGAGAGAGTTTATCAGATGGCCTAATAGAAGCGACATTTGGTCTACTTCTATTTGCAAAAAGCGAGCATCCCAGGGGAGTCAATTCACGTTTCTCAAAATCATTTAAATTAGTTCCATCAAAGTTCAACGAGACGCTATCATTCCAACGGCCAAAGAATAGTGCTCTAAGAGAAGCATAGCAAGCAGTCGTTAAAGGTAAAGGGTGAATATACCATCCTAGCCCCTTGTCCCCAGGTTGCGGTAAATGAGTACAAATCCAACAATTACTCTTATTAAAAATGGCATGCGTTGCATTCATTACTATCATTAAAGTGTTATTATGGTACTTTCGTCTATGCTGGGAGTCTCTAGGTGACAGAGTGTGAAGGTGTACAGAGGGAGTCAAAGCAGTAGGTAAAATTTCAATTGGCAGTAAAGGTTTTAGAGGGTAAATTTCATCGAAGTACCAAAGTCCCACAGCAGTAATTACACAAATTCCAATTATTATTAACATAACACAGCAATACGTTTTCGGGGCCCAGGCACATTGTTACTTGTCCGAGTTGGTCACCCCCTTATTTACAAGTCCAGTACGGGGAGCAGCGGTGGAGGTGGCAGGCATCGTAGTTTCTCAATCGACGACCCCAATGTTCGTTGCTGGCGACACTACGGTCGCACGACTTCTTAGTCCTTCCCAACCCTAGCCAGCAGAATCCCTTTTTTTTCCTTTTGTTCGAAAGGAACTTTCTTTTACAAGAGAAAACTTTCAATCATTTTTTCTTTCCAAGTGTACGGAAAAGACCTGTGCCGTAGTTCTATTTTCTTCGTCGAAGGTCGTACCTGGTGGTACCCAGAACTGTTTGATCCGGAAACAAGGTAATCCGGAAACAAGGTAACGTCACTTCCTGAGGGAAGCGACGTATCAGAGGCGACGGAAGTCGCAGAACTTGAAACAATGTTTTCCGGAAATGGCTTTTTCAAAGAGTGCAGAGACGAAATGGACTGTTCCCCAAGCTCCACGGGCTCAGGGAAATTCTCCGACGCACTCACAGTGCTGTTTGCTACTCCAGGATCAGAGATTGTAGCATCAGCGAGGGGTTCTGCTTCTTCTGTAACGTGTGGCATCGGGTGAGGAAGTTTCTTGACATGCGTCGCGTGGATCCAATGTTTTATCGCAGCCACCCGCACTGCTGTCCGAGTGACCAACAGCACCTGGTAGGGTCCCCTCCAGTGAGGAGCGAGACAGGAAGACCTTTCGTAGGCCTTCACTAGGACCCAACTTCCAGGCTGAATATCGTGTCCTGGGCCCGTAAACCGTACAGGTAAAGCTGATTGGACCTGATGATAAATGAAATACAAGTTTTTAGTCAACTGGTTGCAGTAGTCTACAAGCAATACATTTTCTACCTCCCTCAATGCTTTAGACTTTGGAAGACCCCAAATGTTAGCAGGTCACCCCATCACTACCTCAAATGGAGAAAGCCCAGTCTTAGTTTGAGGTGTGATACGCATGGCTAACAATACAATAGGTAAGGCATCTGGCCATTTCAATTTGGTGTCGGCACATGTTTTTGCAAGCTTATTCTTTAAGATACCGTTATGTCTCTCTACCAACCCAGCACTTTGAGGGTGTCTAGCCGAGTGAAATTGCTTTTCAATGTGTAACGCTGTGCATATCTGCAAAATTACTGCTGCAACAAAATGGGGACCAAAATTACCCTTGGAAGCCCAAATCGTGGAAAGAATTATTTTACCATAGTCTTTGCAGTGGTCATGGCAGTAGCATCCTCAACGGGGAAAGCCTCGACCCATTTACTTAAAGCACAAATAATCACAAGAACATATTTTAGATTGCTACACATTTCCATCTCAATAAAATCAAAGTGGATGACCTCGAAGGGAACAGAAGGGGGCCCAAAGCTACCCCTGGGAGTTACTGTCCCCTTCCCCACATTGTGCTGTAAACAAATCATACAATTCTGAACATGTCGCTGTGCAATCTTCGAAATGTTATCACTCACCCAGACTTGTTCTAGCATTTTTGTGATCTGTTGAGCATACACATGCGTAGGACCGTGTGCCATCGTAACCATTGCCAGCACATATGAATCAGGGAGCAACCATTTTCCTTCAGATGTATCCACCCAACACCCATCATCATCTAGTTTCCCCATTCCTTCGGCCCACCTTTTAGACTCTTCTATTGTGGCATCAGTTTGAATATCTCGCACAGACCCAATACCCTCATCCATTACATAGGCATCTTTTGTTTCCCTTAGAGCATACATGTCTGCGCTAAGGTCTGTTGCCGTTTGCCTGGCTATCTGGTCAGCAAAAGCGTTCCCTTTTCCCACATCATCTATGACCTTACGATGTGCCCCACATTTTATGATCGCTAACTGCCTAGGGAGTGAGAGTGCCGAGAGCAATTGCACTATCAGGGGACCATGCTGGATCTTGGTCCCATGTGAGGTTAGGAACCCTCTTTCCGACCAGAGCCTCCCAAAGTTGTGAGCCACCCCAAAGGCGTACTGACTATCAGTATATATGTTTACTGTATGCCCTTTGGAGAGTTCACAAGCTCGGGTCAACGCTATAATCTCTGCGGCCTGCGCGGAGTTATGCGGAATTCTCTTAGTTTCAACAACCGTACTCAACGTAGTAACTGCGTAAGCAGCTGTAGATGTACCATCTGGAAGTTTGAAGCAGGAGCCATCACAAAACAGCTCCCCTTCTGCATTGCCCAAAGGAGTATCTATAAGATCTATCCTGCCCTTCGTTTCCTGTTCAGTGGTATACAGGCAGTCATGTAATTCTTCGTCACCGCAAACAGTATTTTGATGGAAAGGTAGAAGTTCAGCCGGATTAAGAACACAACACCTCTTAATTTGAATGTGAGGGGCAAACAGAATTAATTCATACCTTGTCAGTCGTGCAGAGGTGAGGTGTTGCGTTTGAGTCTTATTCAATAGGACATCTACAGAGTGAGGTACCATCAAAATTAAATCGTGGCCTAGGACCATTCCCTCACTCTGTTTTACGGATGCGGCAGCAGCAGCGACAGCTCGCAAACATCTCGGCAAAGCGCATGCGACAGGATCAAGGGCGGAGGAGTAGTAGCCGCACGGCCTATTCTTCCCTCCATGTTCCTGCGTTAACACTGCCAAAGCACATCCATCACATTCATGCACAAACAACACAAAGGCCTTGTCATAATTTGGAGTACCCAGAACCGGTGCAGAGCATAACACGGTTTTGAGAAGCTCAAATGATCATTGATGTTCCGATTTCCATGGCAGCGGCAGAGAAATGCCTTTCTTCGTCAAAGCCAACATCGGTTTTATCACTAGTGAAAAGTTCGGGATCCACAACCTACAGTAAGAAGCCATACCTATTAAGGCCCTGACTTCCTTCTGTGTATTTGGAACAGACATGCCAGAAATGAGTTTTATTCTTTCAGGTGTCAATCTTCTCCCCTCCTTTGACAGGAGGTAACCTAAATAGGCGACCTCCTGGCAACAATATTGAAATTTCTTGAGCGAAGCTTTATGACCGTTTTCGGCCAGATGAATAAGTAACAAAACAGTGCCTTCTTTACAAGCACTTTCAGAATCTGCAGCCAAAAGCAAATCATCGACATACTGAAGTAGTGTACAAGTAGGTGGCAATTCAAGGGTTTCAAGCTGCTCTTTCAAAGCTCTACTATAAATTCTTGGACTTTCAGTATACCCTTGAGGTGCCCGAGTAAATGTGAATGAACGTCCACCCAAGGTGAACGCGAACAAATATCTACTCTCCTTGTGTATAGGAATAATAAAGAAAGCATTCTTTAGGTCCACAACACTAAAATATGTAGCTGTAGCAGGGATCATTGTTAATATTGTTGTTACATCAGGCACAATTGGAAATTGTGGGGTGACAACTTTGTTAATAGCACGAAGATCAATTATAAAACGGTACGGGATTGCATTGTCGGCTTTTTTGTATACAGGCAAAATTGGGCTATTACATAAACTACCTGTAATCTCTTCAATCACCCCTCGATGCACAAAATCGGAGACAATGCACTTCAAAGCACGCTCGCCCTCAATTGATATTTTATACTGCGGAATGCGTGGTAATTTAACTCCATGTTTCAAAACTTTTTTAACTGGCTCAATCTGTAGTACCCCGACATCATTGTCGTCAACCGCCCATAAACATTCCGGGACAACACTAAACTCTGGAGGCAATGGTTTAGTCAGAAACTGGGAACTGGGAAGTTGCTGTGGTGAAACCGTCAGTCGTACTCCATCTGAGGAACAATGAATTACTGCATTTAGTTTTTTCAACAAATTTAACCCCAGCAAATTCTCTCCACAGTTCGAAGTCAGAAGGAAGGGACAATGGTCCGTAAAGGGACCCAAAGAAACAGACACCGGCGAAGAAACCAGACAAACAATTGGTATACCAGAAAACCCTACAGAAACATTTGTTTGCCCTGACAGTGGAATGTTTGGAACCCGGGAATGATCAATGGAGCACTTCTGTGCT
Source organism: Ambystoma mexicanum (assembly GCF_040938575.1). Taxonomy (NCBI): domain Eukaryota; kingdom Metazoa; phylum Chordata; class Amphibia; order Caudata; family Ambystomatidae; genus Ambystoma; species Ambystoma mexicanum. The sequence goes on along the minus strand of NC_090932.1, from coordinate 1,704,967,358 downwards.
CCAGTGTCCATCAAAAACTGATGTTTCCTATTCCCCACTAACAATTCAACGTAGGGACCTTTCTGATTAACGGGAATAGGGGAAGGTTCCAAACCCTGCTTCGGGCAATCCTAACGAAACAAAATGTTATCGGAAGGAAGCTCTTCAGAAAGGTAGGCAGCAGAAGGGTGATCAAATATGTTTCTTGCGTCAACACTCGAAGTCTGATTTTCTCGTGAAAAAGGTTGCTGAGGATCTTGTGAAAACTGACCTCTATCTGGGCCTCCTGCTCCAGGGCGACCTCTAGGTCATCTACCCATACTCCCAAACGCTTTGTTTGACCTTTGTCGAAGGACGGGACACTGTGCTCGCCAATGACCTTCCTGGCGGCAATAGGAACATTGATTAACATTCACAGGACCCAAAGGAGCGTTTCCTTTTGGGACATACTGACCTCTGGTCTGTGACGTACCTCCTCTGGGATTTCTAACAATTTGTTGTAACAATACTTTAGTCTTCAAATCTCCTTTCCTCTTCTCTATTTTCTCTTTTTCATTATTCACACGGTTCTCATAATACTGAGCCATGTGCAAAACTTCAGAATGGGATTTCGCCTGCCAAGCGCTCTCAGAGGTCATAATCTGTGACTGGATGTCGGGCAACAACCCACGTACAAATTTGTCCACAAACAACCTTTTCCCGGACTCTGTGCCCAGGTCCTGCCACTGAAATCGGAGAATACCTGTTCGAATCTATTAAAGAACTCGGCGGCACCTTCAGTTTTCCCTTGAACACAGGCCATAATCTTGTCCCAAATAATTCTTTTCTCAGGAATTATGGTTTTCAATTTTGCGACAATTCTATCAGGCAAAGTAAGTATTACCTGAGGTGGTTTTTCACCAGCTGGTCTTTCCCCATCTAACCTAGTCATGTTAGCCCACTTATCTCCTAACCCTGGCACATCGTCTATTGTTCGAACCTGCTTCCATAAATCTACGGGCAGGAGTACAGGGAATAGCAAGTCAATGTCACTTAAGGTGAACACAGAGGACTGCAAAATGGACTCTATCTCTTTGTAAAACCCTGTCGGATTGTTCCTGATATCGGGAATTGATTGTCTAATAGTGTTCACTTCCTGTCGTGAAAACGGGACGTGAACAAATTGCGATACATAGTGTGCAGGGATATCCACAGCGGGTGCCCCAGTCCCAGCGTTAGCGGGAATCTCAACCTTTGGGACAAATGTCGGAGGAACCCCTCTCATAGGCAACTGAGATATAGGTAACTCTGACCGCTTACTAAGCAACAGAGCCAGGTCAAGCGCTAAGGCAGTCGAAGAAGTGTCGGGCGAAAAAGCCCTTTTACAAATTCCCAATAACTCTATAGGACAACTAACCTTCATTCTTACACATTCTTCCTGCAGGTACTGTCCATTACCTGAATCACCTTCCTTTGCATTTCTACTTTATACTGACTATACGTGTCATATACTTCATCTGGCGGTATCGATGAATCCGAGATCCATCGAATCGCATCTTTGGTACAAATTCGTACTTCCTCAGGTGCCAATCTACGACACGGAAGGAACCATTTCTGCACATACATACTGTCGTCTTCATCATCCTCATCTTGTGCTTTCTCAAAGTCCCTCCTATACTCAAACAATCCTTCAACATGACCATGTACTTTCTCCTCTGTGTCCCTCGAAAGCGCTAAAGTATTTAGATCCCTCACCCCTTGTGGGAGATCCGAATTTTGTAATCTACCCCACATTACACATAAATGAGTCCCCAAACCTTCGATAAAAACATTTTTCTCAGGAAAATTGTTCAAATTTGATAATGTGGAAAAAACATTAACTTGATCACCTTTCTCCATACAGTGCTTAGCCCATGCAAATAATTCTTGTTTCTTGTCTGCCGAAACAGTATTACGAGTGACAATCTTTGACCCCGCACCCTGATCAACTTCAGTCAATACAGAACCACTCGGGAGCGGAGGTGTGGGCAAATTAAATAAGGGTGCAACTATCGGCGCAAGAGGAAGGGGTGGCGGGATAGGTGGAGGAACAACAACTAGAGGAATAGGAACAATAGGTTGTACGGGGGAACAGGAATAACAGCAGGAACAACAGCAGGAATGGGCAGAGCACCCGGGAGAGGATCATACAGAGGTGGCGTCCTCTCATGCTTTGTCTTTGGGTACAGGGAGCAGCTATGCATTGCGTCCTCTCATCCTTTGTCTTTGGGTATAGTGAGTGGTTATGTATTGCGTCCTCTCATGCTTTGTCTTCGGGTACAGCGAGCAGATATGCATTGCGTCCTCTCATCCTTTGTCTTTGGGTATAGTGAGTGGTTATGTATTGCGTCCTCTCATGCTTTTTCATTGGGTATAGTGAGTGGTTATGTATTGTGTCTTCTCATCCTTTGTCTTTGGGTATAGTGGGTGGTTATGTATTGTGTCCTCTCATGCTTTTTCATTGGGTATAGTGGGTGGTTATGTATTGCGTCCTCTCATACTTTGTCTTTGGGTATGGAGAGTGGGTATGTATTGTGTCTTCTCATCCTTTGTCCTTGGTTATGGTGAGTGGTTATGTATTGCGTCCTCTCATCCTTTGTCCCTGGTTATGATGAATGGTTATGTATTGCGTCCTCTCATCCTTTGGTTATGGTGAGTGGTTATGTATTACGTCCTCTCATCCTTTGTCCTTGGTTATGGTGAGTGGTTATGTATTGCGTCCTCTCATCCTTTGGTTATGGTGAGCGGTTATTTATTGCGTCCTCTCATCCTTTGTCCTAGGTTATGATGAATGGTTATGTATTGCGTCCTCTCATCCTTTGTCCTTGGGTATGGTGAGTGGTTATGTATTGCGTCCTCTCATCCTTTGTCCTTGGGTATAGTGAGTGGGTATGTATTGTGTCTTCTCATCCTTTGTCTTTGGGTATAGTGGGTGGTTAGGTATTGCGTCCTCTCATGCTTTGTCTTTGGGTATGGAGAGTGGGTATGTATTGTGTCTTCTCATCCTTTGTCTTTGGGTATAGTGGGTGGTTAGGTATTGCGTCCTCTCATGCTTTGTCTTTGGGTATGGAGAGTGGGTATGTATTGTGTCTTCTCATCCTTTGTCCTTGGTTATAGTGAGTGGTTATGTATTGCGTCCTCTCACTCTTTGTCCTTGGGTATGGAGAGTGGGTATTTATTGCGTCCTCTCATCCTTTGTCCTTGGGTATGGTGAGTGGTTATGTATTGCGTCCTCTCATCCTTTGTCCTTGGTTATGGCGAGTGGTGATGTATTGCGTCCTCTCATCCTTTGTCCTTGGTTATGGTGAGTGGTTATGTATTGCGTCCTCTCATCCTTTGTCCTTGGTTATAGTGAATGTTTATGTATTGCGTCCTCTCATCCTTTGTCCTTGGGTATGGAGAGTGGGTATTTATTGCGTCCTCTCATCCTTTGTCCTTGGGTATGGAGAGTGGGTATTTATTGCGTCCTCTCATCCTTTGTCCTTGGGTATGGTGAGTGGTTATGTATTGCGTCCTCTCATCCTTTGTCCTTGGTTATGGTGAGTGGTTATGTATTGCGTCCTCTCATCCTGTGTCCTTGGTTATGGTGAGTGGTTATGTATTGCGTCCTCTCATCCTTTGTCCTTGGGAATGGTGAGTGGTTATGTATTGCGTCCTCTCATCCTTTGTCCTTGGTTATGGTGAGTGGTTATTTATTGCATCCTCTCATCCTTTGTCCTTGGTTATGGTGAGTGGTTATGTATTGCGTCCTCTCATCCTTTGACCTTGGTTATGATGAGTGGGTATTTATTGCGTCCTCTCATCCTTTGTCCTTGGTTATGGTGAGTTGTTATTTATTGCGTCCTCTCATCCTTTGTCCTTGGGTATGGTGAGTGGTTATGTATTGCGTCCTCTCATCCTTTGACCTTGGTTATGATGAGTGGGTATTTATTGCGTCCTCTCATCCTTTGTCCTTGGTTATGGTGAGTGGGTATTTATTGCGTCCTCTCATCCTTTGTCCTTGGGTATGGTGAGTGGTTATGTATTGCGTACTCTCATCCTTTGTCCTTGGTTATGGTGAGTGGGTATTTATTGCGTCCTCTCATCCTTTGTCCTTGGTTATGGTGAGTGGTTATGTATTGCGTCTTCTCATCCTTTGTCCTTGGTTATGGTGAGTGGTTATTTATTGCGTCCTCTCATCCTTTGTCCTTGGTTATGGTGAGTGGTTATGTATTGCGTCTTCTCATCCTTTGTCCTTGGTTATGGTGAGTGGTTATGTATTGCGTCCTCTCATGCTTTGTATTTGGGTATGGTGAGTGGTTATGTATTGCGTCCTCTCATCCTTTGTCCTTGGGTATGGTGAGTGGTTATGTATTGCGTCCTCTCATGCTTTGTATTTTGGTATGGTGAGTGGTTATGTATTGCGTCCTCTCATCCTTTGTCCTTGGGTATGGTGAGTGGTTATGTATTGCGTCCTCTCATCCTTTGTCCTTGAGTATGATGAATGGTTATGTATTGCGTCCTCTCATGCTTTGTCCTTGGTTATGGTGAGTGGTTAAGTATTGCGTCCTCTCTTCCTTTGTCCTTGGTTATGGTGAGTGGTTATTTATTGCGTCCTCTCATCCTTTGTCCTTGGTTATGGTGAGTGGCTATGTATTGCGTCCTCTCATCCTTTGTCCTTGGTTATGGTGAGTGGTTATGTATTGCATCCTCTCATCCTTTGTCCTAGGTTATGGTGAGTGGTTATGTATTGCGTCCTCTCATCCTTTGTCCTTGGTTATGGTGAGTGGTTATGTATTGCGTCCTCTCATCCTTTGTCCTAGGTTATGGTGAGTGGTTATGTATTGCATCCTCTCATGCTTTGTATTTGGGTATGGTGAGTGGTTATGTATTGCGTCCTCTCATCCTTTGTCCTTGGGTATGGTGAGTGGTTATGTATTGCGTCCTCTCATCCTTTGTCCTTGGTTATGGTGAGTGGTTATGTATTGCGTCCTCTCATCCTTTGTCCTAGGTTATGGTGAGTGGTTATGTATTGCATCCTCTCATGCTTTGTATTTGGGTATGGTGAGTGGTTATGTATTGCGTCCTCTCATCCTTTGTCCTTGGGTATGGTGAGTGGTTATGTATTGCGTCCTCTCATGCTTTGTCCTTGGGTATGGTGAGTGGTTATGTATTGCGTCCTCTCATGCTTTGTCCTTGGTTATGGTGAGTGGTTATGTATTGCGTCCTCTCATCCTTTGTCCTTGGTTATGGTGAGTGGTTATTTATTGCGTCCTCTCATCCTTTGTCCTTGGTTATGGTGAGTGGCTATGTATTGCGTCCTCTCATCCTTTGTCCTTGGTTATGGTGAGTGGTTATGTATTGCGTCCTCTCATCCTTTGTCCTAGGTTATGGTGAGTGGTTATGTATTGCGTCCTCTCATCCTTTGTCCTTGGTTATGGTGAGTGGTTATGTATTGCGTCCTCTCATCCTTTGTCCTAGGTTATGGTGAGTGGTTATGTATTGTGTGCTCTCATGCTTTGTCATTGGGTATAGTGAACGGTTATGTATTGCGTCCTCTCATGCTTTGTCTTTGGGTACGGTGAGCGGTTATTTATTGCGTCCTCTCATCCTTTGTCCTTGGTTATGGTGAGTGGTTATGTATTGCGTCCTCTCATCCTTTGTCCTTGGTTATGGTGAGTGGTTATGTATTGCGTCCTCTCATCCTTTGTCCTTGGTTATGGTGAGTGGTTATGTATTGCGTCCTCTCATCCTTTGTCCTTGGTTATGGTGAGTGGTTATGTATTGCGTCCTCTCATCCTTTGTCCTTGGTTATGGTGAGTGGTTATGTATTGCGTCCTCTCATCCTTTGTCCTTGGTTATGGTGAGTGGTTATGTATTGCGTCCTCTCATCCTTTGTCCTTGGTTATGGTGAGTGGTTATGTATTGCGTCCTCTCATCCTTTGTCCTTGGTTATGGTGAGTGGTTATGTATTGCGTCCTCTCATCCTTTGTCCTTGGTTATGGTGAGTGGTTATGTATTGCGTCCTCTCATCCTTTGTCCTTGGTTATGGTGAGTGGTTATGTATTGCGTCCTCTCATGCTTTGTCCTTGGTTATGGTGAGTGGTTATGTATTGCGTCCTCTCATCCTTTGTCCTTGGTTATGGTGAGTGGTTATGTATTGCGTCCTCTCATCCTTTGTCCTTGGTTATGGTGAGTGGTTATGTATTGTGTCCTCTCATGCTTTGTCCTTGGTTATGGTGAGTGGTTATGTATTGCGTCCTCTCATCCTTTGTCCTTGGGTATAGTGAGTGGTTATGTATTGCGTCCTCTCATGCTTTGTCCTTGGTTATGGTGAGTGGTTATGTATTGCGTCCTCTCATCCTTTGTCCTTGGTTATGGTGAGTGGTTATGTATTGCGTCCTCTCATGCTTTGTCCTTGGTTATGGTGAGTGGTTATGTATTGCGTCCTCTCATCCTTTGTCCTTGGTTATGGTGAGTGGTTATGTATTGCGTCCTCTCATGCTTTGTCCTTGGTTATGGTGAGTGGTTATGTATTGCGTCCTCTCATCCTTTGTCCTTGGGTATGGTGAGTGGTTATGTATTGCGTCCTCTCATCCTTTGTCCTTGGTTATGGTGAGTGGTTATGTATTGCGTCCTCTCATCCTTTGTCCTTGGTTATGGTGAGTGGTTATGTATTGCGTCCTCTCATCCTTTGTCCTTGGTTATGGTGAGTGGTTATGTATTGCGTCCTCTCATCCTTTGTCCTTGGTTATGGTGAGTGGTTATGTATTGCGTCCTCTCATCCTTTGTCCTTGGTTATGGTGAGTGGTTATGTATTGCGTCCTCTCATCCTTTGTCCTTGGTTATGGTGAGTGGTTATGTATTGCGTCCTCTCATCCTTTGTCCTTGGTTATGGTGAGTGGTTATGTATTGCGTCCTCTCATCCTTTGTCCTTGGTTATGGTGAGTGGTTATGTATTGCGTCCTCTCATCCTTTGTCCTTGGTTATGGTGAGTGGTTATGTATTGCGTCCTCTCATCCTTTGTCCTTGGTTATGGTGAGTGGTTATGTATTGCGTCCTCTCATCCTTTGTCCTTGGTTATGGTGAGTGGTTATGTATTGCATCCTCTCATGCTTTGTCCTTGGTTATGGTGAGTGGTTATGTATTGCGTCCTCTCATCCTTTGTCCTTGGTTATGGTGAGTGGTTATGTATTGCGTCCTCTCATCCTTTGTCCTTGGTTATGGTGAGTGGTTATGTATTGCGTCCTCTCATGCTTTGTCCTTGGTTATGGTGAGTGGTTATGTATTGCGTCCTCTCATCCTTTGTCCTTGGTTATGGTGAGTGGTTATGTATTGCGTCCTCTCATGCTTTGTCCTTGGTTATGGTGAGTGGTTATGTATTGCGTCCTCTCATCCTTTGTCCTTGGTTATGGTGAGTGGTCATGTATTGCGTCCTCTCATCCTTTGTCCTTGGTTATGGTGAGTGGTTATGTATTGCATCCTCTCATGCTTTGTCCTTGGTTATGGTGAGTGGTTATGTATTGCGTCCTCTCATGCTTTGTCCTTGGTTATGGTGAGTGGTTATGTATTGCGTCCTCTCATGCTTTGTCCTTGGTTATGGTGAGTGGTTATGTATTGCGTCCTCTCATCCTTTGTCCTTGGTTATGGTGAGTGGTTATGTATTGCGTCCTCTCATCCTTTGTCCTTGGTTATGGTGAGTGGTTATGTATTGCATCCTCTCATGCTTTGTCCTTGGTTATGGTGAGTGGTTATGTATTGCGTCCTCTCATGCTTTGTCCTTTGTATTGTGCATTCTCTAATAATGCCTCATCTATACACCCCCACTGTATACGCTTCAAAATAGCCTCCCCTTTAATCGGCCTTCTTTTGCAGCCGCTGTGAATCCGGCTAAGAGGTCGGTGTGATGTGGCCTGGTTGGTTGGAACTTTCTAATGAAGGGAAACAATGAGGCTGCTCTACAATGAACTGGAAAAAAGACAAAGTAAAGAACGCAGGCCCTGAATAATGAGGACCACCATCCAACGATGTGCTGACAAATGTCAACTAGAACTGACCTTGGACCAGGAGCCGCAATTTGATAGGTTGTTGATCATCTCGTGGTACCTTTATAAGTCAAACAGATCACTCTTGAGAAGTCTATAAAAGGGTCAGCACGAGCCTCTGGGCTGCACTTATTGTCCTATCAGTTAGCCCTCCTGAGCTGGCCATGTGCTTGGACTCATTTGGTTTTCCACAGCAGGTTGCTGGAGACCTCAATGGGGGCCCTTGAAATGTTAGTAAGATGGTTGAGCCATTCGCCCTCAGCAATGTTTGCTTCTACTGACTTCCAGAACCTTGAGATATACAGCTCTGAAATGTCTTGAATTCATTGTCTTGAGTTGCATGTTCATTCATATCCCTCTTTGCTTCTAGAAAGATATTTTTGTCTCAAGTCTGAGGATCTTGAATTGGGATCTCAGATTTTTGATTGCTGCTCTGCCCACCTAACGCCGAGCCACATCCCGCAGCTCCGATTGGTGCAATTGTTATCAATCCAATGACTGAGCTTCTTTTTTCCTGCTCCTCCTTTAAATTGATTTGTGCGATCAAAGACGAGTCATAGCCGGTAGACCCGGCTTTGATTGAGCAAGATTGATCTCATCTTTCCTAACAATGAGGAGCAAACTCTGTGCTTTGCAGTATGAGAACCAGTCCGCAAAGCTTTCCTCTATGCCTGGGTCCCATCGTATTCAATTTGACTTTTCCAGACTTTGACCATTCCTGGAGGGGCAGAAAAAGGCAGTCAATCCCTGTCCCTTGGGGCACAGAGTCAGAAGTCTGCCCAGAGCTCCAGAATTCCCTTCCGAGCAGCCCATGGAAGATCGGTTGGGGGTGCGGGGGTGCTTGTTTCCAGTCCTTTTATTGCAATAATCAACGTTGATATAAATCTTATCTTCTCTCACATGATTTTAACCAAAGTGCTGGAGAGTTATCAAGCCTGCTGTAGTCATTCGATGCATCTTAACATATTCACAGGATCACGCTTGATAAGCTGTGTGATCTCTCTGTATTTGTAGTCTGGAGCAGTTGCGATGAAGTCCACAGTGTGTGATCGGAGTAAGTTGCCTAATGGCCCATCATTCATCTCGCCGACGTGTGACACCCGCTAAGAGTCCGCTTCCGGCGCGTGAAAGCACCGAGCTGTGCATTTTTGTCTGCAATGTATATTCATGATGCGCTCAAAAAGTCACCTGACGGGGAGATATGGGGCTTTTCAGAGATCCCAAAGATGCTAAGCGGGAACTAAAGACTTAAAAGCTATGGATGCACTCCTTATAAAGCTTGACACAGCCAATAGGAGGTCACACCTTTCTCACTCGAGGTCACCACCCCCTCCACTAGACCACACCCCCTCATTAGACCACACCTCCCTCATTAGACCACACCTCCCTCATTTGACCACACCCCCTCCACTAGACCACACCCCTCCACTAGACCACACCCCCTCCACAAGACCACATCCCCTCCACTAGACCACACCCCCTCATTAGACCACACCCCTCCACTAGACCACATACCCCTCCACTACACCACACCTCCCTCATTAGACCACACCTCCCTCATTAGACTGCACCTCCCTCATTTGACCACACCCCCTCCACTAGACCACACCCCCTCCACTAGACCACACCCCCTCATTAGACCACACCCCTCCACTAGACCACACACCACTCCACTAGACCACACCCCTCCACTAGACCACACCTCCCTCATTAGACCACACACCCCTCCACTAGACCACACCCCACTCCACTAGACCACACCCCTCCACTAGACGACACCCCCTCACTAGACCACACCCCTCCACTAGACCACACCCCTCCACTAGACCACACCCCGCTCCACTAGACCACACCCCTCCACTAGACTTCACCTCCCTCATTAGACCACAATCCCCTCCAGTAGACCACACCCCACTAGACCACACCCCCTCCACTAGACCACACACCCCTCCACTAGACCACACCCCTCCACTAGACCACACACCCTCCACTAGACCACACACCCCTCCACTAGACCAAACACCCCTCCACTAGACCACACCCCTCCACTAGACCACACCCACTCCACTAGACCACACCCCCTCCACTAGACCACACACCCCTCCACTAGACCACACCCCACTCCACTAGACCACACCCCTCCACTAGACCATACCCCCTCCACTAGACCACACCCCTCCACTAGACCACACCCCTCCACTAGACCACACCTCCCTCATTAGACAACACCCCTCCACTAGACCACACCCCTCCACTAGACCACACCTCCCTCATTAGACAACACCCCTCCACTAGACCACACACCCCTCCACTAGAACACACCCCCTCCACTAGACCACACCCCCTCCACTAGATTACACACCCCTCCACTAGACCACACCCATCCACTAGACCACACCCCCTCCACTAGACCACACCCCTCCACTAGACCACACTCCCTCCACTAGACCACACCCCTCCACTAGACCACACCCCCTCCACTAGACCACACCCCCTCCACTAGACCACACACCCCCACTAGACCACACACCCCCACTAGACCACCCCTCCCTCATTAGACCACACACCCCTCCACTAGACCACACCACACTCCACTAGACCACACCTCCTCCACTAGACCACACCCCTCCACTAGACCACCCCTCCCTCATTAGACCACACACCCCTCCACTAGACCACACCCCACTCCACTAGACCACACCCCTCCACTAGACCACACCCCTCCACTAGACCACACACCCCTCCACTAGACCAAACACCTCTCCACTAGACCACACCCACTCCACTAGACCACACCCCCTCCACTAGACCACACCTCCCTCATTAGACCACACCACCCTCATTAGGCCGCACTTCCCTCATTAGACCACACCTCCCTCATTAGACCACACCACCCTCATTAGGCCGCACTTCCCTCATTAGACCACACCCCTCCACTAGACCACACCTCCCTCATCAGACCACACCACCCTCATTAGACTACACCTCCATCATTACACCACGCCCCGTGGACTAGTCTATATCCTTTTCTAATGCCACCTTTTATCCATAGATAATAACCCTCCACATTGGACCTCAACACAAATGGCAGCCGCACCACGTCCACAAAACGAAGACCCTTCTCTTTCAATGGAGCAACTTTCCTTCATTGTCAGGGGTCTGCAGATGTTTTGCACACTACTGCCTGTCAGTCTTAGCCAGAATAGTAAATGGTGAGGGATCATGGGAGTCGTAGTCTGGAACATCTGCAGTGGTGCAGATTCCAGACACCGGCACAAAAGCATGCTTCCACAAGCCATGCCTGATTGGACTAGAACACAACTCTAGGGTCACTTCTAGAATGCAGAATAAAGAGGACTGTAATGCCACCTGAAGTCTGGAAGCGAACACTGCGATTCTCTGCTCCGCCCGTCCCCTGTGTTACTCCTGCGTTCCTTGAAAACCCTGACCAGGTATGTTAGGGACGATGAATGAATAAATATACAGGACACATCTCCAGCGACCATACCTCTTCCACACATCCATCGTTGCTTCAAGGGACCATGCCTAATTCCTGTGATCAAGGCTCCTCCATAAGGGGCACATTTAGCACATGTGGGTTCTTGGCACTGGCCCTTCAGGAAGACAGACGATCAATAACTAGGAAAGACTGGTGAAAGAGCCAATCTTTGCATGTAAGGCTGAAAGGGTGGGGAAAGACCGAGGCAAAGTGGAGGAGAGATCCAGGGGGTGGGTACAAGGACTGAGAATGCCCAGTCGCCCATTCAACCATCTGGCCATCCAGCAGATGAGAGTATGAGAGGGGGCGTGCCAGTTAAGTCTGGAGGAGATGAAGCCAAGCACCATGACACCGTACAATGTATTTTATGACCTCACATTTGCTGGGAGCCTCAAAGGTTTGCTGCGTACATTGACAGAACATAAAGGTAATGAGCTCATGGCCCTTTGGAACGTGCATTTGTAATGGATGGGATTACACCAGAATAATAACCGGACAAACACAAGAAGATGTCAAGTTACTGTTTTATTAACAATTATCTAAAACAGGGAGGTTACAATGAACATCAACGGACACAGACTCAGTCTCTCAATGATTTCAACAAAAAATACACTTCATATAATCAATTATTTCACAAAAGGTAGCAGGCGCTCCTCTCCAGAGAGAACATGGCATGATAACCTGTTCTGAGATGAGAGTTTGCAGCACACGCGTTTTGCTCACTGTACCTTTCACAGATGGGAAATACCATTTGCATATCAGTCTTTGTCCCGCCCTCATGGGCAGTCCAGCACCGAAATGCTATGGCAATTCCTCTCTGAACAAGAGTACCACCAGCAACCCCATACACGTGTTTCAGCCATGTGGGCGGGACAAAGACTGATATGCAAATGGATAGTTCCCATCTGTGTAAGGTACAGTGAGCAAAACTCACAATGGGCTTGAAAAGAAAGTAGAATCCATGCAGTGAATTGTGGGTCTGAAAAGGCAGACATGTGCTCACAGGGGTCTTTAAAGGGCACAGTGGAGGCTCCATAGAGAGTAAGATTGGAAAAGGTATCTTTAAGGATCAACGGTCCATCCGACATGCTTTCAATAGAAATAACTTTTATCACCAGTGTTCGTGTTTTCAGTTAATTTCCTTTGATTCTAGTTTTCATAATAACAAGTTCTTGAGGCAACTCACGTCACCTTGAGACTGAGGATCATTCCACGGGCAGCTCACTGCTCCTTGAGACTGAGGATCATTCCAGGGACAACTCACTGCTTTTTGAGACTGAGGATCATTCCAGGGACAACTCACTGCTCTTTGAGACTGATGATCATTCCAGGGCCAACTCACTGCTCTTTGAGACTGAGGACCATTCCAGGGGCAACTCACTGTGCTCCTTGAGAATGAGGATCATTCCAGAGGCAATTCACTGCTCCTTGAGACTGAGGATCATTCCAGGGGCAAATCACTGCTCCTTGAGACTGAGGATATTTCCAGGGGCAACTCAATGCTCCTTGAGACTGAGGATCATTCCAGGGTAAACTCATTGCTCCCTGAGACTGAGGATCATTCCAGAGGCAACTCACTGCTCTTTGAGACTGTGGATGATTACAGGGGCAACTCACAGCTCCTTGAGACTGAGGATCATTCCAGGGACAACTCACTGCTCCTTGAGACTGAGGATCATTCCACGGACAGCTCACTGCTCCTTGAGACTGAGGATCATTCCAGGGACAACTCACTGCTTTTTGAGACTGAGGATCATTCCAGGGACAACTCACTGCTCTTTGAGACTGATGATCATTCCAGGGCCAACTCACTGCTCTTTGAGACTGAGGACCATTCCAGGGGCAACTCACTGCTCCTTGAGACTGAGGATCATTCCAGGGGCAAATCACTGCTCCTTGAGACTGAGGATATTTCCAGGGGCAACTCACTGCTCCTTGAGACTGAAGATCATTCCAGGGACAACTCAATGCTCCTTGAGACTGAGGATCATTCCAGGGGCAACTCTCTGCTCCTTGAGACTGAGGATCATCCCAGAGACAACTCACTGCACCTTGAGACTGAGGGTCATTCCTGAGGCAACTCACTGCTCCTCGAGACTGAGGATCATTCCAAGGGTAGCTCACTGCTCCTTGAGATTGAGGATCATTCCAGGGTAAACTCATTGCTCCCTGAGACTGAGGATCATTCCAGAGGCAACTCACTGCTCTTTGAGACTGTGGATGATTACAGGGGCAACTCACAGCTCCTTGAGACTGAGGATCATTTCAGGGATAACTCACTGCTCCTTGAGACTACTGCTCACTCACTAGACATCTCCATTTTCAATATGTCCACAGCTCGTTCGCAAGACATATTCCCCCTCCACAGTACCATTCCTCCATCACTAGACACCTTCCTCCTGCACAAAACCACACCTCCGTCAATAGAATGATCCCTACTCCACTAGAACACATCTCATTCACTAGACACATCCCTCCCCCACGAGACCACAGCTCTTTTACAAGATGCAATCCTCCTCCATAAAACCACTGTTCCTACACCAAGCACATCTCCTCCAATAGTCCACAGTTCTTTCACTAGTCACATTCCTACTCCACAAGACCGTGACTAAATCACTAGATATCTCCATCTTCCACCAGACCTCAGCTTGTTCACTAGAACGTTGTCTCCTTCACCAGACCACAGCTCCTTAACTGGAAACATCCCTCTGCTCTGCCACGAGACCACAGCTAGTACACTGGATGCCTCCCTCCTCCATGAGACCACAGCTCTTTCAGTAGATGCATTCTTCCTCCACAGTTCACTAAACCCATCTCACTTCCAATATTCTACAGCTCTTTCACTAGTCACATTCCTCCTCCACAAGACCATGACTTAATCACAAGATATCTCCATCCTCCACGAGACCACAGCTCTTTCAGTAGATGAATTGCTCCTACACAGTTCACTAAACTCATCTCACATCCAATAGTCTACAGCTCTTTCACTGGTCACATTCCTTCTCTATGAGATGACACCATTGTCCTCCACAAGAGCAATGGCAAGTTAACTAGACACATCCCTTGTCGACAAGATCACACTTACTCCACTGAAAACCCCCTCCAAGAGCATAGCTAGTTAACTAGACACCTCCCTCCTCCACAAGACCACAGCCATTTAACTAGACACCTCCCTCCTCCACAAGACCACAGCCATTTAACTAGGCACCTCCCTCCTCCACAAGACCACAGCCATTTAACTAGACACCTCACTCTTCCACAAGATCACAGCTAGTTCGCTAGACACTGCCCTCCTCCATGAGACCACACTATTTCACTAGAGACATTCCTTCTCCACAATGTGAGAGTTCACTTACTAGACCACCTCAAACAGCCCATGAAATCAAACACCCCAATACAAAACGTCCATCCCCAGAAAATCTACTTTCATCACTAGACCACTCCGCTCCCAGAAGATCACAACTCCACTGGTAGGCTGCTCCTCTCACAGAAAATCACACCTCCTCCCTAAACCATGCCTCTTCCAAACATCACATCTCCTCCACTAGGCCCCCACCTCTTCCAGAAGATCACACCTCCCACACTAGACCACTCCTATTCTCGAAGTTCACACCTCCTCCACCAGACTGCTCCTCTTCCAGAAGATCATAACTCCACAACCAGACCACTCCAGAAAATCCCACCTCCACCACCACACCACTTCACTTGCAGAATATCACACCTCCACCATTCCTTCTTCAAAAGATCAAACCTTCTCAACTAGACTACGCCTCTTCCAGGATATCACACCACTTCCACTAGACCACTACCCTTCCAAACATCACACTACCTCCACTACACTGCTCCTTCTCAAATAGATCACTCCTCTTCCTGAAGATCTCACCTTCACAATCAGACCACTCCCTTTGAAGAATATCCAACTCCACCTCTAGACCACTCCTCTTGCAGAAGATCACACCTCCCTCACTAGACCATTCCTCTTCTAAAGGATCACACCTCCTCAACTGGGCCCCTCCTCTTCCAGCATATCACACCTCCTCCACTAGACCAATCCTCTTCTGGAAGCTCACATCTCCTCCACCAGAAGACTCCTCTTCCAGTAGATCACACCTCCTCTAGTAGAACGCTCTTCATTTACTGGATCATGTACCACCCCCCGCCAGTCATGCATGCCACCACTCATAGTCACTTGGTCTGCCCTTCTTGTGGCGCCGCACTATTATCTGTGAGTAGCAGAGGACTCCTACAGAGGCCGCCTTCGCAACAGAAATGTTTCTTCTACTTCCGTGAGGGTCTGTCAGACCCTGGTGTCAGGTGCAGGGCAATAGTAAACAAAGAGCCAAAACTGGCATCCTGGGGATCCACTGGGTCGCTTTTGGTAGCGGTTCAGTCTAAAAGGCCCATACTTGACCCAATGTGGTAAAGCCAATATATTTATATGAAGCAAAATATGCAGTGTTAGATCGTTAAATCCAATTAGAATAGTGTGTTGAGTGATCTATAATACATAGATAATATGTATATAGGGCTTCAGTGGATCTTAAGAAAGATTTGAGAATGCCTTTGCCGTGGTGTAGACATGCTAGAATTCTTTTTTTTCTTGTTTTTGTTAATTAACATTTTATGCATTTTACAACACTTTATATATACAGTTTACAATCAAAATGCCTTAATAAGCTACCTCCCTCCACCCAGAAAAGACAATCACTATAAACTGAGCTAATACATGTCCATGAATCCACCGTATATCTTCTCCAAAAAAATGTTTTGTCTTCGACGAAAAATCAATCTTTCCATGTCAGCCAACTTCAACAGTTCATCCATCCACATATTCACTTCTGGAAACAGTCTCAATTTCCTTCCTCTTAATATCAATTTATTTACCACTGAAGCACCTCTAAATAGCTACTTTTGTTGAGAGGTGCATAGGTCACTCACCTCATCACCAAGAATTAATGTATATAAATCGTAATTCAAGTTCTGTCCTTACACATTGTTAACAATGATGCAGAGTCTTCTCCAGAAATCATTCACTCTCACACATTCCCAAAGCATGTGCTCCAAGGTGGCCACTCACTGAGTACACTCCCAACAGTCATTCGTATCAGAGAGACCTCTTTAATGCAATCTCTCAGGCGTCCAATACACCCTATTCAGGATCTTCATGAGACCTGTTCTCTCGGCCAGGCTTATAGAGGATAGGCAAACATTCTTACAGACAACCTCCCTCCATTTCTGAGTCGTCTCACCTGTCATTCTCCTTGTCCATTCTTCCATTAGGGATCTATTGCCCATTGATCTAGATACAATCACTTTATAATATTTACTCGCTAGCCCACCTTCCACCTTGGCACTAACATTCAGAGAAATGAAATATGTTCCCTCCTCAGACTCAATCTCCCCAATTGCCCTTCTAAGCCTTTGGTAATTACGTTGTGAGCAATTTTGTATTTCCCACGTCTCCTTCGCCTGATTCGGGGTCAGCCATCTGCCATTAGTTCTTAGATCCCCAATCCACTGTACACCGCCCCCCCCCCCCATGAACAATTTTCGCCAGAAAAGTTTTTTACCATTCTCCCTTATTTTAGGGTTGTACCAAATAGATGATTCAAGTATTTTAAAGGCTTTTTCCCCTAGAAGATTCACAAACTCCTTCCAAGAGCTTCTCAAAAATGTTGTTGTGTGCTTCGGCCTTGGTCCTATCCTCAGCTTCTTTTCCAATAATGGTGCATAATATCTGGCAATAATTTCTAGATAGGCATAAACGTTGGGAACCCCCAATCTAGCTCTCTCCTGAAACAATTGCAATTTCCATAGTTTTACCCTAGTAAGATTGTTGACACATAAGAATGTCTGTATTTGAGCATAAAATTGTTTCCAAGATTTCTTACTAGCCTCCAATGGTAGTATCCTCAGTACGTAAATTATCCTTGGTGTCGAGATAATTTTAAGTACGTTGACTTTACCCTATAAGTAGAGGTTCAGTAGTTTCAATCTCTCCAGATCGAGCTTAAGTCCAAATCTCAGAACGTTCATATTCTCCTGTGACATTCCGTCCAATGATTGCTCATTCAAACACCCACATACTTAAGTTTCTCAGGGCACCATTTGAATCCCAAATTTGTAGCCATTAGTTGATCATAACTCCTGGTTAACGGCATTGCCACTGACTTTGCCCAGTTAATAGAATAGCCTGAGCACACATTACAATTTTGACATAAGTCTCAGAAGTGTTGGTAGTGAATGCTCTAAACTCCTCAGCACCAGTAATAGATTGTCCGCATAAAGCTCTGATTTCTGACCAACTCCACCATGACCTATTCCTTGTATGTTCTCTTCTTCTCGAATTGTAGGTGCCAGAGGTTCAATTGCAATTACAAATAAAAGCGGGGACAAAGGGCACCCATGTCTAGTGCTGCGTTCCAGCTCAAAGCACTCAGATCTCATGCCATTGCTTGATTGATTGAGTGGTTGTTTATTTATTATGCGCTAATACACAAGTGTTTCAAAGCGCAACCATGCATGGGAGGGGGAGACATAAGGCAGACAAGACAACAATCTTACTAGTCGTGGCACATTCAGATCGTGCAGGTACACAGAACAGAAAGTGTGCGGGGGCAACAGGGCCAAGTGTGCCCAGTCCTGTCAGAACATGGGTTAAGTGCAGAGAGATACCACTCTCATGGGTCTAAACCGAAGTGCTGTTGTGCTGCGGCAAGTGCAAGGCCCGGGGATAGTGCTGGAGACTGACGAGAAAAGCTTGGGACATGTGAGGCTCTGAAGGTAGAGAGAAGAGGTAGAGAGAGAGCGAGAGAGCAGGAAAGAGGTGGTTAGCAGGGGAGAGCGAGAGAGAAGGGGGAGGCAAAGAGGAAGGTCTTGAGGAGTTTCCTTAACATAAGGAGATCTGGCTCAAGACGGAGAGAGGCAAGGAGGCTGTTCCAGAGGGAGGCACCTGCAGAGGATAAAGATCTCCCCCCAAGTCTCTGCGTGGAGAAGCGGCTCACCCGCCGAGAGTTGAAGCAAGACAAGCACAGGGCTCTGGAAGGAGAGTATTTAGGAAGAGAGCGTTACAGATAGAGTGGGCCCTGGGGTCATGACCACCAACATAATCCG
The DNA here is from genome assembly GCF_040938575.1 of Ambystoma mexicanum. Lineage (NCBI taxonomy): Eukaryota > Metazoa > Chordata > Amphibia > Caudata > Ambystomatidae > Ambystoma > Ambystoma mexicanum. The sequence continues at coordinate 1,704,948,725 of NC_090932.1, read as the reverse complement.
ACACTCATACACCCTGCATCATGGTCTTGTCCAGCCAAAACATCTGAAGACTAGGAGGAAGGCAAGCTAGGTTCATGCTTGGTGCATTTGGCACCAGTCTCATTGGGCCTCATTACGACCCAGGCGGTAGAGGGTTAACAGTGCCGGTAGAGCTGCCGGCACTGTTATCCCTCTACCGCCTCATTATGAGGTCTGCTTGCGGGACCTGCTGAGGACGTCTGGTAAAACCAGGCGTCCTTAGCAGGACCCACTAGCAGACCAGGATGCTAACAACGGGCTTGTCATTAATGGGCCCGTTGTTAGCATCCTCCCCATTCCAATTGAGCCTTATCGGGGCTCAAATGGGAATGGGGATGTACCAGGTCCGTGTCTCGAGAATGGGAATTACCGTCCCGCCAAAGTCGGCATGGCCCGGTAATTCCCTATTTCAGGAACCTGGACCCGGTACCCGGTATGGGGGTAACCATGCCGCTAAAAGCGGTATGGCTACGTCCATACTCGTAATGAGGCCCATTGTCCCTGTAGTCTGGGTAAGGTGAAGGGCTAAAGACTTCCTGGTTCCCCCAAGATGGCTGCGTATTGGACAATAGAACTGAACTATCCGTAGCTGTCCTGTTGCTGGGAATGGCTGGCTCTATAAGCCACGCCCAGACAATCAGCCCTGCTTCACGTTATTCTGTACATCCAGGCAGCGTGACACTTACCAGCTGTGATCCGAACTGAAAAGGAGAAGAAACAACACATTAGCGGGGGTGAGCATCACAGCAAAGGAGCCAGAATTTGCATCCCATACTTACCTCTGAAGTTGCGTATCTCAGCCCTTTGCACCCTTGGAAACTCACACAGTGTTTCAACTCTGCCAGCTCGCGTGTCTCCACTGCTTCGCTCCGCAACCTCAGAAGCTCTGGACTTACTCACAGCTGTACCTAAGCACCGCTCCTGATCGGATCTTCATTCTTTCAGCCCAGACCCGCTGAAGGCTGCCCTGGGTCACCAGTTTCCTCGCTCGAACCCCTGGAAAAAGAAACACGCATTAGCAACAGGCAAGTCAATCAACCATAGAACTCTATAAACACGCAAGCTACTAAGATGCAAGCACTGCGCATACTTATCTTGAACCAAAGAAGCATACAGCAAGCGCTGTAGCCATCAAACCACATGCAGCGTGTGAAAGAGAACACATGAATACAAATACATGTCAAACCGCGCGCAGTGTATGTAGAACTGCTTTTACCCGTGCATACAGACAAAACCACGGAAGCATTATCTTCAGGCAACAGCAAGTCAACCCCCATATAGAGATTGCCTGCATTTAGGAGCAATTACCAGCATACATTGCAGCGTTCAAATGGAAAGACATTTTTGATGCAACCTCAAGCTGCAGCCGGTCTGGGCTTGAACCTCAGTGAAGTAACTTCAGCTAGCTGCACGGACATCTAGCGTCCCTGCAAGTGGAAGCAGGACGGAGAGCCCGCCATTACTAATCTCAGGTGAGCAGACCCTCAGAGGAGCAAAAAACCAGGGGAATACAGGTAGGAGGGAAAGGAGCTAGGAGGGCACAAGCTAATACCTGTTCTTTCACACCAGGTGCAGTCCCATAGGCGGAGCTACCCAACCCACGCCGCAGCTCGAACACCTCTGAGGCTCCTGGCACTTCCGCAGAGACAATGTAAGCCTAACACCAGGCCCCAGAACGCCTTGTGGACAATGCAAAGGGTCTTGAACTTGATCCTTGCAGCCACAGGGAGAGAATGCAGGGTTTTCAGTGTTGGAGTGATACGATCCCTGGGCTTTAGGCCAAAGATAAGTCTTGTGGTTCTGTTCTGGATGAGCTGCAGAGGACGGAGAATGAAAGAAGGAAGGTTGAGAAGAGGCTGTTGCTGTATCCAGCCTAAAGAGGACTAGGGCTCTGGAGACGGTGAGCCTCTGGAGGAAAGTGAGAAAAAATAAAATGCCTCTGAGAAGGTGGAGTTGGTAGTGGGACTTCTTAAAGATGTTCGTGATGTGAGAAGAGAAGGAGAGAGTGAAGTCGAAGATGACCCTCAGATTTTTTGCTTCATTGGTAGGTAGAGGTGCAGAGCCAAGGGAAGCTGGACAGAGAGAAAGAGGGAAGGCGGGAGCAGGGGTCCCAGTGAGGACACTCTGTCTTACTGGCCTTGAGGCAGAGGTCATTTGCAGTACACCAGGACTGAATTGCGGACAATCAGGTATGAGTGAGGAGGAGGCTGAGGGTAGACTGAAGAGGGCTGCAACGTATCTGCGTAACACTGAAAGCTGGAGGTGAAAGTGGCTATTCAACGGGCCATGGGGGCCAAGTAGCCATTGAAAAACAAGGGGGAGAGGTTAGATCTCTTGGTTCCAACATCTTCTGTTGTTTGACTGGAGTACAACAGCTTTACCCATTTCTAAATCAATCCCCGACACCCATTTCCCTTAATACATCGTACAAGTCATTCTAATGCACCCGGTCAAAGGCTTTCTCAGCGTCTAATGAGAAGACCGTTGTATCATCACACTTGTCAGTCGTCTGTGAAAGCGTCTGCAAGAGTCTTCTCATATTGTTAGCAGCATGTCTAGCTTTGACAAATCCTGAGTGGTTCTCATGAATTAGCTTCGGTGGCAACAATTGTAGTCTTCTTGCCAGAGATTTCAACAGAATGTTATCATCTGTATTTAATAGACTGGTTGGCCGATAGTTGGAAGGTGAAGTCAAATCCTTCTCTTCCTTTTTAATCATGAAATAGTTGCATGCAGGTTGTTTGGGGTAACATCCCGGTAGCCCGAGAAGACACATACATGTCACGTAAGAGTTAAATTATAGAATCTGGCCTAATCTTATAAACCATCTGGTCCAGGCGATTGCCCAGAATTGAAGGAAGCAATTGCTTTCCTTAGTTCATCAACAGTCAATTTGGCATGCACCGTGCTTCTCTCTTCTATTGTTATGTTCGGCATAAATGAGGTTGCGCTTTAAAACTCCTTCAGTCACCAGACATATTATTCTCATTTAGGTAGAGTTGTTCATAATGATCCTTGTTTACCTCATCAATCTCTTTAGGGCTCAAGGCGTTGAGGCATCTGATTGAGCTATTGATGGAATAAGCCTGTCTGCCTCCTGACTTCTCAAATGATGGGCTAACCAACGATCACATGTTTCACCGTTTTCAAAATATCTGCACCTGATACAAAATCATGTTTGTTCAGCCTCCTCTGACATCTTTCCGTTCTAATCACTTATCATGTGGCGTAGCTCCTAAACCTTCTCCTCATTCGGATTATCCAACTCTTCCTCCGTTAATTCTTTAATCTTCTTATCCAGAGTCAAAACCTCTGTTGTATGTTTCTTTTTCCGACCACTCGATAAACAAATCAATTGCCCGTCATGAAGCATGTGAAGGCTTCTCAGACTCTTCTCGCATCCAGTTCCCCAGTTCTCAGGCTTCTCAGACTCTTCTCGCATCCAGTTCCCCAGTTCTCAGGCTTCTCAGACTCTTCTCGCATCCAGTTCCCCAGTTCTCAGGCTTCTCAGACTCTTCTCGCATCCAGTTCCCCTGTATGGTTTTCTTCAATGAATTGATGAGCTTCACTGATAATCTTCTCCACAGATTCATCTCCGTTCAGAAGCAATGTACTCATCTTCCATAAAGATGTCCTGTTCATCCTCTCCACGGGCGCGTGGTCAGGTAGATACCTGTATATTCCGGATCACCCCACTGGTATAGCTTTCAGCTGCTTAGCCTGATAGTAGGAACATGTCTAGTCTAGAGGATGTGTTGTGGGCATTGGAGAAGAAACTCTGTTCTTGACTTCATTGAGGTTCCATTATCCAGGGGTCCACCGCATGGGTTTGAGCAATCAAAGCCAACATGATTATTGCTTATTGATCGCAGTACTTACGTGCTGGAATTCTGAGAATGTCGCGGGCGCTTCTAGAGCGCCTTGAAGTCACAGGTAACTGCCCGAGACGCCCTGCATGTCTCACTCCTCAGGCGTTGCTGAGGGATGGGGTCCCAGGTGGTGTACGCAGAAAGGTTGCAGGCTTCTCACCCCAATGCCTGGGAATATGGGCTCTTCCATACATCGCCTGACATCTCTCTTGGTGTCGAGGAAAGAGGGTGCGTGGGCGGAGTTTGAAAGCGCGAGGAAACAGCAAATGGTTCCTGGTGGATCAGAATACGCAGAAGGGAATGGGGTTCAGTCGCTAGGACAGCTCAGTGAGTTAGCTACACGCAGCAGCGATATGTCTGCAAGCCAGAAGCCCCATACCTGCGTCCCTATTGATGGGGCCGGTGTTATGAAAACCGCCTTATTAAGTGACAAGTGAACAATAACACAGATTATGAAAGCGCCTAGAACCAAATCAGTTCCAAACCGCAGTATATTCAAGACATACGTTAATAAGGTTCCTTTTCGCGATCACCTGTGAAAGCTGCTGAAATGTGTGTCCGTTGAGGCCGCGTTTACAGGCGGAGACATGTGGATGCAATTAGATAATGCATTTCACGAGCACAGTCGGAAAACTCAGGGAAAACACGTACCCTACAATGTGCTGATTTTAGCATTCGAGGGGTTCAGTGCTGGAGGGACCTACCGTGAAATTCCCATCGCCCCTGCAGGTCGCCTTCTCGCCAGGGGCCAGGCACTTTCGCATCACTTGCCTTATAAGCTGCCGTATTGCATTGCAGTTATGAAAATAGACCAGTGAAGGCTAAAGTAACTCCGTATGTGTCAGGAGATGATAAGGTGTGCCATTCACTTGAGTAATAGAAAGACAGCGCTTAGAAACCGTGGCGTCCCGTACGAGGCGCTATTTATTCCCATGACATCGTGTGCATCGTTGTGCTAGGCGCACGCGTGCTTCAGTTCGGGGGGGTGGGGGATCCTGGACCCTGCCTCTCCGGCTCCGCGGGAGCGGGGAAGATGCGAGAAGATGCGGAGCTGAGCAGCGCAGAGAGAAGGTCAGGTGACACGTGAAGGACGTTAGGGGAGTTGCTAGGTCTGGAAAAGACCAGGGGCTAAGCTGATGTCGGAACTGTTGGGACTGGGGGCTAGCTATTCTTTTGGCTGTAGCTCCTGAGATTCTATCCGGGGCTACAACCAAAAGATCAGGGGCTATAGCCCCCTTAGCCCCCCCCTAGCAACGCCCCTGGCTACGCTCATGGCTGATGTTCAATCAGTGATCAGGTGTTTAGCTCAATAGCAAAGCTTTCTCAGCCGATTGGGAAGCAGGTCCGCATCTTATCATGCCAGCATTCGATCGCGGTCTAGTACACACTAACATGTTTTCAAAGCTGCGTGCACTGAGTTCATTCCACCCGTTCAGTGAACAGCCCATCCCAACCGTGCCGCCTCAACTGTGCCATAAACAGACCATCCCAATCAGCCAGCGAACGGTCCATCCCAAGTGTGCAATACACAGCCCATCCCATCCGGCCAATACACAGCCCATCCCAACCAGCCAATACACAGCCCATCCTATCTGGCCAATGCAGAGACCATCCCAACCGGGCAAGACACATATGATCTCAAATGGGCAACATACAGTTCACCCCAACCGGGCAATACACAGCCCATCCCATCCGGCCAATGCACAGCCCACTCTAACCGGGCAATACTGAGTTCATCCCACCTGTTGAGTAAACAGCCCATCCCATCCGGCCAATGCACAGCCCACTCTAACCGGGCAATACTGAGTTCATCCCACACGTTGAGTAAACAGCCCATCCCATCCGGCCAATGCACAGCCCACTCTAACCGGGCAATACTGAGTTTATCCCACCCATTGAGTAAACAGCCCATCCCATCCGGCCAATGCACAGCCCACTCTAACCGGGCAATACTGAGTTAATCCCACCCGTTGTGTAAACAGCCCGTGCCATCCAGCCAATACACAGCCCATCCCAACCCTGCCGTCTCAACTGGGCCATAAACAGACCATCCCAAGTGTGCAATACACAGCCCATCCCATCCGGCCAATACACAACCCATCCCAACTGGCCAATACACAGCCCATCCGGCCAATACAGAGACCATCCCAACCGGCCAATACACAGCCCATCCGGCCAATACAGAGACCATCCCAACCGGGCAATACACATCCTATCCCATCCGGCCAATGCACAGCCCACTCTAACCGGGCAATACTGAGTTCATCCCACCTGTTGAGTAAACAGCCCATCCCATCCGGCCAATGCACAGCCCACTCTAACCGGGCAATACTGAGTTCATCCCACCCATTGTGTAAACAGCCCATCCCATCCAGCCAATACACAGCCCATCCCATCCGGTCAATACAGAGACCATCCCATCCAGCCAATAGAGAGACCATTCCAACCGGGCAAGACACATATGATCTCAAATGGGCAACATACAGTTCACCCCAACCGGGCAATACACATCCCATCCGGCCAATGCACAGCCCACTCTAACCGGGCAATACTGAGTTCATCCCACCCGTTGAGTAAACAGCCCATCCCATCCGGCCAATGCACAGCCCACTCTAACCGGGCAATAGTGAGTTAATCCCACCCGTTGAGTAAACAGCCCATCCCAACCGGCCAATGCACAGCCCACTCTAACCGGGCAATACTGAGTTCATCCCACCCATTGAGTAAACAGCCCATCCCATCCGGCCAATGCACAGCCCACTCTAACCGGATAATACTGAGTTAATCCCACCCGTTGTGTAAACAGCCTGTCCCATCCAGCCAATACACAGCCCATCCCAACCCTGCCGTCTCAACTGGGCCATAAACAGACCATCCCAAGTGTGCAATACACAGCCCATCCCATCCGGCCAATACACAACCCATCCTAACCGGCCAATACACAGCCCATCCGGCCAATACAGAGACCATCCCAACCAGCCAATACACAGCCCATCCGGCCAATGCAGAGACCATCCCAACCGGGCAATACACATCCTATCCCATCCGGCCAATGCACAGCCCACTCTAACCGGGCAATACTGAGTTCATCCCACCCGTTGAGTAAACAGCCCATCCCATCCGGCCTATGCACAGCCCACTCTAACCGGGCAATACTGAGTTCATCCCACCCTTTGTGTAAACAGCCCATCCCATCCAGCCAATACACAGCCCATCCCATCCGGTCAATACAGAGACCATCCCATCCGGCCAATAGAGAGACCATTCCAACCGGGCAAGACACATATGATCTCAAATGGGCAACATACAGTTCACCCCAACCGGGCAATACACATCCCATCCGGCCAATGCACAGCCCACTCTAACCGGGCAATACTGAGTTCATCCCACCCGTTGAGTAAACAGCCCATTCCATCCGGCCAATGCACAGCCCACTCTAACCAGGCAATAGTGAGTTCATCCCACCCGTTGAGTAAACAGCCCATCCCAACCGGTCAATACCTAGACCATTCCAACGAGGCAATGTACAGACTGAATTAAGGCCGGGGAATCATTTTGAATCTCCCCGATTACAAGCAAGAGGAACGGGGCAGAGGAAACCCCGAGCACCAAGAAAGGAAGAGTCCAGATAAGTGACACAGGTGTTACTGTTTTATTAAAAAATCAACAGGTGGACAATACAACATTATCCAACAGTTGCTCACCGATCTGGAGACTGCCGCCCCGTTGTGATGCTGTGTGATGTCACAAAAATGAATATACACCCTACAAACCTAACGTGGAACGGGTTTGGTTAGTAACATAGACATGTATATAGATATAGGGGGTGGTGCATGGAATGGGTAATACATATCTTGTGGCTCCTCCTGCACCACCTCCTAAAAGTTGCAACTACAACCATTTCATGTTAGTGTCTGTGATTGGGTGGTGTAACGAAGTGTGAGCTTAACCTGGAAGTTGGATACGGATTGGGCAAAGCGGGTCTTCTCTGCCTTGGGGCTTTGAAAAGTTACCAGGCAAGTCCAAATATTCAAGGTGGTGAGAACGGCCCTGAAGGTGCTGCATGTTCTCAACAAGTTACCATCTCCGATCCTTTAGGCCTTGAGACAGAATATTTGGCTTTGAACTTGGTATCACTTTTGTATCATCCTGCCCGACATTGGATGGGAACAGCGACCTTAGCTTGGATCAGAATTAATAGGCTTTGTCTTGCAGGTTCAGATCATGTGTGAGGGACCACAAACTTGATTTCTCCTGCTTGCATTTGCGAGGAATTTCAGCTTGTATTTTTGCAGGTGTCCAATCTCTTCTTTTAACCTAACCACCCCACGCCCCCCGGATCCTTGGCAAGTATATGCACAGTGGCTGCACTGGGAGCCTGGTCTGCATGTCTCAGCTAAAATAGCATGTCACGTCTCCCTCTGTGCACGCGATCCTTTCCAATGTCTTCTCATTCATTTCAATGCGGCTGTGGCTTCCATCTTTGTTATCATCGCTGTCCATGTTAGTTGTGTTTAAGCAACAGCAAGCAGTCCATTGGTATTCTTGTCCGACATGCGGTTTCTGCATAGGTCTGTCCTCTAGCTACATGAGTCATAAGCATGTTCTTCGTGACTGCAGTAATTAATCTCGGTGTCTGCTTAACTTCATGCAGGGATATTAGATATTATAGGTTATTTATAATGCGCTTAATACCCAGTGGATTCTAAGCACGGACCCAGGGATCGTATCTGTGTAGCTCTGTATCGCCTTGCTTCCAAGCTGAGCACTTTGCTCTGAGCTGACCTCCCGATGCCTATGTACTTCATGTCTAACGCATCTGCGTCATGGTGTCGGTCGGGACATCATCGGCTTTGTTTGAGGTTACAGTCAGTCTACTTGCTCCATCGATTGCAATCTCGCCTCTTCAATTATGTCATCAGGACATGGTCTAAATAGTTGTCTGAGTGAATAGCGTCTCTCACATCTGCTATGCATCTCAGATGGGAAGGAGGGTCTGTGGAATGATGTATAAGTTTTGTTTCTCTGCTGCCGAGATGAGAGTGGGATAGGTGCAATGCGGGCCATGTTTACGTCTACCTCTTCAACCCCTGCCCCCTCTGGCCAATAGATCAACCAGACTTCCTTGACCATTCTCCCTGTTCAAGCGCACTTTGAGATCCATACTTTGGCCACTCCTTCCAAGTGACCATGATACTTTACTTGTTCTTCTTGACTCTAGGTCATATAGTAGCAGTCTCCGCCGGGCTTGCAACCATCTTCCCATATAGCTGCGTGGATCTGGGGGAAATGAGAATGTTGTGCCTGGAGGGAACAGAATACATTGTTTATGGTGTGACTGTAACACATCGAAAGTCTGTGTCTCTCCGTCTGTTTTTGTCTCTACATCGAGTAATATTCTCATCACTATCGTCTTCTCAGTGGTCTTCTTGCACTGTGCTATAGCAATTCTAATAACACAGAAAGGTAGCAGTATTAGCACTAGGCAGCTATGAGCACCTCCAGTCCATTAGCCATCCATGCTGCTATCCAGGAAAAATATACATCAGCCGTCATCTTCTCCTACTGGGTTTGTTTCTGCCCTACTTCTTGGCATGCAGGTCTGATAATTGCATTATTGCCCATATAAGTGTTCCAGTATATTGTGGAAGGGCCATATGTGCAGCAAGATGTTCTGATCTTGGAGAACATGCCTCCTTCCATATCTGTGAGGAGATCCAGAACATATCTGTCCTGTAGTGTCATCAGTCGAACAGCTCTCAGTTCTTCTTTGATGGCCTTGAACCCCTTCATTGTTGAATGTATTAGCTGCAACAGTTCCCATCTGGTTCTCTGGATCCATTTGGCATTTGAGTTGGCCTGGACCCCTGGAACAGCTGATGCAAATATGCTAAACAGCCTGTGCTCGGCTGGTATTGCATCAAGTGCTTCTTCCATTTTAGATGAGATGTATTTTCCTCTTTTCACCATTATGAGCTCCAGAGATTACTTCTTCATTTGGTGGGCCTCCGTGGGCCTCCATTTTGGGGAACCCATCTACTTGTATGTCCTTTCGAGACACTTCTAATGCATGTGTGTTGTTTTGTACTAGTTGGCATATTCTTCCCAGTTTCGCAGTAGTTGCATGTACACTTGGACCCGCAGACCCAATAGTAACACATGAACAATGCAGTACTGATCTTCATATACAGTATCTTTGACGTTCGTTTGCATTCTTTTTTCACTCCAATTTTCACTGGACCATCATTCTGGAAACACAGGGAAGAATTTTCGAGTGGTAAGATTAGCATAGGACCTGCTTCATTCTCCACCCATGTGAGCAGTTTGACGCTTGCCGGCCATTCTCTGAGACAATCATCATTTTCTTTTTGTACTACTTCTACTGGAACTTTCAGGAGTGTGTGTGTTTTACTACCTACCATTCCACCCATCCATGCTTCTGCTATTAATACTTGTCCATACGTCAGCAGCTGAGGTCTCTCCCAGCCTTCTGGCAGCCCTCTTGTCTATTTCGTTCCTGTCTTTGAACATTGTATCTCCTTTTGTATCACTATTCTTGCTTCCCCTTTGTTTGGGCCATCCAAATTCTATTATTTTGTCTGAACTCCAATATTCATCTATCATTCCTTGAGTCTTGATGTTGCTATCTTTATACGGAAATATCTTCTCTGATACCCATCTCAGTGTGGCTCATCTTCCTTCAAATTGGTCCCTGGTTGTGCAGAGAGCTATTTGCATAAGGCATTGTGCACTGGCTGCTGGGACTTCTTTGGCTATGAATGTCCTGGAAGCACTCATGGCACAGGGGATGAGAGAGCACACATAACAGCTCTCCTTCATTGCTTCTTTCCCCACCTTGATCACGTGCTGATACCACACGGTGTTCGACATGTGGGCTGAATCCGCTAGATATGCATTTACATGTTCAAAATCTATGTCTCTGCTTCGCCCGAGTCTTGTTACTTCTCGGCCAGCACTGGTTACTCGCCCAAATATGGCTTTGGAGATATCAGGAATAGGGATTGTGTTAAGATATACTTCAGTATGTGCGTGAGACAATGCAACCTTTTGTAATGCAAAAAAGAGTAAAGAGGTAGAGACAGCAGAATGCAGAAAATGGCAATACCCGTGCTTTAGCTGTAGCTTCCATGCCTTACAATGCAGTGTGTTTCTGGCTCTGTCCACAAATTCGACACCAACACTTATCAAAACTCTTAATGCTCAACATTATCATTTGTTGTGATAATTAAACTCTTCTGTTGTAATATCGTGCTAATGCAGCAATAAACCATTGCTCGAAAAGGAATTGGACCTTTGGGTCACCAAGCAAAGTAATAATGGGCACGTTGCTTCTAATGAATATTGCATATGTGAGTGCAACACAGATAAAAAAGGCATAGACAAAGGCCTTTGTTGGTATCACTTGTCCCAAAGCTACTATTGGTTTTAAATGTTCATGCATGTGTGAAATTACTTGTTGAAAGTCAGTTCAAGGGTTTGCAGTAGTAACCTAGTGTGAAGATAAGATAGTGGGCCTAATCTGGCTTTTCAATGTTCTCTTGTCTAACTATAGTTCATGATTTTGTCTGTATTTGTTGCTATGTTTCTTCCTGTTCTTGTTCTTCTTCTTGCATTGGATCATCTATGCTTTGGTCCGGGTGGGTCTTACCTCTGCAGGGCTTGACATCTCCATGGTAGTTTCATGTACGGCTCTATCTGTTGCTTGCTCTACCATGAATGGGCCGTCGAGTCTTGGCTTGTGCCACGCTCTAACAGAGTTCCTCAAAAGCACTCTATCTCCTGAAGAAAGAGGGGGATGCTTAAGCAGTTCTGATTGTTCTACTGGTATTTTATCTTCATCATACTTCTTCGACCTCCCCAGCCGAGACTTCAACTGTTGAGAGATAAAAGAGGTACTGGACATAAACAAATAAATATATTCCTGCATTTCATCACCAAGTACAGTGGCAACATTTTGGGCATCTGTCAGCGCTCTTTTGGGAAGAGCAAGCGGGAGGCCCATGCACTGTCCTGTCACCACCTCATGAGGGGTTAAATGGTGGATAGATCCAGGTTGATTGCACAATGCAAACAATGCTAAGGCAGGCAATGAAGTCATCCCTCTTTCAGTGGCCCTCATTACAACCTTGGCGGAGGACCATGGTGCTATTAGCACCATGGTCCATGCCGCTAAGGTTAGGATTCCGCCATGGTGGATGGCGGAATTACCACCCCATTCCAAGGTGAGTGGGGTGGTAATTCCCCATTCACCATTTGCCCTTACCCATTCCCATTTTTGCCCCCATAGGGCATAATGGGAATGGGGAAGGCGCTAATTATGGCACCGTAAATTACGGTGCCGTAATTATCTCCAAAGTCCCTTTGCGGGTTGGATTTTTAACGCCTGCTAAAAGCAGGCGTTAAACACCAACCCACAAAGGGACACTTGTAATCAGGCGTTAAGGGTTAACGGTGCTGACGGCGCCATTAAACCCTTAGCGCCTGAGTTGTAATGCGGGCCCGTGTCTCTTTTGTCTTAGCAATAATTTCTTTGAGCAGGGAATTGAGCCGTTCACAAATTCCATTTGCTTGTGGTTGATAAGTGCAGGAAAACGTATGCTTAAACCCCAGCAGGGCTGTGATATACTCACAAACTAACTGTACGAAGTGAGGTCCATTGTCTTGAACGCAGGTGCTCCATGGGAACACCTCTCTGACAAGGAATTCCACTGCACTGAGGTCATCAGGGTGTGAGCATGGAACAACTTTGCTCCAGCGAGAAAATGGGCACACGGCCACAATCATGTACCTATAGCCATTACATACTTGAATCATTTCTAGGTAATCTATGTGGAGCTGTTGGAAGGCACCATTAGGCATGGTATTGCTCCTCACACTACACGCAATGTGTGATCCAAGTAGAATTTCTGGCAGACTATGCAGGTGTGCATAAAAGTGGTGATATATTCTGCCAAATTGGGACAGAACCAGTCTTTCCTGTTGTGAGCTGCTAGAACATCTTTATTAAGATGGGTCGGCTAATGCAGCTGCGTAAGCACAAGCTGCAATAATGCAAATGGAATCTCTGAATTCCCTGTGCTTTCTTGTCACCAGAGTGCATCCGGGTAAGTAAGCTGCTAGCATTGGTCTCTGTGTCCTCTGCTTTGTTGTCGTGGGAAAGCACGTCCTCCCCCCTCGTGTTGGCTAAGCACTTCGCAAACATTACGGCTAATGGGAGCTGCAGCGTGTCTATGAGTCTAGCCACTAGGGGTGTGTGCTGCACTGGCATGCCGTCAGCACATTGATAGCCCCTCTGTTTCGAACGTGACAGTCCTGCATGTACTGTTGATGTAACGTAGGTTGAGCGGCAGTAATCTGTGATCACCTCGTCCTTATGCAATTTAAGTATAAATATGCTATTTGCCTACCCTCAGGGATAATAAAATCTGATCTGCCTGTTCTGAAATTATTTGTGTGATTTTGAAATACACTTTTTTACCTTCCATCTTGGAAAATCAAATCTGCTTGTTTTGAAATTGCTGCTCTCTCATTTCGTCCTCCCCTTTTATACTTCTCTCCTCCTAGGCCAATCCTCTCACACCTTCTTTGCTTTGCTGCGTACTTCATTCTCTGCAGTTCCACCCCCTTACCCTTCATACAACTCCCCAGCACTCTCCTCAGTGGTACTCACAATCACCCCTATCTGCTCTAATTGATACTCTGTCACCTATCCTGTTCCTCTTTCAACGTCTGAAAGAAAAAGGTTCAAGAAGGATCTCTTGATTTGCATCCCGGCCTGCCGATTGCTGACATCAATGTCAATGCTACTTTAAGGTAGACTTTCACTGACATCCTCTTTGTCGTTCCATCTCCTAACCTTCGGATTCCCCACATGGTCTCTGTGCTCTCCTCTTTCTTTTCCTCTCCCATTAATTGTGGCAGCCACTGGGAGGTACACTTGGCATCCTTCCAGTCCTCCGGGGTCTAGATTAATGTCTATCTGAATGCCACTGTCGTGGCCCAGGGTTCTCGGTACAACCTCCTCTTTCTTGACAGGTGTCTCCCCTCTCTCCTCGACCTCCTCCCTTCTCCTGCCACCCCTCCTTTTGTCATCCCCCTGGCTCCTCTGCCACTACCTATAGACGTACCACACTCCTGTACCCCTCCTTGGAATACCTTCAAAAGTGGCAACCTGGTCCACTTAGCTGCCCTCAACTCTCGCTCTGCCGTCAAATACTCCTCTGATATCTGCCACCTCCTTGAGTACTCTACCTCAATGTCCTTGCTCTCACTGAGACATGGTTCCCCGCCAGCTCTGTTGCAAGTTATGACACTCTCATCCCTGATGGCAACAAGATCCTCAAGATACGAATTGGAGGTACATCTCTTTCTTCGGCTGGGGCGTTCCTCTGGAACAGACTCCCTGCCTCCCTGAAACCTGAGGAGAACCATCTCCGGTTCCGGAAGCACCTCAAAACCTTTCTCTTTGCTTCTGCCTTTTCTCCTCCTCTCCCCTGCTGACCTCCTGGCTGAAACTAAATCTGCACTGGTTACCTGGCCACCCTCTGTTCTCGGGCCCAGATCCCTCTCCCGCCAGTCACAGACACCTGCACTGCCTGCTTGGCAACCCACACACCTGGTGACTGTTTCTGTATCCCTGCAGTCCCACTACCAGCACTTGACACCTGATGGCTGCACTTACCTTTGCACTTGCCACCTGCTGGCAGTTACTTACTTATTATTATTATTCTATGCCCATGTACTGCACTGTCCCTTCCCCTCCCCGCACTTCCAACTTCCCCTATCCCATGCACTAGCACAATCTGAATGACACCTGGCCTAGTAGGATTGTTGTCTGTCTTCCCTCTGTTCCCCCTCCCTTGCCTCGTCACGCCTTGAAATACTTGTGTATAGGCTTGTTATAAATGCCCTATCATATCATATTATATCTCTAAACCCAGTCTACAAAGCCTGGAGGCAGAGTGGTTCTTATCTTCCCACAGTGGGTCCCTGCTACCATCATACCCATGCAGACCTACTCCTCTTTTGAATGCCTTGTCTGGAGGCTTGATGTCTCTGCTGCCCTCTCTCTGACTCTGGCCACCACCTACAGGCCCTTTGGCCAGATATCCCTTGTCCTCTCTTAATGGGCTGACCTCACCTCTTCTGTATTGACTTCCTCCTCCAAGCTTCTCCTCCTCAGGGACTTCATCATTCACCTTGACTCCAACGGATACCTCTGGGCTCTTCCACAAACCCTCTGACTCTCTTTCACTCTCCATCCTTGGCTCCAGTCCGACACACTCTGCTGGACACACCTTGATGCTCTCAGCTTCTC
This sequence comes from Ambystoma mexicanum, assembly GCF_040938575.1. NCBI lineage: Eukaryota > Metazoa > Chordata > Amphibia > Caudata > Ambystomatidae > Ambystoma > Ambystoma mexicanum. The sequence goes on along the minus strand of NC_090932.1, from coordinate 1,704,933,500 downwards.
CGACTTCCCCATCTCCAACCCTCTCACCACTCCTCTCTCCTGGTCTGACCATACTTTCCCATCCTCTCACCTTGATCTCCTTGGTCCCCCACCTAAGCCTCCACCCGCACTGCCAGTCTCCTTCTCCTTCATCCGACCAATTATGCGAGCGGCAGCTGCCCCAATTGCTGCAACCTTCACTCCCCCTCCTACCACTGACTCTTCCTCTGACACTGCCTCCACTAACCTTCAACACTCCATCTCCAACACTCTGGACATCCTTGCCCCTTTCATGAGGCTCTGCATGAACCCTGCCTTGAAATGCAACACTTGGTTTGATTGTAACCTGGCCACTCTGAAATGCAAGTGCAGAGTGGCTGAGCGGAAGTGGAAGGCTTTGAGCACATCCGCTGAGAAACTAGCCTGCTGCATGCTCCAAAGGTAATACAGACTATATATCCAGGCCCACATCTCGTAGCCACTAACAACATGACATAACTTCTCAAAATCAACAAGGAACTTGCCAACCCTACTGTAGTATCCATCTCCCCCTGCCTTCACAGGCCCTCTGCACCTGTCTGGCCTCGCAATTCACTTCCAAAACTCAGGACATCCTCCCCTCACTCTCCTCTACTCCGTGCCCTTCTCCATTACCCTCTCTCAAGCCTCCCTTGGCTCCTCTATCTTCTCCATTCTTTTTCTCTGATAATTTCTGATGAGGTTTCTACACAAGTCCGCTCTATGAAAGTCTCATCCAAACAGGTGCTCACCTGTTCCTCCAGAACCATCAAGGACAACATTGGCTCTTTTTATCCAGTCTTGGCTAATTTCTCCAATCACTCATTTGCCAGTGGATCCTTTCCCTCACCCCTCAAGCACTCCCTGGTGCACCCTCTCTATAAAAAGCATTCTGTGGACCCCTCCTGTCCAGCAAACTACCACCCTATCTACATTGTCCCGTTCCTGGGCAAACTCTTGGAGAAGGTGATATTCATCCAGCTTATCCAACACACTGAATCGGTTGGTTGCCTTCACGGACAACAGTCTGGCTCCAGAGCTGCCAGAGACACAGAAACTGCTCTCCCGAACACCTGTGAAGACCTGCTCACTAATTTCACATGTAAGCCAAAAATGTATCTTGTAACGCGCCTAGATGCCTCCGGGTTTGGAGTGCAGTATAAATAAATAAACAAACAAACAAACGCTTCCTCCATTCTCATCCTTCTCGACCTAACATCTGCATTTAATATGGTCAATCATGCCACCCTGATAAAGCGACTCTGCAGCACCCTTGGCATCACAGACCTGGCTCTACACTGGCTGACCTTGTTCCTTTCGGACCGACCTTCCAAGGTTCAACTTGGCCATTTTATCTCCCCCATTTCTCTTTCTGTCTGTGGTGTCTCTATCCTCTCGCTTTGGCTTTTCATTATCTGCCTTGCCCCTCTAGCCCATTTGATTCCAACATTTTCTCCTAACTTCCAGTGCTATACAGATGACATGAAGCTCTCTTTGAAGCTCCCCTTCTCTGCCTCCTCCTCTTCCTCTCTTATTCCTGACTACCTGTCTTCTATTCAGGCATGGTGCACTTCCAATGATCTCTGCCTTAATCCCCATAAGACTGAGATCCTTCTCATTGGGACTCCTGCTCCCTACTCAAAGCTCAAGCACATTACCTACACAGCTATGCATACAATTATTTAATGCATAATTTAGCAGTCACCTAGAACTCTTCACAGGATTGGACCATCCATTATGTATTGTACGTAATGGCTCCCGCTTTGACATGTATGTGGCATTCTGGGCATTCTTGGACCACCATTAGTCTAACTGTTATACTTACCAGGCTTTATGATGATTTCATCTCCTACTGCAAGATTGCCGGAAGATTTGCCAACCACTTGGTGTCATTCATAACATGGCCGCCTTCCTGTGCGCTGTCCCCAGGACGTGTGGGAGGTGTGGGACGTGAGGCGCACGTGACGTCATTGCATACTACATGATGTCACGTCACCTAGCAACGGCAGCTTGAGACCTAACAAACAGTGTAGCATACCCGCGAGTCAAGTCATTCTCTACTTGCTGCCACTATACCGTGATGCGCACAGCAACAGGTAAGACCACCCACATTCATGGGCAGGCATCCGTGCTATCGTTCAACTCCTAGCACAGTGTTTCTTTTAGTTACCTCCTTAGGAGTTCTTTCTACTTTGCACCAGTGGTAGAGATTAACCTACCCTGATAAGTCACCAGGATGACAATACATTTGCAGGTAATGTGTGAGTTATTTACATGCCATGTATGCATTATTGCCCATACTTGAACATCTATACTTTATCACACATGCACATTGTTCAATTATGTCATTATCCTTGTGTTTTACTGTAGATAATTAAAGGCTTTTCCACAGCCAGGTAAACAATTTAATTTCCTCTTGTAAATACAAACAAATGAACAGAGCAGGGATGATTGAAGCTCGTAGAGATGAAGCTCATTACACAGTCCATGGTAGTGGCCTTGTAGTTATGGTTAAGTTGCTAATCCCATAGGAAGAGCACTTTTTGGGTGGCTTATAACTTTGCTCCCCTTGGACGAATTCTCACCAAACTTTCACAAAAAAGTATATGGTCCACTGTGAATTTTTTTGCAAAGGTTAGTGAGGTTTGGTGCAGGGGGGGCAAAGTTATAAGGGAGTCCCAAAATTTATTTTTTTCCATAGAGTGAATGGGAAAAAAACTTTGCTCACGCCTACAGCTCAAACCGCACTGGATTTGCACCAAATTTGCGGCAGGAGCAGCAGCTTGGTTCCGAAAGCGTGCTTTAGAAAATTTACTGTAAATCTGTCCAGTAGTTTTTTTAAAAAAAACAACCAAAAAGTAGTTCTAATAAAATTAGTGATATCTATGTCCGCTCTGCGGACAAATTTCCCTGTTCGCTCCGCGGACAGGACACCGATTGGCTAATCGGCTTACGTCATGTCCGCGGACATGCAATGTGTTCGCTGATTGGCTGGTTTGAAGCATGAGGTGCGGCGTATTGTTTTGATGCCTCTGCCATCTTGGATCCACGGACAGCAGGGCGACGAATGGGGAAAAATACAACTTTAAGAAGTTTGATGTTGTGTAAGCGGGCTTGGGGAGGGTGGGGGGAGTAAGAGATGGGTCAAATGCTGTATTTGTTTAGGTGGCAGGCGCCCCTGATGTGTTTGTCATGTCTGTGGTCATCTTGGCTGTCCGTGGACATAAAAAATGCCCTTCTGGCTATTTTACTTTGCTATGATATTGGTTTTGGGTTGTTAGAACATCATTGATTGTAATTAATATCTTGTATAAGTAGCCTTTATAGTACAGTTAAAATGTTTGATTCTATGGGTGTGTTATGCTGTGGTGGTTATGGCCAGGGCCTAGAGTCTTGGGCGCATGGCCGAAGCCGTAGGCCATGCACCCAAGATGCTAGGCCATGGTCACAACCACCACAACACAACACACCCATAGAATCAAACATCCATCAAATATCCAGAAATCTACTGTTTGTGTACTGTTTGATTTGTACAGTTTGTATGTGAAGTTTTAGCTATGTCATGCAATTAAGATTGCAGAGTTTGGTAACACGCAATGCAGTATAACATATTCATGAAAGTAAACATTTTGGATTTTGGTGTATGGTTAGATGTTTGCTTCAATGGTTGTGTTATGGAGCAGTATTTGTGAGTTGAATTATTATATACTTACTGCTTGACTTTTTGTGATTGGATACATTTTTTCATGACTTGGGTAACTGGAGCAGATATTCTTTTTTTAATTTCTGTGATAAAAAAAAAAGATCATGGTAGTGTAGGTAGTTCATAATGAGTTATTGCATTGCATAATAGACATTTTTGCATTATTTTGACCCTCATATTTAGTAGTTTACAAACCAGTGTACTGTGCAATTTGCTCAGTTTCTGTGTTTGTTTCTTAAATCATTGGGTCTGTGGGAAAACAAATCCATGCTGGATTTAAAAAGAAAAACCTTTTTTTGCTATGGTTCAATATATTTCTTACTTTGTTTTCAGTGTTTATTTGTTGTTTCTGGCTAATGTACTGTTGGTTTGTTGCTGATTTTTTGGGGCAGTTAGATACCCGTTGGCGTATTCTAACTGTTTGTAGTTTTCTAATTGAAGTTTTATTAATGTTTATGCACAGATTAGTTATTAAATTTTGGTTTTAAGAATATTAAATAAGCATTTATAAGATTTGCTGGCAATCTCTGCTTTAGGGTAATGGTAACCACCCACAATTCTTTTTTTTATTGAAGTGGCTCCGGCGTGGTACATTATACCTATTGTTGTGAAGGTTTTCTTACCAAGTGATACTTGGCCATGTGTGAATCCAGTCAGCTAGTAGTTGTTTTTGGTACCATCTGCATTGTAACGTAGAAGCATTAGTATTATGTATTTACTATGTGTTTATATTTGTAAGGTGGAGCGATTATCTGAAATGCAGGTAGTACATAATCCTGGCCAATATATTAGCTGAAACAGGAAAAAGAATAAATGAGTTAAATCCCAAAGTGTCCAATTCACTGGGTTTGATCCCAATTGTTGCAAAAATATTCACAGGGTTGGATCCCAAAAGTTGCAAAAATATTCACAGGGTTAGATCCCTTATGCTGCATTTTTACTGCTGTTCTCCTCCTCCTAGCGCTTTCGTGTCCCAACACTCTCCAGGGAGGCTGTGTTGCCTTTCACTTCAGGTGAGTCCAATTAAATTGCTAATGCAGTCTCTAAGAATTATGGGAGCTGTAGTGAAATAATCTGTTCAATTCAGGTGACCAAGGAAAGACTCCCCTCCAGGAGCACACACATTACCCTTAGCAAGGGGAGGGGGAAAAACCATAACTATGATTCTCCACTGTAGGGAAAAATGTCCCCGGTGCTGCAGCCTCTGGAGTCCGGATCGCCACAAATTACATGTAAAAAAAGAGGGGTGAGGCATGCACTCCAATTCCTGGCCAATATACTACTTGAAACAGGAAAAAGAATAAATGGGTTAAATCCCAAAGTGTCCAATCATAGTTATGGGTTTCCCCCTCCCCCTGCTAAGGGTAAGATGTGTGGTCCTGGAGGGGAGTCTTTCCTTGGTCACCTTGATTGAACAAATTATTTCACTACAGCTCCCATAGTTCTTAGAAACTGCATTAGCAATTTAATTGGACTCACCTGAAGTGGAAGGCAACACAGCCTCCCTGAAGAGAGTTGGGATACGAAAGCACTAGGACGAGGAGAACAGCAGTAAAAATGCAGCACAAGGGATCTAACCCTGTGAATATTTTTGCAACATTTGGGATCTATCCAAGTGAATTGGACACTTTGGGATTCAACCCATTTATTCTTTTTCCTTTTCCAGGTAGTATATTGGCCAGGAAATGGAGTGCGCGCCTCACCCCTCTTTTTTTACATAATCTGCCATGGTTTGCATTGTGTACAAGTTTCTGAAATGGAATAGATTCACAGTTAGGTATGGATACATACACAAATCGTTCATTAGGGATTTGTTCCTGTGCCACATGGTTGCAGAGAGTGCATGTATGTTTCCACATATGTGAAATCTGGAAGATTTCATTTAAAGGTATATTTCTGTTTTCCAGTACTTGTAGTAAGTACATTAGACATTCTTGTGGAGCGTCTTGTGAGTTTATAGTGAATTTCACCATTCCAGCACACTAGTCCAATTCTTGTCTTATTCCATGAACACTGTATGTGTTGTCAGAATTGTTGGTTGTATTTTTATGAAGGACTAACATTTTCAAACACAATTGGTCTGTATTGTGTAAGTAAATGTTGTGAATTATTGGTGGCAATTGGAATAGAATATGTATTGCTACATTTGCATATCAATTTACACCAGTTATATTCGAAAATTTGAATGGACCTGATAGTTCTGTGTGTCCAAGTCATTTCTGCAGAGTGTGTGTTGCTTCTTTGAAGAAGTACCTGAGTTACTTTGAGTAGTAGATTCTTCTTTGGTTGTAGTAATTGATGAAGTATTATCTTATTTACTCTATTTGGAGGATTTGCAGTGAGATCCTGTTGAATTTCTGTTTTAAGTAGTTTTCTTTTACAACGTTTGCTTTTTGTGGCACAGGATAGGATTTTAGATGGGGGTGTATAGTGAACGTAGTCTGTTGTATTCTAAATTGAAAGGAATATCAGCATTTACTTTACTTGCATCAAAGTTGATTAGAAATAGACCGTCTAGTGTACGTAAGTGTGATAATGCTACATAGCTCATGCCTTCTTTAAAGACTGTGTTCCCAATATCTATCAATGCTTTATCTAGGGTAAGACCTTGTGATTTGTGAATGGTGACTGCGTATGCTAGAGTTAGAGAAAATTGTTCTCTGCGTACATACATGTCTTTGGAAAGAAGGAATTGGGCTGTTGAGCGTCCTATCCTTTTAACTTCTGATAGTTTGTCAGGGCGAATATTGACAAACTGAATGTTATTGTCACGTGGTATCTTTGAAAGTCAACAACTGTACCAAGTGCTCGATTAACTAGTCCTTGCTCCATTTCAAGGATACGTTTAAGCATTACTCTACAGTTTAAAGATAATTTAAATATTTTCTCCAAACCAGCTGTGTTGGAGATAGAGTTTTCTAAGGTATTTAGTCTTGTTGTTGCTTGTTGACACATGGGTAGTGTCGTACCATGTACGCCCAGTTTGTCTGTGGAGCAAATTTCAATTATTGGTTGCATTTCTTTTCTCAACATTGTTTCATTGAATTTTGAACAGCTTGCAAGAGTTGGCATCAAGTACATACAATTGACATTTTTGTGTGCTAATTTTTCCATGAGATCAGTAGCACATGAGTTATGGCCATACAGTGCATGGATGTGCCTGGTTTTTAATATTCCTTGTGCTTCTTGAGATAGTACACCAACTCTAATACTTTTTAAAATGTTGGCGTATGTGAGGTCTGCAGACTGGCACATGTTTTCTGTTAATTCTCTGTATTGGAAATGTTTCCATAGGTTGACATTTCTTATCCTGCCAACAGTTTTACGGCAGAGCTTGTGCCCCAAGGTTTTAAAAATAGGTTCACCTTTCACTGGTGTCAATTGAAGAAGATCTCCGAAAACAATAATGTGTTTTCCTCCAAAGAGCTCTTCGTAGTTTGTTTTGAATATTTCTTGTAATCTGAGGTGAATCAAAGCCAACATTAGGTTGGAGACCATGCTCACTTCATCTATTAGTAGCACTTTCATTTGTTTCAAAACTCTGTGTAGTTCCTTTGCAGCTTCTGTAGAAAGTTTGTAATATTCTAATTTGTTTTGGTGTTCTACTGGAAGGAGTAGTAATCGGGGTAAGTGACACCACCTATGTTGTAGGCAGCTAAACCTGTGGGGGCAGTTACAACAGCTGACAGTTTGTTGTTTGTCAATTATTGAAGCAACTTGTTGATGATTTTGATTAAGAATGTTTTTCCTGAAATAGCTTGACCACTGACGTATAGTATAGGTTTGTAATCTTGACAGGTACATTCTTTATTTTCATGTTTTACACCATGTGCAATTTATTTTGTTACTTCTTGAAAAATGCTACGCTGCTCATTGTTCAGTTTTGATTTCAGTACTGTTAAGTTTTCTGTATCTTCTTCATAGTGACACATGATGTTTTCTACTTCTGTCATAGTTAATTCTGCCTCATTTGCTATTAGCGGCTGTCCCAGTGGTTCTTGGCTTCCTGTAACAGAAGGCTGACTACTGTCGGGAGTGTCCTTATGTAGTTGGGCCTGGAGTTCTTCTTTGTGTTGCTGTTCATTGTGCAACATTTTTTGTACTGTGTAAACTTTACATATTTTATAGTGCTTTCATTTGCTTTGAAAGCGTCTTCATAGGAGTCATAGATATCTAGTAACTATTCTTATTTTCTCCATGATTTAAAAAGTTGTAGCAGGGACATGTAATATAGTTCTTTATGTTGAGGAGTTTCTAATGACAATTTGATATGATTAATTAAGCTTGGTTTGGTAAGTTTCACTATGCTGCCTTCACAATTTGTCACTCTGGATCTACATTTGTTTTCATCTGGTTTTATATTATTTTGTATGTGAAGTTTTGGGTTATATGGTATAGACACATTGTTTCCAAAGTGGTACTCCTGTTTGGGTAGTATGTTACTAGTAAATTGTTTTTCAAAATGTCTTGGCTTTTGGGATCATTTCTGGCTATTGATTCTATGTCCTCGTATGATTTGAGAACTCTTTTTTCTAGATTTAGCAGGACCAAGACTTAGCCATACTATATTTTCAGATTTTCCATACAAAGCAGTATGGTTAAATGGTCTGCAGCTTCATAGCAGCCACATTCACTATGAGAGAGCATTTCTATGCCTAAGCTGTACAATTTCTGAGATAGTGTTTTGTCCAATGATAGGTTATCCCAGAGGTCTTGAAGCTCTGTTTTTCTGCTTTGGTAAAGTAGGCTGTAACATATTGTGCAACTGCAATGGAATCGTCTGCAACGTACTGCACATCTATATTTGCATTCCATAAGAGGGCAATGATTGCATTGTAATCATTGATATATTTTGCTTCTTCTGTTCTTTTTATGTAATATGTGTTCTTAGGTGATTTACCTTTAACACTATGTCTAACTGAAGACATGAAGTTGTTTACTTGACCTGTTGCTGTAACTGGTCTAGGGAAAACAAAGCAGCATTTTGTGTAGTATTTTCCTTTGTTTTTGTATTTGCAACGACAATATTTCCCACATTTGTGTCTTTGAAATTGTAAAATGTGTGCATGAAGATCACTATTTGTTGTTTGTGAAGGAATTTCACAAATGACATATTTTTCGATAAACTGTAAAACAGTGGCATCACTGCCTTGACCAAATTTAGGAGCATCTTTAATCCATAAAAGCATGTGGATATCTGGTGCTCCTCTGGCTTGGTATTCTTTTCCCCAAAAGAAGTGTTGCATTTCTCTGAGGGGAGGAACAGTTTTATTACAAATAAAATGTAGCATAGCAATGAAGCGATGATGGAAATAACTTGAAACATCAACAGGATCTAGAGAGCAAAGTTCTCCAGGTGTTAGTATATCTATGTTTGTTTTGTTTTTGTTTGATATGTGTAGGAAATCATGTAAATCTTCCCATGCATATTCTGCACAACTTAATGTAACAAACCAAGTGGGTGGGCCAAGGTTTATTATTATACAACATACATCTCGGTGACGTCGGAACCAGTATTCTTTAGTACCACGCATGTTTGCTAACAGATTTGTAATGCTTGATTGTAGAACCTCATCTTTTTCTTGCACTTTTTGTAGTAATTGAATAGCTCACATATTTTGAAAATGGGTACCTGATTTCAATGTGTGTGCAACTCCATAGCATAGGGTTGCTAGTTCACTTTCGAAGAGTAGGTGGAATATGTATTCCACATTTTGTCTAAATCTGGGATCTTCAGAATACATTTGTAACAAGCAGTGTTCTGATGCTGTTATCTGAGTGGTTATATCACTGTACCATCCTCCTTTCCCAGTAAGAAAGAGTAGAGGTGATAATTTGGTTTGTCGCATTTGGTATGTTTCTAGTGCATCTTTTATCATGTCTTTAGAGTGTAATGGATGAATTGCATAATGGTCTAAAATATTGAATACTGTAGCAGGATCTAGAAGTTCAAATTGACCTGTTTCTGGTGACTCTTCATCAATGTTAATTTCTTTGTAGTATTCATTATTGTCTTTTAGATATTGCAAGGCTTGTCTAACTTTATGTAAGTCTATGAGTTGTTGCCACTTTTGTTTTGTCTTTTGTAGGTACACCATCTACTAAGACAATTAAAGATTGATCTATTGGATGTTGCACTCCTGTATGTTTTCTTTCAGAGCTAATGGTAAATAAACTGCTTTGCCACAAATGCCTTTCACTAATTCAGAGGGAGGTAATTTAGCTGTTTTTGGTTGAAGGCGTATTATTGCTTTAAATTGATGCACTGTTTGTATTATGATGCTCACATATAAATTGAGTTGTTGCAAGGGTTTTGGTAGTGGGAATAATTCCAAGTTATTTGTGATAGCATGTGAGGGAGTTTGGTTGTTGTCAAGTGTTGCAGTGCAGTAACTGCAAAGTATTAAGGGGTCATTTATTTCGTCTTTGTCTTCTGCTATGAGGTAGAGAGCTAATTCAAACCATTTGGAATCTTCATTGTCTTATATTGTGTATGTTATGTCTACAGTTTTTGTGCTACTTTTATAAAAAAAAGTTCTGTTGCCACACATACACACATGGTTTGGTACTTCAACGGATGTACATTTACATGTTTTTAAATATTTCTTTTTTGTATGTGTGTAGTAGACAGTTGCCATTTGTGAGAATTGTTCCTAGTCTGTTGTAAAGCTATTGCATTTTGTAAGTGGCTTTCACTTCCAAAATATTTTCTCTGGATATGCTCTATTTCTTCAAGTAGGTCTTTGGCTGTACCATGTAGAAGATTGTTATTTAAATTGCCTAATGCTGAAGCTGGACTTTTAGCATAGTACAGTTTATGAACTAGATTTCTTATAATTGAATGATGTGTTGATATCATTTTGATATGATGGAAAGTGATTTTGTAATTAGGTCCTGAAATGCAGGCTAATGAAGGTCTTTGTAGTCCTGTGTATTTACACACTGGACAGGTATCCATTTTTTGTAGTAATTTCATTTTTAATTTGTCTTTGCCTTTCACATACTGATTGAGGAACTGGAGTAAAGATTTGAAAGATTTTTTGTCAATGTTACACATTGACGTGCACGGCCATTTGTACACTGGACGTATTGGTTCCGTCGGAAGAGAGGTGATACTGAGTTTTCTGGGGATATTTGTGTAAGCAGCATTTCTTGTTCCATTATGGTATTATTACGTTTTTCATACCCTCGTCCACTGCTATGTATGGCATTTGTGTTTGTTTGTTTTTATTTGTATGCTTCTTCATTGAAATATGGTTCTGTGCTCATGGTGTGACTCCATTCACCTCCAGAGATATTTAAGAAGTTATTTTTGTTGACATTCTGGGGATAATTCATAGAATTTGGCACGCAAGGGGCGCAAGTGGCTGGCGCACAGCGTGCGCGTGCTGCAGTCTGCGCAAGCTGCGTGCGCCAAAACACATTTAGGCGCACAGCGTATTCATAGATTCCTACATCCATAAGCAGCCATGGCACAGAGTGGCGCAGCGAACCTGCAGCAGCGCCAATTACGCCCCCAACCCTGCCCCGTGCGCCAAAAATATTGCACAATTCCAGTACATGGCGCAAAGGCCAGTCGACCAGCATACAGTCCCCAACCACGAAAATGCGTGTAAAACTCCCTGCGCATGCCCCAGAATACACGTACCCTGCTCGCGCTAGGCCAATCGCATGTAAAACTCCACGCGCACCCCCGAAATACACGTACTCAGGCCAATCACGTGTAAAACATGGAAAAAGCCATCTCTATAGAGTGGGCTGCCTGTGGGGCATGGCCAGGGTGGATGGGCTGCCTGTGGGGAATGGGGAGGGTGGATGGGCTGCCTACGGGGCATAAGGAGGGTGGATGGGCAGCCTGTGTGAATTTGGGGGGGTGCGCAGGAAGTTTTACACGCGATTGGCCTGGCTACGTGTATTTTGGGGGTTCGCGGGGGGTTTTACATGGAATTGGCCTGGGTACGTGTATTTCGGGTGGGTGTGGGGAGTTTCAGATGTGATTACTTCACAGCGGGTGGGTGTTGGCTACGCGTTCTTCTTCTACACGCAAGGCAGACAGTGAGTTGCACACGCTATTTTTCACATGTCCATGTTTGTCGCATACCCCTTTTTTCATGGGCATACTAGCCTGCGTGTTCATCGCGTACATATTTTTGGGGCTCCTGGCTGCCACAGTGTACTGATTGTGTTTTATTACACACACGTAGGCAACGGGGGTCGCTTATCTCTTTTTCTTGCTTTTCGGGGATGCCTGTGCATTGCGTGACACGTCATGTATCCTAGGGGGCCACTGAATGGGACATTCATTGTAGCTGTAAATACGTGTTTTTTGTTTGTGCACACTTTTGTAATGCGCAGGGATGCTGCCGCCTGCCTTCGTGTGGCGGATGTGTCTTTGGCCGTGCGTGTGTTTGCCCTATTCGATTCCATGAATACGTGTGGTTCGCCTGCGTGTGGCCATTCCGTGTACTTCCCAGCAGTACATCCCCAGTTACGCCCTTATTTTGACGCGTTGTTCCCCATTCCGTGCATTACGCCCCGTGTTCTGCCCCCTTTTTGGTGTGTGCGCTAACGTTGTGTGCCATTTCTGCGCACAACGTTCTGGATGTTGCAGTGACGTGTGCACTCATGTGCCTCACGCACGGGTTTGGCGCACATCGAGAGGAAAACACGCACAGGACCTTCCATGAATCGAGCACGTGCACGTGCGCCTGCTTTTTCATGCTTGCACCAGCTTACGCCTGCTTGCGTCAAGATTTTTGGCACATATTTATTCCATGAATCAGCCCCTGTGTTTTTTGAGAAGTCTTTTTTGTAGTTTAGTAGTTAGTTTTGTTAGTGGTTTCATTCTTTTTAACACTAAAATAAATAACTTCCTTTTGAGAAGGATTGCACTGTCCATGAGAGCTTCTAAGATTAATTTTCTACAGTAGGCTTTAAGGGTTGTGCATGATTTCTCTCCTGTTTTTATAAGATTCTGAAGGACTCTGTGCCGGAACATTTTTTCTAAAATACTTTTTTTGGTATGGTTACTTGCCACCACATCTAGATTTATAGGAGCAGTGTTAGCAGTAGTGGTAGCTGAATTCTTGTTAATCACCTTCTGTTTTGTTTTACATTTTGAAAGAGGAGGCAACATTTTTGTACTGGAAGCTTGTTTTGTTTCACTTAATGACTTTATTAGATCTTTTTTTGAATTTTTTGTACAAATTCTGCTAAAGATGGATGCTAATGTTGGACACTTATTTTCCTTTGCTCTACTGTTTCCTTGCTTTCTACAGACTTGCTTTTTGGTAGGCATTCTTTAGGGTCTATTGGGAAAAAAAGAAGGTATGGGTTGGGCTGTTCTGCAATATATGTGTGCTGTGTGCATGAGTGTCTGAGTATGATGGTAAGGATGTATGTGGAGGCGAATGATTGTGTAATGGCCAGCTACAACTAGTTGGGAAGGCTATTCGTGTATTTCTGTGTTACTATACTGGGGTTCAGATGACAATACAAAGTAAGCTAGTGGTGAGGAGAAGCACTAATACTAAATCTAATGGTATAGAATTAAAACAGTTCTTTGTTGTGCAATATTAACAGTTTAGGGGCTGATTTATGGAATTTGTGCGCCACAAACGTGGATTTGTGTGCCATTCTGCCCACAAATCTCTCTTTAACAAATGGGGATTTGTGGGCAGAATGGCACACAAATCCCTGTTTTTTTGGCACACAAATTCCATGAATCAATCCCACAGTGTGTTTGAGTAACTGTTAAAACATTATGGTAGTATTGTACTTACTTTTTTTGTTTGGAATGAACAGGTTTCTTCTGAGTTGATGTTTGTACTTCAGATGCTGCTGCTTTTCGGGAGAGTGGTCTTTACTGCAATTGCAAAAGAAAGAAGTTAGTAATTCAGTGTGTCTATAGCACTGTTGTTAATTTAGATGTTGATTTTTTTATGTTTTTGTAGTAGTATTGTTGTTTGATAATGGAACATAGTGTGTGCATGCAGTTTCCTTTGTCTATGTGCAGCCTTTATATTTTACTTACAATATGTTAGTTCAACATGCTTTGCAAATGAGTATAATACTAAATGTATGAAACTCACTTGGTTTCTTAAGGCTGTGTTATTGAATGTTAGGAGATAGAAGAAATAATCATATACTTATGTTGCTATTCTAATAGGGTAAATGGCAGAAACTGTATAGAAAAGCACGCAATGTATGTATTTGTAAAGGTGTGGGTAATAAAGCAGAAGGATGTGATGCACAGGCAGTGGTGTTATTTCAGCTGGGAACTTTTTAATGATAGTGTCTATCTGTGTGAGTGTATAAAGATGCATGAACTTATCCTGGTTGTGTGTCATTTTATAATGAACTACTAAGTGTTTTTCTACAATCATACTGTTATTTCTCCCATCTTTTAATATTATACTTTTTTAGATAGATGTGTGTGTAAAAAAAGAATTTATATAGCAGACAGGTGTGGAAGTGATAGTTTAATATAGCAGATGGGAAAAATTGCAGTACGTTCATTTCATAGGTTATACAGGTTAAGTGGCAGTTACTCTGTTCATATGCCTTTATAAGAGTTGTACATGTACTGTGCATAAAATATGCATACCTGTAGTTTGTATTCATCCATGTGGATATGCATGCAGCTGCAAGTAGAAATCTTGGAGAGTTTCACAGTAGTTTTTGTAGTAGGTGCTTTCCAATGATATGAGACTTGTACTCAGAGTGATCAACAGTACATTTGAAGTGTTGAACTATGATGATGGAGTTAGAGGGAGAGGTCTTGGATGTGAATGGTGGATGGTTGTGTGACTGCTTAGCTGTATCCAATGAGGGAATGGCACAGAGAATGAAGTCGAAATGCTAGAAGCAGTGTCTAAAAGTTACACGGTCCACAGACACCACGGTTGTCCGCGGATAGGGTGTGATACATCTGGTGTTTTCCAGCAAATCCAGCATGGAAAGGGGACTGTAGGCATTAGGCAATCAGGTGTTGAGGTTGTGGATTTGTGTTGAAAGAGACTGTTTGTAGTGAAGATGGCAGACGTGGAGAATGTCAGGGTGTTGGTGGTTGGAGATATGTTTGTGCATGGTTTACAGCAGTATGCTCAATGCAGGAATGTGGCAAACAATTTTGATGTTAAAGGATTGGAGGTGGTGTGGAGCACTCTGCTTGATTGCAATGTACAGGGAATTGTACACGTGTGTGAAGATTGGGGCAGGATGAACAGTCCCCATGTGGTAGTTTTGCACTGTGGTGCTCTGCATTTGGGCTATGTCAGTGTTCCTACTGTGTTGGCAGATTTGGAACACTTGGTTCAAGCAGTAATGCAAGTCCTTCTGTTTTTTTTTGTTTTTTTATTTTAGTACCTAGGGCAATATGGGTCAATAGTTCTGTTTTTTGTCCTCAGCAAAACATTGCTAGGTGTGCAATCAACCGAGGCATGTTTGCTTTCATGCTTAGAGATGGTATGTTCTTCTGGAATAATGAGACTATTGATTCAAGTAATGCTGTTTATTTGAAAGAAGATGGCATTTATTTATCTTTTATGGGGAATGCCATGCTGTTTTGGAATGTAAGGGTTGCTTTGGAAAAGCTTATGTCAAGATTTTAGTAGTAAAGTAAGAAAAATAAATACAAAATAACAGGTGTCTGTCAAGCATCTGCGAACAAAATAAAAAAAAAAATGCTCTTTTCAGACCCAACCTCAAAGAGGAAATGGGGCATACTATTTAAATTCAAATCCATCACGCTCAGATTTTCGATATGTCAGCGGACATGGCAGTAGTCCGCGGACACTGAGTATTACATACAGGGATTTAGGGGTGGAAAGGCATGCAAATGAGAAAGAGTAGAACAAGGGATTGGTCAATAAAGTTTACTGGGTGTGTTATGAAAGGAGAGCGTTTGTCAGAAAGTCTTTTCCTGAGTGAAGAACGGATAGCTATGGCTGTGTGTTTCAGAAAACAGATTATCTGGATTTTGGGAGACTCATGGATTTATTGGTCGGAGGTGCATGCAGAACCCTGTGGAGTAGCTGCAGACCTTGAATTCCCTCATGTGGAAGTGCACTGGCATGGAGTGCGTGTAATGAAGTGGCTGGACTTGGTACCTCTCTGTACTACTTTGGAGACACAGCATCATCTAGACATAATTATAATTAATTGTGGAGGGAACAGTTTAAGACATGTGTCTGGAATTTCTTTGCAATTTGCAATGAAAGAAGGACTTGGGAAGGTTATGGACATGTTTCCAAATTCCCAAGTAATTTTTTCTCGTATTGCGCAGAGACACATGTGGCTGCGTTCTTCGTCATTTGGTCCACAAATGGAAAAAGCGAGGTGCAATGTCAATAAGGCTGTTTGTGCCTTTTTAAGAGATGTTGGCATGTCCTCTTTTCACAATGAAAATATTATGTTTCGTAGCACATACATTTTTTGGAGAGATGGAGTCCATCTTACTTATGCTGGCAGTCAGATTTTTCTGAGAAATGTACAAAATGCATTGCGACCTTTTTGGAGTTACAGCAAGCCATTTTGCAGGAGGTGTTGACCATTTGAAATTTTTCAAACACAAAAAAACACCACCAAAAGGCTCTTTTCAGAGCCACCACTTCCTCCCATAGAAAAATGCAATGGTTATAATAGGGCAGCACCCCCAAAAAATAAATGTCTGCAAATAGTCTGCAGACTTCTAAAAAATGCACAAGGCCCAGCACTATTTATTTGTCACTTCTATTTTTGAAACTGTGAAAGGTGGCTCTGAAAAGAGCCTTTTTTTTTGGTTTTGTTGTTTTATATATATTTTTTTTTTAAACATGACACACAAGTAAAGGAGGGGAAAGGAGGGTAAAGAGGGGACACCAACCACGGCGATAAGAAAGGGCAAGTGGAGAGAGGAAGATGTAGGGTTTGCGTTATTTAGGTAGGTAGCAGACCTTCTCATGCTCCTTGACCGCAGTCTAAAAAGCACTCTGAAGGTTCTCCTCCCTGCAGAGTACTGTGTCGCAGTACATACACAATATTGTGACACTCAAAAGCTAAGGGTCAACAGCATCATGAATGGCCTGTGAGGCAGCTGGAGGGATGCGGTGTCCTACAGGAGTGTCTCTTGTGGTGACAGGAACTGAAACAGAGGATGTTATAGAGGTACTCAACCTACTATGTTTATCACAAGGTACAACCTTGCGAATAGCCCCTCCGTGGAACGACTTTAGGTGTCGCTTCATTGATGTCATACCAAAGCTGTACGAACCACGCCTCCCACGACTCAACACCATGTGACACTGATTGCAGGTGACCTTATTCGCACATGCTTTTGGCACTCCATCAAGAGTGTTAAACAACCGCCACACCCAATGCTCACGGCGAGTGCTGGTAGTAGGGACTTTCACTACCTCATCCTCTTCATCCATCTCCTCTACATCCTCATGCCTGTTCCCCCTCTGCAGGCCCTTGGGGAGGTGGTGGTGGTGGAAGGGTTGGGTTGGTGCTGAGGCAGAAGTAGCACCAGCTGGAGCAGCAGCAACCATGGATGCCATCAGGTTAGATGATTGAAAAGCAGCAAGAGCAGCAAGCGTGGCAAAAGCCAAAAAAGCTAGTCAATCTGCAGTAGTATAAAATCAGAATGAGGATGAGCTCTGGGGTGTGGCCTTTTTAGGGGTGCAGGTGCACACTCCGCGGACAGATCGAACACCAAAAAAAGGCTCAAAAAGTTCAAAAAAGTATGTAGATCGCCAAGGACATTGTCTGGGACATGTGCAATGGTGATCTTTTACTGTAAAATACTTTGGATTGTCCAAAAAAGTACTTTTAAAATGTTCGAGGACCTGTACAGTGTCCGCAAATCAGGACACATGCTCAGCGTGGTTGCGGTCACATGATGACGTCTTGGACACATTCGTGAATGGGACGGCTGTCCGCAGGACACCAAATGTGCAGGAATGGTTGTGCGCATGCGCGCGGGTGTTCTACGGACAGTGTTCAGGTCCTCAAACTAATTAAAGTGCGACACACGTGCGACAAACAGTTACAGACAGGCGCGATGTTCGTAGGACCGATAGGTGTGGTGCACATGTGCCATTTCAATTACGAACAGTACAAACAGGTATTGTGTCCTTAGGACATCTCCATTTTCGTTAATTGCAGACATTCCGGACATCGAGTGTGTTCTAAGAACAGTTCCATTTTGATTGCCGACAGTACGGACAGGTATAGTGTCCTTAGGACACCTCCATTTTGTTTAATTCCGGCCATTCCGGACAGCTGTGCTGTCCGTGGACACCCCAACTGCCTATTTAAAAAGAATAAGTCACAAAGGACTGAATTAAACACACATAATATTTTTTTTAAATTATATATAAATATAAAATGTATGATAGAGAGGGGGAAGCAGAAACTGACACAAATACATGGGAATTAGGGGTTTGGAGAGGAGGGGATGAAGGGATGTGAGTCTCATCATAACGTTGTTCTAGGTACCGAGGGTTTGGGGATAGTTGACTGGGACAGGGAGAGGGGGAACAGGTACATATGAGACAATGATATTTCATTTTTTTCTTTTATGTGCTCCTCCACAAAATGTTTTAAAAGATTTAAATTGTCCATGTCCATGTCCATTTTTTGTTCCATGCGCTACAGAGCATTTTCTAGTGTTTGTTTTGCTGTATTATTTTCACTGTTTGTATGTTCTGTTAAAAAAAATGTGTTAAGTACACATAAAGTAATGATTATTAATTTCAAGCCATTCCAAAGTACTGGACATTTCTGTGTAAAAAAAAAATATATGACTTTTAGTGTACCTAATACAGAAAGTATACAAATATATAAGAAAAATGAAGTTTACTTACTAGTTTCTGGTATGTTTTGTTGATACTGTTGTGTAGGTCTGCTGTTGCTTCTTGCTGTGCAGTTTCTGTGAGGTAATTATGTTGGAGGCATATCTTTTTTGTTTTGGTATATTCCATTTTAGTACATATGCTATTTAAAGGGACAGTTGATGTGTTATATATTTAGGTTCCACTTTTTATTTATTATTACATATAATGTGTTCATGTGCTGCTTTTTTAACTTGTTCATTGTTTATATGGCATGATAGAACAATCTGAGATAACCCCTGAGTTTTTGGGTAGTGTTGATGTTGTCTGCGTCTTTCCGCGGACATACGCACAGTCCGCGGACATCAAAATCACTAGCAGGGGGTTCAGTATATTCTATGTTACATGTATATAAAGTAAGGGAATCCAAGTAAACATCTATCAAATTCACACCATGTATATGTATATTCAGTAACAAAAACTTTGATAATGGGAAGTTATGGTTATGTTGCGTTACTAAAAACCTATGAAATTCAGTAAAAAAACATTGTGAAAGGGACGTTATGGTTCCAAGTCAAACCGAAAACCCCCTGAAATTTGCTATTTGTGATGTCATCTT
The DNA here is from genome assembly GCF_040938575.1 of Ambystoma mexicanum. Lineage (NCBI taxonomy): Eukaryota > Metazoa > Chordata > Amphibia > Caudata > Ambystomatidae > Ambystoma > Ambystoma mexicanum. The sequence continues at coordinate 1,704,914,368 of NC_090932.1, read as the reverse complement.
TGATGTCCTGGGTGTTAGTCTTAGCAATGCACGGTGGTGGCGCGAGTTATGGTTGATTAGCTTACCATAACTCGCGAATTTCAGGGGTTATTCGGTTTTACTTGGAACCATAACGTCCTTTTTACAAAGATTTTTTACTGAATTTCATAGGTTTTTAGTAGCACAACTTAACCATGATGTCCCTTTAACAACAATTTTTTACTGAATAGAGACATACATACACATGAATGGATCAGGGGTGATTGAAGCTCATAGAGATGAAGCTCATAGAGATATACATGCACATGAATGGAGCAGGGATGATTGAAGCTCATAGAGATGAAGCTCATAGAGATATATATGCACATGAATGGAGCAGGGGTGATTGAAGCTCATAGAGATGAAGCTCATAGAGATATACATGCACATGAATGGAGCAGGGATGATTGAAGCTCATAGAGATGAAGCTCATAGAGATATACATGCACATGAATGGAGCAGGGATGATTGAAGCTCATAGAGATGAAGCTCATAGAGATATACATGCACATGAATGGATCAGGGATGATTGAAGCTCATAGAGATGAAGCTCATAGAGATATACATGCACATGAATGGAGCAGGGATTATTGAAGCTCATAGAGATATACATGCACATGAATGGAGCAGGGATGATTGAAGCTCATAGAGATGAAGCTCATAGAGATATACATGCACATGAATGGAGCAGGGATGATTGAAGTTCATAGAAATGAAGCTCATAGAGATATACATGCAAATGAATGGAGCAGGGATGATTGAAGTTCATAGAAATGAAGCTCATAGAGATATACATGCACATGAATGGAGCAGGGATGATTGAAGCTCATAGAGATGAAGCTCATAGAGATATACATGCACATGAATGGAGCAGGGATGATTGAAGTTCATAGAGATGAAGCTCATAGAGATATACATGCACATGAATGGAGCAGGGATGATTGAAGCTCATAGAGATGAAGCTCATAGAGATATACATGCACATGAATGGAGCAGGGATGATTGAAGCTCATAGAGATGAAGCTCATAGAGATATACATGCACATGAATGGACCAGGGATGATTGAAGCTCTTAGAGATGTAGCTCATAGAGATATACATGCACATGAATGGAGCAGGGATGATTGAAGCTCATAGAGATGCAGCTCATAGAGATATACATGCACATGAATGGATATGGGGTGATTGAAGCTCATAGAGATGAAGCTCATAGAGATATACATGCACATGAATGGAGCAGGGATGATTGAAGCTCATAAAGATGAAGCTCATAGAGATATACATGCACATGAATGGATATGGGGTGATTGAAGCTCATAGAGATGAAGCTCATAGATATATACATGCACATGAATGGAGCAGGGATGATTGAAGCTCATAGAGATGAAGTTCATAGAGATGCATGCACATGGATCGAGCAGGGATGATTGAAGCTCATAGAGATGAAGCTCATAGTGATATACATGAATGGAGCAGGGATGATTGAAGATCATAGAGATGAAGCTCATGGAGATATACATGCACATGAATGGAGTAGGGATGATTGAAGCTCATAGATATGAAGCTCATAGAGATATACATGCACATGAATGGAGGAGGGATGATTGAAGCTCATAGTGATGAAGCTCAAAGAGATATACCTGCACATGAATAGAGCAGGGGTGATTGATGCTCATAGAGATAAAGCTCATAGAGATATACATGCACATGAATGGAGCAAGAATGATTGAAGCTCAGAGAGATGAAGCTCATAGAGATATACATGCACATGAATGGAGCGGGGATGATTGAAGCTCATAGAGATGAAGCTCATAGAGATATAGAGATGAACACTTGAAACACTTGTGTATAGGCGCGTTACAAATACCATATCATATCATATCATACATGCACATGATTGGAGCAGGGATGATTGAAGCTCATAGAGATGAAGCTCATAGAGATATACATGCACATGAATGGAGCAGGGGTGATTGAAGCTCATAGAGATGAAGCTCATAGAGATATACATGCACATGAATGGAGCAGGGATGAATGAAGCTCATAGAGATGAAGCTCATGGAGATGTACATGCACATAAATGGAGCAGGGATGATTGAAGCTCATAGAGATGAAGCTCATAGAGATATACATGCACATGAATGGAGCAGGGATGATTGCAGCTCATAGAGATGAAGCTCTTAGAGATATAAATGCACATGAATGGATCAGGGGTGATTGAAGCTCATAGAGATGAAGCTCATAGAGATATACATACACATAAATGGAGCAGGGATGAATGAAGCTCATAGTGATGAAGCTCAAAGGGATATACATGCACATGAATGGAGCAGGGGTGATTGAAGCTCATAGAGATGAAGCTCATAGAGATATACATGCACATGAATGGAGCAGGGATGATTGAAGCTCATAGAGATGAAGCTCATATAGCTATACATGCACATGAATGGAGCAGGGGTGATTGAAGCTCATAGAGATGAAGCTCATAGAGATATAAATGCACATGAATGGATCAGGGGTGATTGAAGCTCATAGAGATGAAGCTCATAGAGATATATATGCAGATGAATGGAGCAGGGATGATTGAAGCTCACAGAGATGAAGCTCATAGAGATATACATGCACATGCATGAATGGAGCAGGGGTGATCGAACCTCATAGAGATGAAGCTCATAGAGATATACATGCACATAAATGGAGCAGGGATGATTGAAGCTCATAGTGATGAAGCTCAAAGAGATATACATGCACATGAATGGAGCAGGGGTGATTGAAGCTCATAGAGATGAAGCTCATAGAGATATACATGCACATGACTGGAGCAGGGATGATTGAAGCTCATAGAGATGAAGCTCATAGAGCTATACATGCACATGAATGGAGCAGGGGTGATTGAAGCTCATAGAGATGAAGCTCATAGAGATATAAATGCACATGAATGGATCAGGGGTGATTGAAGCTCATAGAGATGAAGCTCATAGAGATATATATGCAGATGAATGGAGCAGGGATGATTGAAGCTCACAGAGATGAAGCTCATAGAGATATACATGCACATGCATGAATGGAGCAGGGGTGATCAAACCTCATAGAGATGAAGCTCATAGAGATATACATGCACATAAATGGAGCAGGGATGATTGAAGCTCATAGTGATGAAGCTCAAAGAGATATACATGCACATGAATGGAGCAGGGGTGATTGAAGCTCATAGAGATGAAGCTCATAGAGATATACATGCACATGAATGGAGCAGGGATGATTGAAGCTCATAGAGATGAAGCTCATAGAGCTATACATGCACATGAATGGAGCAGGGGTGATTGAAGCTCATAGAGATGAAGCTCATAGAGATATAAATGCACATGAATGGATCAGGGGTGATTGAAGCTCATAGAGATGAAGCTCATAGAGATATATATGCACATGAATGGAGCAGGGATGATTGAAGCTCATAGAGATGAAGCTCATAGAGATACATGCACATTAATGGAGCAGGGATTATTGAAGCTCATAGAGATATACATGCACATGAATGGAGCAGGGTGATTGAAGCTCATAGAGATATACATGCACATGAATGGAGCAGGGATGATTGAAGCTCATAGAGATGAAACTCATAGAGATACATGCACATGAATGGAGCAGGGATGATTGAAGCTCATAGAGATGAATCTCATAGAGATATACATGCACATGAATGGAGCAGAGATGATTGAAGCTCATGGAGATGAAGCTCATAGAGATACATGCACATGATTGGAGCACGGATGATTGAAGCTCATAGAGATGAAGCTCATAGAGATATACATGCACATGAATGGAGCAGGAGTGATTGAAGCTCATAGAGATTAAGCTCATAGAGATATACATGCACATGAATGGAGTAGGGATGATTGAAGCTCATAGATATGAAGCTCATAGAGATATAAATGCACATGAATGGAGCAGGGGTGATTGAAGCTCATAGAGATATACATGCACATACATGCATGGAGCAGGGGGGATTGAAGCTCATAGAGATGAAGCTCATAGAGATATACATGCACATGAATGGAGCAGGGGTGATTGAAGCTCATAGAGATGAAGCTCATAGAGATATAAATGCACATGAATGGATCAGGGGTGATTGAAGCTCATAGAGATGAAGCTCATAGAGATATATATGCAGATGAATGGAGCAGGGATGATTGAAGCTCACAGAGATGAAGCTCATAGAGATATACATGCACATGCATGAATGGAGCAGGGGTGATCGAACCTCATAGAGATGTAGCTCATAGAGATATACATGCACATGAATGGAGCAGGGATGATTGAAGCTCATAGAGATGAAGCTCATAGAGCTATACATGCACATGAATGGAGCAGGGGTGATTGAAGCTCATAGAGATGAAGCTCATAGAGATATAAATGCACATGAATGGATCAGGGGTGATTGAAGCTCATAGAGATGAAGCTCATAGAGATATATATGCAGATGAATGGAGCAGGGATGATTGAAGCTCACAGAGATGAAGCTCATAGAGATATACATGCACATGCATGAATGGAGCAGGGGTGATCGAACCTCATAGAGATGAAGCTCATAGAGATATACATGCACATAAATGGAGCAGGGATGATTGAAGCTCATAGTGATGAAGCTCAAAGAGATATACATGCACATGAATGGAGCAGGGGTGATTGAAGCTCATAGAGATGAAGCTCATAGAGATATACATGCACATGAATGGAGCAGGGATGATTGAAGCTCATAGAGATGAAGCTCATAGAGCTATACATGCACATGAATGGAGCACGGGTGATTGAAGCTCATAGAGATGAAGCTCATAGAGATATAAATGCACGTGAATGGATCAGGGGTGATTGAAGCTCATAGAGATGAAGCTCATAGAGATATATATGCACATGAATGGAGCAGGGATGATTGAAGCTCATAGAGATGAAGCTCATAGAGATACATGCACATTAATGGAGCAGGGATTATTGAAGCTCATAGAGATATACATGCACATGTATGGAGCAGGGTGATTGAAGCTCATAGAGATATACATGCACATGAATGGAGCAGGGATGATTGAAGCTCATAGAGATGAAACTCATAGAGATACATGCACATGAATGGAGCAGGGATGATTGAAGCTCATAGAGATGAAGCTCATAGAGATATACATGCACATGAATGGAGCAGAGATGATTGAAGCTCATGGAGATGAAGCTCATAGAGATACATGCACATGATTGGAGCAGGAATGATTGAAGCTCATAGAGATGAAGCTCATAGAGATATACATGCACATGAATGGAGCAGGGATGATTGAAGCTCATAGAGATAAAGCTCATTGGGATATACATGCATGTGAATGGAGCAGGAGTGATTGAAGCTCATAGAGATTAAGCTCATAGAGATATACATGCACATGAATGGAGTAGGGATGATTGAAGCTCATAGAGATGAAGCTAATAGAGATATAAATGCACATGAATGGAGCAGGGGTGATTGAAGCTCATAGAGATATACATGCACATACATGAATGGAGCAGGGGTGATTGAAACTCATAGAGATGAAGCTCATAGAGATATACATGCACATACATGAATGGAGCAGGGGTGATTGAAGCTCATAGAGATGAAGCTCATAGAGATATACATGCACATGAATGGAGTAGGGATGATTGAAGCTCATAGATATGAAGCTCATAGAGATATACATGCACATGAAAGGAGTAGGGATGATTGAAGCTCATAGATATGAAGCTCATAGAGATACACTTTCACATGAATGGATATGGGGTGATTGAAGCTCATAGAGATGAAGCTCATAGAGATATACATGCACATGAATGGAGTAGGGATGATTGGAGCTCATAGATATGAAGCTCATAGAGATATACATGCACATGAATGGAGCAGAGATGATTGAAGCTCTTGGAGATGAGCTCATAGAAATATACATGCACATGAATGGAGCAGGGATGATTGAAGCTTATAGAGATGAAGCTCATAGAGATATACAAGCACATGAATGGAGCAGGGATGATTGAAGCTCTAAGAGATGAGCTCATAGAGATATACATGCACATGAATGGAGCAGGGATGATTGAAGCTCTTAGAGATGAGCTCATAGAAATATACATGCACATGAATGGAGCACGGATGATTGAAGCTCATAGAGATGAAGCTCATAGAGATATACATGCACATGAATGGAGCATGGATGATTGAAGCTCTTAGAGATGAGCTCATAGAGATATACATGCACATGAATGGAGCAGGGATGATTGAAGCTCATAGAGAAGAAGCTCATAGAGATATACATGCACATGAATGGATAAGGGGTGATTGAAGCTCATAGAGATGAAGCTCATAGAGATATACATGCACATGAATGGAACAGGGATGATTGAAGCTCTTAGAGATGAGCTCATAGAGATATACATGCACATGAATGGAGCAGGGATGATTGAAGCTCATAGAGATGAAGCTCAAAGAGATATACATGTACATGAATGGAGCACAGATGATTGAAGTTCATAGAGATGAAGCTCATAGAGATATGCATGCACATGAATGGAGCAGTGATGATTGAAGCTCATAGAGAAGAAGCTCATAGAGATATACATGCACATGAATGGAGCAGGGATAATTGAAGCTCATAGAGAAGAAGCTCATAGAGATATACATGCAAATGAATGGAGCAGGGATGATTGAAGCTCATAGAGATGAGGCTCATAGAGATATACATGCACATGAATGGAACAGGGATGATTGAAGCTCTTAGAGATGAGCTCATAGAGATATACATGCACATGAATGGAGCAGGGATGATTGAAGCTCATAGAGATGAAGCTCATAGAGATATACATGCACATGAATGGAGTACGGATGATTGAAGTTCATAGAGATGAAGCTCATGGAGTTATACATGCACATGAATGGAATGGAGCAGGGATGATTGAACCTCATAGAGATGAAGCTCAAAGAGATATACATGCACATGAATGGAGAAGGGGTGATTGAAGCTTAGAGAGATGAAGCTCATAGAGATATACATGCACATGAATGGAGCAGGGGTGATTGAAGCTCATAGAGATGAAGCTCATAGAGATATACATGCACATGAATGGAGCAGGGATGATTGAAGCTCATAGAGATGAAGCTCATAGAGATATACATGCACATGAATGGAGCAGGGGTGATTGAAGCTCATAGAGATGAAGCTCATGGAGATATAAATGCACATTAATGGATCAGGGGTGATTGAAGCTCATAGAGATGAAGCTCATAGAGATATACATGCAGATGAATGGAGCAGGGATGATTGAAGCTCATAGAGATGAAGCTCATAGAGATATACATGCACACACATGAATGGAGCAGGGGTGATTGAACCTCATAGAGATGAAGCTCATAGAGGTACACATGCACATGAATAGAGCAGGGATGATTGGAGCTCATAGAGATGAAGCTCATAGAGATACAAGCATATTAATGGAACAGGGATTATTGAAGCTCATAGAGATATACATGCACATGAATGGAGCAGGGATGATTGAAGCTCATAGAGATATACATGCACATGAATGAGCAGGGATGATTGAAGCTCATAGAGATGAAGCTCATAGAGATATACATGCACATGAATGGAGCAGGGATGATTGAAGCTCATAGAGATGAAACTCATAGAGATACATGCACATGAATGGAGAAGGGATGATTGAAGCTCGTAGAGATGAAGCTCATAGAGATATACATGCACATGAATGGAGCAGAGATGATTGAAGTTCATAGAGATGAAGCTCATAGAGATACATGCACATGAATGGAGCAGGGATGATTGAAGCTCATAGAGATGAAGCTCATAGAGATATACATGCACATGAATGGAGCAGGGATGATTGAAGCTCATAGAGATGAAGCTCATAGAGATGCATGCACATGAATGGAGCAGGGGTGATTGAAGCTCATAGAGATGAAGCTCATAGGGATATAGATGCACATGAATGGAGCAGGGATGATTGAAGCTCATTGAGATGGAGCTCATAGAGATATACATGCACATGAATGGAGCACGGATGATTGAAGTTCATAGAGATGAAGCTCATGGAGTTATACATGCACATGAATGGAATGGAGCAGGGATGATTGAACCTCATAGAGATGAAGCTCATAGAGATATACATGCACATGAATGGAGCAGGGGTGATTGAACCTCATAGAGATGAAGCTCATAGAGGTACACATGCACATGAATAGAGCAGGGATGATTGGAGCTCATAGAGATGAAGCTCATAGAGATACAAGCACATTAATGGAGCAGGGATTATTGAAGCTCATAGAGATATACATGCACATGAATGGAGCAGGGATGATTGAAGCTCATAGAGATATACATGCACATGAATGAGCAGGGATGATTGAAGCTCATAGAGATGAAGCTCATAGAGATATACATGCACATGAATGGAGCAGGGATGATTGAAGCTCATAGAGATAAAACTCATAGAGATACATGCACATGAATGGAGAAGGGATGATTGAAGCTCGTAGAGATGAAGCTCATAGAGATATACATGCACATGAATGGAGCAGAGATGATTGAAGTTCATAGAGATGAAGCTCATAGAGATACATGCACATGAATGGAGCAGGGATGATTGAAGCTCATAGAGATGAAGCTCATAGAGATATACATGCACATGAATGGAGCAGGGATGATTGAAGCTCATAGAGATGAAGCTCATAGAGATGCATGCATATGAATGGAGCAGGTGTGATTGAAGCTCATAGAGATGAAGCTCATAGGGATATAGATGCACATGAATGGAGCAGGGATGATTGAAGCTCATTGAGATGGAGCTCATAGAGATATACATGCACATGAATGGATATGGGGTGATTGAAGCTCATAGAGATGAAGCTCATAGAGATATACATGCACATGAATCGAGCAGGGATGATTGAAGCTCATAGAGATGAAGCTCATAGTGATATACATGCACATGAATGGAGCAGGGATGATTGAAGCTCTTAGAGATGAGCGCATAGAGATATTCATGCACATGAATGGAGCAGGGATGATTGAAGCTCATAGTGATGAAGCTCAAAGAGATATACCTGCACATGAATGGAGCTGGGATGATTGAAGCTCATAGAGATGAAGCTCATAGAGATATACATGCACATGAATGGATATGGGGTGATTGAAGCTCATAGAGATGAAGCTCATAGAGATATACATGCACATGAATGGAGCAGGGATGATTGAAGCTCATAGAGATGAAGTTCATAGAGATGCATGCACATGAATCGAGCAGGGATGATTGAAGCTCATAGAGATGAAGCTCATAGTGATAAACATGCACATGAATGGAGCAGGGATGATTGAAGATCATAGAGATAAAGCTAATGGAGATATACATGCACATGAATGGAGTAGGGATGATTGAAGCGCATAGATATGAAGCTCATAGAGATATACATGCACATGAATGGAGCAGGGATGATTGAAGCTAATAGTGATGAAGCTCAAAGAGATATACCTGCACATGAATAGAGCAGGGGTGATTGAAGCTCATAGAGATGAAGTTCATAGAGATATACATGCACATGAATGGAGCAGGGGTGATTGAAGCTCATAGAGATGAAGCTCATAGAGATATACATGCACATGAATGGAGCAGGGATGAATGAAGTTCATAGAGATGAAGCTCATGGAGATATACATGCACATAAATGGAGCAGGGATGATTGAAGCTCATAGAGATGAAGCTCATAGAGATATACATGCACATGAATGGAGCAGGGATGATTGCAGCTCATAGAGATGAAGCTCATAGAGATATAAATGCACATGAATGGATCAGGGGTGATTGAAGCTCATAGAGATGAAGCTCATAGAGATATACATGCACATGAATGGAGCAGGGGTGATTGAAGCTCATAGAGATGAAGCTCATAGAGATATACATGCACATGAATGGAGCAGGGGTGATTGAAGCTCATAGAGATGAAGCTCATAGAGATATACATGCACATGAATGGAGCAGGGATGATTGAAGCTCATAGAGATGAAGCTCATAGAGATATACATGCACATGAATGGAGCAGGGATGATTGAAGCTCATAGAGATAAAGCTCATACAGATATACATGCACATGAATGGATCAGGGATGATTGAAGCTCATAGAGATGAAGCTCATAGAGATATACATGCACATGAATGGAGCAGGGATGATTGAAGCTCAAAGAGATATACATGCACATGAATGGAGCAGTGATGATTGAAGCTCATAGAGATGAAGCTCATAGAGATATACATGCACATAAATGGAGCAGGGATGATTGAAGTTCATAGAAATGAAGCTCATAGAGATATACATGCACATGAATGGAGCAGGGATGATTGAAGTTCATAGAAATGAAGCTCATAGAGATATACATGCACATGAATGGAGCAGGGATGATTGAAGCTCATAGAGATGAAGCTCATAGAGATATATATGCACATGAATGGAGCAGGGATGATTGAAGCTCATAGAGATGAAGCTCATAGAGATATACATGCACATGAATGGAGCAGGGATGATTGAAGCTCATAGAGATGAAGCTCATAGAGATATACATGCACATGAATGGATCAGGGATGATTGAAGCTCACAGAGATGAAGCTCATAGAGATATACATGCACATGAATGGATCAGGGATGATTGAAGCTCATAGAGATAAAGCTCATAGAGATATACATGCACATGAATGGATCAGGGATGATTGAAGCTCATAGAGATGAAGCTCATAGAGATATACATGCACATGAATGGATCAGGGATGATTGAAGCTCATAGAGATGAAGCTCATAGAGATATACATGCACATGAATGGATATTGGGTGATTGAAGCTCATAGAGATGAAGCTCACAGAGATATACATGCACATGAATGGAGCAGGGATGATTGAAGCTCATAGAGATGAAGTTCATAGAGATGCATGCACATGGATCGAGCAGGGATGATTGAAGCTCATAGAGATGAAGCTCATAGTGATATACATGCACATGAATGGAGCAGGGATGATTGAAGATCATAGAGATGAAGCTCATGGAGATATACATGCACATGAATGGAGTAGGGATGATTGAAGCTCATAGATATGAAGATCATAGAGATATACATGCACATGAATGGAGCAGGGATGATTGAAGCTCATAGTGATGAAGCTCAAAGAGATATACCTGCACATGAATAGAGCAGGGGTGATTGAAGCTCATAGAGATAAAGCTCATAGAGATATACATGCACATGAATGGAGCAAGAATGATTGAAGTTCATAGAGATGAAGCTCATAGAGATATACATGCACATGAATGGAGCGGGGATGATTGAAGCTCATAGAGATGAAGCTCATAGAGATATACATGCACATGATTGGAGCAGGGATGATTGAAGCTCATAGAGATGAAGCTCATAGAGATATACATGCACATGAATGGAGCAGGGGTGATTGAAGCTCATAGAGATGAAGCTCATAGAGATATACATGCACATGAATGGAGCAGGGATGAATGAAGCTCATAGAGATGAAGCTCATGGAGATATACATGCACATAAATGGGGCAGGGATGATTGAAGCTCATAGAGATGAAGCTCATAGAGATATGCATGCACATGAATGGAGCAGGGGTGATTGCAGCTCATAGAGATGAAGCTCATAGAGATATAAATGCACATTAATGGATCAGGGGTGATTGAAGCTCATAGAGATGAAGCTCATAGAGATATACATGCACATAAATGGAGCAGGGATGATTGAAGCTCATAGTGATGAAGCTCAAAGAGATATACATGCACATGAATGGAGCAGGGGTGATTGAAGCTCATAGAGATGAAGCTCATAGAGATATACATGCACATGAATGGAGCAGGGATGATTGAAGCTCATAGAGATGAAGCTCATAGAGCTATACATGCACATGCATGGAGCAGGGGTGATTGAAGCTCATAGAGATGAAGCTCATAGAGATATAAATGCACATGAATGGATCAGGGGTGATTGAAGCTCATAGAGATGAAGCTCATAGAGATATATATGCAGATGAATGGAGCAGGGATGATTGAAGCTCATAGAGATGAAGCTCATAGAGATACATGCACATTAATGGAGCAGGGATTATTGAAGCTGATAGAGATATACATGCACATGAATGGAGCAGGGTGATTGAAGCTCATAGAGATATACATGCACATGAATGGAGCAGGGATGATTGAAGCTCATAGAGATGAAACTCATAGAGATACATGCACATGAATGGAGCAGGGATGATTGAAGCTCATAGAGATGAAGCTCATAGAGATATACATGCACATGAATGGAGCAGAGATGATTGAAGCTCATGGAGATGAAGCCCATAGAGATACATGCACATGATTGGAGCAGGGATGATTGAAGCTCATAGAGATGAAGCTCATAGAGATATACATGCACATGAATGCAGCAGGGATGATTGAAGCTCATAGAGATGAAGCTCATAGAGATGCATGCACATGAATGGAGCAGGGATGATTGAAGCTCATAGAGATAAAGCTCATAGGGATATACATGCATGTGAATGGAGCAGGAGTGATTGAAGCTCATAGAGATTGAGCTCATAGAGATATACATGCACATGAATGGAGTAGGGATGATTGAAGCTCATAGAGATGAAGCTCATAGAGATATAAATGCACATGAATGGAGCAGGGGTAATTGAAGCTCATAGAGATATACATGCACATACATGAATGGAGCAGGAGTGATTGAAGCTCATAGAGATGAAGATCATAGAGATATACATGCACATACATGAATGGAGCAGGGGTGATTGAAGCTCATAGAGATGAAGCTCATAGAGATATACATGCACATGAATGGAGTAGGGATGATTGAAGCTCATAGATATGAAGCTCATAGAGATATACATGCACATGAAAGGAGTAGGGATGATTGAAGCTCATAGATATGAAGCTCATAGAGATATACATTCACATGAATGGATATGGGGTGATTGAAGCTCATAGAGATGAAGCTCATAGAGATATATATGCACATGAATGGAGTAGGGATGATTGAAGCTCATAGATATGAAGCTCATAGAGATATACATGCACATGAATGGAGCAGAGATGATTGAAGCTCTTAGAGATGAGCTCATAGAAATATACATGCACATGAATGGAGCAGGGATGATTGAAGCTCATAGAGATGAAGCTCATAGAGATATACATGCACATGAATGGAGCACGGATGATTGAAGTTCATAGATATGAAGCTCTTAGAGATATACATGCACATGAATGGAGCAGGGATGATTGAAGCTCTTAGAGATGAGCTCATAGAGATATACATGCACATGAATGGAGCAGGGATGATTGAAGCTCATAGAGAAGAATCTCATAGAGATATACATGCACATGAATGGATAAGGGGTGATTGAAGCTCATAGAGATGAAGCTCATAGAGATATACATGCACATGAATGGAACAGGGATGATTGAATCTCTTAGAGATGTGCTCATAGAGATATACATGCACATGAATGGAGCAGGGATGATTGAAGCTCATAGAGATGAAGCTCATAGAGATATACATGTACATGAATGGAGCACAGATGATTGAAGTTCATAGAGATGAAGCTCATAGAGATATACATGCACATGAATGGAGCAGGGATGATTGAAGCTCATAGAGAAGAAGCTCATAGAGATATACATGCACATGAATGGAGCAGGGATGATTGAAGCTCATAGAGATGAAGCTCATGGAGTTATACATGCACATGAATGGAATGGAGCAGGGATGATTGAAGCTCATAGAGATGAAGCTCATAGAGATATACATGCACATGAATGGATCAGGGATGATTGAAGCTCATAGAGATAAAGCTCATAGAGATATACATGCACATATATGGAGCAGGGATGATTGAAGCTCTTAGAGATAAAGCTCATAGAGATATACATGCACATGAATGGAGCAGTGATGATTGAAGCTCATAGAGATGAAGCTCATAGAGAAGAATCTCATAGAGATATACATGCACATGAATGGATAAGGGGTGATTGAAGCTCATAGAGATGAAGCTCATAGAGATATACATGCACATGAATGGAACAGGGATGAGTGAATCTCTTAGAGATGTGCTCATAGAGATATAAATGCACATGAATGGAGCAGGGATGATTGAAGCTCATAGAGATGAAGCTCATAGAGATATACATGCACATGAATGGAACAGGGATGATTGAATCTCTTAGAGATGTGCTCATAGAGATATACATGCACATGAATGGAGCAGGGATGATTGAAGCTCATAGAGATGAAGCTCATAGAGATATACATGTACATGAATGGAGCACAGATGATTGAAGTTCATAGAGATGAAGCTCATAGAGATATACATGCACATGAATGGAGCAGGGATGAGTGAAGCTCATAGAGAAGAAGCTCATAGAGATATACATGCACATGAATGGAGCAGGGATGATTGAAGCTCATAGAGATGAAGCTCATGGAGTTATACATGCACATGAATGGAATGGAGCAGGGATGATTGAAGCTCATAGAGATGAAGCTCATAGAGATATACATGCACATGAATGGATCAGGGATGATTGAAGCTCATAGAGATGAAGCTCATAGAGATATACATGCACATGAATGGAGCAGGGATGATTGAAGCTCATAGAGATGAAGCTCATAGAGATATACATGCGCATGAATGTAGCAGGGATGATTGAAGCTCATAGAGATGAAGCTCATAGAGATATACATGCACATGAATGGAGCAGTGATGATTGAAGCTCATAGAGATGAAGCTCATAGAGATATACATGCACATAAATGGAGCAGGGATGATTGAAGTTCATAGAAATGAAGCTCATAGAGATATACATGCACATGAATGGAGCAGGGATGATTGAAGTTCATAGAAATGAAGCTCATAGAGATATACATGCACATGAATGGAGCAGGGATGATTGAAGCTCATAGAGATGAAGCTCATAGAGATATACATGCACATGAATGGAGCAGGGATGATTGAAGCTCATAGAGATAAAGCTCATAGAGATATACATGCACATGAATGGATCAGGGATGATTGAAGCTCATAGAGATGAAGCTCATAGAGATATACATGCACATGAATGGATCAGGGATGATTGAGGCTCATAGAGATGAAGCTCATAGAGATATACATGCACATGAATGGATATGGGGTGATTGAAGCTCATAGAGATGAAGCTCATAGAGATATACATGCACATGAATGGAGCAGGGATGATTGAAGCTCATAGAGATGAAGTTCATAGAGATGCATGCACATGGATCGAGCAGGGATGATTGAAGCTCATAGAGATGAAGCTAATAGTGATATACATGCACATGAATGGAGCAGGGATGATTGAAGATCATAGAGATGAAGCTCATGGAGATATACATGCACATGAATGGAGTAGGGATGATTGAAGCTCATAGATATGAAGATCATAGAGATATACATGCACATGAATGGAGCAGGGATGATTGAAGCTCATAGTGATGAAGCTCAAAGAGATATACCTGCACATGAATAGAGCAGGGGTGATTGAAGCTCATAGGGATAAAGCTCATAGAGATATACATGCACATGAATGGAGCACGAATGATTGAAGCTCATAGAGATGAAGCTCATAGAGATATACATGCACATGAATGGAGCGGGGATGATTGAAGCTCATAGAAATGAAGCTCATAGAGATATACATGCACATGATTGGAGCAGGGATGATTGAAGCTCATAGAGATGAAGCTCATAGAGATATACATGCACATGAATGGAGCAGGGGTGATTGAAGCTCATATAGATGAAGCTCATAGAGATATACATGCACAAGAATGGAGCAGGGATGAATGAAGCTCATAGAGATGAAGCTCATGGAGATATACATGCACATAAATGGGGCAGGGATGATTGAAGCTCATAGAGATGAAGCTCATAGAGATATACATGCACATGTATGGAGCAGGGGTGATTGCAGCTCATAGAGATGAAGCTCATAGAGATATAAATGCACATTAATGGATCAGGGGTGATTGAAGCTCATAGAGATGAAGCTCATAGAGATATACATGCACATAAATGGAGCAGGGATGATTGATGCTCATAGTGATGAAGCTCAAAGAGATATACATGCACATGAATGGAGCAGGGGTGATTGAAGCTCATAGGGATGAAGCTCATAGAGATATACATGCACATGAATGGAGCAGGGATGATTGAAGCTCATAGAGATGAAGCTCATAGAGCTATACATGCACATGAATGGAGCAGGGGTGATTGAAGCTCATAGAGATGAAGCTCATAGAGATATAAATGCACATGAATGGATCAGGGGTGATTGAAGCTCATAGAGATGAAGCTCATAGAGATATATATGCAGATGAATGGAGCAGGGATGATTGAAGCTCATAGAGATGAAGCTCATAGAGATATACATGCACATACATGAATGGAACAGGGGTGATCAAACCTCATAGAGATGAAGCTCATAGAGGTACATATGCACATGAATGGAGCAGGGATGATTGAAGCTCATAGAGATGAAGCTCATAGAGATACATGCACATTAATGGAGCAGGGATTATTGAAGCTCATAGAGATATACATGCACATGAATGGAGCAGGGTGATTGAAGCTCATAGAGATATACATCCACATGAATGGAGCAGGGAAGATTGAAGCTCATAGAGATGAAACTCATAGAGATACATGCACATGAATGGAGCAGGGATGATTGAAGCTCATAGAGATGAAGCTCATAGAGATATACATGCACATGAATGGAGCAGAGATGATTGAAGCTCATGGAGATGAAGCTCATAGAGATACATGCACATGATTGGAGCAGGGATGATTGAAGCTCATAGAGATGAAGCTCATAGAGATATACATGCACATGAATGGAGCAGGGATGATTGAAGCTCATAGAGATGAAGCTCATAGAGATGCATGCACATGAATGGAGCAGGGATGATTGAAGCTCATAGAGATGAAGCTCATAGGGATATACATGCATGTGAATGGAGCAGGAGTGATTGAAGCTCATAGAGATTAAGCTCATAGAGATATACATGCACATGAATGGAGTAGGGATGATTGAAGCTCATAGAGATGAAGCTCATAGAGATATAAATGCACAAGAATGGAACAGGGATGATTGAAGCTCTTAGAGATGTGCTCATAGAGATATACATGCACATTAATGGATCAGGGGTGATTGAAGCTCATAGAGATGAAGCTCATAGAGATATACATGCACATAAATGGAGCAGGGATGATTGAAGCTCATAGTGATGAAGCTCAAAGAGATATATATGCACATGAATGGAGCAGGGGTGATTGAAGCTCATAGGGATGAAGCTCATAGAGATATACATGCACATGAATGGAGCAGGGATGATTGAAGCTCATAGAGATGAAGCTCATAGAGCTATACATGCACATGAATGGAGCAGGGGTGATTGAAGCTCATAGAGATGAAGCTCATAGAGATATAAATGCACATGAATGGATCAGGGGTGATTGAAGCTCATAGAGATGAAGCTCATAGAGATATATATGCAGATGAATGGAGCAGGGATGATTGAAGCTCATAGAGATGAAGCTCATAGAGATATACATGCACATACATGAATGGAGCAGGGGTGATCGAACCTCATAGAGATGAAGCTCATAGAGGTACATATGCACATGAATGGAGCAGGGATGATTGAAGCTCATAGAGATGAAGCTCATAGAGATACATGCACATTAATGGAGCAGGGATTATTGAAGCTCATAGAGATATACATGCACATGAATGGAGCAGGGTGATTGAAGCTCATAGAGATATACATGCACATGAATGGAGCAGGGATGATTGAAGCTCATAGAGATGAAACTCATAGAGATACATGCACATGAATGGAGCAGGGATGATTGAAGCTCATAGAGATGAAGCTCATAGAGATATACATGCACATGAATGGAGCAGAGATGATTGAAGCTCATGGAGATGAAGCTCATAGAGATACATGCACATGATTGGAGCAGGGATGATTGAAGCTCATAGAGATGAAGCTCATAGAGATATACATGCACATGAATGGAGCAGGGATGATTGAAGCTCATAGAGATGAAGCTAATAGAGATGCATGCACATGAATGGAGCAGGGATGATTGAAGCTCATAGAGATGAAGCTCATAGGGATATACATGCATGTGAATGGAGCAGGAGTGATTGAAGCTCATAGAGATTAAGCTCATAGAGATATACATGCACATGAATGGAGTAGGGATGATTGAAGCTCATAGAGATGAAGCTCATAGAGATATAAATGCACAAGAATGGAACAGGGATGATTGAAGCTCTTAGAGATGTGCTCATAGAGATATACATGCACATTAATGGATCAGGGGTGATTGAAGCTCATAGAGATGAAGCTCATAGAGATATACATGCACATAAATGGAGCAGGGATGATTGAAGCTCATAGTGATGAAGCTCAAAGAGATATATATGCACATGAATGGAGCAGGGGTGATTGAAGCTCATAGGGATGAAGCTCATAGAGATATACATGCACATGAATGGAGCAGGGATGATTGAAGCTCATAGAGATGAAGCTCATAGAGCTATACATGCACATGAATGGAGCAGGGGTGATTGAAGCTCATAGAGATGAAGCTCATAGAGATATAAATGCACATGAATGGATCAGGGGTGATTGAAGCTCATAGAGATGAAGCTCATAGAGATATATATGCAGATGAATGGAGCAGGGATGATTGAAGCTCATAGAGATGAAGCTCATAGAGATATACATGCACATACATGAATGGAGCAGGGGTGATTGAACCTCATAGAGATGAAGCTCATAGAGGTACATATGCACATGAATGGAGCAGGGATGATTGAAGCTCATAGAGATGAAGCTCATAGAGATACATGCACATTAATGGAGCAGGGATTATTGAAGCTCATAGAGATATACATGCACATGAATGGAGCAGGGTGATTGAAGCTCATAGAGATATACATGCACATGAATGGAGCAGGGATGATTGAAGCTCATAGAGATGAAACTCATAGAGATACATGCACATGAATGGAGCAGGGATGATTGAAGCTCATAGAGATGAAGCTCATAGAGATATACATGCACATGAATGGAGCAGAGATGATTGAAGCTCATGGAGATGAAGCTCATAGAGATACATGCAAATGATTGGAGCAGGGATGATTGAAGCTCATAGAGATGAAGCTCATAGAGATATACATGCACATGAATGGAGCAGGGATGATTGAAGCTCATAGAGATGAAGCTCATAGAGATGCATGCACATGAATGGAGCAGGGATGATTGAAGCTCATAGAGATAAAGCTCATAGGGATATACATGCATGTGAATGGAGCAGGAGTGATTGAAGCTCATAGAGATTAAGCTCATAGAGATATACATGCACATGAATGGAGTAGGGATGATTGAAGCACATAGAGATGAAGCTCATAGAGATATAAATGCACAAGAATGGAGCAGGGGTAATTGAAGCTCATAGAGATATACATGCACATACATGAATGGAGCAGGGGTGATTGAAGCTCATAGAGATGAAGATCATAGAGATATACATGCACATACATGAATGGAGCAGGGGTGATTGAAGCTCATAGAGATGAAGCTCATAGAGATATACATGCACATGAATGGAGTAGGGATGATTGAAGCTCATAGATATGAAGCTCATAGAGATATACATGCACATGAAAGGAGTAGGGATGATTGAAGCTCATAGATATGAAGCTCATAGAGATATACATTCACATGAATGGATATGGGGTGATTGAAGCTCATAGAGATGAAGCTCATAGAGATATACATGCACATGAATGGAGTAGGGATGATTGAAGCTCATAGATATGAAGCTCATAGAGATATACATGCACATGAATGGAGCAGAGATGATTGAAGCTCTTAGAGATGAGCTCATAGAAATATACATGCACATGAATGGAGCAGGGATGATTGAAGCTCATAGAGATGAAGCTCATAGAGATATACATGCACATGAATGGAGCACGGATGATTGAAGTTCATAGATATGAAGCTCATAGAGATATACATGCACATGAATGGAGCAGGGATGATTGAAGCTCTTAGAGATGAGCTCATAGAGATATACATGCACATGAATGGAGCAGGGATGATTGAAGCGCATAGAGAAGAAGCTCATAGAGATATACATGCACATGAATGGATAAGGGGTGATTGAAACTCATAGAGATGAAGCTCATAGAGATATACATGCACATGAATGGAACAGGGATGATTGAAGCTCTTAGAGATGAGCTCATAGAGATATACATGCACATGAATGGAGCAGGGATGATTGAAGCTCATAGAGATGAAGCTCATAGAGATATACATGTACATGAATGGAGCACAGATGATTGAAGTTCATAGAGATGAAGCTCATAGAGATATACATGCACATGAATGGAGCAGGGATGATTAAAGCTCATAGAGAAGAAGCTCATAGAGATATACATGCACATGAATGGAGCAGGGATGATTGAAGCTCATAGAGATGAAGCTCATGGAGTTATACATGCACATGAATGGAATGGAGCAGGGATGATTGAAGCTCATAGAGATGAAGCTCATAGAGATATACATACACATGAATGGATCAGGGATGATTGAAGCTCATAGAGATGAAGCTCATAGAGATATACATGCACATGAATGGAGCAGGGATGATTGAAGCTCTTAGAGATGTAGCTCATAGAGATATACATGCACATGAATGGAGCAGGGATGATTGAAGCTCATAGAGATGAAGCTCATAGAGATATACATGCACATGAATGGAGCAGGGATGATTGAAGCTCATAGAGATAAAGCTCATAGAGATATACATGCACATGAATGGATCAGGGATGATTGAAGCTCATAGAGATGAAGCTCATAGAGATATACATGCACATGAATGGAGCAGGGATGATTGAAGCTCATAGAGATGAAGCTCATAGAGATATACATGCACATGAATGGATCAGGGATGATTGAAGCTCATAGAGATGAAGCTCATAGAGATATACAGGCACATGAATGGATATGGGGTGATTGAAGCTCATAGAGATGAAGCTCATAGAGATATACATGCACATGAATGGAGCAGGGATGATTGAAGCTCATAGAGATGAAGTTCATAGAGATGCATGCACATGGATCGAGCAGGGATGATTGAAGCTCATAGAGATGAAGCTCATAGTGATATACATGCACATGAATGGAGCAGGGGTGATTGCAGCTCATAGAGATGAAGCTCATAGAGATATAGATGCACATTAATGGATCAGGGGTGATTGAAGCTCATAGAGATGAAGCTCATAGAGATATACATGCACATGAATGGAGCAGGGGTGATTGAAGCTCATAGAGATGAAGCTCATAGAGATATACATGCACATGAATGGAGCAGGGATGATTGAAGCTCATAGAGATGAAGCTCATAGAGCTATACATGCACATGAATGGAGCAGGGGTGATCGAACCTCATAGAGATGAAGCTCATAGAGGTACATATGCACATGAATGGAGCAGGGATGATTGAAGCTCATAGAGATGAAGCTCATAGAGATACATGCACATTAATGGAGCAGGGATTATTGAAGCTCATAGAGATATACATGCACATGAATGGAGCAGGGTGATTGAAGCTCATAGAGATATACATGCACATGAATGGAGCAGGGATGATTGAAGCTCATAGAGATGAAACTCATAGAGATACATGCACATGAATGGAGCAGGGATGATTGAAGCTCATAGAGATGAAGCTCATAGAGATATACATGCACATGAATGGAGCAGAGATGATTGAAGCTCATGGAGATGAAGCTCATAGAGATACATGCACATGATTGGAGCAGGGATGATTGAAGCTCATAGAGATGAAGCTCATAGAGATATACATGCACATGAATGGAGCAGGGATGATTGAAGCTCATAGAGATGAAGCTCATAGAGATGCATGCACATGTATGGAGCAGGGATGATTGAAGCTCATAGAGATAAAGCTCATAGGGATATACATGCATGTGAATGGAGCAGGAGTGATTGAAGCTCATAGAGATGAAGCTCATAGAGATATACATGCACATGAATGGAGTAGGGATGATTGAAGCTCATAGATATGAAGCTCATAGAGATATACATGCACATGAAAGGAGTAGGGATGATTGAAGCTCATAGATATGAAGCTCATAGAGATATACATTCACATGAATGGATATGGGGTGATTGAAGCTCATAGAGATGAAGCTCATAGAGATATAAATGCACATGAATGGAGTAGGGATGATTGAAGCTCATAGATATGAAGCTCATAGAGATATACATGCACATGAATGGAGCAGAGATGATTGAAGCTCTTAGAGATGAGCTCATAGAAATATACATGCACATGAATGGAGCAGGGATGATTGAAGCTCATAGAGATGAAGCTCATAGAGATATACATGCACATGAATGGAGCACGGATGATTGAAGTTCATAGATATGAAGCTCATAGAGATATACATGCACATGAATGGAGCAGGGATGATTGAAGCTCTTAGAGATGAGCTCATAGAGATATACATGCACATGAATGGAGCAGGGATGATTGAAGCTCATAGAGAAGAAGCTCATAGAGATATACATGCACATGAATGGATAAGGGGTGATTGAAGCTCATAGAGATGAAGCTCATAGAGATATACATGCACATGAATGGAACAGGGATGATTGAAGCTCTTAGAGATGAGCTCATAGAGATATACATGCACATGAATGGAGCAGGGATGATTGAAGCTCATAGAGATGAAGCTCATAGAGATATACATGTACATGAATGGAGCACGGATGATTGAAGTTCATAGAGATGAAGCTCATAGAGATATACATGCACATGAATGGAGCAGGGATGATTGAAGCTCATAGAGAAGAATCTCATAGAGATATACATGCACATGAATGGAGCAGGGATGATTGAAGCTCATAGAGATGAAGCTCATGGAGTTATACATGCACATGAATGGAATGGAGCAGGGATGATTGAAGCTCATAGAGATGAAGCTCATAGAGATATACATGCACATGAATGGATCAGGGATGATTGAAGCTCATAGAGATGAAGCTCATAGAGATATACATGCACATGAATGGAGCAGGGATGATTGAAGCTCTTAGAGATGTAGCTCATAGAGATATACATGCACATGAATGGAGCAGGGATGATTGAAGCTCATAGAGATGAAGCTCATAGAGATATACATGCACATGATGGAGCAGGGATGATTGAAGCTCATAGAGATAAAGCTCATAGAGATATACATGCACATGAATGGATCAGGGATGATTGAAGCTCATAGAGATGAAGCTCATAGAGATATACATGCACATGAATGGAGCAGGGATGATTGAAGCTCATAGAGATGAAGCTCATAGAGATATACATGCACATGAATGGATCAGGGATGATTGAAGCTCATAGGGATGAAGCTCATAGAGATATACATGCACATGAATGGATATGGGGTGATTGAAGCTCATAGAGATGAAGCTCATAGAGATATACATGCACATGAATGGAGCAGGGATGATTGAAGCTCATAGAGATGAAGTTCATAGAGATGCATGCACATGGATCGAGCAGGGATGATTGAAGCTCATAGAGATGAAGCTCATAGTGATATACATGCACATGAATGGAGCAGGGATGATTGAAGATCATAGAGATGAAGCTCATTTAGATATACATGCACATGAATGGAGTAGGGATGATTGAAGCTCATAGATATGAAGATCATAGAGATATACATGCACATGAATGGAGCAGGGATGATTGAAGCTCATAGTGATGAAGCTCAAAGAGATATACCTGCACATGAATAGAGCAGGGGTGATTGAAGCTCATAGAGATAAAGCTCATAGAGATATACATGCACATGAATGGAGCAAGAATGATTGAAGCTCATAGAGATGAAGCTCATAGAGATATACATGCACATGAATGGAGCGGGGATGATTGAAGCTCATAGAGATGAAGCTCATAGGGATATACATGCACATGAATGGAGCAGGGGTGATTGCAGCTCATAGAGATGAAGCTCATAGAGATATAAATGCACATTAATGGATCAGGGGTGATTGAAGCTCATAGTGATGAAGCTCATAGAGATATACATGCACATAAATGGAGCAGGGATGATTGAAGCTCATAGTGATGAAGCTCAAAGAGATATACATGCACATGAATGGAGCAGGGGTGATTGAAGCTCATAGAGATGAAGCTCATAGAGATATACATGCACATGAATGGAGCAGGGATGATTGAAGCTCATAGAGATGAAGCTCATAGAGCTATACATGCACATGAATGGAGCAGGGGTGATTGAAGCTCATAGAGATGAAGCTCATAGAGATATAATTGCACATGAATGGATCAGGGGTGATTGAAGCTCATAGAGATGAAGCTCATAGAGATATATATGCAGATGAATGGAGCAGGGATGATTGAAGCTCATAGAGATGAAGCTCATAGAGATATACATGCACATACATGAATGGAGCAGGGGTGATCGAACCTCATAGAGATGAAGCTCATAGAGGTACATATGCACATGAATGGAGCAGGGATGATTGAAGCTCATAGAGATGAAGCTCATAGAGATACATGCACATTAATGGAGCAGGGATTATTGAAGCTCATAGAGATATACATGCACATGAATGGAGCAGGGTGATTGAAGCTTATAGAGATGAAACTCATAGAGATACATGCACATGAATGGAGCAGGGATGATTGAAGCTCATAGAGATGCAGCTCATAGAGATATACATGCACATGAATGGAGCAGAGATGATTGAAGCTCATGGAGATGAAGCTCATGGAGATACATGCACATGATTGGAGCAGGGATGATTGAAGCTCATAGAGATGAAGCTCATAGAGATATACATGCACATGAATGGAGCAGGGATGATTGAAGCTCATAGAGATGAAGCTCATAGAGATGCATGCACTTGAATGGAGCAGGGATGATTGAAGCTCATAGAGATAAAGCTCATAGGGATATACATGCATGTGAATGGAGCAGGAGTGATTGAAGCTCATAGAGATTAAGCTCATGGAGATATACATGCACATGAATGGAGTAGGGATGATTGAAGCTCATAGAGATGAAGCTCATAGAGATATAAATGCACATGAATGGAGCAGGGGTAATTGAAGCTCATAGAGATATACATGCACATACATGAATGGAGCAGGGGTGATTGAAGCTCATAGAGATGAAGCTCATAGAGATATACATGCACATACATGAACGGAGCAGGGGTGATTGAAGCTCATAGAGATGAAGCTCATAGAGATATACATGCACATGAATGGAGTAGGGTCGATTGAAGCTCATAGAGATGAAGCTCATAGAGATATACATGCACATGAAAGGAGTAGGGATGATTGAAGCTCATAGATATGAAGCTCATAGAGATATACATTCACATGAATGGATATGGGGTGATTGAAGCTCATAGAGATGAAGCTCATAGAGATATACATGCACATGAATGGAGTAGGGATGATTGAAGCTCATAGATATGAAGCTCATAGAGATATACATGCACATGAATGGAGCAGAGATGATTGAAGCTCTGAGAGATGAGCTCATAGAAATATACATGCACATGAATGGAGCAGGGATGATTGAAGCTCATAGAGATGAAGCTCATAGAGATATACATGTACATGAATGGAGCACAGATGATTGAAGTTCATAGAGATAAAGCTCATAGGGATATACATGCATGTGAATGGAGCAGGAGTGATTGAAGCTCATAGAGATGAAGCTCATAGAGATATACATGCACATGAATGGAGTAGGGATGATTGAAGCTCATAGATATGAAGCTCATAGAGATATACATGCACATGAAAGGAGTAGGGATGATTGAAGCTCATAGATATGAAGCTCATAGAGATATACATTCACATGAATGGATATGGGGTGATTGAAGCTCATAGAGATGAAGCTCATAGAGATATACATGCACATGAATGGAGTAGGGATGATTGAAGCTCATAGATATGAAGCTCATAGAGATATACATGCACATGAATGGAGCAGAGATGATTGAAGCTCTTAGAGATGAGCTCATAGAAATATACATGCACATGAATGGAGCAGGGATGATTGAAGCTCATAGAGATGAAGCTCATAGAGATATACATGCACATGAATGGAGCACGGATGATTGAAGTTCATAGATATGAAGCTCATAGAGATATACATGCACATGAATGGAGCAGGGATGATTGAAGCTCTTAGAGATGAGCTCATAGAGATATACATGCACATGAATGGAGCAGGGATGATTGAAGCTCATAGAGAAGAAGCTCATAGAGATATACATGCACATGAATGGATAAGGGGTGATTGTAGCTCATAGAGATGAAGCTCATAGAGATATACATGCACATGAATGGAACAGGGATGATTGAAGCTCTTAGAGATGAGCTCATAGAGATATACATGCACATGAATGGAGCAGGGATGATTGAAGCTCATAGAGATGAAGCTCATAGAGATATACATGTACATGAATGGAGCACGGATGATTGAAGTTCATAGAGATGAAGCTCATAGAGATATACATGCACATGAATGGAGCAGGGATGATTGAAGCTCATAGAGAAGAATCTCATAGAGATATACATGCACATGAATGGAGCAGGGATGATTGAAGCTCATAGAGATGAAGCTCATGGAGTTATACATGCACATGAATGGAATGGAGCAGGGATGATTGAAGCTCATAGAGATGAAGCTCATAGAGATATACATGCACATGAATGGATCAGGGATGATTGAAGCTCATAGAGATGAAGCTCATAGAGATATACATGCACATGAATGGAGCAGGGATGATTGAAGCTCTTAGAGATGTAGCTCATAGAGATATACATGCACATGAATGGAGCAGGGATGATTGAAGCTCATAGAGATGAAGCTCATAGAGATATACATGCACATGATGGAGCAGGGATGATTGAAGCTCATAGAGATAAAGCTCATAGAGATATACATGCACATGAATGGATCAGGGATGATTGAAGCTCATAGAGATGAAGCTCATAGAGATATACATGCACATGAATGGAGCAGGGATGATTGAAGCTCATAGAGATGAAGCTCATAGAGATATACATGCACATGAATGGATCAGGGATGATTGAAGCTCATAGGGATGAAGCTCATAGAGATATACATGCACATGAATGGATATGGGGTGATTGAAGCTCATAGAGATGAAGCTCATAGAGATATACATGCACATGAATGGAGCAGGGATGATTGAAGCTCATAGAGATGAAGTTCATAGAGATGCATGCACATGGATCGAGCAGGGATGATTGAAGCTCATAGAGATGAAGCTCATAGTGATATACATGCACATGAATGGAGCAGGGATGATTGAAGATCATAGAGATGAAGCTCATTTAGATATACATGCACATGAATGGAGTAGGGATGATTGAAGCTCATAGATATGAAGATCATAGAGATATACATGCACATGAATGGAGCAGGGATGATTGAAGCTCATAGTGATGAAGCTCAAAGAGATATACCTGCACATGAATAGAGCAGGGGTGATTGAAGCTCATAGAGATAAAGCTCATAGAGATATACATGCACATGAATGGAGCAAGAATGATTGAAGCTCATAGAGATGAAGCTCATAGAGATATACATGCACATGAATGGAGCGGGGATGATTGAAGCTCATAGAGATGAAGCTCATAGAGATATACATGCACATGAATGGAGCAGGGGTGATTGCAGCTCATAGAGATGAAGCTCATAGAGATATAAATGCACATTAATGGATCAGGGGTGATTGAAGCTCATAGTGATGAAGCTCATAGAGATATACATGCACATAAATGGAGCAGGGATGATTGAAGCTCATAGTGATGAAGCTCAAAGAGATATACATGCACATGAATGGAGCAGGGGTGATTGAAGCTCATAGAGATGAAGCTCATAGAGATATACATGCACATGAATGGAGCAGGGATGATTGAAGCTCATAGAGATGAAGCTCATAGAGCTATACATGCACATGAATGGAGCAGGGGTGATTGAAGCTCATAGAGATGAAGCTCATAGAGATATAATTGCACATGAATGGATCAGGGGTGATTGAAGCTCATAGAGATGAAGCTCATAGAGATATATATGCAGATGAAAGGAGCAGGGATGATTGAAGCTCATAGAGATGAAGCTCATAGAGATATACATGCACATACATGAATGGAGCAGGGGTGATCGAACCTCATAGAGATGAAGCTCATAGAGGTACATATGCACATGAATGGAGCAGGGATGATTGAAGCTCATAGAGATGAAGCTCATAGAGATACATGCACATTAATGGAGCAGGGATTATTGAAGCTCATAGAGATATACATGCACATGAATGGAGCAGGGTGATTGAAGCTCATAGAGATGAAACTCATAGAGATACATGCACATGAATGGAGCAGGGATGATTGAAGCTCATAGAGATGCAGCTCATAGAGATATACATGCACATGAATGGAGCAGAGATGATTGAAGCTCATGGAGATGAAGCTCATAGAGATACATGCACATGATTGGAGCAGGGATGATTGAAGCTCATAGAGATGAAGCTCATAGAGATATACATGCACATGAATGGAGCAGGGATGATTGAAGCTCATAGAGATGAAGCTCATAGAGATGCATGCACTTGAATGGAGCAGGGATGATTGAAGCTCATAGAGATAAAGCTCATAGGGATATACATGCATGTGAATGGAGCAGGAGTGATTGAAGCTCATAGAGATTAAGCTCATGGAGATATACATGCACATGAATGGAGTAGGGATGATTGAAGCTCATAGAGATGAAGCTCATAGAGATATAAATGCACATGAATGGAGCAGGGGTAATTGAAGCTCATAGAGATATACATGCACATACATGAATGGAGCAGGGGTGATTGAAGCTCATAGAGATGAAGCTC
The DNA here is from genome assembly GCF_040938575.1 of Ambystoma mexicanum. Classification (NCBI taxonomy): domain Eukaryota; kingdom Metazoa; phylum Chordata; class Amphibia; order Caudata; family Ambystomatidae; genus Ambystoma; species Ambystoma mexicanum. The sequence goes on along the minus strand of NC_090932.1, from coordinate 1,704,885,189 downwards.
ATAGAGATATACATGCACATACATGAACGGAGCAGGGGTGATTGAAGCTCATAGAGATGAAGCTCATAGAGATATACATGCACATGAATGGAGTAGGGTCGATTGAAGCTCATAGAGATGAAGCTCATAGAGATATACATGCACATGAAAGGAGTAGGGATGATTGAAGCTCATAGATATGAAGCTCATAGAGATATACATTCACATGAATGGATATGGGGTGATTGAAGCTCATAGAGATGAAGCTCATAGAGATATACATGCACATGAATGGAGTAGGGATGATTGAAGCTCATAGATATGAAGCTCATAGAGATATACATGCACATGAATGGAGCAGAGATGATTGAAGCTCTTAGAGATGAGCTCATAGAAATATACATGCACATGAATGGAGCAGGGATGATTGAAGCTCATAGAGATGAAGCTCATAGAGATATACATGTACATGAATGGAGCACAGATGATTGAAGTTCATAGAGATGAAGCTCATAGAGATATACATGCACATGAATGGAGCAGGGATGATTGAAGATCATAGAGAAGAAGCTCATAGAGATATACATGCACATGAATGGAGCAGGGATGATTGAAGCTCATAGAGATGAGGCTCATAGAGATATACATGCACATGAATGGAACAGGGATGATTGAAGCTCTTAGAGATGAGCTCATAGAGATATACATGCACATGAATGGAGCAGGGATGATTGAAGCTCATAGAGATGAAGCTCATAGAGATATACATGCACATGAATGGAGCACGGATGATTGAAGTTCATAGAGATGAAGCTCATGGATTTATACATGCACATGAATGGAATGGAGCAGGGATGATTGAACCTCATAGAGATGAAGCTCATAGAGATATACATGCACATGAATGGAGCAGGGGTGATTGAAGCTCAGAGAGATGAAGCTCATAGAGATATACATGCACATGAATGGAGCAGAGATGATTGAAGCTCATGGAGCTGAAGCTCATAGAGATACATGCACATGATTGGAGCAGGGATGATTGAAGCTCATAGAGATGAAGCTCATAGAGATATACATGCACATGAATGGAGCAGGGATGATTGAAGCTCATAGAGATGAAGCTCATAGAGATGCATGCACATGAATGGAGGAGGGATGATTGAAGCTCATAGAGATAAAGCTCATAGGGATATACATGCATGTGAATGGAGCAGGAGTGATTGAAGCTCATAGAGATTAAGCTCATAGAGATATACATGCACATGAATGGAGTAGGGATGATTGAAGCTCATAGAGATGAAGCTCATAGCGATATAAATGCACATGAATGGGAGCAGGGGTAATTGAAGCTCATAGAGATATACATGCACATACATGAATGGAGCAGGGGTGATTGAAGCTCATAGAGATGAAGCTCATAGAGATATACATGCACATACATGAATGGAGCACTGGTGATTGAAGCTCATAGAGATGAAGCTCAAAGAGATATACATGCACATGAATGGAGTAGGGATGATTGAAGCTCATAGAGATGAAGCTCATAGAGATATACATGCACATGAAAGGAGTAGGGATGATTGAAGCTCATAGATATGAAGCTCATAGAGATATACATTCACATGAATGGATATGGGGTGATTGAAGCTCATAGAGATGAAGCTCATAGAGATATACATGCACATGAATGGAGTAGGGATGATTGAAGCTCATAGATATGAAGCTCATAGAGATATACATGCACATGAATGGAGCAGAGATGATTGAAGTTCATAGAGATGAAGCTCATAGAGATATACATGCACATGAATGGAGCAGGGATGATTGAAGCTCATAGAGAAGAAGCTCATAGAGATATACATGCACATGAATGGAGCAGGGATGATTGAAGCTCATAGAGAAGAAGCTCATAGAGATATACATGCACATGAATGGAGCAGGGATGATTGAAGCTCATAGAGATGAGGCTCATAGAGATATACATGCACATGAATGGAACAGGGATGATTGAAGCTCTTAGAGATGAGCTCATAGAGATATACATGCACATGAATGGAGCAGGGATGATTGAAGCTCATAGAGATGAAGCTCATAGAGATATACATGCACATGAATGGAGCACGGATGATTGAAGTTCATAGAGATGAAGCTCATGGAGTTATACATGCACATGAATGGAAAGGAGCAGGGATGATTGAACCTCATAGAGATGAAGCTCATAGAGATATACATGCACATGAATGGAGCAGGGGTGATTGAAGCTCAGAGAGATGAAGCTCATAGAGATATACATGCACATGAACTGAGCAGGGAGGATTGAAGCTCATAGAGATGAAGCTCATGGAGTTATACATGCACATGAATGGAGCAGGGATGATTGAAGCTCATAGAGATGAGGCTCATGGAGATATACATGCACATGAATGGAGCAAGGATGATTGAAGCTCATAGAGATGAAGCTCATAGAGATATACATGCACATGAATGGAGCAGGGGTGATTGAAGCTCATAGAGAGGTAGCTCATAGAGATATAAATGCACATTAATGGATCAGGGGTGATTGAAGCTCATAGAGTTGAAGCTCATAGAGATATACATGCAGATGAATGGAGCAGGGATGATTGAAGCTCATAGAGATGAAGCTCATAGAGATATACATGCACACACATGAATGGAGCAGGGGTGATTGAACCTCATAGAGAGGAAGCTCATAGAGGTACACATGCACATGAATAGAGCAGGGATGATTGGAGCTCATAGAGATGAAGCTCATAGAGATACAAGCACATTAATGGAGCAGGGATTATTGAAGCTCATAGAGATATACATGCACATGAATGGAGCAGGGATGATTGAAGCTCATAGAGATATACATGCACATGAATGGAGTAGGGATGATTGAAGCTCATAGAGATGAAGCTCATAGAGATATAAATGCACATGAATGGAGCAGGGGTGATTGAAGCTCATAGAGATATACATGCACATACATGAATGGAGCAGGGGTGATTGAAGCTCATAGAGATGAAGCTCATAGAGATATTCATGCACATACATGAATGGAGCAGGGGTGATTGAAGCTCATAGAGATGAAGCTCATAGAGATATACATGCACATGAATGGAGTAGGGATTTATTTATTTATTTATTTTACATTTATAAAGCGCTCACACAGCCCGCAGGCATCGAGGCGCTGTTACAGGAATTGGTTGTTTTTCTTAGTTGCGTTTTTTTTTGTCTTAGTTACGTATTTATAACGCGCTTAAAGACCCAGAGGTTTCTAAGCGCGGACCCGGGGATCGAACCTGTTGCTGCTTCGTGTCGTCCTGCTTCCAAGACGCGCACGCTGCCGCTGAGCTATCCTCCCGGGACTCATTGAAGCTCATAGATATGAAGCTCATAGAGATATACATTCACATGAATGGATATGGGGTGATTGAAGCTCATAGAGATGAAGCTTATAGAGATATGCATGCACATGAATGGAGTAGGAATGATTGAAGCTCATAGATATGAAGCTCATAGAGATATACATGCACATGAATGGAGCAGAGATGATTGAAGCTCTTAGAGATGGGCTCATAGAAATATACATGCACATGAATGGAGCAGGGATGATTGAAGCTCATAGAGATGAAGCTCATAGAGATATACATGTACATGAATGGAGCACAGATGATTGAAGTTCATAGAGATGAAGCTCATAGAGATATACATGCACATGAATGGAGCAGGGATGATTGAAGCTCATAGAGAAGAAGCTCATAGAGATATACATGCACATGAATGGAGCAGGGATGATTGAAGCTCATAGAGAAGAAGCTCATAGAGATATACATGCACATGAATGGAGCAGGGATGATTGAAGCTCATAGAAATGAGGCTCATAGAGATATACATGCAGATGAATGGAACAGGGATGATTGAAGCTCTTAGAGATGAGCTCATAGAGATATACATGCACATGAATGGAGCAGGGATGAATGAAGCTCATAGAGATGAAGCTCATAGAGATATACATGCACATGAATGGAGCACGGATGATTGAAGTTCATAGAGATGAAGCTCATGGAGTTATACATGCACATGAATGGAATGGAGCAGGGATGATTGAACCTCATAGAGATGAAGCTCATAGAGATATACATGCACATGAATGGAGCAGGGGTGATTGAAGCTCAGAGAGATAAAGCTCATAGAGATATACATGCACATGAATGGAATAGGGATGATTGAAGCTCATAGAGATGAAGCTCATAGAGATATAAATGCACATGAATGGAGCAGGGGTGATTGAAGCTCATAGAGATATACATGCACATACATGAATGGAGCAGGGGAGATTGAAGCTCATAGAGATGAAGCTCATAGAGATATTCATGCACATACATGAATGGAGCAGGGGTGATTGAAGCTCATAGAGATGAAGCTCATAGAGATATACATGCACATGAATGGAGTAGGGATGATTGAAGCTCATAGATATGAAGCTCATAGAGATATACATGCACATGAAAGGAGTAGGGATGATTGAAGCTCATAGATATGAAGCTCATAGAGATATACATTCACATGAATGGATATGGGGTGATTGAAGCTCATAGAGATGAAGCTTATAGAGATATACATGCACATGAATGGAGTAGGAATGATTGAAGCTCATAGATATGAAGCTCATAGAGATATACATGCACATGAATGGAACAGAGATGATTGAAGCTCTTAGAGATGAGCTCATAGAAATATACATGCACATGAATGGAGCAGGGATGATTGAAGCTCATAGAGATGAAGCTCATAGAGATATACATGTACATGAATGGAGCACAGATGATTGAAGTTCATAGAGATGAAGCTCATAGAGATATACATGCACATGAATGGAGCAGGGATGATTGAAGCTCATAGAGAAGAAGCTCATAGAGATATACATGCACATGAATGGAGCAGGGATGATTGAAGCTCATAGAGAAGAAGCTCATAGAGATATACATGCACATGAATGGAGCAGGGATGATTGAAGCTCATAGAAATGAGGCTCATAGAGATATACATGCACATGAATGGAACAGGGATGATTGAAGCTCTTAGAGATGAGCTCATAGAGATATACATGCACATGAATGGAGCAGGGATGAATGAAGCTCATAGAGATGAAGCTCATAGAGATATACATGCACATGAATGGAGCACGGATGATTGAAGTTCATAGAGATGAAGCTCATGGAGTTATACATGCACATGAATGGAATGGAGCAGGGATGATTGAACCTCATAGAGATGAAGCTCATAGAGATATACATGCACATGAATGGAGCAGGGGTGATTGAAGCTCAGAGAGATGAAGCTCATAGAGATATACATGCACATGAATGGAGCAGGGGTGATTGAAGCTCATAGAGATGAAGCTCATAGAGATACAAGCACATTAATGGAGCAGGGATTATTGAAGCTCATAGAGATATACATGCACATGAATGGAGTAGGGATGATTGAAGCTCATAGAGATGAAGCTCATTGAGATATACATGGAGCAGGGATGATTGAAGCTCATAGAGATGAAGCTCATAGAGATATACATGCACACATATGAATGGAGCCGGGGTGATTGAACCTCATAGAGATGAAGCTCATAGAGGTACACATGCACATGAATAGAGCAGGGATGATTGGAGCTCATAGAGATGAAGCTCATAGAGATACAAGCACATTAATGGAGCAGGGATTATTGAAGCTCATAGAGATATACATGAACATGAATGGAGCAGGGATGATTGAAGCTCATAGAGATATACATGAACATGAATGGAGTAGGGATGATTGAAGCTCATAGAGATGAAGCTCATAGAGATATAAATGCACATGAATGGAGCAGGGGTGATTGAAGCTCATAGAGATATACATGCACATACATGAATGGAGCAGGGGTGATTGAAGCTCATAGAGATGAAGCTCATAGAGATATTCATGCACATACATGAATGGAGCAGGGGTGATTGAAGCTCATAGAGATGAAGCTCATAGAGATATACATGCACATGAATGGAGTAGGGATGATTGAAGCTCATAGATATGAAGCTCATAGAGATATACATGCACATGAAAGGAGTAGGGATGATTGAAGCTCATAGATATGAAGCTCATAGAGATATACATTCACATGAATGGATATGGGGTGATTGAAGCTCATAGAGATGAAGCTTATAGAGATATACATGCACATGAATGGAGTAGGAATGATTGAAGCTCATAGATATGAAGCTCATAGAGATATACATGCACATGAATGGAGCAGAGATGATTGAAGCTCTTAGAGATGAGCTCATAGAAATATACATGCACATGAATGGAGCAGGGATGATTGAAGCTCATAGAGATGAAGCTCATAGAGATATACATGTACATGAATGGAGCACAGATGATTGAAGTTCATAGAGATGAAGCTCATAGAGATATACATGCACATGAATGGAGCAGGGATGATTGAAGCTCATAGAGATATACATGCACATGAATGGAGCAGGGATGATTGAAGCTCATAGAGAAGAAGCTCATAGAGATATACATGCACATGAATGGAGCAGGGATGATTGAAGCTCATAGAAATGAGGCTCATAGAGATATACATGCACATGAATGGAACAGGGATGATTGAAGCTCTTAGAGATGAGCTCATAGAGATATACATGCACATGAATGGAGCAGGGATGAATGAAGCTCATAGAGATGAAGCTCATAGAGATATACATGCACATGAATGGAGCACGGATGATTGAAGTTCATAGAGATGAAGCTCATGGAGTTATACATGCACATGAATGGAATGGAGCAGGGATGATTGAACCTCATAGAGATGAAGCTCATAGAGATATACATGCACATGAATGGAGCAGGGGTGATTGAAGCTCAGAGAGATGAAGCTCATAGAGATATACATGCACATGAATGGAGCAGGGGTGATTGAAGCTCATAGAGATGAAGCTCATAGAGATATACATGCACATGAATGGAGCAGGGAGGATTGAAGCTCATAGAGATGAAGCTCATGAATTTATACATGCACATGAATGGAGCAGGGATGATTGAAGCTCATAGAGATGAGGCTCATGGAGATATACATGCACATGAATGGAGCAGGGATGATTGAAGCTCATAGAGATGAAGCTCATAGAGATATACATGCACATGAATGGAGCAGGGGTGATTGAAGCTCATAGAGATGAAGCTCATAGAGATATAAATGCACATTAATGGATCAGGGGTGATTGAAGCTCATAGAGATGAAGCTCATAGAGATATACATGCAGATGAATGGAGCAGGGATGATTGAAGCTCATAGAGATGAAGCTCATAGAGATACAAGCACATTAATGGAGCAGGGATTATTGAAGCTCATAGAGATATACATGCACATGAATGGAGCAGGGATGATTGAAGCTCATAGAGATATACATGCACATGAATGAGCAGGGATGATTGAAGCTCATAGAGATGAAGCTCATAGAGATATACATGCACATGAATGGAGCAGGGATGATTGAAGCTCATAGAGATGAAACTCATAGAGATACATGCACATGAATGGAGAAGGGATGATTGAAGCTCATAGAGATGAAGCTCATAGACATATACATGCACATGAATGGAGCAGAGATGATTGAAGTTCATAGAGATGACGCTCATAGAGATACATGCACATGAATGGAGCAGGGATGATTGAAGCTCATAGAGATGAAGCTCATAGAGATATACATGCACATGAATGGAGCAGGGATGATTGAAGCTCATAGAGATGAAGCTCATAGAGATGCATGCACATGAATGGAGCAGGGGTGATTGAAGCTCATAGTGATGAAGCTCAAAAAGATATACCTGCACATGAATAGAGCAGGGGTGATTGAAGCTCATAGAGATAAAGCTCATAGAGATATACATGCACATGAATGGAGCAAGAATGATTGAAGCTCATAGAGATGAAGCTCATAGAGATATACATGCACATGAATGGAGCAGGGATGATTGAAGCTCATAGAGATGAAGTTCATAGAGATATACATGCACATGAATGGAGCAGGGGTGATTGAAGCTCATAGAGATGAAGCTCATAGAGATATACATGCACATGAATGGAGCAGGGATGAATGAAGTTCATAGAGATGAAACTCATGGAGATATACATGCACATAAATGGAGCAGGGATGATTGAAGCTCATAGAGATGAAGCTCATAGAGATACATGCAGATGAATGGATCAGGTGTGATTGAAGCTCTTAGAGATAAACTCATAGAGATATACATGCACATGAATGGAGCAGGGATGATTGAAGCTCATAGAGGTGAAGCTCATAGAGTTATACATGCACATGAATGGAGCAGGGATGATTGAAGCTCATAGAGATGAAGCTCATAGAGATGCATGCACATGAATGGAGCAGGGATGATTGAAGCTCATAGAGATGCAGCTCTTAGAGATATGCATGCACATGAATGGAGCAGGGATGATTGAAGCTCATAGAGATACAGCTCATAGAGATATACATGCACATACATGAATGGAGCAGGGGTGATTGAAGCTCATAGAGATGAAGCTCATAGAGATATACATGCACATGAATGGAGCAGGGATTATTGAAGCTCATAGAGATAAAGCTCATAGAGATATACTTGCACATGAATGGAGCCGGGATGATTGAAGCTCATAGAGATGAAGCTCATAGAGATATACATGCACATGAATGGAGCAGGGATGATTAAAGCTCATAGAGATGTAGCTCATAGAGATATACATGCACATGAATGGAGCAGGGATGATTAAAGCTCATAGAGATGTAGCTCATCGAGATATACATGCACATGAATGGAGCAGGGGTGATTGAAGCTCATAGAGATGAAGCTCATAGAGATATACATGCACATGAATGGAGCAGGGATGATTGGAGCTCATAGAGATGAAGCTATTGGAGGTATACATGCACATGAATGGAGCAGGGATGATTGAAGCTCATAGAGATGAAGCTCATAGAGATATACATGCACATTAATGGAGCAGAGATGATTGAAGCTCATAGAGATGAAGCTCATAGAGATATACATGCACATACATGAATGGAGCAGGGGTGTTTGAAGCTCATAGAGATGAAGCTCATAGAGATATACATGCACATGAATGGAGCAGGGATTATTGAAGCTCATAGAGATGAAGCTCATAGAGATATACATGCACATGAATGGAGCCGGGATGATTGAAGCTCATAGAGATGAAGCTCATAGAGATATACATGCACATGAATGGAGCAGGGATGATTGAAGCTCATAGAGATGAAGCTCATAGAGATATACATGCACATACATGAATGGAGCAGGGGTGTTTGAAGCTCATAGAGATGAAGCTCATAGAGATATACATGCACATGAATGGAGTAGGGATGATTGAAGCTCATAGACATGAAGCTCATAGAGATATACATGCACATGAATGGAGCAGGGATGATTGAAGCTCATAGTGATGAAGCTCAAAAAGATATACCTGCACATGAATAGAGCAGGGGTGATTGAAGCTCATAGAGATAAAGCTCATAGAGATATACATGCACATGAATGGAGCAAGAATGATTGAAGCTCATAGAGATGAAGCTCATAGAGATATACATGCACATGAATGGAGCAGGGATGATTGAAGCTCATAGAGATGAAGTTCATAGAGATATACATGCACATGAATGGAGCAGGGGTGATTGAAGCTCATAGAGATGAAGCTCATAGAGATATACATGCACATGAATGGAGCAGGGATGAATGAAGTTCATAGAGATGAAACTCATGGAGATATACATGCACATAAATGGAGCAGGGATGATTGAAGCTCATAGAGATGAAGCTCATAGAGATACATGCAGATGAATGGATCAGGTGTGATTGAAGCTCTTAGAGATAAACTCATAGAGATATACATGCACATGAATGGAGCAGGGATGATTGAAGCTCATAGAGGTGAAGCTCATAGAGTTATACATGCACATGAATGGAGCAGGGATGATTGAAGCTCATAGAGATGAAGCTCATAGAGATGCATGCACATGAATGGAGCAGGGATGATTGAAGCTCATAGAGATGAAGCTCTTAGAGATATGCATGCACATGAATGGAGCAGGGATGATTGAAGCTCATAGAGATACAGCTCATAGAGATATACATGCACATACATGAATGGAGCAGGGGTGATTGAAGCTCATAGAGATGAAGCTCATAGAGATATACATGCACATGAATGGAGCAGGGATTATTGAAGCTCATAGAGATGAAGCTCATAGAGATATACTTGCACATGAATGGAGCCGGGATGATTGAAGCTCATAGAGATGAAGCTCATAGAGATATACATGCACATGAATGGAGCAGGGATGATTAAAGCTCATAGAGATGTAGCTCATAGAGATATACATGCACATGAATGGAGCAGGGATGATTAAAGCTCATAGAGATGTAGCTCATCGAGATATACATGCACATGAATGGAGCAGGGGTGATTGAAGCTCATAGAGATGAAGCTCATAGAGATATACATGCACATGAATGGAGCAGGGATGATTGAAGCTCATAGAGATGAAGCTATTGGAGGTATACATGTACATGAATGGAGCAGGGATGATTGAAGCTCATAGAGATGAAGCTCATAGAGATATACATGCACATTAATGGAGCAGAGATGATTGAAGCTCATAGAGATGAAGCTCATAGAGATATACATGCACATACATGAATGGAGCAGGGGTGTTTGAAGCTCATAGAGATGAAGCTCATAGAGATATACATGCACATGAATGGAGCAGGGATTATTGAAGCTCATAGAGATGAAGCTCATAGAGATATACATGCACATGAATGGAGCCGGGATGATTGAAGCTCATAGAGATTAAGCTCATAGAGATATACATGCACATGAATGGAGCAGGGATGATTAAAGCTCATAGAGATGTAGCTCATAGAGATATACATGCACATGAATGTAGCAGGGGTGATTGAAGCTCATAGAGATGAAGCTCATAGATAGATACATGCACATGAATGGAGCAGGGATGATTGAATCTCATAGAGATGAAGCTCATAGAGATATACATGCACATGAATGGAGCAGGGATGATTGAAGCTTATAGAGATGAAGCTCATAGAGATATACATGCACATGCATGGAGCAGGATGATTGAAGCTCATAGAGATGAAACTCATAGAGATACATGCACATGAATGGAGCAGGGATGATTGAAGCTCATAGAGATGAGGCTCATAGAGATATACATGCACATGAATGGAGCAGGGATGATTGAAGCTCATAGAGATGAAGCTCATAGAGATATACATGCACATGAATGGAGCAGGGATGATTGAAGCTCATAGAGATGAAGCTCATAGAGATATACATGCACATGAATGGAGCAGGGATGATTGAAGCTCATAGAGATGAAGCTCATAGAGATATACATGCACATGAATGGAGCAGGGATGATTGAAGCTCATAGAGATGAAGCTCATAGAGATGCATGCACATGAATGGAGCAGGGATGATTGAAGCTCATAGATATGAAGCTCATAGAGATATACATGCACATGAATGGAGCAGGGATGATTGAAGCTCATAGAGCTGAAGTTCAAAGAGATATACATGCACATGAATGAGAGATGACATATTCACACATGTGTTGATACTGGTTTCTCTATTGTTTATTTTTAACTTTATAGCTTGAACTACATGTGTGGGGAATGTATTGACTTTTCATTGATTTTTCATTTATTTGTATGTTTTATATGTGTTTGCATTATTATATACATTGTGTCCAGCCCTGAAGACAGACTTTGTCCGAACTGCATTGACATACACTGTTTGGACACATATTTTCTGGACACACACTGCCTTTTATGCAATTAAAGTAACTAGGGGAAAAAAGTTTTTGTATTATGATTTTTGAAGCATTATGAACATTACGTGAACAATCAACTAATAGTTGCAACTTGATTGTAGAGCAAAGCGCGAGCACGCTATGTAATAGGGATTCTTTTCGAGCTCTTCTTTCTTTGGATTCTTCACATCCTCGTGCCAACGCTCCGATAACTTTGACCCTACCATTTTTTTGAGTAATTACTAATTACCATTCTACACATCATTGGTGCCCACCCTTCTCTCCTTTTTGTACTCTGCGTGATGAGAAGCCCCATCAGAGCTCCTGCACCTCCAATGGGATCTGCATGAGAAGACCCATCACAAGTCCTGCACCTGCAAGGGGCTCTGCCTGAGAAGACCCATCACAAGTCCTGCACCTGCAAGGGGCTCTGCCTGAGAAGGCCCATCACAAGTCCTGCACCTGCAAGGGGCTCTGCATGAGAAGGCCCATCACAAGTCCTGCACCTGCAAGGGGCTCTGCATGAGAAGGCCCATCACAAGTCCTGCACCTGCAATGTGCTATGCCTGAGAAGGCCCATCACAAGTCCTGCACCTGCAAGGGGCTCTGCATGAGAAGGCCCATCACATGTCCTGCACCTCCAATGTGCTATGCCTGAGAAGGCCCATCACAAGTCCTGCACCTGCAAGGGGCTCTGCCTGAGAAGACCCATCACAAGTCCTGCACCTGCAAGGGGCTCTGCCTGAGAAGGCCCATCACAAGTCCTGCACCTGCAAGGGGCTCTGCATGAGAAGGCCCATCACAAGTCCTGCACCTGCAAGGGGCTCTGCATGAGAAGGCCCATCACAAGTCCTGCACCTGCAAGGGGCTCTGCCTGAGAAGACCCATCACAAGTCCTGCACCTGCAAGGGGCTCTGCCTGAGAAGGCCCATCACAAGTCCTGCACCTGCAAGGGGCTCTGCATGAGAAGGCCCATCACAAGTCCTGCACCTGCAAGGGGCTCTGCATGAGAAGGCCCATCACAAGTCCTGCACCTGCAATGTGCTATGCCTGAGAAGGCCCATCACAAGTCCTGCACCTGCAAGGGGCTCTGCATGAGAAGGCCCATCACATGTCCTGCACCTCCAATGTTCTATGCCTGAGAAGGCCCATCACAAGTCCTGCACCTGCAAGGGGCTCTGCCTGAGAAGACCCATCACAAGTCCTGCACCTGCAAGGGGCTCTGCCTGAGAAGGCCCATCACAAGTCCTGCACCTGCAAGGGGCTCTGCCTGAGAAGGCCCATCACAAGTCCTGCACCTCCAATGTGCTATGCCTGAGAAGGCCCATCACAAGTCCTGCACCTGCAAGGGGCTCTGCCTGAGAAGACCCATCACAAGTCCTGCACCTCCAATGTGCTATGCCTGAGAAGGCCCATCACAAGTCCTGCACCTGCAAGGGGCTCTGCCTGAGAAGACCCATCACAAGTCCTGCACCTGCAAGGGGCTCTGCCTGAGAAGGCCCATCACAAGTCCTGCACCTCCAATGTGCTATGCCTGAGAAGGCCCATCACAAGTCCTGCACCTGCAAGGGGCTCTGCATGAGAAGACCCATCACAGGTCCTGCACCTGCAAGGGGCTCTGCATGAGAAGGCCCATCACAAGTCCTGCACCTGCAAGGGGCTCTGCATGAGAAGGCCCATCACAAGTCCTGCACCTGCAATGTGCTATGCCTGAGAAGGCCCATCACAAGTCCTGCACCTGCAAGGGGCTCTGCATGAGAAGGCCCATCACATGTCCTGCACCTCCAATGTGCTATGCCTGAGAAGGCCCATCACAAGTCCTGCACCTCCAATGTGCTATGCCTGAGAAGGCCCATCTCAAGTCCTGCACCTGCAAGGGGCTCTGCATGTACAGGCCCATCACAGTAATGCGTCTCCAATGTGCTCTGCATGAGAAGGTCCGTCATAGCTCCTGCATCTATATTCTATAATACATGGTATTCGCATGGGAAGACCCATCACAAGTCCTAGGCCTACAATGGACTTTGCCTGATGAATTCTATTGCAGCTCACGCATCACCATTCCGCTGTGACTGAAACAGTCCATGAATGTTCCCGTGATCCAGGAGATCCCACTCCATGTAATGCTCTAAAAGTGGATCTCCCACAAGGGACACATCATCCAGGGATTTAGGGCAGGGTGACCAGATGTCCCGGCTTTGACGGGACGGTCCAGGTATATACACCTTGGTCGCGGCCTCCAGAGAGTTTTAAAAACCTGTCCCGGTTTTGGAGGGACGGGTGGCTGCGGTCCAGGTTTTTGACGGAAACCAATTAGGAAATTATTAAATCGGCCCAAAGCTGCACTTCCTGCTCGCGTGAATGATTTTCACACACCCACTTCCTCCCCCATGCCCTCCCTGGCCGCTCTCCTCCAATGAGAGTTGTGTGCCTGTTAACACATCCCTGTAGCGGGCCACCGGCATAGAAGTTGGACTACAGTTGTATCAGGTCCTGTTTGTGTTTACTGTAGTACTACTTTTATGCTTATTGCCTGTTCCGTCTGGAATTATGAATGGGAAATGGTATTAACAGCAGGCGATCCCAGCTGGTATTGTGCTTCCAAGGTCATCCCCCACTTGGTCTCCAGCTTTTCTTCACGTTCACATCATCAAAACTGTCACGTAGTCCACGATGGCCTCCCCCGACTCTTTCTATCTGTTCTCTGCCCACAGTACCATTTCCTCGTCAGTCGGTTGGTTTCAAGCTTTAATTCGAAATGTAATGCATGTTGTTGGCTTTTTAGCCGGTTCCTCAAGACGCAACACACCCCTTTCTGCCACCACCCTAACATCTGCCCTGATATCTCTCCAGTACCCACAGACCAGGAGAGTTATTGGCAGATCTCTGGAGGCGCCATCCATTTGCAAGCCGCCCCTAAAGGCTGCGTCAAACCCTTCATCTCGCGAGATAATGTAAGAGCGGGAAAGTGTGTGCTGCAGTGCATAGCCTTGAGTGAGTGTGCGAGCTGACATCTCTAAAGGCGATTTACTGCCTTTATCAAATAGTAAGTTATTAGCCAGTATATAAACATAAAGAGGAGCGTTCTATCTCCAGCCCCCTTCCTCCTCTCCCTGAAGGCAAGTAATGAAGACTATTGATTGCAGCATAATTGCACAGTATAAATGGCGGCAGTGGCATAATGGATGCATAGCATCTCCGCTGCTGTGTGGCTAACAACATCAATTCTCCTGGAAGCCTTTGACGGCGGGTGCTACCGAAATAAAGAGATGTAAAAAAATACGCCAGGCCGTGCGCTGCGTCTTGTTAGTCGGCTCACCGATGGCCGATCAATAGCGGTCATTGTTGGCTTCAGGAAGGCGGTGCAGGCCTCTTATCGATCAGGTGCAAGCTATGGATTAGAACAAAAGGAGTCTTTGGGGTCTAGGGCCTGAATAGGCATTCGGTGGCCACCAACAAGCCCGCCATGAAAGTTAGCGTTTGCACCGGTGTGGAACCAGTCAGCTGCTTGTCCTCATCTTTGGATGAGCGGGCAACTCTACTGGTCTGCGATGGGTTCCTCGGAGAGCCATTGCCAGTCTCAGGTGGCCCTGCACAGGGGTCATGCATGTCCACGCTTCCATCTATCACATGCATGCAAAGAAAGACGTGGGGGGACTCCTGATTCTGAAAGCGGTATTGGACCAACTCAAATGAATGTGCTAAAATGTACCGCAGTGCACTCACGTCTCTCATCCCATATAGCACTCCTGCTATAGGGTCCAGATGAAGCGAGGCAGAGCTTGGCACGCATTGATCCACGGCCCCATGAAAGGACATGGACCAGGCATTGCATGGACCAGGCCATGGGCAAAAAAAAAAAAAAATATATATATATATATATATATATATATATATATATATATATATATATATATATATATATATATATATATATAATGTTTAAAAACGAGTTTTCCGAATGACATACTGGCTTTCACTTCATGGGAGGGAAAGCGCGGTAGTTTCGTTCATGCCGCAGGACTAGGCCCACTTTTCGCTCTACATGTGGCACAGTGTTTGCATGGTACAGCTTGTCTGGTCGTAGCACTACCTGGGGAGAGAAAGAAACAAGGCGAAGTCACGTGAAATTGATGTCTTTTCGCCATTTTGTGAGATTTTGGATGTTCCGATGCGTGGGAACCTGTACAGAGGAAGCCCTCCCTCCAGACTTCGCCCTCCTTCCACAAGGGACTGCTGCTAGAATCTTTTGTTATGATGGAAGGCATGTTGCCAAGACATCATGAAAGGGGCTGAACCGTGATGTTAAATAAGTATCGCAACAGCCCCCACATTTAATGCTGCAATGTGGCCCTGCGGCAGCTGAAGCAGATGGAATGCCTCATGTGGAACTTCAATAGAATCAGTAGTTACGCTTGAGAAACTCCCCTTTAAATCTCCCCCCTTGAGTGAGCATAGAGCGGGTATTCAGGTGCCAGCCCATGAAGCTTCAATTTAACTGCAGGAGTGGGCGGAGCCTAGGATGATTTCTTATGGGGATTCAGGACCAACATACACGCCCTTAGCACTTCTGCAACCTCAAGCAAAGCCTTTCAATGTGTGCACCGTGTCCTCTATGAAGGTCCCTGAGGGGGTCACAGTTGCCCCAACTCCGGGTCAAGCTTGAGAGGTTGAAGATCAGGAAGTGGGGTGGCTGCTGCAAGCCACGTCCTTGTAGCCAAGAACTTTCCATGCCTAGCAACTCACCCGCTCTTTGCAGGTGACGCCCGCAATAGAGTCAGTCCCCAAGCCCCCCACCCCCGCCAATCCCCTTGCAGGCCCATCGGTATTAACGTCGGGGACATCGCAAGACTGGAAGCTTCCATTTCACCCACATTTCCATTTCCAAAGGCTGGCAGACATGACTTTGAGCGCGCGCGCAGATCCCACGGGAGCTTAACAAACAGAATGAAGAGCTGGAGACAGGTCCCTGTTTAAAAACTGTTTCTATGATGAAATTCCCTTCAAGGTGATGGGAAGAGCTGGCGGTGAAACTAAATTCGAGTATTGAAAGGGGCAAACACCTTTCAGATGGTGTTTTCTGAATGTGAAATGAGGGTCGGCTGCTTTTTCAAGTCATGCATTTCATTTTGGCTGCCAGAGTTTTCAGCTTTCGGGGTCCCGCATGTTTCCTTTGTTCCCCTTGCCTGCTTTGCATTCAGTGTGCCCGAGACGCCGGCTATTAGTGCAGGCGGCATTAAAGTATGCAGAACGCAGCCCCTCCTCAATATAGTTTCGACGCCCAATTACCAGCATCGGGGAACGCGAGGTGACGTCTTTACTGGTAAAAGGGTGGATTTTCATAGGAGCGTAGACTCCGCGCGCGCGCGCACACATCTCTGTTACGCGTAGCAGGCTGGGGGCGTGGCTGCGATGCTGCAGGTTC
Source organism: Ambystoma mexicanum (assembly GCF_040938575.1). NCBI lineage: Eukaryota > Metazoa > Chordata > Amphibia > Caudata > Ambystomatidae > Ambystoma > Ambystoma mexicanum. Next base: position 1,704,867,891 of record NC_090932.1, on the reverse strand, counting down.
TGCTATTACATGTGATGCAGCCTGGATGAGGGGGAAGAGGTGAATTTCTATAATTAGTGAGGTAATTACACTTCTGGAGCAGCCGGACTGATGTAGGGTCCTATGACACCTGGACCCTATGTCCACACAATATACGAGGTAAAGTTGGAGAGGACTATCCAGCTAGCTCTGGCGCTCTCATTGAGGCTCCTGGTTGTTAGGCAGAAACCTGTGCAGTTCCCTCTGGGACCACTGCAAAAGATTTAGGCCTACAGGTGTTTGGCAGTAAACCCACTTGGTAGCAGGCTGTACCACCCAGGTTTACCTGGTAGCTGTGGCTGAGCAGTCAGACTTCCCTCAAGAAGAGTTAAGCAGTATGTGGAGTATACAATATAGGGCAATTCTTCACAGTAAGACAAGCAAACACGCAACGAGGCTCAGTGTAAAGATATTAAGGTATTTATTTATAACGGAACATCTATGGAAAACACTATGGCACTATCACGGCAAACACTTCAATCACAATTACTCTACAAAGAAGAAACGATCAATCCCCCTAACAATATTTCGACAAGTCTAGGTTCTTCCAGCATCACTTATTTACAGACAGAGGTGTATGCCTCAACCTAGATGGCACTCTAATATTAGTTAGGACGGGAGAGAAAAATAAGCAGGTTACGAAATCAACACAGTTCAATACTTCACGGGTAAAATGCAAGGCAAGAAGGCAAGAACCAAATTAGAGCATAAAGTTCAGAGGCCAGGCCCACTCGGAGAGAGGCAAGGCGATATGTCCCAAAAAGTCTCTTAGTGGAAATGCATTCGAGTCTTTATAGCAAATTGTTATTGGAAGATTGAACCAGTTCATAACAATACGTGAGAAAGCTTGGAGGCGACCCAACGGAAAGGAGAGGATTAAGACACCTCACTCGAACCGATCGAAAGGGAAGCCAGGCGGACACAGTACCTTGTTTTGTGGAGATACAGCTCTTCGGGGGCAGTTGTTCCTGGTGGTGGATGCACGTCGGGTCTTTGCCAAGAGTAGAGATGATCTTGTCGTCGAAGAAAAGTGAAGTCCGGTGCACCACCAGGGAAGAGACCAGCCGCGGAGTGCTCCGTCACAAGACACCACCTTTTGTTCGCGGTACAGGGGTAGTGGCTATCCGGTTGCTGAGGTGCTCTGCACGGGCAATTCGACCACTGCGTCCTGAGGCAAAGAAAAAGCAAAGGGGACTGGTTGTTCCCACCAGTCAGGGGAAGAGACTCTCCAGCAGGGAAATCTCCTCTGTCGTCGGGAAGTGGTGAGTCGGTTCCGCAGGGCTCCACCGGGAGTGTCGTCGTGCAGGTCGGGTCAGCTTTACCCTCGTCGGATTCTTAGGTCCTGTGGCGACTTCTGAAGATCCAGTCCCAAAAGCCCTGCTTTTATGCAGAAAACCCCCATTCATTCAGCCTAGCTGTCAATCAAAACACGCTAAGTGGTGAGCGGGGAGGCTCACCACTTGGGCCAATCACACCAGAGTGCGACCGGAGTTGGCAAGGCAACTCGGTCCAGGGTGACTAAACCCCCTCCCACACCCCTGTGGTAACCCAGACAGAATGGCACCACTTTGGAGGGTCTCTGTACAGAGGCCCGCCAAAAGTGGAACAAAGGGCTCAACCTTTGGTTTAGGAGTCACAGAGACGAACAGAGACGCCATTTTAAAACCGAGTTCTGGCAGAAAATACCATCCGGTAAACTTATTTAAGATAAGTAAACTGATGGTATGTTAGAGATTAACGAGGAAAAGTATCAATCTCCAACAATGGGACGAATCCCATAGGGTTATGTTCGGGGTCGAGCATAACAAGTAGTTTCCACTGCCACCAGCCGAAACTCGAAGAGGGGGGATGGGACAGTGCCCCCTTGAGTAACAGATCTAGGAGTAATCGAATTACCCCTACTAGCACGTCCACAATAAGATGGTTTGTACTAGTTCTGTTAGTAAATTTAGGTCTAGTAAAGCCAATGGTGACTTTACATGCCCGGGGAGACAGTAGTCAGTCCCCGGGTATGGAGTCTATGGTGGAGGTTCGCTAGGACGCCCCAGTGTTACGGCACGTAGGGTGCGGTGTAACACACATAGAAAAACATATGAGACCCTATGGAGTAAATGACCCCATAGCCCATAGAACACATTGACATTCAAAGGAATTACACACATTCATGTCCAAGAGTGGGAGGAAAAGAGTCTCACTCTTGGCAGGATGGAAAAAAACAAACTCCAGAAATCCAGCAAAGCTGCTGGGGGACTCACTAGGTTAGGAAATTCAGCCTAAACAGAGAATTCTCCCTAACACTCGCCCCCCCCAGACTAAGGGACAGGAGGATTTAATCCACTCCTGGATGAATCTCATACCTCTAGTCGATGACATACATCCTAGAGAGACCATCAGCATTTTGGTGGTGACATCCTGACCTGTGCTCAATGGTGAAATCAAACCCTTGCAGGCAGATCGACCATCTCAATAGTTTTGGGTTTTCCCCTTTCATTTGCATTAACCATCTCAAGGGTTGGTGGTAATCTGAATGACAAAAGTAGAACCATACAAGTACGGCCTAAACTTCTTCAGAGCCCACACGATAGCAAAGCACTCTCTTTCGATTGTTGCCCACCTTGTTTCAGGATCCTTCAGCTTGCGGCTCATGAAGCAAACGGGGTGCTCCCTACCTTTCCCATCCAGTTGACTGAGTACGGCACCTATCCCTACATTTGAAGCATCTGTCTGCACAATGAAGTGTTGGCCGTAATCAGGAGCTCTGAGTACTGGGGCTTGGCAAAGAGCCTTTTTCAGGTTTTCAAAAGCCTGATTGCACTCCTCGTTCCATTTAACCTTTTTAGGAAATGTGGGCGAGGAGATGACATTCAGTCGAGAAGCTATGGTCCCATAGTTCTCTATGAAATTCCTGTATTACCCAGTGAGGCCTAGGAAGGCTCTCACTTGGATTTGAGTAGTAGGTGTTGTCCAATTTTGCACAGCTTCAATCTTACTGAGCAAAGGCCTTATTTCTCCACCTCCTACCTCATGTCCAAGATAGACTACCTTACTCTGTCCAATTTGGCATTTACTCACCTTTATGGTCAGATTGGCTCGTCCAAGAGCCTGCAAAACATCTCTCAGGTGGGTTACATGTTCTTCCCAGGAATTGCTGAACACTGCGATGTCATCCAAGTATGCCATGCAGAAGTCCTCCATCCCATTCAGAACCTGGTTTACCATCCGTTGAAACGTAGCAGGTGCATTCTTCAATCCGAAAGGCATTACCTTAAACTGGTATAAGCCAACGGGGGTAGAAAATGCAGTTTTCTCCTTGGCATGGTCTGTCAGGGCTATTTGCCAATAGCCTGACGTCAAGTCAAATGTGCTGAGGAACTTGGCGGCGCCAAGTTTATCCACCAACTCATCTGTTCTTGGCAAAGGGTGGGCATTAGTCCTGGTGACTGCATTAAGAGCTCTATAATCCACGCAGAATCTAAGCTCTTTTAGATCCGGCCTTTGGTACTAACACAACTGGGCTAGACCATGGACTAGTAGAGGGCTCTATTACCTCGAGATCAAGCATCTTGCTGACCTCACCTTTGATGTGGGTTCGTACGTTTTCTGTATCCTCTGCTTTTGACTGGCAGACAGTCACCAGTGAGTATGTCGTGCTGGCCCCAAGGGGTCAAGCCTGGCGAAAGCGAGAACAGAGAGGCAAACTGATTCAACATGGATTTGCACTCTTCTTGTTGCTCGGGTGTCAGATTGGAGGAGAGATTTACTCCTTCAATTTTTTCGTCTAAAGGTAAGCCTCTGAGGAGATCAGGAAGAGCTTCACTCTCTTCTTCTTCCTCGGATGATGCTAGAAGCAACGCTCCTACATCGGGTCTTGAGACATACGCTTTGAGTCAGTTGGTGTGAAAGACTGTCGGAGCCTCCTTGGGATTGCCCAAGTCCACCAGATAGTTGACCTCTCCGAGTTTACCCACAACTCTGAAGGGTCCCATCCACTTATCTTGCAAGGCCCTCTGCCTTGTTGGGATCATAACGAGAACGAGCTGGTCTTGAGCGAACTCAACCATGTTAGCCTTTTGATCGTGCCAGTGCTTGACCAATGCTTGTCCAGCTTTCAAGTTATAGCTTGCTTCCGTCATCATGTGCGACATTCTCCTCCGGAGACCTATCACATAGTCAGTCACTCTGACTGGCTTGGGGGAAGGAGCACTCTCCAACCCCTCCTTAATCAGGGCCAATGGACCTCTGACGGGATGACCATAGAGAAGTTCGAAGGGAGAATTACCTACTCCCTCCTGAGGGACTTCTCTATAAGCAAAGAGAAGGCATGGCAGTAGATGGTCCCACTTACGCTTAAGGGGTTCCTCTAAAGCACCTATCATGCTCTTCATGGTTCGGTTGAACCGTTCTACCAACCCATTTGTTTGTGGGTGGTAAGCTGTTGAGAACTTGTAAGTAACTCCACAGGTTTTCCACATGGCTTTCATGTAGTGGGACATAAAGTTTGACCCCCTGTCAGAGATTACTTCCTTAGGAAACCCGACCCTAGTAGAAATACCAAGGAGGGCCTTAGCCACAGCCGGAGCTGTAACAGTCCTCATAGGAATTGCCTCAGGATACCTAGTAGCATGGTCTACTACAACAAGTATAAACCTGTTGCCTGAGGAGGTTGGAGGATCAAGGGGACCAACAATGTCAATCCCTACTCTCTCAAACGGGACTCCCAGAACTGGGAGAGGCACTAAAGGTGCCACATTCTTGGAGCCAACGTTACCAGAGGTCTGGCAGGTGCTGCAGATCCTGCAGTGTTTTTCTACTTCGGCCCCCATCTTCGGCCAACAGAAGTAGAGAGAGAGCCTTTCCTTAGTCTTCTTGAAACTCAAGTGATCAGCCAAAGGAATCTCGTGGGCTAACTGCAAGAACTGTGGTCTGTTCTCTTGGGGTACTACAAATCGTTTGTAGTCTCCAGGTGCAGACTCGGTCGGTTCACTGTAGAAGAGGCCATCTTCCCAGTGCAACCTGTATTTCCCAGGCTCTTGACCTTCAGCCTGAGCTTCTGCCTGGTGGCGAAGACCTTCCAGAGTTGGACATTCTCTCTGTCCCTTACTGAAGTCTGCCCTGCTGGGTCCACCTTCTGCCAGTAAAGACTGCAGCTCAGGATGGTAAACAGGATCCAGATCTCCAATGAGTTTCTGGCCTTCCATTAGCTCTTCCTCAGAGTCTAATTCTACCACACAGGGTTGTACCTCCCTCTCAGCCTCAGCTGGAGGTGGAGTTATGGGTGTAACTTTGGACAACCGTGGGGAAGTCCGTGTTGGCTGCACTGAAATGCTGGCTGCTGGTTTCGGGATAGAAGTCTTAGGTTTCCCTTTCGCTTCTGATTTCTTGGAGACAGCTGCCGACAATTCCAGTGGAGCAGGAGTGATCTCTTTCTTCATCATCTCCTGGAGAGTACCGCGCATGGTCCTCTCTCTTGCAGGTCTGGTTAGCTCCTGTAACCATTTACTAGGAGGTCTGGGAGTATGCAATACAACTCTGAGAGTTTTCAAATCGTTACCCAACAGTACGCGTCCTGGTACCTCACTCTGTATGCTAACAGGTATCTTCACAGTCATGTTGTTACACTGGATGAGAACTGGTAGTTGGGGAAGCATCTGCACAGGCCCTCCAGCTAACTTGGTGAGGCGTTTGGGTGCCTTAGCAACATCCTCGGCCTGAAAAAATGATTTATCCACCACAGTTATGCTGGCCCCAGTGTCCCTAATGGCAGGAGTCTCCTGACCATTCACCTGGACACTGTCCTTATAATACTCTTTAGTATTATTGGGGATAGAATTATAGACATCTAAATTCTGTTGTTCCCACAACCCCAGAGATACTAAAGAAACGCTGGCTGAGACTCCCATGGGTTCGTCAGCTAGCAGTAGAAAGTTTCCACTTGCCATTTGGACTTCCTCCTCTGGAGCGAAGGTTAAGGAGACAAGCTGGACCCCTGAAGGTTTACCCTTACATCTGGGATCTCCTTTCACGTGGTCAGTCGAGCCACAAACAAAGCATTTACCGAATGCTTTTTGGAATGGTGGCTTGTTCTGACCTCCTTCCGGTTTGGCACCAGAAGACACACTATGCTGCTGTGGTTTTCCCGGGGGCTTACCCTTCTGGTTTTGTTTGGGGCCCTCTTTGGAATTTGATTTATTCGAATTCTCTTTTGAGTCTTTTTTAGGCAGTTTTCCCTCATCCTTTTTCTGAGTTGCCCCAGAATCCTTGTGAGTAGCCCTGTTGGCAACCCACAAGTCAGCAGCCTTAGCTAGCTTCCGGGAATCCAATTCCTTCGAATCAGCCAAGTGCTGTCTAAGCTCAGGAGAACAGGCATCATAAATAGACTCCAACATAAAAAGATTCTTCATACCCTCATAAGTGTTCACTTTGTAACCCTTAATCCATCCCCCTAAGTTTTTCAACCCTTCACTCACCCAGGTAGCCGAAGGGGTACCATCATGCTTTTTGAGGGCTCTAAACCTCTTAAGATACTGGGAAGGGGTCTTCCCGAATCTAGCTATCAAAGCTAGTTTCACACTTTCGTAATCCGTCTTATCCGCCTCCCCCAACTCCATTACCACATCAGTCGCAACATGAGGGAGCCTAGAGAACAACCAGGGAAGTAAATCATTCCCGTTGATGTCCTGGAGCCCATGATTGTACTCAAACAGTTTTAACCAATCCAACACATCCAATCTCGGTTCATACATACCCACTAATTCCTTCGGCATCCGGGGTCTTTTGGGACTGGAGCTCCTAGAGGAACCAGAGGAGATAGAAGCATTTTCTATAGACAACTTTTTCATCTCTAACTCGTGATTAAGTTCTATTTCTCTGAGTCTTAACTCAGCTTGCTTCTGTTCAGCCTGGGCATTCATCCGTCTGAACTCGAGCTCTTGGTTTCGTTCAGATTGAGCCAAGAACCGTTTGTATTCTAATTCGAGCTTCATTTTTTCAAGTTCAAAATAAGCAGGGTTACATGTGGGACCTGGTATGGGCCCCGTAGGCACAGCTGGTAAGGCAGGTAGAGGAGCAGGGGAGACAGTTTCGTTAGCCTCTCCGTCCTCGTCAGCCTCTTCATCGCTATCATCAGAATTACGATTTAGATCAACACCATCACTGTTATCTACAGTTGCTGGAGAACTTGGTTCCTCTGAACCAGTACCCAGACTTTGGTTCGCCAGCAATCTCTCTATTAGTTCTAACTTCTTGCCTCTTACAGACAGATTCTCTTGCCTACAGAGAGCTTGCAAACTCTCAGTATTTTCACCTGACAAGGATTCTCGACTGTAAGTTTCCATCGTAGACATGTTTTTGAAAGTTGCTTTTTAGTACTAAGCTTCGTGGTTACTTATCCTAAAGAGTCTAAAAGCACTCTAAACTGTACACTCGATACAAATCCCTCCCACCGCTGCCACCAGTGTTAGGCGGAAACCTGTGCAGTTCCCTCTGGGACCATTGCAAAAGATTTAGGACTACAGGTGTTTGGCAGTAAACCCACTTGGTAGCAGTCTGTACCACACAGATTCACTTGGTAGCTGTGGCTGAGCAGTCAGACTTCCCTCAAGAAGAGTTAAGCAGTATGTGGAGTATACAATATAGGGCAATTCTTCACAGTAAGACAAGCAAACACGCAACGAGGCTCAGTGTGAAGATATTAAGGTATTTATTTATAACGGAACATCTATGGAAAACACTATGGCACTATCACAGCAAACACTTCAATCACAATTACTCTACTAAGAAGAAACGATCAATCCCCCTAACAATATTTCGACAAGTCTAGGTTCTACCAGCATCACTTATTTACAGACAGAGGTGTACGCCTCAACCTAGCTGGCACTCTAATATTAGTTAGGACGGGAGAGAAAAATAAGCAGGTTACGAAATCAACACAGTTCAATACTTCACGGGTAAAATGCAAGGCAAGAAGGCAAGAACCAAATTAGAGCATAAAGTTCAGAGGCCAGGCCCACTCGGAGAGAGGCAAGGCGATATGTCCCAAAAAGTCTCTTAGTGGAAATGCGTTCGAGTCTTTATAGCAAATTGTTATCGGCAGATTGAACCAGTTCAGAACAATACGTGAGAAAGCTTGGAGGCGACCCAACGGAAAGGAGAGGATTAAGACACCTCACTCGAACCGATCGAAAGGGAAGCCAGGCGGACACGGTACCTTGTTTTGTGGAGAGACAGCTCCAGCGGGGGCAGTTGTTCCTGGTGGTGGATGCACGTCGGGTCTTTGCCAAGAGTAGAGATGATCTCGTCGTCGAAGAAAAGTGAAGTCCGGTGCACCACCAGGGAAGAGACCAGCCATGGAGTGCTCCGTCACAAGGCACCACCTTTTGGTTGCGGTACAGGGGTAGTGGCTATCCGGTTGGCGAGGTGCTCTGCACGGGCAATTCGACCACTGCGTCCTGAGGCGAAGAAAAAGCAAAGGGGACTGGTTGTTCCCACCAGTCAGGGGAAGAGACTCTCCGGCAGGGAGATCTCCTCTGTCGTCGGGAAGTGGTGAGTCGGTTCCACAGGGCTCCACCGGGAGTGTCGTCGTGCAGGTCGGCTCAGCGTTACCCTCGTCGGATTCTTAGGTCCTGTGGCGACTTCTGAAGATCCAGTCCCAAAAGCCCTGCTTTTATGCAGAAAACCCCCATTCATTCAGCCTAGCTGTCAATCAACACACGCTAAGTGGTGAGCGGGGAGGCTCACCACTTGGGCCAATCACACCAGAGTGCGACCGGAGTTGGCAAGGCAACTCGGTCCAGGGTGCCTAAACCCCCTCCCACACCCCTGTGGTAACCCAGACAGAATGGCACCACTTTGGAGGGTCTCTGTACAGAGGCCCGCCAAAAGTGGAACAAATGGCTCAACCTTTGGTTTAGGAGTCACAGAGACGAACACAGACGCCATTTTAAAAACCGAGTTCTGGCAGAAAATACCATCCGGAAAAATTATTTAAGATAAGTAAACTGATGGTATGTTAGAGATTAACGAGGAAAAGTATCAATCTCCAACAATGGGACGAATCCCATAGGGTTATGTTCGGGGTCGAGCATAACAAGTAGTTTCCACTGCCACTAGCCAAAACTCGACGAGGGGGGACGGGACAGTGCCCCCTCGAGTAGCAGATCTAGGAGTAACCCAATTACCCCTACTAGCACGTCCACAATAAGATGGTTTGTACTAGTTCTGTTAGTAAATTTAGGTCTAGTAAAGCCAATGGTGACTTTACATGCCCGGGGAGACAGTAGTCAGTCCCCGGGTATGGAGTCTATGGTGGAGGTCCGCTAGGACGCCCCAGTGTTACGGCACGTAGGGTGCGGTGTAACACACATAGAAAAACATGTGAGACCCTATGGAGTAAAAGACCCCATAACCCATAGAACACATTGACATTCAAAGGAATTACACACATTCATGTCCAAGAGTGGGAGGAAAAGAGTCTCACTCTTGGCAGGATGGAAAAAAAACAAACTCCAGAAATCCAGCAAAGCATCTGGGGGACTCACTAGGTTAGGAAATTCAGCCTAAACAGAGAACTCTCCCTAACACTTATCCAACTGGTCAGCCAGGTAATTCCCATTCTTATCTGTCCTTTCCATTCCAGAATTACCTCTTATCTTCTTCCAATAGATGATCATCGCATTAGAGGTCACCAGATCATCAATTAACTGGATCAGTTTGCCATGTGTTAAGGGTTTGTGGATGCCTTGATCCTTCCAGTTAATCAAGTGCTCCACAAACCCATTCCTGATATAATCGAAGTCAGTGATTGTGACCAGTTCATTGAGTTGGTGGTACGCAGCAATAAGGTTGGCTTGATAAACAGCCATCAACTTTGCCACCTGACTACTTCGGAGTCCTATTTTGTAACCAGCAGATGGGTCTGGGGTATCATTCACCCAGGCGTTACCAATGCCAGCCAATATTTCTTTTCACTGTTATTACCAACATTATAGGAGCACCCATCCATAAAATTTGGGTATCTCCTGACATGTGACCTTGTTTAGGGAAGTTAAATACGCCTGCATATAGTTGTAGGTCAGTAGACATTCGTCCTCAAAACAGCTTTCTTGAGCACAATCATGCAAGTCTGCCAATCCTTGTGCTAGAGGACTCTTCTTGTTTTTGCCATATCTGACCTAAACAGGAAAGGCTTGCATGGACAGAACCCAGGAAGTAATTCTGAAATTACAGACATTCCCCACCTGGATTCTTACACTTTGTAAATATTGTAAGGGTTGGTGAGGAGTCTCGAAAATGATGAGCTCACAAGAGGTGTAGACAGGGTAGGACCTGAGCATCTAAGACCCACCAAAAATCTGTAAATGCCCATTCAGCAGTACTGCGTGGGCATTTACAAATGTTTATGTCACTACAATGAGTCCAACTACATTAACTTCAGGCCCCACTTGTTGGACAATATTGGCTACGCCTCTGGTGCTCCCCCTGGATGAATGGGTGGTCATTTTTCAACACCCACACCATTGAAGTCTAGGAAGTAATTCTGAAATTACTGATGTTCCCCGCCCAGATTCTTTCACTTTGTAAATATTGCAAGGTTTGGTGAGAATTCTCGATGATGATGTGCTCGCCTGGATGAATGGGCATCATTTTTTACACACTGAGGAGTACCTTTTTCACAGTCATTACATTTTTCCTCCACAGAGGACACAGCTTTGCTCTCGTACGAGATGACTTTGATGACCTTGCCGTGCTTTTGGTACAACACTTCTGCTAGGCAGGTATCTTGGAATCCTGTCTCTAAGAAGAACTCCTTATTCTTGATGGGGTAAGCCAAACAAGCAGCTTGGGAAAGGCTTATTTTCAGTTGTTTAACTGCCTCAAATTGTTCTGAACCCACTCCCACTTGACTCCAACCTTTAATAAATGGACCACAGGTCGAGTGACTTCAGCGTAGTCTTCAATGAACGTTTGACTATAATTAGTGAGTCCATGAAGGTTCTTAATTCTTGCAGAGTAGTAGGGTTTTTAATTCTACTTTCTTCGCATGGGGATTAAGACCGTCAGGGGTGATTTTGTGCACTAAGAACTTCACTAGGGTCTTACACCACTGTGCCTTCTGAAAGGACAGTTTTGTTCTGACTTTCAGCAACTGTCTCAGAACATAACAGATTTCTGCTTTAGGTTCCTCCACAGTTGACTTCATGATCAGAACATCATCTACATAGCAAAACAAAAGAGTTGATGGCTGGAAGGTTTAGAATAAATCTTGACCTCTGGCATTGCTCTGGGCAACCCTCCAGACCATCGTTCTTCGCCTGCCAAGCCATTACAAAAGGGGAAAAACCATATGCAAATCAGGCTTGGTCCCACCCCCAAAGGGGTAGTCCAGCCCGAACTGCTAGGTCACATCCCTTTTGCACGAGACCACAAGCATCCCCAGACATGTTTCAGCCTTGTTGGGCGTCATCAGTGAGGAGTAGCTTGGGTCTCTAGGCCCAGCAGGCAAGGGACCCACGTCTGGGCATACCCTTCCCACTCGGGGTGACAATAGCAAAACAAAAGAGTTGATGGCTGGAAGGTTTAGAATAAATCTTGACCTCTGGCATTGCTCTGGGCAACCCTCCAGACCATCGTTCTTTGCCTGCCAAGCCATTACAAAAGGGGAAAAACCATATGCAAATCAGGCTTGGTCCCACCCCCAAAGGGGTAGTCCAGCCCGAACTGCTAGGTCACATCCCTTTTGCACGAGACCACAAGCATCCCCAGACATGTTTCAGCCTTGTTGGGCGTCATCAGTGAGGAGTAGCTTGGGTCTCTAGGCCCAGCAGGCAAGGGACCCACGTCTGGGCATACCCTTCCCACTCGGGGTGACAATAGCAAAACAAAAGACCTGTGGAAGGTATTATTGTAAGTAAATTCCGCCAACCACAGGGCCTGCACCCAAAAGTCCTTACAATCTCCCAGATAACCTCTCAAATATTGTTCTAAAGTCTAATTAACTCTCTCAGTCTGACCATCGGTTTGGGGATGGTAACTGGTGGACAGAGCACAGTTCATTCCCAGCATCTTACAGAAAGCACGCCAAAACCTGGATGTAAACTGTGAGCCTCTATCCGAAACAATACTCTTTGGTAGCCCATGAACCCTAACAACATGTTGTAAGAACAACTCTGCTAACTTGCCTGCCCCGGGAATACCAATACATGGAACAAAATGAGCCTGTTTGGACAAAAAGCCACCATTACCCAAATGGTATCAAACTGGTTATCTGGTGGCAAATCAGTTATAAAATCCATGGAAATGTGAGTCCATACTTTTTCTGGTGTAGGCAATGGCTGTAAGTAACCTCTCTTTTTAACATGATCAGCCTTGTTCCGTACACAATTTTCACACTGAAACAGATATTTTACCACATCCTGTCTTAATGTAGGCCACCAAAAATACTTCTCCAACATTTTTTGCATCTTTCTCTGACCTGCATGCCCCACCAACAAGGATCCATGGCACCAAAACAGTGCCTTTTCTTGCAATCTTTTAGTGGGCAAATACAAATGACCCTGGTGGTAGGGTAACCCATCTCGCACAGTACGTGCCGGATGACTGTCCTTCCACTGTTGCAATTGTCTAGAGGAGACAGCTTTCTTTATTTGGTCAATTAATTGTTTAGTGACTGCCCCAATGACTTTCTCCGGAGAAATAATGGTCTTAACTTCCCCTATTGTCTGGTCTATGTTTTGTTGCCGGGATAATGCATCTGCCTTCCCATTTTTACTCCCTGGTCTGAATGTCACCACAAAATCAAATTCATTAAAGTACTGGGATCATCGGAGCTGTCTTTGACTCAAGGTGTGCATGGTTTTGAAATACTGTAAGTTCTTATGATCAGTCACCACCACCACCTGATGTCTCGCTCCCAGTAAATAATGTCTCCATTCTAAGAATGCTGATCGAATGGCCAACACATCAGTGACTGAATAATTCTACTCACAACCAGTTAACTTCCTTGAAAAGAAGGCTACAGGATGGCATACTCCTTCCTCATCCTTCTGTGATAATATGGCTCCTATGGCGATGTTACTTGCATGCATCGGTCTCTACCTGAAACGGTTTTATCCGTGTTTGGGTGTCTCAATACCAGAGCCGTAGTAAAGGCTACTTTCAATTCTTTAAACACCCTTTCTGCCTCCGGGCTCCACACAAAACTCACTACCTTCTTCAGTAATTGTGTAATGGGTGTGACTATTTTAGAAAAATTACTAATAAAGCGTCTATAGAATTTGGCAAATCCCAAAAAAGATTGGATGTCTTTGATACATTATGGAGACGGCCAATGTTTGACTGCCTGCACCTTTTTTGGGTCAATGACCACACCAGATGGAGTCAAAACATACCCTAAAAACCCCACTTGTTTCACATGAAACGCACATTTCTCCAATTTTACACATAATTGGTGTTCACTGCCTGAACATGTTGTACATGTTGTTCGGGCGAATCTGAGTAGATCAAGATATCGTCAATATAAACAATAACAAAAATATCAATAAAGTCTCGCAATACTTCTTGCATAAAAAACTGAAAAGCTGCAGGGGCATTACACAAACCAACGGCATCACAAGGTACTCAAACAACCCAAATGTAGTCCGGAAAGCCATTTTCCACTCATCCCCCTTTTTCACTCTTATCAAATGATACGCTCCTCTTAAATCAAACTTGGTGTAAATCTGTGCAGACCTCACTTGATCCAACAACACTGAAATTAATGGCAAAGGAAACCTATTTTTTACCGTAACTCTATTTAGTGCCCAATAATCAATGCAGGTTTGTAAGGTGCCTTCCTTTTTTGGGACAAAAAATAAAGGCGAGGAGACCGGGGAAGTAGAATGCCGAATGAATCCTTTGGCCAGCATCTCATCTAGATATTCCCTTAGATATTTATTTTCGGTCTCTGTGAGAGCATATATTCTGCTACAGGGTAATTGTGCCCCTTCCTCCAGTTCAATTACACAATCATAGGGACGATGTGGAGGTAATCTTTCTGCTCCTCCCTTATCAAAGACTTTGGGAAATCCTCTATATTGGACTGGGGTGCCTACATCTACAGCTCCCACCATTTGTTCCGGGGATTCTCTTTCCACCAACCAAGATGCAGCTCCTACTTCTGGTAACATATGATTCTGACACTGCTGCCCCTCAAACCACACCATCTGTTTTGCCCAATCAATTCGAGGATTATGTTTTCTTAACCATGGCATGCCCAAAATTAACCCAAACTGAGATGCTGCAATTAAATCTAATGTAATCTCTTCTGTATGGCCTGATGCGCACACCATCTCCAGTTTCTTTGTTTGTTGCCGAATGGGTCCTGATGTCAAAGGCCATCCATCCACTGACTGTACTCCCTCCACCCTTTCCTTCTCCTGAATTGGCAATCCCCATTGTACCGCTAATGCAATGTCCACAAAACTGCCCGTTGCACCTGAATCTACTATGGCCCAGACCTCCTGTTAAGACACCGCAAAACACAGTGTCACAAATATATGCAAGTGATAAGTCTTATTACCAATTGTGTCAGCTACCCATCTAGGGAACCTTATTTCACTGGGGCCTGTCACCGGTGTTCCCACTACGGCCGGCCCGTCTCTTTTCTCGCTTCCTTCTTGCTTCTTTCACTTCCGCCCCTCTTTGTGGAGTGTTGGGACAGGTACGTATGAAATGTCCTGCCTGCCCACAGTACAAACACAAGTTGTTAGCTTTATGCTGCTCCTTTTCTGCTACCGATAGAGATCCTCTAATACTACCAATCTGCATGGGTTCCACTTCATTTCCTCTACCTCCCTTAAGCCTATCCAATCTCACAAAGGGTGCCACTTCCAGTTTTTTCTTGTCTCCCTTTCTCTCATTCATTCTGTGATCCAATCTTAACGCCAAATCAATCATAGCTGTACATGTCCCTGGTTGTGGTTCTACCTGAGCAATGGCATCCTTTAATTCTTCCTTCAAACCCTGATAAAATAGCACTGTCTGTTTTGCTACTGGCCACTCCGTCTCAATCACTAACCGATTAAACTGAGTCACATAAGTCATTAGATCTCGACTACCTTGTTTCAAGTTCAACAATTCTTTATCCTAGGCCAAAGATACCTCCCGCCAGTCAAATAATCTACCAAACTCTGCCAGGAACCCATCCCAATTATATAACAAAGGGTCATCCTTTTGAACTAGTGGCATGGCCCAAGCCGCCGTATCCCCCGTTAAATAGGAGATCACAAATGCAGTTCTAGTCTGTATTGTTTCAAATGCTGTAGGTTTACATAGAAAATGCAATCTGCATTGAGTCAAGAACATCATATATTTGCGAGGGTCCCCTGAAAAACGCTCAGGGGCTGCCAAATGTACACTGCTGGTTGCACAATTACTGTAGGACTCTGATTAGGAACTACTTCCCTGGGCCTGGCTGTAGATCCACTTGGCCCTTCCAAAGGGGTTTGTTGCGCCACTAAACCTTGTACTTGTGCTTTTAAAACGTCAGACTTTTGACGGGCATGTGTCAATTCTACTTGGATATCTTGTAAGGCCTTTAGCACATCGGCCAAAGGTGGAGGAGTCAACTCCATTTGGCTTGGGTGGTTGTAAGTATCCCAATATGGGGGTGGCTTATTATGTCAATACACACGTACAATGAGGGAGGAGAGGAATCGACACTCTCCCCCGAACCACAGAAGCCGAATGAATTCGACCCTCCCACCGTGGTTGGCACAGGTGCCTGAAGTAGTACACAGGACACCACGTGGCAGCCAGTGGGGGAAGAAGAGTTAGGGAGAGGTTGTGGATGGGGTGGGGGAAGTTAGGAAAACCGGGAAAAGGGTCAGGGCACCCTAAGTTGGATAGGTAGGGGGAAGCACTAAGAAAAAACCCTTCCTATCTGGTTCCTGTTTCTTAATACCTGAACATACTGTAGCCTAAACCAAGACACACCATAATACGTATGCCCTTGACTTAATAGAAAACATAGAGAAGCAAACATTCACATGTAGTAGCAAGCGGGATGAACACAGGACAAGGGAAATTTCCCCATAAATGAAGGACAAAACACATGGCCCGTAAGGCAAGCTTGCTGCAATACACAAACACGTAACTTCATGTCCTTGAATTTTAAACAGGCGCGATTATGCCCGCATAAGCACTCCGTGAAGTCCTTGCATCATATTAACAAACCAACTTTTAGCAACCAATTCAGACCTTCCGTGATTGCTAAGCACAAATCCAATGCGAGTGAAAGCAAGTACATAATGAGCCCCCACCCCGCAATGGCTTCAGCACTTATCTGATCTCCGAGGGCCCCTCGGGACACCTCAGAGTTTTTGTAGCACGGCGTGAGTCGCAGCCGGTCCGCCTGCTCTGCACTGTGCGAGCGAACACTGGCGGCTTCAATGGTCCATAGTGCGAAGCTTCATTGCAGCAATCAAAGGGACAAAGCTTCGCCCTCCGTGGCTCCGCGGCGCTCCGTCGACCTTCTCCTCGCACCAACCGCACCCAGATCATTAATAAGCCACACCTGATTTACGCGCTATTGCCCTTTATGCTGTTCACAATCACTGCAGCTGGCAACGTGCACATGACATACACCTGTGGCCGTGGTCTGAACTACAAGCCCCCCGTGATTTGCTGGGAATTGTAGTCTTGCCTCCATACTTGCCTTAAGAGTTTAAGAAACAAAACGTGTTACTCCTGTGTGCTTCCAGCCCTTATTCCTCACACAGATAGAGCTCTCGAATCATCAACAGAACTATCTGAGGAGATTCTAAAAGCCTTCCGCCAAGGGACAGATTAAGGAGACAGTATCAACTCCACTTATTGCATTTGTTGGTATTTTGTCCCTATTTCTTATACTGACCAGCATATAATATGTCCTCAGGACTGAAGCAAATCTGAGGAGTGGATTGGGAACTTACTTACTTTGAACACACACAGTAAAAGACTTACCGAGGTGTTAGTTTATTTGATTTTTCCCATAGTCTAGCAAAGGAACTGTATCCTGAGGTAAGAGACAACTCAGCATTCACAAGAGGGGGACATGTGTGGAACACCTGACACTCTTAAACACAGAACTTGAAAGACGCTATTGGTTAAGGGAATACAATAAAATTGACATTTGGTGAATGATCGAGATGGGGGTCCAGAACAGCAATCTGGTCCTACCACAGGAGGAGAGACAACCACACTTCTCTGGAAGTAAATGCTGCTGCATGACATAAAGGGGCATGATGCATTTGTGTATTATATTCATGATTGTTTTACTGTCAGAACTGCATTTTTATTGGTGTGCAAAGCGTTCCAATTTCAATGCACCCACCTAATGATGCACGCATGAAACCCACAAAAACACAGAGACCTTACATAGTCATTCCAGTCCCTAGAAGATCTGATGGAGGAGTGAATGAACTTGAAATGGATGTGATTAGTAATGATACACACACACACTTGTGGTAACAAACAAACAGAAAAGCCGGAGACTGGTTCGGCAAGGAATGTATGAAGAAAGGTTACTGACAACCACAAGCATGCTAACACTGAATGCACACAAAACAGGCCTAGTGTCAATGACTGCAAAACCACAAGCCGAGACAGTAGAAAAGAAGAGATTGCTTACCACAAGAAACTCCACGACAGACATTGTGAAAAGACAAGAGGAATCGGAAAAGAAACCAACAGAAATTATCATGATAAACACCCCTGAGAAAACACTGAGGGAGACAGAGACAAACTCAAAGAAGGTCTCACAAGCACAACTATTAATAGACACAGTATGGCCGTCATTAGCCAGAGACAGGAAAAGACTGGAGGAATTGAAGAATAAAACCCCAGAGACAGTAGTAACAAACATATATGTTCCAACACAAGGGACAAGTACAAGCTCTACAACAAAACCATACACTGGACCAGTTTCAGGGTGTTTGGACTGGGCATTTGTAACCAGCAGGAGAAGGTTGTATGAAGAGAGGGAAAGAGCTGCCAGAGGTTTGTCCACTTAAATGGTGCAGATGAGGAAGCCTGCAGCATGGACTAGGATACCTGAGAATCCTCGAGCAAGAAATAGCCATACAGATGCATTTAGGGATGTAGTTATAGCAAACTACAGAAGAACACTAAGAATCAAGAGAAGCATGCATGGGGATGACAATGAACTAAACGATTACCTGGACAGCACAGCACATTTGGAAAACAACATTTGGTACCAGCAAATGAAAGAAGTTGGAAGACAAAATTTAGAAGGGGAATGCTTTGTTTGTGCACTTCTACCATTCAGCATGGGGAAATCCAAGATTTTTGTAGCTGTAGAAATCGATGTCCTTACAAGGCCAGTTCATGGGTAGTGATGCCTCATTAATATGGGCAACTGAAACAGCCTATCCTGACGAAGATGATTATGTTCAAGACATTAAGACAAGACACAGAGCTCATACTAGGAACCATGGGATCAGGTACGAGAAGCCTGGAGTTAAAGGTGCAGTAATAAGATGGGAAGTGAACCCGAGACTGAATGTCCAAGGAAAAACCCCAGAGGAAGCTCGCAAGTGGAAAAATAGAGCCTAAATGCAGATTTGGGGAACAGTGCTGTCATCAGATGGGTGGGAAAAAAGAATGGTGATTTGCAGAGCCTGGGGGATCACTGGACACTACAAAGAAACGGTTGACATTGTGCATAATGGCTGCAAGCCATTATGGCCGAAACTTGCAAAACTATCGACGTGGGTCGAAGACAGAGGAGGGCCCTTGCAGATAGTGCCACTAGAGAGCCCAAATTTCTGCTTTAGAAATAATGGCACAAGAAAGATAGGTGAGAATCAGAACTGTGGATGAGTTTTTGACGCTCCAGGAATGGTGCAATGAACTGCAGTAATTATGGATCATTATTGGGCATGTGGATTTCAGGCATACATCAGACTGCCAAGAGAATGGGGAGGTATATGCACAATAGTGAATGTCCACGTTCCAGCACTGGTGATCCCAAAAAGTCACCCAAATATTGACAGTTTCCCAAAAGCAGATGCTCACCGGAGGAAGAAGAGATCTGTGGAACTGATAACTCGGATGAAGAGAGAGAATTTCTTCTCTGCTAAATCAGAAGAAGCCTTTCATGCAATACCATATGAACACAGGCTGTTCAGCCTCACCTCATCAGTGTTCACAACGATTTTTAAGCCAAGAATACAAATTGGAGTAAATACTAAATGGTTGCAGATAACCAGATGGGAGTTACTGCAGACGATCAACATGACCATAAAAGGATTCAATGCAATCAAGGAAGAGCTAAGAGCCATCTGGCTGATGACTATTCAGAACAGATATGTCCTTGACATGATCACAGCCATGGATGGAGAAGTTTGTGCAAAAATCAGAGAATCATGTTGCACATTATACCATCTCACGATGAGGTGAATGGAACCTTAACAGAGGCCATAAGTATACTGACAAACCTGCAGAACCAGATGATCTATGAAACCAACGAAGTTGATGATGACAGCTTGTTTGAATCACTGTTTTCATGGGTCCCACAGTGGATGCCAGACACATTCAAGTTCCTGGGAGCCCTGCTAGTGATGATATTACTAGGATTTTGTGTTACCAAGATAATAATCTCTCAGTGCCAGAAGACTGCAACGAAAGCCTTAGGAATGAAGATCATGATTGATATCAAGCCAGGATGGAAGCCCAAGGACCAACTGATGAAGAAATAAGACACTTTGTGAAGACCAGCATTCATGCATCAGAAGGAACACATTTTTGCTATCCCAGAAAGCACAGAAAGTATGTGGGAAGATGGGTTTATTGCAGCCCAAATGGACAATGTCAATTGATGACTTGGAATAAAGACGCACATGTAAGAACAGCAGGAAGTTTAAAAGGAGTAATAAAAATATGCACTCCAAAGAGACACTTCTTCATACCATCATGTATAGACCCCGAAGATGAAGATGGAATGAACCCAGGTGATGGAGTAAAGATAAATACAGAAGATTCAAGTAGTTTGAATCTAAAAACGGAAGTGAAAGTGGTCGATAAATCGCCCATAGGGGGGGAGTGTAGAGGAGGTCCCAACCTGCACTCCAGTTGCCCATTTTGAAGTACCAGGAACGTTCCCACCAAAATATGTGACGTATGAAGAGCAGATAAATCAGCAGAGAGCCTCAGTAGGGCTCTGCCCAGGACCTATTAAGAGAGCAACACCTATTGAAGTACCGATACCAAGAAAACCAGGGACAGTGAGAAATCCATTAAGGAAACTGTTGTGATTAACTTTGCATTCATCTGGTGCAAGTGACTAGAATCTTGAGATGGAATGCAGGGCTTAGAATGTTTATCTATGAGTGAGTTCCAGGTTTGTTAGTTGCAAGGATGTAAGCCCTGAGAGAGGATGCCGGTGGGTGTCCTATGTCCCCTTTTACTTACCTGACTCTAAGAACTGTATTTGGTGTGCCTAAACTTAAGTAAATAAGTTAACAGTTCACTGGAGTGTCAGAGTCATTTGTGGCCAAACCCTGAACTCAACACTGGCGACGAGGATGGGATCTGGCTGTGCTGGGGGGACAGCACCAAAGGGAGACACCCACCGCCCCCCCCCCCCCTCTGAGAAGTGATCCTCTCTCAGGTAAGAGCGCTGGATGGCTGTGAGGCACTGCAAGTGCAGTGAGGGCAATTGAGGTCCAGACAGAGGTGATACAGAGGCAGAGGGGGCAAGAAAAGCCCAGACAGAGGCGCTACGAAGGCACTGGAATAACAGAGCAGCTATGGATGTAAAGGTGCTGCATGAGGCAGTGGAGAGGTTCTGCCAGGGCAGTGAGGCGCTACAATGGGCAATGAGATGTTGCAGAGGCAGTGAGGCGCTGCATGAAGAGGTGCTGCGAGGGCAGTTAGGCGCTGCAACAGGCAGTGAAGAGGCACTGCAGAGACAGTGAAGCGCTGCTAGGGGCAGTGAGATGCTACAGAGGCAGTGAGGCGCTGCATGAAGAAGTGCTGCAAGGGCAGTGAGGTGCTGCAACAGGCAGTGAGTGGTCGCTGCAGAGGCTGTGAAGTGCTGCATGGTGCAGTGAAGAGGTGAGGCGCTGCGAGGGCAGTGAAGTGCTGCACGGGGCAGTGAAGAGGCACTGCATAGGGAGTGAAGAGGCACTTCAGTGACAAGGGTGTGCTGCAAAGGGCAGTGGGGACAAGAAGTTCTAGTGTTGAAAGGTACAACGGTCTGCTGTAAAGTGCAGTGGGCTCTGTGAGACTTATGGTTATTAGAAGGAGCTGTGAAGTTCATTGGAGCAGCAAGGTTCATTCATTCACTGGCATGGTGAAGTTCAAGGTGGCAGTCTCTCATAAAGCATTTAAGAGAATTGAGACTGTACAGACATTCAGAAGAGTTGGAAGTTGTTAATGGATCTAGGAGGGGCCTGGGGCCCATGGACTGTGCAAACATCTGTTGCGCCAAGGCTACAAGCTATTGGTCATAGTGAAGGCAGCTGAGATCACTGACAAAGTTATCCGATGTCAGCGCTTACCTTTGACTGGAACCGAAGGTTGCTGCGGTTGGCTTGAGTGGAGTCCTGGAGTTCGGCATGAGTGCTGCAGCGGGAGGCCTGACTCAGTTATGAAGTTTGATGGGGATGGGAGCTCTGTGTTCCTCCGTTACTCTCTATGCAATGGTGAAGTAGGAGAGAATGCAGAGGTGCTGGCGATTAGAGTTGAGATACTAGAGCTGATATATATTAGTTTATTAGAGTGATGTTGTAGGTACATGTCTCTCTCTTTAATTGAGTTATGTAGTTTAACATATTTCTCTCCACAGGCGGACTACTGTCCATTACATGTGTTGCATGTGTAAAAAGGTGCAATGGTTGAGGTGAACCGTTGAGCGGACTACTGTCCATTACATGTGTTGCATGTGTAAAAAGGTGCAATGGTTGAGGTGAACCGTTGAGCGGACTACTGTCCATTACATGTGTTGCATGTGTAAAAAGGTGCAATGGTTGAGGTGAACCGTTGAGCGGACTACTGTCCATTACATGTGTTGCATGTGTAAAAAGGTGCAATGGTTGAGGTGAACCGTTGAGCGGACTACTGTCCATTACATGTGTTGCATGTGTAAAAAAAGGTGCAATGGTTGAGGTGAACCGTTGAGCGGACTACTGTCCATTACATGTGTTGCATGTGTAAAAAGGTGCAATGGTTGTGGTGAACCATTGAGCAGACTACTGTCCATTACACTGTCTGTATAAAAAGGGAAATGTTGTTCCTAGACTTTGGTGCCATTGTTTTGGCATATGTTGGTAGACATGTATGCGGTGATGTGTGAGTGAAATAAGATATTAAGGTTTTGAGTGTTTATTAAATCTTCATTAGAGTTATTAAGTTGATAACAGTGTTCATCATTAGCTGTTTTATGTAGGCATATTAATATGTTCTCTCCACAGGTGGACTTTTAATTTTAATCCACAGATGGACATTGATGTTAATGTTAATAGATTTTGAAGTGGTGACAGGGTCTAAACCTTTTGGAGTTGGTTGTGGTTATATATGAAATGCTTTGAATAATCTTTTGTTTTTCAGGTGGGACTTTACTGGACAAATCTTTTGATGAAATATTGATCTTGCCACCGATACTTTACTGTTCTTGTTGTTGTCCCTATAGGGGAAAGATGTGTTGTGATTAACTTTGCATTCATCTGGTGCAAGTGACTAGAATCTTGAGATGGAATGCAGGGCTTAGAATGTTTATCTATGAGTGAGTTCCAGGTTTGTTAGTTGCAAGGATGTAAGCCCTGAGAGAGGATGCCGGTGGGTGTCCTATGTCCCCTTTTACTTACCTGACTCTAAGAACTGTATTTGGTGTGCCTAAACTTAAGTAAATAAGTTAACAGTTCACTGGAGTGTCAGAGTCATTTGTGGCCAAACCCTGAACTCAACAGAAACCTTACTAGCAAATGAGACAAAATGAAGATGGCCTAAGTACAGTCCCGGAAGAAACCAAAAAAGTCTTAATGGAAGATGAATGGTGACGTCACGAGGACCCGGACTGACGTACAAGTAGCAGAAATGACAACCCGAGAATGACACCCAGAAATAAAACGCCATGAATAAGGATGTTGTGAACCTAAAAAGGGAGAGCGATGTTGAAATACAAAGAAGCTTAAGCGGTAAACAGGATGAAGATATTCAACCAGCTAACACCTGTACATATGCTTGTAACCGCAAGAAAGCTAAGAAAATGATGCGGCTTGCAATGCTAAGTAGAGAATAGTGCGGCAAGTGCCATTATACATAATCTACCTCAAAATGAAGCACAGTATTATAAGTGTTATTCCACTTTACAAAGGAGCAAAATCAACCCAGGTTACTAAAGGCCAAATGAGCAGAGATTCACATTCTAACAAAACGAGAAGAGACGGCTGAATCGAAACTCGGCAGATGCAACACGTGACCGGAGAGCCAACGTCATACCAATAGAAGGAACAAACAGTAGCTACTTATAATTGAAACTTAAGAACAGAATATCCTGTCTCTGAGAAATCAAGATAAGGAGGCGTGGGCAGGTGGCAAGCCGAATAAGAATTAAATGCACAAATTGAGAGAAACTGGGCAAATTCACGGTGTCTGCATCACGTGACCATCCGAGCGAGGAGAAGCACGAGTTCAAACCTACACTTGGTATCCGCCCAGGAAGAGATATCGGAACTTTCCCAGACAGAAGATGCAGTTAAGAGGCCAACCACAGTAACATAATTGACACATAGTTGTTGAAGTGATGATTGATTGTAACCTTAATTGGAGGAAGGCCGGGTAGCTGAGGGGGCACTCTGCACCTGGCTGACCTTTCTGCGTGCTGCTAAGTAAAGTGGAAACTTATGCATGGGGTTGGGGCCAACCCAATCAAAATGGACCAAATAATCTAGGGTCCTATAGTTAGTAGAACCAATGGGACGTTGTACTTTTAGTGACGTTTACAGTAGTCATCTTTGAAGGAAGGGCTTAGACGCCCACCTGACAGTGTTTACCCAATCCACTCACTCTGTTACCATAAACAGATATAGTACCTGTATTAAAGTTACCTTTTCCTAACCAATAGAATTGCATGTTAACTTTTGAGTGTTACACCTCAATTGTGACAGGTTTTATGTATACATTCTATGATTTTTATGAAGTTCATTGGAGTTGAAGCGAGAAGGATGATCGCATCATTGCTGATTTCCATGACTCCCCGTTTTTTGTCCTTGTCATTAAACAGACTCCCTTTGCCAAACCAATGAGTTGTCCTTATTGATTGGTGTTGGAGTAATACATCTGCACCCCCATCCATCTCAAGGGTGCAGCTATCTCATCTTAAAGTACATTTGGAGCAAATCTCGGCTCTATGGGCCGGCTGGGGGTCTCCAGAATACAGCCTTGACAAAGCCTGCAGCGGGGCTAAAAATCAGCACGTGCCACCATCTGGTTAATGTTGGCTCTAAACAGAAAGGCTTAAGTAGTGATACACAATACTTAAAGATATCAGAATGCTGATACTGACATTATTATAAAGGTGATACTGACTCTGAATACAACCTTGAATAAATATGTTAAATATACTTTCTGCTGACTGAATATTTCTTGACCATGGCGCAGTGCCATATCTAACTACCAAACCAAGCGCACATTCATTTGATTGATTTGGGAAATGTCAATCATAGTTAGGTCATTGCAGCTGGCTAACACTTACTGAACACCCACCCTAGACAACAAAGGGAGGCGCACAAACTTACCATTTCTCCAACCCCCACAACCAACATCGTAGAGCAGGTTGCCCCATAGACCCACTAATTGGTTGGCATTCCCACCCAACCTTGGACTTTGGGCTCGGCTATGATATGATATGGCATTTATAATGCACCTGTACACAAGTGTTTATAGGCGCTACAAGACAAGGGGTGTGAAACAGAGGGAGGACAAAACAAGAATCTTACTAGGCCTTTTTTCATTCAGATCGCGCAAGTGCAGCGAAGTGGATGGGGAGATGTGCCAAAGGGGGGCTAAGTGGGTTGGAGAAGTGCAGGTAATCAAAAGTGCAGCCAGCTAGTGGCTCAGTGCAGGTAAAGGAAAGTGCAACCAACGGGTGACTCTTAAGCGCAGAGAGAGGGGACTGTAGGGTTACAGATACAGTACACAAGTTCTGGGGAACCAAGAGTCAGTGTGAGGTGCAACTGGACATGCGGGAAACAGGGCCCAAGTTCAAAGGATGGCCAGTTGACCAGTGCATGGACCGGACAGGTCATCAGCATGGGAGAGGTAGATAGAAAGCTGAAGCTAAAAGGAAGGTCTTGAGTTTGAAGAGGAAGTGCCAAGCATCAGCCTCTACCCAGCCACCCCCTTCGAAGTGCCAGGACATTCACGTCAAAATATGTGAATAATGGAGAACAGTTAAACCAGCAGAGAGCTGCAGTCGGGCTCTGCCCAGTGCCTATCGGAGGAACAGCACCTATTGAAGTACCGACACCAATGCAAACCTGGTCAGTAAGGTACCCACTGAGAAATCCATATGCACAGACACGACAAAAGGACATTTGTCAGAATGGAATACCCGAGGAAGCCAAGAAGATACTAAAATAAGATGACTGGTGACGTCACGAGAGATCAGATTGACACACAAAGAGGGAATATGATGACCCAAGAATGCCGATAAAGAGACAAAATGCCATGGATAAGTGACATCGTGGGCCTAAAATGAAACAGGTAATTTCAAGATAAAGAAACTTAGACAATATGCATGATGAAGAGAAGACATTAAGCCAGTTTAAAAATGTACATACCCAAGAAACCGCAAGAAGCAAATAAATCATTCAGCTTGCTTATGCTTAGTAGAAAAATAGATTGCGGCAAGCACCAACTATACACATATCTACCTCAAATGTACTTTTATAGATGAGTGAAAATCCACTATGCACATGAGCAGAATTGAATAGAGGCTTCTAAAGGCCTCAAGAGGAGAGGGCCGCAGCCACAAATCAAGAAGGAAAGACGGAGCGAAACCCCGCTGAAGATAACCCTGCAAAGAGGCCAAAGTCGTATCAGGCTGGAACAGGCTAGCAATGCCTACAGTTAAAGAGAAGAATAACTTGAGTTTCCTGTTCAGCAAGATCGATATAAGCCGCAGATGGTATACGACTGACAGGACTAACTCAAATACACAAAATTGCATGAAGAAGAGGCTGATTTCATGGTGTTCTACTTACGTGGCAAGGCGGCAGAAAGAGATGAGACTTTCACACGCACGCATGGAGCCTTGTCGTTCCAATACTCCTTACACTTTCTCAGACAAAGAGGCAGCCTCAAGGCCAAACTACAAAGCAGTATTTGACACACACAGCCACTGAGGTGATGAATGGTTGCACCATAAATTGAGGGGAAGCTGAGGTGCAGGCTTACTCCCTGCACCTGCCTAATTATTCTGCATGCTGCTAAGCGCAAGTGGAAAATAATGTTTGGGATTAATGCCAACCCAATCATAGTGGACCATGTAATCTAGGGTACTATAGAGAGTAGAGCCAATAGGACGTCATACTTTTTGTGACGTTTACAGTAGCCAGTTCGAAGGAAGAACTTAGTTGCCCCACCTGACATTTTTATCCAATCCCCTCTCCTCGTTACCATATACAGATTGGCCTCATCACGAGTTTGGCGGTAACCCTTAAATCCAGAGGTAGCGCTATTACCGCCAGATTTAAGGGTCCGCCAAATCAGGGCTTCGGCGGATTTCTCCCCAGCACTGAGCTGGGGAGAAATCCGCCAAAAATTTGCGCTCATACCAACGGCGGATTTCCCGCCGGCGGTATGAGCGCGAATTTTCTCCATTGAGCCCAATGGGGAATGGGGCATTCCCAAATGGGCTCAATGGGAATGGGGATTTCCGAATCCGCCAAACCCGTGATCTGGCGCTAATAGCGCCGGTGTGTTTGGCGGTAGGGCAGATAGCGCCAGCGCTATCAGCGCCGGCATTACCGCCCAACTCATGCTGAGGCCCATAGTACCTATATTACAGTTACCTTCCTATAACCAATCAAGTTGAATGTTAGGTTTTTGAGATTTTGAGATTACACATCAATGATGATGAGTTTTTGGTATAAATGTTGTCGTTTTTTTTTAATTAATCAGAGTTTAAGCGAGAATGAAGATCGAGCGGTTGCTGATGTTCATTGAACTCCCCGTTTTCTGTACTGGTCATTAAACGGACTCCCTTTGCCAAACTATTGAGTTGTCATTATTATTTGATGCAACAGTACGAATCTGCATCCCCATCTATCTCGAGGGTGCTGCCCCTCATCTTAACGGGCTGTTTGATGACCCCCAGTCTTATGGGTCAGCTGAATTCCATCCAGTTCAAGTTTCTTACGGAACCAGAGGTGGTTCTGCTCAAGTTTGAGAGAGGCAGGGAGGCTGTTCCAGAGGGAGACCCCAGCCAAAGAAAGAGATCTGCCCCCAACTCGCTGCTTGGAAAAGCGACTGACTCGCAGAGAGTTGGAGGTGGATGAGCGGAGAGCTCGAGAAGGGAGAAGTTTAGGAAGAGAGAGTTAAAGGTAGTGCGGTCCGAGGCCCAGGAACACCTTGTGGACGATGCAGAGGGTCTTGAACTTGATCCTTGCAGCCACTGGGAGCCAGTGAAGAGATTTCAGTGCTGGAGAGATACAATCCCTGGTCTTGAGGCCAAGAACAAGTCTTGCAGTCCTGTTCTGGATAAGTTGTAGAAGATGGAGAGTAGAGGCAGGGAGATTTAGAAAGAGGCTGTTGCAGTAGTACAGCCTAGAGAGGACCCAAGCTCTTTAAAAGGTGAGATTCTGGGGGAAAGTGAGGAAAGGCAGAACACCTTTGAGGAGGTTCAGCTGATAGTTTGACTTCTTAGAGACAACAGAGATGTGAGGAGAGAAGGAGAGGATGGATTCAAAAATGGCCCGAGGTTCTTAGACTCACAGGTAGGAGTAGGAAGAAGACCTAAAGAGGGCGAGCAGAGAAAGAGAGTAAAGGAGGGAGCTGGTGTTTCGATGAGGAGGATCTCAGTCTTACTGGCATTAAGGCAGAGATCATTGGCAGCACACCAATCCTGGATTGCGGACAAGCAGTCTGGAATGGGAGAAGGAGCGGAGGCGGATGAGAGAGGAGCATGAAAGAGAACTGAGTGTTATCCGCATAACACTGAAATTTGAAGCAGAGAGCAGTGATGCAGTGGGCAAGAGGTGCCAGATATTGGTTGAAAGGTTAGACCTTTGGGGTACAGCACAGATAGAGAGAGAGGTAGAAGAAAGGAAGGACCCCAGCTGGACCTGGGAGGGTCGATCAGTGAGAACGGAGGTTAGCCAGGCCAGTGCCTTATCAGTAATACCCATGTTATCACGGAGGCGACAGAGCATGATGCCATGATTGACCGTAGCAAAAGCAGAAGGAAGATTGAGGAGAATGAGGACAGAAGGAAGGTTAGAATGAAGGCTAGAGTAGGTCATCACAGATGTTCAGGAGAGCAGTTTCCATGCTTCTGGCTGCTCTGAAGCCAGACTGGTGGTCAACCAAGAGATTCAATGTGAATATTAAGCTGAGAGAGGGCCAGCTTTTCCAAGAGTTTGCCCAGGAAAGGAGTGATAGAGATCGAGCGATAGTTAGCCAGCGAGGAAGGATCGACATAGGGCTTCTTAAGGAGAGGGTGCACATGGGAGTGCTTAAGGGGTGTGGGGAAGGTTCCGGTGGCAAACGAGTGATTGCAGAAATCGGTCTCGGCATGAGCAATGGTGACAATGTGGTCCTTGATGGTTTTTGAAGAACAGGGAAGCACCTGTTCTGATGAAACCTTCCTAGATCGGACGTTGTTGGGATGAACAAGGGAAAGGAAAAGAATGGCGGAGGAGAGGAGGCCACAGGCAGGCCAGGAGTGGAGTAGGAGGAGGAAAAGGAGGAAATGTGGTTGGACAGGATGTCCTGAGTTTTAGTAATGAAATGAAAAGCCAAGGCCATACGGCATGGGAGGGAACAGGAAAGGTAGAGACTGAAGCAGGATTGGCCAGCTTCTTGAAGATTTTGAAGAGTTCAGCCAAGTTGTTAGATGCCGCAGAGATGCAGGCTTGGATGTGGACTCTCTTCATGGTGAGGACAGAGAGTCTGTGCTGCCTTTGCAGCAGGCAAGATTGTCAGAGGGTGCACCTGTAGCCCTCCACTTCCTCATAGCCACCCTGCACTTGCGTTTGAGGGTGACGAGGTCAGAGTCGTACCAAGAGTGGCCCTTGGATTTGGGCTTCAAGCAGATCCTCATGACAGGGGCAAGTACATCAAGAGTTTCAGAGATAGAAAGATGGAGGTTAGAAAGGGCTATGTTAGCATGTGAGTCAGCTAGACATGCAGAAGGAGGAGAGAAAGTAGCAGCAAAAGCCTCAACTGACACATGCTTTATGGGTCAGATGACTGAGAAGGTAGATGGCAGTGCTGGAGTTGGCTTGGCCTGAGGGGTAGAGAGAGCTTGGAAGAAAGAAGAAAGTGATCACTCCAGGGGAGAGGAGTGGTGGGACGCTTAGAGAGGGGGAGTTCTGAGGAGACCAGAACATTCAAGGCGTGCCCTGCAGAGTGAGATGAGCCAGAGGGAAGAATAGAGAGAAAGAGAGAGAGTCACAGAGGTTGCGAAAGAGTTCTGCAGGAGGAGAAGAAGCATCCAAGTGGATGTTAAGGTCTCCAAACAGAGGAGAAGTTGAGAAGTAGAGGTGAGGAAGGAGGAGGAGAGGTCTGCTAACTTTGAAGGACAGAGTCTACCTGGCCGTCGGCCAGTCGATAGTGGCCACAGTGAGAGAGAGGCCAGGAGAAATAGAGAGCATTCAGACCAGTCATTCAAAGAAGGTGTAGTCCTTCATGGGAATGATAGAAGCCGGGATCCAATCCCGGAAGGTCAAGGCTACTCCCCCACTGGGACGGTTGGTTCTGGGTACAGATCGGATCTTGTAGCCATTAGGGAGGACAATGTCAAAGCTAGTGACAGAGCTGGCCGTGAACCACGTCTTGGTCAGACCGAGTACATCTAGATTGAGTTCTTCAAGGAGACGGCAGATGTCAGAGGAGCATTTGACCACTGAGCGAGAGTTAAGAGTAGCAATGTGGAGCAGGTTGCCCCTTTTGAAAGACTTCCGTGGAGGTGTACAGGTTAGAGTTATGGCCTACGGAAGGGTTGTAGGTGCCAGAGGATGGGCAGAGGAGGAAGAGAGAAAGGCAATGATAGCCAAGGAAAAGGAGGTGGGTAGCAGAGGGGTGGCGGAGGAAAGAGGCCACAATGTGGCAGAGAAGCAACAGAGAAAGCTGTATAGGTGGCAGAGGATGGAGGAGGCAGAGGAGCCAGAAATGGAAGTGATGGGACAGCAGAAGAAGAAAGGAAGTTGATAAGGTGTGGGAAGTGTCTATCAAAAAGGAGGTTGGCCTGAGGGCCTTGGACCAAGACAGTGCCATTTAGGCCCTACCCCCAGAGATCATAGCGGAAAACTCTCTCCTTGCCTTCTGTAAAAAAATCAAAATGTCCCTTTTTGTCTAACCCCCCGTATGTTTTGCTCACCAGTGTAAAAGATTCTATGCAAAAATGTATGCATGTAACTTAAACTTAACTGGTTGTCCTCTGTTCCTCTGCCTGTAACTAAGCGTACTGTCTGTAACAAGCATCACTATGCCTCTGGGCTGCTGTGCGCTCTACAAATTTGAATAAAAAAATAAATAGATAAACATTAATGATAGTCGTGGAAGAGTGGAAGGGTTCCAGGAGGGCCTTCCATCAGGTGGCACCATTAATGGGTGAGGAGGAAAAAGGAGGGAGAACAGAGACCATATGAGGAGGTCCATAGTCCAGAAGTAGGAACGAGAAAGAGGATGTCAGTAAGGGTCTGTCTGGAGGAGGCACTGGTGCAGGAATCAGCAATAGGGAGGCCTGGGATGGAGACCAGGATATCCCTTTTGAACTTCTTCCTGCTAGACTTAGGGAGAAGGACAAGATAGTCAATAGAAAAGCAGTTAGAGAAGATAGGAGAGGCAGAGAGCACCATAGAGGGTGCAGACGGGAGGCGGGGGGGAGAGAGGAGGGGTTGGGGAGGGGGCTAGGGAGCAGGCAGGTGGGCAAAACACTAGGGCAGAGGAGGGGACCCAGAAGGAGGGTGGGCACACAGAGGCCAGAATAGTGACAGAAAATCAGATGCAGAATATAGACAAATCAGTTGCCAACAGAACCTAGAAGTAAGAATGGACACAGCAAGGATGCAGGTAGTACAATGTAAGCAAACTACCAAGGAGAAACTGAATAAAAGAACCAAATGATCACTTAGAAAACCTAGAATAAGGAAAAACACAGCATGGATGCAGGAACTACAATGTGAGGAAAAACAACAATGGATAACATGAAATGCCAAGAACAGAACAATCAAAAAAGGGAACTAGAAGAAAAGAATAAACACAGCAGGGATGCAGGCCATAACAACCATGTCTAACAAAACGCCAACAAACAGAACAATCCACCAAGGAACCTAGAAGAAAGCAATGGGCACAGCAGGGATGCAGGCAATGCAATATAGCCAACAACCGTGGAGAACAAAATCTCAAGAACAGTACACAATAGGTCAGGGGACGTGGCTAGGAAACGGGAGGGGACAAGGAAAGGGGAAGGGGGCTACGAAGGGGAAGGAGAGTGCCTGCAAGGAATGCGGGGGGCATGCAGCTGAGTGGAGAGCGCCTACATGGAGTTGCGAGGTGGAGCACGCGGCCAGGAATGCGAGTGAATGAACCCAATCTAGGGATGTGAGGGAACACACGTGGCCTAGTTTGTGAGGGAGCACACGCACTCTAAGATTGCGAGGAATGCACACGACCTAGGGTGTAAGGGAGTGCACACAATCCAGGGATGCGAGGGCATGCATGCAGCCTAGGATGCAAGGGAGCGGCCGTAATCTAGGAATATGAGGGAATGCATGGGGCCTAGGATATGAGGGCATGCATGCAAACATGGATTGCGAGTGGTACACACATGGCACAGGATGCGAGAGAATGAAAGCAGTCTAGGATGCAAGAGATCTCATGCAATCTAGGATTGCAAGGGGAATGCACACGGCTTAGGATGTGAGTGAGCACAAGGAGCAGTGGGTGAGGGGGAGCTGGAGGTCAGGTCACAGGGGTAACAAGGAGTGTGCAGGAGTGAGAAAGTGCGCAAGGTCAGGGGATTGCGTGAAGTGAAGCAAGCTAACTCTCCCTGCCTCTTCTTACCTGGGGGCTGCAGACAGGAGGGTGAGGTAGTCCATACTCAGCGTCTATGCTGAAACCCCATCGCTGCCAAACACCTGCGTATCTCAGCAAGGCAGCCTTATCCTGCGAGGGCTTTGCTGCAGAAGGTCAGCGTCTCGGTTCTTAGAGGTGTTAAGCAGAATTGCATGCAGTACCATCTGGGACCACCACATACAATTAGGACTACAGGTGTAAGCAAAACCAACCTTTGGAATAAGTCTGTACTACACAGATTTTGGTAGCGAGCTGAGCAGCCAGGCTTAACTCAAGAGGGAATGTGAGCAGTAAAAGGATGTTACACAGAGGTCTTATAATCACAGTGGTTGAAGTAGACACTTAAACTCAAGGTTTCTTGGTAGAACACATATTTATTTATAACACAGTCAGTTAGAAAACATTCACTAGAAGGAGGCAACTTAATATCATGCACAAACATACTTCAGTATCAAACCAATAAGTTTCTTGGTAAATTAGGCTCCCCTGAAATAGGAAAAAAATGGCATTTCAGTCACTTTAAATAGGAATTTAAAGGCACAAGTTGATAAAATAGATCACAAATGCTTTCTTAGGCAGTGCAAATAGTTTTCGTTCACTAGAGGACTTGATTCAGTACAATAGGCCTAGGCCAAAGTTTTTGGGCCGGTGTCTTGGATTGGAAAGAGCAGTTCTTGTAGTAAACATGAAAGTCTTTACCAAATTTCTCAGAAGTAGTTTGTACCAAAAAGAATCATATGTTGGGTCACAAGCTGATTAGGCCTGCAAGTTGAGAAAGATTCACAAACTTTTACCGCAAGAGGTAAGTTCTCTCAATCGGGTTGGCACAGTACCTTAATATGAGGAAAAGATGCAGCTGAAGACGTTGGTTCCTGGCAGTTCCTGCAGATCTCACTGTTCATGAGCCTCAGTCGTGGGGACAAGACAGAGGACATTGGGAGACTTCTTCACTGCACGAGGACTGGTCAAACAAGCTGGTAAAATGGAAGCTCTTTGGTTCAAGTAGCTGTAGTCAAGCACACAAGTTGGTGTCCTTCACCCTGGTTAAACCTAACCATCTCAGAGAATGGTATCCAGGTGGCTTACAAGTTGATTGGTCCCACCAACTCAAAGGAAGAAGTCGTCCTTGAAGGGGCTTCTCTGTCGAGATGAACTTGGCAATTTGGACCTGCAGCAGGGCTTCACCGGGCAAACCAACGGTCCAGGAGTTGCAGCAGCCATCCTCTTCCAGCTCGTCTTCGGTTCTTTCGTTCCAGTGGTCGACTCTGCCTTCCAAGCCAAGACACTCGCCTTTTAAACAGTTTTCTCCCTTTCTTTCCAGCCTAGCTGTCACTCACCGAGCAGGGTGGCTGTCCTTGCCTGACAATCTGCCAGCCAATCATGCCAGAGTGCATTCGGGTCCCCTAGGAGACTAAGCACAAGGAGTTTCGTGTACCTCCCTCACTTCCTGCCCACCTCAGACACTCAGGCGCCAGAGGCGGTCTTCAGTCCTGAAGCCTGACAAAGGCATAGAAACAAAGGGGCCAAATCTAGTTTGGCGCGCAGAGACAAACTCTAGAAGGACCTTTCCAAAAAGAAACCGCGAAAAAAGAAGACCAGGACCTGTTTAAACAAAGGGGCTTAAGGCGCCATCTTGAAAAACATGGCTCCCATGATTTTTAGCTACCAGTGTTCGCAGTTGGGAAATATCATGGTAGTTTGTTGTAAAACCACTGCCACCAGCCATTTCGATAGGACACGATAGCATTTGACTGCTACAAGAGTTTCTAGATACAGGGGATACTAGGGAATCCCGCCAGCACTCTATAGGAAGATAGTGTGTGCTGGGTCTAGGAAGTTAAAAAGACTACTAAAGTCAATTTAACCTTACATTCTCTGGAAAACAGTAGTTTATCCCAGAGAAGGCGTTGAAACCTTTTGGAAGTCTAAAAAGACATCCATGTATCACTGCACTGAGGGTGCTGTGTAACACACATGAAAAGATGATGCCTATGGAGTTATCTAAAACTCCATAATCAAAAAATACAAGAGTAAAACACACTTCAAAATACATGAAAGAGTGGGAAAAAAGGCTCACACTCTTTCCAGGTAAAACAAATCAAGTCCTCAAAATCCAACAAAGTTGCTGGGGGTCTCTAAAATGAAGGGGATTAGCAAATTATGAGAATTCTCCCTGATAATAGGCACAGATGCGTGGACGTAGTGAAGCGTGCTTCGTGTAGTTGGGCAGCGTCTCCTGTGCCGCTCAACACCGCGGCCTTGTCCTGCGAGGGCTCTGCCACAGAGGGTCCGTGCCTCGTTTCTTATAGGCATGGATGCCTGGACATAGTGATGCGTGCTGTGCGTAGTCGAGCAGCGTCTCCTGTGCACCTGCATCACTCAACACTTTGGCCTTCTCCTGCAAGGGCTTTGCCACAGTGGGTCCATGCCTCCGTTCTTATAGGCACAGATGCGTGGACGTAGTGATGCGTGCTGTGCGTAGTCAGGCAGCGTCTCCTGTGCACCTGCATCGCTCAACACTTTGGCCTTGTCCTGCAAGGGCTTTGCCACAGTGGGTCAGTGCCTCAGTTCATATAGACACGGAAGCGTGGACGTAGCGAAGCATGCAACGTTTAGTCGGGGAGCATCTCCTATGCAGCTCCGTCGCTCAACACTGTAGCCTTGTCCTGCGAGAGATTTACCACAGAGGGTCAGTGCCTCGGTTCTTATAGGCACAGAAGCGTGGACGTAGCGAAGCATGCAACGTTTAGTCGGGCAGCATCTCCTATGCAGCTGCGTCGCTCAACACTGCGGCCTTGTCCTGCGAGGTCTCTTGCAAATGTTTTCTTCTTCTTTAATCTAACAGAAATATGTCTCACGTCCATGGCTTATCTGTTTGCCTCACTTTGTGCTTTGCAGCTATTCCTTGAAATAGCATCCTTGATACCAGGCCAACAAAGACTCCTATTCATTTTGCATACAGAGCTAATTCTCTAACAACTCCTGACTTTACAGCCCTGGTCTGTTTCTGAGGTAGCTGAATTGAATCTTTGCATGAACCGGCGTCCATTTTCCTAACATGGCTGTCCTTGCTGCGTTATATTTTCCTCAATATGAAGCCTTGCATTGTTGCGTGTTTACACTTATTGGTCAATAAGTTACTTCGTTCTTCTTTGTATATATGATTACTTTATCGTTTTGTACATGTTTCTCTTAGCACTTCTGTTACATTGTTACTCTTTAGTATTTTCATATCATTTCAGTATGTCCTTGTATAGCTTGTTTATGACATCAGTCTGCCACGTCAGATTTCACTCAGCACTACATGATATCCAGTGGTGCATGCTGACATCCTTCCACATGATATCGTTCCACTCTTTCAGTGCAAGGATATATTCGATACAGTTGTCTGAGTGCATATCATCTCTTGTACACTCGATGTGGTATAGGCATAACACATGGAGTCTAATGTAGGGCCCTCCTCCTGCTGTTCCAGTAGGACCACGGTGAGTGGGCAGGAGTTAGAGATAATGGGCCTCATTAGGACCCAGGCGGATTTCGCGGTGCTAAATGCACCGCGAAGCATGGCGGAAAGCCGCCGATAGCGCCATGGGGGTTGGCGGATTTACCGCCCCATTCCGACCTCGGCGGAGCGGTAAATCCCCAATCCCCATTCTGCCCTTCCCCATTCCCATTCTTGCCCCATAGGGTATAATGGGAGTGGGGAAGGAGTTAATTACGCCACCGTAAAATACGGTGGCGTAATTAACAACGAGGTCCCGTAGCGCCATGGTTTTCTCCGGCTGGTAAAACCAGGCGGAGAAAACCTCCATGGCGCTACGGGAACTCGTAGTATGGCGGAGAGGTACGCCATGCACTACGCTGGCGTAACACCCTCTCCGCCAGGGTCCTAATGAGGCCCAATATGTCCATCTGTTCCCCTACAGTAGCAAGCTCCTTCTGAGGTATCGTAGCAAAATACCGAACATGAAATCCAAAGGTTGAAAATTCAGAATTTCAAATGTCAAATTAACCTGCCTGTATATGTGGAGGGTGGGTTAGGGTCATGAGAAATGTGTGGGGAGGGGTCTTACAGGGATCTCCTCCCCACATATACATGCAACAAAAAGTGTTTAAAAAAAGAAATTGACATTTTCGTTTTTTTGGGTTTTTAATCTTGCAGCGATCACATAGATCGCCTTCGGAAACTATTCCAGTTCAACCTTGTTTAATAAATACAATGTAGGTATTTAAATATTATAAAATAAAAAATGCATTTAATTTTTATAACATGTTTTGAGTCATTTACTCACTATTAAAAAACTTTTTTTTTTACTTCAACCCCACAACTCCAAAACCTTTATTGATGTTACCACCGTGTGCATGTAGCATGGGGAGGTCTAGCTAACGCTGGGGGTAGTGAACCTTCACTAACCTGCGGCCCGCAGTAGGTAATGGGTCATTATCCAACGACGATGCCCCCTGCCTCTGTCTATAAGACTATAATATATGGAGTAGCACAGCTATGTGACGCCCATTGTGCACGTTGCCTTTGGGAATCCACGCTTTATATGTGAAGTGACAAAACACACATTTTCAAAACATCTAAACCTAAGGCAACTATTGGCAGTTACTTCACCCTGCAGTCTTGAAAAAGCACACAAGCACAAAAGACGTGCCACGTGTCGGCTTCTTCCGATGCAGTATTCATTGTGAATCTGGTGATGGTATTAGCCTTGAAAAATAACAAGGAAAAGCTAATATTTGTATCTTTGTATGCCATAATCAGCTGGATATTTGAATGTGTTTCCCGGGTTTTGATTGTTGAATACTTACTGCCAATTATTTTTTGTAAGAACAATTAGGACCAACCAATTATAACTGTACACATCAGAACACACTGTACTTCATTATAATGCGCTCTTTTCAATTGCATTTAACAAAACAAAGTTCCATTTGTATTGTTTTTTTTATATATATAATTGCCACTAAGTGGTTTGCTAAACACGTGAATATGTGTAAGCAGCAATGCAGATGTAGCTTTGCCAGAGTGTACAGGATAGTCATTAGTCTGACTAGTTTCCTTAGTTGTATAATCAGGAAAACAGTGCTGCCATTTCCTTGGAAACTGCAGCCCTGACTGCTTCAATCTGGTGAACAAAAACTCACTACTGTGACGAAATATGGGGAGACCACGCTCAACATAGAGATCCCACCATACACCCTTCATTTTTGGATTCAGCAAGCCCTATCTATGACTCACATAGAGCCACAGAGACCCCCGCCACCCCATGCCAACAATGAGCCAAGAACCAGGCAGGAGGATAGAGAGAATATGTATTTATTTAAAATACATGTTCAATCAATAATTGTCTTTAATGGTTACACATGACACTGTCTCTGTGGCACACAACAAAGTTTCATTGTAAAACCCACTTTTTCCTTTTTGTAATAAACAGGTAAATATTACTTGAGAAGATTTAGATTGAAAACAAAGCACAGTTTTGTTTTTCACATAATGAAAACTTTCACATCCAGTTCTGGATACATGGCGTTCCCTGCACACTTGAAAATGCTAGCAGCTTGCAAACAGACTTTTGAGGATAACTTTCAATGGATATTACCTTTCTTTCCTCACCCCAAAAGCAATGCAAAATTGATCTGCTATCAGGTCACACCCCCACGCCCAGGAAAGACTGTATATTTTTCAATGGACAAGTACACTTGACTTCACTTTGCAAAGCACTTCTCTCCCAAGCAGCAAAAACCGAGGAATCAATTATATGCATCAACCCTCTGTTTAAAGGCCAGGTCTAGGAAGTGGGGACAGTTATGAATTTCATTCAGGGACAAAAACACCTTTTGTTTAAAAGCCAGTTTTAGGAAATGGTAACAGTTGGGAATTTCGTTTTGGGACTGAAACACGTTTTGTTTAAAGGCAGGGCTTGGGAACTGGTATCAGTTGGGAATTTCGTTTTGGGACAAGTGCACCCCTGTTTTTTAGAAATAAATTGGGTCTGACAGGAAAAAAATAAATGCACCCCAATAACTTTAAGTGAGTATGACTAAAATTCTCACTAGGAAAGAGGGTGGAGGTTTCAAAGTCCTCCGAGCTCCCGCTGCGTCAAGCTATTTGGGAGATAATTAAATTCATATTCAGTCAAATATACTTTGGGTCTACACAATTTGCTGACACTCACTATTAAGGGAAGATACTAAGGCAGACAGATCCTGCACGCATGTTGTCATTTGGATTCCTCTACTTACATTGGGAACCTCTGTTTTTGGGTAATCAGGAAAGACGGCAGGGCTCCTCTTTGGGGACAGCCTAGGTCTCGTCAAAGGCTTCTCTTAAAGATTGTCACCAGCATCCATCACTCATATGGCTCTCCTGAATACAGGGTCCAGTCAGCTTTTGGCTTTCCCATATTCTGTCTCCCATGTAAGGTTAAGGCTCCATCAAATGTAAGACCTCTCCACTAAAGTAAGGTAAGGCAGCTCTCTCGGGATTTACCCAGGTGGAGGTTAGGCAAGTCTCCTTAAAGGTGTCTAGCAGATCTCCCTCCAAGATGGTTTTAGACAGGCTGTGTCTGTGTCTCTGTCCCCCTTTCTACATAGAGCAATTGTGTTTTAATGCCTAAGTCCCTCCCATCAAATATTAAGATCAGGGGGTGTCAGGTTATTGGCCTTGAATTTTCATTGGACCTCAGGAGTTCTCTCCTACCCTACCCCAAATGTATAACCCCTGCCCCACTGATAAGACATTGAAGTTCTATGATTGAAGTGAAGTGGAGGGGTGCACACCTTCTGTTGTTTACAGTTCCTTAACATCACAGCTTTTGCACTCAAAAGTCCCTGCGTGTAAAAATGTAGGAATTTACCAACAAATGCCATAATATATACATATTAATGTTCCCCTAACCATGCCGGATATATGGAGCTTGTTTTCGTTTTGGCACATTATTGCACATGTGCTGTGGTTTTTTGTGCTTTATGTTAAAATTACCATAGTTTGGAATGTGAATTCTTTGACCCAGATACCTAATTTAATGGGTCATCAGCTCCACAACTTTCAAATTCAGGACGTTTCTGGAGAAGCTAGAAACACCTCTTTTTGTTGTAACTAAAAATCCCCCAAATCACATTTCAATGAAAGAAACATTAACACTATCGCCTGGAAATTAGCTTCCAAGTGGCATCTATCACAAGTTTGTAAGTATCATGGTTCAAATATTACTAAATAAAATGACATTTCTAATGTATGTCAAGGACTACATAATGAATATATATTTGCTCATTTTAATTTTTCCATTTCCTTGATACCATAGAGTCCAGAGCATCTTCTCTAGTCTCCGGGTGCAATGTTGATTTAGCCTGCAATAAACTGACCAATCACCTTTGTGAAGTCAAAGCTGAGCTAAGGGATACTGCAGAGATTGTATCTCGCACCAGATGGTCTCTGACATCCTGTGACAGTGCTGGCATTTCCCATTTGTCCTTGCAATTTGAAGTCCACCAAAATTCAGATCGAATACTTTGTATTATTTTTTTAATTGAATTGATTTTTATTGAAATTTAAGAATAATTAAGCAGACATTACAGTAAGTTGAATGAAAAGTGAGGTACATCATAGTTATTATGATAATTGATGATGCTGTTGTTAAATAATTACAATATTATATATGATAAACATCATAATATTATTAAGTAAAACCATAGCATGGTTCGGGACAGTCAGGGGAGGACAGACATGACACGTTGAGGGAAGAATAGAGAGAGGGAAGAGCAATGGAGGCAATAAAAGAAGCATTGTATGTTAAGTAATCATTAAAGGCATTCCATTTGTTATCAAACTTGGGAACATTTTTTGTTGATAAGGCATACATGTTTTCAATTCTGTGAAAAGAGCAAACAGAGTTCCACCATAAATTAAAAGTTAATGTTCAAGCCTTTTTCTATTTAGACACAATGAAATGGAAGGCAATATATACCAGAACATTAAATAAATCAGACAAAGTAATATGTGACACATAGGGATTTGCTACAGTTCCAATCATGACATTACATAAAGTGAGAGGCTCCTGAAACACAAACATGTAAGCTTTCCATGTATGAGTCCAACATGCAAAAACAAAATTACAGTTAAAGATTGAAAGTATGAAGTCTGCAGGAGAATATTGGCAGGATCAACATACACTTTGACTGGAGAAAGACTTTAAGGCAACCCTTTGCGGCTCTTTGTAATATGAAGTAGTGTGATTGATGGAGATTTTCTGCAAAAGAGATGGAAAAGCATTGTAGCCATATCATAGTCCACATGTCTTGAGTGATTAGTAAGTTACAATCAGATTCCCACATGTTACACAGTTTAACGGTAGTATCAGTGGGCTGATTGAGAATGGAATAGAATGTGGATGCTTTGGTGGAGTGAGAGTACAACATGAGTTCTAAATATTTTGAAGGAATTTTATGTGTATAATGAGGAAAAGCTTTAGCAATAAGTTTAGTGAAATTGGAATATGTTTTAAAATTTGATTCATTTAGATTGAAGCGAGTACAGAGGTCGTGAAAAGGAATGGGAATGTAATTCTTAAATAAATGTGAGACTAGGAACATTCCGGCTGAGT
Organism: Ambystoma mexicanum; assembly: GCF_040938575.1. NCBI lineage: Eukaryota > Metazoa > Chordata > Amphibia > Caudata > Ambystomatidae > Ambystoma > Ambystoma mexicanum. The sequence goes on along the minus strand of NC_090932.1, from coordinate 1,704,826,990 downwards.
ACCATTTATGTAGGATGCCATGTGTGGGTTTATGATAAAAAGCTTTGTTAAACCACAAGAAGGCACTGGAGATATCTTGGATATTATCACCTGTTGTAATTAAGGAATTCCATACTTGTTTGAAGGAGTGTGGAAGGGGGAGTTTTGTGATTCCAGGCCATGAGGATGTTTTGAGAAAGTGAGTAAAGGACAAAGGAGTAATGAGTTTTGATTCCAAACTAATCCATGAGGGGGTATTAATGGGGTTCAGAAGTTAAACATAAGGTAATTTGTCATAATAAAAAGGATTTCTGTATTTAAGGAAGTCTGGAAAATTCACTCCACCAGAAGGATTATTGGATTTCATTTTATTTAGAACATTTTATTTATTTATTTATTTATTTATTTATTTATTTATTTATTTATTAATGTGTTAACAGCTTAACATAAGCTTTTCACATATAAATCAATAAAACATTTTATAGAATAAAGTTCTATTTAAATAAAACAAAGATAATATCATGAATCCCTATCTAGTAATAATGTAACTTATATAAAATAGGCATTCAAGCTATATTATAAGACTTGCATGTCAATAGCTCTTATAAACCTTAACTAATACAAACAGCCATATGACTAGTTATAGTCACAATAATAAAAGTAGGTAAAATATCTCTATATAGCTATTTCTAATAATTATTCAATTGTCATTTTATTGAGAACAGTTTTGGCGGATTTATCTTTCCACAGGAATTGAACTAGAATGGGGTCTATTGTTTTAAAGAAAGAATTTGGGAGTAGTACTGGTATCATAGAGAGATAATACAGAATAATGGGCCCAACAGTCTAGTCTGCCCCACCAAGAAAGGAACAAAGGAGACCAGTGATTAATGGATGAGGTAATGTTATCAATAATCATATTCTGGGTTAGGTTTAGGGTGGCCTCGAGGTCATTAGCGATAGGGATCCCCTAGGTATTTAACAGATGAGGTACACCATTTATTTCTAAAAAGAGGTGTGTTTGCTAATGTACACGCATTTGTAAGGGGCAACATTTCTGATTTGTCATAGTTCCATTTATAGCCAGAGACACAAGAAAATTCATCTATAGAAGGTGTAAGTGCTGGGAGGGAAGAGTTGGGATCTGATAAGTAAAGTAGAATATCGCCCGCAAAAGCAGTGAACTTAAAAGTAAAATATTTAATCGTGATACCTTTAATTCTATCATTGATGGTAATACTTTGGAGTAAAGGTTCTAAAGCTAAAACAAACATGGTGGGTACAGTTGACAACCCTATGTATTGCCTCATGAGATGAGAAAAGCTTTAGTGAAGGTGTTAATAATAATTCAGGTTGAGGGAGCTGAGGATAGAAGTGACCCTAATTTGATAAAGGTGGGACTCAACCCGTGCCATAAAAGAGATTGAAAAAGAAAAGGCCAAGAGATTACCAAAAGCTTTTTCAGCATCTAGAGCAAGGAGGACAAGAGGATCAGTAGAATATTGCATATGTATAAGAGTGTTGAAAAGAATTCTGTATTGGATGAGGAAAACCTTCCTTTAGTGAAGCCTGTTTGATTAACGTTAATTATTTTATTCATAATACCGTCCAAACGGCAGGCAATTATCTTGGCTCAGATTTTGGAACCCAAATTATTTCATGTAATGGGACAGTAATTTTTAACCATACAGGGGTGTTTGTCTGGTTTGAGAAATAAAATAAGAAGTGCTTCTCCAAATCAACCTGGGCTATAGCCTAAGGCAAGAAAATTATTTTAGAGTTTGAAAAGTTTTGGAGATATTAGGGATGAAAAAGAATGATAAAATCAATGGAAAAACCATCTGGTCCAGGGGCTTTACCGATTTTAAGATCCAAAATAGCTTTTTGTATTTATTGCAACAAAATATGATTAACAAGGTATTGAAGGTCTGTTGGATGTTCAGCGATCTTTTTATTAGAGTTGATATATTTAAGAATATTACCATTAAGAATTGTTTGATCTGCCGAGTAAAGTTGAAACTAAAACTCAAAAAATATTTCATTCATTTGTTGTGAATTAGAAACTCTGATATTTTGTGGGTTAATTATTGAAGTTAAGACATTTTGTCCCTATTTCCTTTTTAGAAAAGCAGCTAATAATGTGCCCGATTTATTGGATCCACCATAACATTTTTGCTTTGGATCTTAATAAAGAGGAACAGGCTTTATTTGTGCTATGTTTGTTAAATTATATGTTTTGCAACAAGGGATTTCAAGGAGTCTTCTTTGGTATTTTTGAAGTACGCCTGTTCTAATGACTTGATGGAGCAACTAAGGTCTTGGGAGAACTTTTCATTTTGTTTTTTCTTAAAGGATGTATAGTGTATAATGAATCCACGCAGTGTGGCTTTAAAGGCATCCCAATTGTTATGTATAGATGTATCAAGGGGATTATTACGGGTAAATAATTCAGTAATAAAAATATTCATTTGTTGGATCAAATTTGGGTCATTCAGTAAAAAGGAATTAAATCTCCATCTGGATGAATGGAAAGGCAAGGGATCCAACACCAGGACAGTACGAACAGGTGCATGATCAAACATTATAACAGGGCCAATTTCAGAATGAAGAATGATGGGCGCAAGAGGGGAGTTTATAAATATATGATCTATTCATGAAAATGATTTGTGTGGAGGAGAAAAGGGTACATTAATTTGCCTCATGATGGCAGAAGCACCAAGTATCAAAAAGGGCAAGATCTTCTATAAAATTGAGGAATTGTTTGTGTGTTTTCGTATTGATAGATTTGGATTCAGATTTACAGTCTAGGATAAAATCACAAATTTGGTCGCAATCTCTGCAAATGATGAGACAATCAGAATTTCTGCTGAAAACAGTGTGTTTTAAATGGTTCCAAAAAGGTGGGTCAGGAGTATTGGGGACCTATATATTAAGAATTGTGACAGCAACCTTGTTGATAATGGAATCAATAATAGACCATCGTCCCGAGGAATCATGTTGCTCATCAATTAACCAAAAGGAAGTTTTTTGTTGTAAAAGGATCCTAACTCCACCCTTTTTCTCAACTTCAGGTACAAAAAGGCGTGCTTGACCCAAAGTTTAATCATTTTATTATTTACTTCTATTGAATCTAGGTGTGTTTCCGGAATACATGCAATGTCAGGGTTACTCATAGTTTGCATTTTTAAGCACAGCACCCACCAATGCTGACTCTGTTGAACAAACCTGTCATAAATAACGAGTATGCATCAGCCTCAAAGAGATCTGACTTTCAGATAAAGAGCCAAGCAGACCTGGCAATGGGGGATGACATTTGCGTATTAGGCATAGCAACCCATATGGCCATGTGTTCCTTGGGCTCATTCGAGATTTACATGTTACATTTACAAACAAAATATCCTTTTTACTTTGTTACATTTTTCTTTCTGTGAAGCCGTTATTCCTTTCAATAACTTGTGTCTTTCTTTCATTGTCCAATGCACTTTTGAATCTGTGTATTTGTCTTCTTTCACACAGCATTGGTTTATTCATGTGGCAAATGAAAGTTAAATCCTGCTGTTCATTTGGTCATTCGCAATAGGAATTTTTCCTTTTTACAATGTTCTTTGTGTCACTTTCAGCAAGAAACACATTTTGCATTCACTAGCCCTCCACACTGTGTTAAGGTTTTGGGGCTGGCAATGTAATTTTTCCAGTGTGCCATTTTCCATCAGACCACTTTATTTTGCAGTGGAGGTCTAACATGACTTTTCAATGATGTCTTCTGGGGCTCTCATTAAACCCCACAGATCCCCCGACTACATCTTTTATATGGATCGCTTGTGGGAAAGAGCAGGGTGGAGTGGGGTTTGCCTTAATTTTCCTTCATTAGGCAGTGGGTGCTCTTTCCTCCTCTTCTAATTTTTCGTCACTCTGGGGTACGGTCATGGAACCCTTTCCTTTCCTTGGTGACTAGGGTCCTCCCTGGGCTCCATTCCTGTGGTTCCACTGCTGGAATGGAAGGAGGCTATTTTTCTATAAATAGGAAGAAAAAGAGAGGTTCAGTATTTTATCCAAAACATTTTCTCTGGAAACATTACAGAGAACAACATTGCTTAGAAATATATACATGAATGGCAGTTTACCTAGTAATTTTTCAAGACCATACTTTTCTGTTTGATGTTTTTCATGGCTTTTAATTAATGTACCCCCTGTTATATATATGTTAGTCTCCATCTGAGTTTTCATCCTTACCTCTCATTCCACAGATGGTTCCCAGCTCGATCTTCATTGGGCTCATCAACCATTCGTAAAGCTTGTCTGGGATGACAGCTTTCCAACTGATTGATATGGACCCATTTCTCTTCTGTCTGCTCTCCTTTTGGGAAGCGGATCTTGTAGACAACAGGTGATATTTTATCTACAATTTCAAAGCGACCACACTGAGATGAAAGGAATTTCCTCTGCTTGGTATGATTCCTCTGAAAATTGTAAAGGTAAACCATGTCAACTACCTGACACTCCTTCTCTGTGGTCTTTAGATCATAATATGTTTCCATTCCTTCAGCTGACCTTTCTAAATTTAGTCATGAGTAGTGGATTCATTTGTCAGTGTCTTTTCCTGAGTTTGAGACGTAACATCATTTTTCATCCTGTCACAAGCTCAAATGGATATATTTTAGTTGCAGAAGGTGGTATAGACCTAATAGCCATAAGGCAAAGCAGCAATCAAATGTTCCAACTGGATCCAGAGTCTTCCACAAACTTCTTTAAGAGCTCACAATTGTTTTGTTGTATATCTCTACCCGCCACTCGAGGCTAGGCGGTAGGCAATGTGGAGTTTTCTTTTTACTCCTAGAATCTCCCACATCTTTGCCATCACCTCTGGTAAAATTACTTCCCCGGTCCGGCTCAATCCTTTGTGGGAGGTTGAAACAAAAGAAGATGTGGTTGATCATTAGTGTGGCAGCTGTCTCTGCCGTAAAATTCAGGACAGGAAGACATTCTACCCACTTTGTGGACAAGCATGTTACAGTCAACGTGTACTTGTTTCCTCTAGAGGAGCAAATCACTTGCCTGATAAAATCTGACCACGGCAGTGTCATTCCCCTTTTTTATAGGTGAGCTCTGCGTGTAAGTGAACTGGATTGAAATTGAGCACACACAAGACACCTCTTTAAATAAATGTCGAGGTCCTGGCCCATGTGTGGCCAGTAGGCAGCCTTGTGCAATATTCCCAATGTCATATGAAACCCCCTATGATGGGCATTGGCCACGTCATAGGGGTGGTTCAACATCAGGCTTTGGAATGAGATAGGTAACATCCACTGGTCATGTCCAGATAGGGATCTCTGTACCAGAAAACCATCTTGGATCCAGAACATCTTTGAAAACTTCATCAACACCCAGAGATCCTCTTTACTGGCACAATCCGATTCTGTTAGAGGAAAACTCATGGGGTCTTCAATGTGTTCATAGAATTTTCCAATAATTGGGTCCTCTTTCTGTGCGGTGATCAAATCTGCATCGGGGGTATCTTTACTCCACTGGGCAGTCGAGAGTTCACAGTTGGCATACGTGTGTGACCCGGTGACAACAGCTACTTGGATTTCAAACAGCAGGGTTTCCATATCTTTGACATTCCCCTGCAGAGGTCTGGTGTTAGTGTTAGGCGGAAACCTGTGCAGTTCCCTCTGGGACCACTGCAAAAGATTTAGGACTACAGGTGTTTGGCAGTAAACCCACTTGGTAGCAGTCTGTACCACACAGATTCACTTGGTAGCTGTGGCTGAGCAGTCAGACTTCTCTCAAGAAAAGTTGAGCAGTATGTGGAGTATACAAAATAGGGCAATTTACACAGTAGAACAAGCAGGCATGGAACAGAGCTTGGGTGTAAAGATATATAATTATTTATTTAAGGACACATCTATGAAAAACACTCTGGCACTAATATGGCAAACAACTTCAATCACAGTTACTATAAGTATATATCAATCCCATAACAATAGTTCGACAAGTCTAGGTTCAACGGCACCACTTATTTGCAGAAAGAGGTGAATGCTTTAACCTAGATGGCACTCTAATATTCATTAGAACGGGAGAGAAAAAGGCAGGGTATGAAACCAACTTAGTACCAACTCTTTTACGAAGCAAATGCAAGACAAGCAAGGCAGGGTCTACTGTAGATCACAAAGTTCAGAGGCCAGGCCCACTCGGAGAGAGGCACGGCTGTATGTCCCAAAAGTATCACAGTGGAAATGCACTTCAAGTCTTTGTAGCAAAATGTCACAGAAAGGTTGGACCAGTTTAGAACAAACGTTTAAGAAGGTCTGGAGGCGACCCAATGGAAAGGTAAGGATTTAAGACACCTCACACTAACCGTTTCAAGGGAAGCCAGGCGGACACGGTACCTTGTATGTGGCAAGACAGCTCCGGCGGGGGCAGTTGTTCCTGGTGGTGGATGCAAGTCGGAGCTTTGCCAGAAGATGAGAGGCTCTCGTTGTCGAGGAAAAGTTGAAGATCGTTGCACCGCCAGGGAAGAGACCAGCCGCGGAGTGCTCCGTCACAAGGCACCACCTTGTGGTCGCGGTACAGTGGTCAGTGGCTAACCGGTTGCCGGGGTACTCAGCACGGGCAATTCGACCACTAGACGTCCTGGAAGCGAAAACAAAAAGCAAGGGCCTGGTTGTTCCCACCAGTCAGAGAAGAAGACTCTCCAGCAGGGAGATCTCTTCTGTCGTCGGGGAGTGGTGAGTCGGTTCAGCAGGGCTCCACCAGAGGTGTCGTCGTTGCAGGTCGGCTCAGCTTTACCCTCGTCGGATTCTTAGGTCCTGTGGTGACTTCTGAAGTTCCAGTCCCAAAAGCCCTGATTTTATGCAGTAAAACCCCCATTCATTCAGCCTAGCTGTCAATCAAACATGCTAAGTGGTGAGCGGGGCGGCTCACCACTCGGGCCAATCACACAAGAGTGCGACCTGAGTTGGCAAGGCAACTCAGTCCAGGGTGCCTAAACCCCCTCCCACACCCCCTGTGGCACCCAGACAGAATGGCACTACTCTGGAGGGCTTCTGTGCAGAAGCCCGCCAAAAGTGGAACAAAGGGCTCAACCTTTGGTTCGGAGTTACAGAGGCGAACACAGACGCCATTTTAAAAAAACAAATTCTGGCAGAAAATACCAACGGTGGATTTATTTAAGACAAATAAACCGGCGGTATGTTAGAGACTAATGTGAAAAAGTATTAGCCTCCAACAATGGGAAGAATCCCATAGGAATATATTTGCGGTCGAATATAAAAAGTAGTATCCACTGCCACCAGCCAAAACTCGACGAGGGGGATGGGACAGTGCCCCCTCGAACAACAGACCCAGGGGTAATCGAATTACCCCTACCAGTACGTCCACAATAGGATGGTTTGTACTAGTTCTGTTAGTAAATTTAGGTCTAGTAAAGTAGTCAGCCCCAGGGTATGGAGACTATGGTGGGGATCCTCTAGGACACCCCAGTGTTACGGCACAGAGGGTGCGGTGTAACACACATAGCAAAACACATGAAGCCCTATGGAGTAAAAGACCCCATAGCCCATAGAACACATTGACATTCAAAGAAATCAACCACATTCATGTCCAAGAGTGGGAGGAAAAGAGTCTCACTCTTGGCAGGATGAAAAAAAAACAAACTCCAGAAATCCAGCAAAGCTGCTGGGGGACTCACTAGGTTAGGAAATTCAGCCTAAACAGAGAATTCTCCCTAACACTGATAAGCTATGATAGTTCTGTCTAGAGTAATTTAATTCATAAACCAATAGGGTTTGCAATTCAAAGAAGCAAACTGTTACGCTCACCTGGCTCCCACAGAGGCGTCGATCTGGACTGGACTGCTGCTGTCTACACCAATGTGACGCGTAGGGCCGAGATGATGGACTGGACTGGCCCACCTAGCTTTGTTTGCTTGGCCTGTAGGAATATTCTTCTGCAAATGGGGAATGGGAGTTAACCACCCGTGGAGTTGAGTGTAATTCCCCCCACCCCCGCTGTTCTCCCCACGGATCACCTTTGATGTCCCCTCTTATAGTCTCACCTGATGGTTTGAATGGATGAGCTCTCCATCCTGCATTGAGCGCAGGGGCGCGTAGATAACCAGTTGCTTCCCTGGCTCAAAGGAATTGGTGAGTTGCAGGACAATATTGACTCCGATATTCCCGGCAAGACGCTGTAAGTATGTAGTTCGTAAGAGTTCAAATGCCTGACTTTCACTCTTGTCCGATTCCTTGCAGGTTGCAGCTTGATCCTACTGAAGAGTTCCTCGTGGCAACCGGTAATGTTCTGGTAAGAATTTATATTATCCAACACAGTTCAATAAAATAATGTCCATATGTAACCTGTTGCTTTCTCCCTTATTCAGGCGCTGAGAGAAAGTATGAAGTCTTGGGGAATAATGCCTCCAGGGGTAAAAATTAGGTAAGTCTTTTGTGGTGAGGAGGGTTCCCCTTGTTAGTCCCTTGTTTCACCTTGCTGTCCTTTTGTTTCCCCTTAGGGGCCGGGGTTTAGCTAGGATGCAGTGGAAGCTGCGCTGACCCGTGAAGAAGAATAGTACCCCCGGTGGTAAAATCAGGTAAGTCTATGGGGGTATTCCTCTGTGTATTCCCTTGGCTTACCTTGCTGTTCTTGTCTTCTCCTTAGGTGCCGGAGTGCGGCGGGAACATGCAGGAGGATGCAGTGAAATGTGAAGATGCTGCGAAGGCCGGTGAGTTCAGCGCGGCGCTGCAGCAGGCGAGGCGACGCGCATAAAATAACTTCTTTCTTCCAGCTTGAAGGCGCGATGGATCGGGAATTCAGGTAAGGATCAAAGGTATTGCTCTTGTTCTAACCTTTTCTCCTTCTTTCTCCCTTTTTCTAGGAGCTCCAAACTCGAGGCGGGCGTGGCAGAAGACTGGATGGAGACTTGCAGGCATGGTGAGCGTTGCGCTGCTGGATGCAGAATAACGCGAAGCGTGTGCTGCTCTTCGGGCGTGGTTTAAATAGCCTCCAAAGTAGTCCCAGGTAAGTATTCCTCCCCAGCCCCAGCCGAGTAAAAAAATAGTCCCTAGGTAAAATAGTCCCTTCCCAGCCTCGTTTGGCTTGGAGCTCTTGCAGCATGGTCTGCACCAGGTAAGTTTGCAGCGTGGTCTGCATCAGGTAAGTTTTAATCTATGAGCCTGGCACCTATGGCGCCAGGACTGACTCTCCATATGAGCCTGGCGCCAGCAGGACTGCACCCAAATAGCCCCTAGCGGGGGTTGTTGGGTTTGCTTGGGGTAACTTGATGCCAGCTTCCGGGGTTGCTGGGCTTGGTCTGGGTCCCCGGGGGTAGGCATCATGACACAAACTAGTAGGATTAGTGCGTACTTAATTTAATGCCAATGCATTTGGGAGTACAACTCCATCTTCAGGGCGTCAACTACACCTTAGTATTAAAAATATATGTGAAGGAACATACCAGAAATGAGGCAAATTACATGTGAAGGAACATACCAGAAATGAGGCAAATTACATGTGAAAAAACATACCAGAAATGAAATACATCACATTGCATGCAGTGCGTTCAGACCATAGTAATTTGTAGATTAACATATGCATAATGAGCCGTCATATAGAATGGAAAAGATAATAGTTAATAGTAAACGTCTACATACATACCAATTATGAGCATGTGTTCAAATGCGTGAAGTTTTGAAGAAAAAAGAAAAATGAAAAAAGAAAACAGAGAGAATCTAAGGTTGGTGTTGTGCAATAAAAACCAAGGGGAAAAAACAAGATCGCATGTAACTATGTCAAACCGCAAATTGCGGTAGTGAAATGCTCGTGCAGATGTTGTGTCGCAAGGGATAACAAATGGTGCTTGCATCTGCATAAGTATAATGTGGGGTAAAGAATTGTGAGTGGCCCACATTATCATGCATTACGGAAATCTCACTGTATGTGCAGTGAAAAGGCATTTGGCAAACCACTCATATGAAACCCCAGGAAAAATAAAGGTAATGGATGGATGCATTAGATTACTGACACAACTGGAATGATATACATAATGTCTAATGTTGTGTTTGAGATGATGTAGAATGCAGTGAACTAGGGACCCTTTGTGTATGCAATGCATTATTAGTGCACATATAGTTTGTAAACAATCATGTCTGATTAAACTTTAATGGTCATATTACAAATAGCATGCCCAATTGATCTCTTCATTCAACCCTCGGGGAGTCAAAGTCCCCAAATGTTCGCTCCAGAAACATTCCCTTCTGTCAAGTTTGTTTTGAATGTTTTCATGTGGCTCATTTTTCTGAACCACTTCCAATATAAGGAAACGATTTTCTGCCAAATTGTGTCTCTTGTTGAGCCAATGCCTTGCAACAGCTGAGTTCAAGTTTTTGTTGCGTATACAGGAACGATGTTCGTTCCAACAAAGTTTGGCTTTCCTTTGTGACTGTCCAACATAACATTGTCCTCATGGACACTTGATAATATTGGGTGTGGCGGATGTAGCAAAGGATTTCAACATGATTTTTTTTACCAGTGTTGTGATGATTGATTACATTTCCTTTATGTACATAACTACAGTTGCTACACTGTAATCACGGAAAAGTTCCGATACGTTTGGTGTTCAATTGTTTCCTGGGCTGGCGTGCTGTACTAAACTATCTCTAATCTTTTTGCTGCATTGGTATGCAGACGTAGGTTGTTCTTTAAATAGTTTTTTGGTTCTCGGGTCACAAGATAATACCTGCTAGTGTTTCTTAATTATTGATTTTATGTGACTGCTTTGTGTAGAGAATCTTGTGACAAACACCAGTGGTGGTTCGGTTATGTATTTTCTTGATGCTGTTAGTAACTTGTCCCTGTTTTTTTTGTTCCACTTTCTGCTTTGTCTCTGTGATTTCTTCCTGTTTGTACCCTTGTCTGATGAATATTTCACCCATCTTTCTGTAATTCAATGTTGTAATCCGTTGGGTCACTGATAATGTGTTTGACTCTAAGCATTTGAATGTATGACAGGTTTTTTTTATCAATCTTGCTTTGTGTAAACTGAGTCTGTGAACTAGATTTTTACGATCTGTTATTTTGGTGCAGCTGTTGGTTTTGTAATGTTTTTCCATGGATCGTATGTTTACATCAAGGAAGTGGATATTTCTGTTGGAGTGTTCTTGAGTAAATTGGATTCTTCTGTCACTCGTGTTCAAGTAATTGAAGCAGTGGTCGAAGTGTACAAAAAGAAGTAGTGGAGCTATGTTCCCTACTGACCTGCACCGCTCCCCACAAACCCCATAACCATGCCACCTCCAAAACACAAACCCCAAAACACATGTACCCGCTGTTTAAGGGAATGTCAATTGCAATGCACCGAAGTGCAAGTTTCAACTTCTTCCTACACTTTTATTTTAAAATGAAACCATTCCGGAACGGTTACTTTGTAAATTATAAGTATAGGAACAATAAAACTTAATTAAAATAAGTAGAGGAGCACCGCTCCCGACTGCTCCCGCCCACTTCGACCTCTGACGTGAAGAACTCTCTGAAGTTTGCCTCTGTGTCTGTCCAAATTCTGAAAACGTCATCAATATAACGTATCCAGATTGCCAAATGTGGGTTTCTCATCTCACCCCTCATTGTTTTCCCCACACTGTCCATGCTGCGCTGGCCAGATGCTCTAGTGGACAGCTGAGGACCATGCATCCTACCCATGGGTGGCAATCTCCCAGCCTTGCCCTTTAAACGATATCCTGCGGGCAGTGACACAGTGCCCACTCTCTGGTATCACTCATGAAGGCACTGGTGCAAGGTCCGTTATTAGTATTATTATTATTATTATTATTATTATTATTATTATTATTATTATTATTACGGTATTTATTGAGCACAGACCTGGCTTCGGGAAGCAACGGAGCGCTTTGCAACACAGCAAGGGAAGCAGAGATATAAAGGCGAGCAGAGACCTAACCAGAGGTGTAGCCAGGATTCTCTAACAAGTGGGGCCTGAAGCTCATGAAATTGGGTGCAACGCAGTGACATTGACCCTGCTGAGTGGGCATTTAATGATTTTGAGGGGGGGTTGCCCGCTCAAGCCCGAACCAGTCTACGCCTAACATTCAATCAGGAGATGCACACTTAATGCGCGGTGTCACCACCGATCAATCATACCCATGCGATCAGTTAGTGGACCTTGAGGTGGGCTCTGTTTGGGAGGAGCCTTCAGAAAGACCATCAAATCAGATCACACCATTTCTGAAAAGTAAATCAGTTCCAGGCACTCCATGAGCAACACAAGTTCTACCTACCCAGTATCCAGAATCCCCTATTCGGAGGATAGCACCGGGGAAACGCGCTTTGCTTGAAAGCAAGACCATGCAGAGCAACAGAGTTTCGAATCCCAGATCTGCTTTAGAAAGTGAACTCAGGTATGGCATTAGGCACCTTATAAAAAAACAATTACATAAATAAATTAAAATAAAGTAGTCACTGGGAATTGTGAAGATGGATGACACTCCATCAGCAAGGGAAGCACTCCCTTCCCAGTGCCCCGAATCCTCCAGTCGCTGGGTCACGTGACGAATGATCAAGAGGACACGCTGGAGCCAAGTATGAAGTTGAAAGGGTATTTATGCATTTCCTTAGGGTGGGGAGTGGGGTGCCCTAAGGGGGTCAGACTACAGCTGATCAGGGACACTGTGCTGAAGGTGTCTGGATGACTCAGCTCAATGGGTCTCAATATCAAAGGACTGTTCTTCCCCAGCATCCCCTGCTCTAATGTTCATGTCCCCAGCTATAGCACCCACTAGGCTTCCTGACCACCCACAATCTCAGCGATATAGCGCCCAGCTTGCTCTTTGCAATCTCCTACCAGGAGCAGCACAGCTTCACTCTTGATTTAGGGAATTTGCCAAGCTTAGAAAGTCACACCCTCTAGTTAAGGATCACCCTCCTGGGTCAGTAGCAGTTTATTTATATAGCGCCTATACACAATGTGTTTCAAAGGGCTTCAAGGCAAGGTAGGGAACAAGAGAGGGAGCAAGGGAAAATACAGTGACATTCTTACAGGCCATGAACAGTAAGGGTGTGAAATTAACTATCATACTAGGCCTGACGACATTTCAGATAGTGCAAGAGCTAAGCCATAGACAAGGAAGGGAGGGGGGGAGTGGGAAGGAAATGGAAACAGACAGGTGACTCTCTTATCAACCCTTTAGCCGTGGATTGCCCTCCTGCAGCAAGGTCTCTTGCTCGGTGTTACATAGTTACAGAACAGTGAAAGGTAACATTGTGTTTCTCCTGACTGTGAAGCACCTGTCCAGTTGCAATAAGTCCTTCCCTCCCTGCTTTCGTTCTTTTACGGTAATATCTTGCATATGTTTGGTCCTGCATGACCCAAACAATGATATGGTGATGTAGTGGAGGTTGCGACAAGTCATCGAGATATTGACTGAAGTAGGTTTAACAACATCCTTGGAGAAGTGTACATTTAGGAGAGAAAAAGTAGCTTATTTGGGTCATGAACTCTCAAAAGAAGGAGTGCTGCCAACAATGGATGTGATTGAAGACGTGGTGGTGTGCCGCGACGAAGAATACGGTTGACTCTGCCTTCTTTCTAACTGTGGGAAATTCATTGCAACGTTATCAGATAAAACAAACATGATGAGAGCTCTGATGAAAAAGAATGTAGGGTGTGATTGGGGTGTAGAATGGGAGGAAGGGGTTGAGGCTATTACGGAAAGCACAGCAGCCTCACCAGAGCTTAAAGGGTTTGAAGAGGGCAGATACTCATTATTGTGGCCTGACGCCAGTGAGATTTGAGATGTGTGCTGATGGAAACAGACTGGGTAGAAACGCTCACAGGGGTGTTTGCCTCACTCAGTCTTAAAGGAGCTGAAAGGAAACATTAGAAAGGGGAGCATTTGCATATAAAGAGTGCCAAGGTACCACTGCAGTGCTGATAGTGCACGGTATACATATCCTTTAACATTAACATATATGTGGGGCGTAAGCCATTTTAAGCAGTATCTGTGGTCCAGAGAATTCATGATAGTGATCACACACCATCGGTGGCCATATTTAACAAGAAATGATTGGATGGAGTATCCAGTGGAATAGTGAGATGGATTACTAACATAGAGGGTTTACATTTCAAGGAGATACTTATGGTTGGAAAACAAATGCGGTAACGGACGCTGTATCGCGGAATGCCGTAGAACGTGGAGACGCTGTACATGAGAGTTAAGAAGCAGGAGGGCCACCGGTTGTACAAGGATCCATGTGGGATGGTTGTGGTGAGCTGGATGAGGAATGGGCTAGGGTGTTGTGTTTAGTTCAGGGAGGATGGTCACACAGATGAAGGGGTTGATGGATCCTTCATGCAACACAAAAGGGTCATGGATGAATTGGGGAGTCAAGGAAAGTATTTAGTGCGGGGACTCCAGTGTGTTCAGAGGGAATGAGAGATAAGATACCTGGTCTCGTTCAACAAGGAATGAGTAAGACGATGGAGTTTTGTGGGCGAGCACGGGTGGAGGTGTTGACATCAAGGTTATAGAATGGGCTACTTGCCAGGACAGTGACAAGGTACAGCAAACCAGGACCAACCAATAAAGTTTCCGTCAATTTCACAGACTGCCTGGGATGTTATTAGGATGACATATTGAGGACGTTGAACATAAACAGAGTGTACAAAAATGACGTGATTGTTGCTGTGGACTGGCTTTCAGAGGCCAGGGATGTGTGTGGTCAAAGAGGTTAGTAATAGGAAAATAATACCATTTTTAGAGTGCGTATTTTGGAGGGAAACGTTCCCCAATAAGCTTCGATCAGAGAATGGTCCTGCAGCTTTTGTCAGCAGAGATGGAGGGGTCTTGGAGGATACACGGTATTGAACGCTCCACCACCTCATTGCATCATCTGAAAGGCAATGCAGGAATGGAGAGATGCAATAGGACTTTAATGGATTCCATTAGAATTACCACAGCTACTAGAGGCATTGGGTCAAATCCATGGTGGAGTGAGTTTTGCAACAACAGCTGTTTCGCCTTTTGAGAGTTTGAGGAAACTAAGTAGTGTCCGTCGCGGATGGGTAGAGCTAGTTGGTAGATGTTGATCTGTGTGCAGTGAGGGAGAGCTAGAAGGACTGTAATGCCAAAGAGTGGTGTTATGATGCCTCTTTGAAGTGTGGTTAAAATTAAGCATCATAGGAAAGTACTGAAAGAATAGACCCAATATTCTCAACCTTTAACTTTCAAATAATCTTTGGGGTGTGCAGTGAAATTGCAAAATGGTGTGAGATAGAATAAGTATGGATTGGTGTTACTATTAGACAAGAGGAGATAACATTTTAGAGTTTGAGTACTTAAGTCAAATAAAGGGAAGGAGCTGTGTTGCATAGTTACTAATTACAATGGTAGCTGTGATTTATTAGCACCTGGTGCGGGAGAAGCAACCAATCAAGTTGCTTGGATCGTAGGCTAAGTCCCACCATCTCAGTAGACGTTCCAAGCAGCCAGATGGCTGTTTCGCCCAGCATGCATCTTCTCCCTCACCCTACACTGCCTCCCCTCCAATCTCTGGTCCTCTCCCACCCATGTCCCACTTACCTGATTCATTTGGCGGTGGCTCCTGTTCTCTCTCGGTGTCTAGAGACCCAAGCTGCTCCTGAAACATGTCTGGGGATGCCTGTGGTCTCATGCAGAAGGGATGTGGTCTAGCAGTTCGGGCTGGACTGCCCCTTTTAGGGTGGGACCAAGCCTGATTTGCATATGTTATGTTATTTTGCATTTGTATAGCACCTTATGTACCATTGGTATGATCTTAAGGCGCTGGTAGGTTGAACGCCCTCGGGAACCACAGTTCAAGTCAGTTGAGAGAGAGAGAGTCGTAAAGTGCGTGGGGGCACCAGGTATGTGTGCAGCTGGTGTGGTTGTTGCATGCTAGCTGCTTCTTAGCGGTAGGTGTGGTGCTGAGGAGATCAGTTGAATGTGTTCAGTCTGGAGGGTGGACACCCAGACTGAGTTCTGGCTGCGTTAGGCCTGAGGAGACGCCTAAGCTAGCCGGTGTGTGCTGGCTAGCCGTGTTTTATTAGGATGATGGGTGGTTTGATGGGTCATGTTAGTATGAGAACAGCTTTACCGAATGTGTCATAGTACTGCTGTGTTCCAGTTGAATGGTGGTGTATAGGAGTGAGTAAGTGTAGTAGTGTGATATTGTGGTAATCGGGGAAGTGTATGCGATCAGGTACAATCTACCTACTAAATGTAACTTTTAACACAGTGACGCTATTAGGTACACTTTCTAGATTCAACTTTGAGATAATGATGCTATCAGGGCACAGACATTGATGTTGGGAATATCTTCTAGATTTAACATTGAGACAGTGAGGCTAATTAGGCTATGCTTTCTAAGTTCAACTTCAACACAGCGACTCTGCTAGGGCGTACTTTCTAAGTTCAACTTTAACACAGTGACGATATTAGGGCTCAGTTTCTAGATTCAACATTAACACAGTCACGATCTTAAGGCACACTTTTTAGATTCAGCTTTCATATGGTGACACTTTCTTGATCTAACTTTAAGACACTGATCTCATTGGGCCACTTAATGATGTTGGGAATACTGTCTAGCTTTCAAATTAGCACACTGACGCTATTAGGGCACATGCTATTTATCACAATTGTGTCTAAATGTGGCACATGCCACCATTCAGAAACTAAGAGTGGGACATGCCACCATTCACAAACTAAGAGTGGGACATGCCATCAATCACAATCCAACTAAGAGTGGGACATGCCATCAATCACAATCCAACTAAGAGTGGGACATGCCATCAATCACAATCCAACTAAGAGTGGGGCATGCCATCAATCACAATCCAACTAAGAGTGGGGCATGCCATCAATCACAATCCAACTAAGAGTGGGACATGCCATCAATCACAATCCAACTAAGAGTGGGGCATGCCATCAATCACAATCCAACTAAGAGTGGGGCATGCCATCAATCACAATCCAACTAAGAGTGGGGCATGCCATCAATCACAATCCAACTAAGAGTGGGGCATGCCATCAATCACAATCCAACTAAGAGTGGGGCATGCCATCAATCACAATCCAACTAAGAGTGGGACATGCCATGAATCACAATCCAACTAAGAGTGGGACATGCCATGAATCACAATCCAACTAAGAGTGGGACATGCCATGAATCACAATCCAACTAAGAGTGGGGCATGCCATCAATCACAATCCAACTAAGAGTGGGACATGCCATCAATCACAATCCAACTAAGAGTGGGACATGCCATGAATCACAATCCAACTAAGAGTGGGGCATGCCATCAATCACAATCCAACTAAGAGTGGGACATGCCATCAATCACAATCCAACTAAGAGTGGGACATGCCATCAATCACAATCCAACTAAGAGTGGGACATGCCATCAATCACAATCCAACTAAGAGTGGGACATGCCATCAATCACAATCCAACTAAGAGTGGGGCATGCCATCAATCACAATCCAACTAAGAGTGGGACATGCCATCAATCACAATCCAACTAAGAGTGGGACATGCCATCAATCACAATCCAACTAAGAGTGGGGCATGCCATCAATCACAATCCAACTAAGAGTGGGGCATGCCATCAATCACAATCCAACTAAGAGTGGGGCATGCCATCAATCACAATCCAACTAAGAGTGGGACATGCCATCAATCACAATCCAACTAAGAGTGGGACATGCCATCAATCACAATCCAACTAAGAGTGGGACATGCCATCAATCACAATCCAACTAAGAGTGGGACATGCCATGAATCACAATCCAACTAAGAGTGGGGCATGCCATGAATCACAATCCAACTAAGAGTGGGGCATGCCATCAATCACAATCCAACTAAGAGTGGGACATGCCATGAATCACAATCCAACTAAGAGTGGGACATGCCATGAATCACAATCCAACTAAGAGTGGGACATGCCATGAATCACAATCCAACTAAGAGTGGGGCATGCCATCAATCACAATCCAACTAAGAGTGGGACATGCCATGAATCACAATCCAACTAAGAGTGGGACATGCCATGAATCACAATCCAACTAAGAGTGGGGCATGCCATCAATCACAATCCAACTAAGAGTGGGACATGCCATCAATCACAATCCAACTAAGAGTGGGACATGCCATGAATCACAATCCAACTAAGAGTGGGGCATGCCATCAATCACAATCCAACTAAGAGTGGGACATGCCATCAATCACAATCCAACTAAGAGTGGGACATGCCATCAATCACAATCCAACTAAGAGTGGGACATGCCATCAATCACAATCCAACTAAGAGTGGGGCATGCCATCAATCACAATCCAACTAAGAGTGGGACATGCCATCAATCACAATCCAACTAAGAGTGGGACATGCCATCAATCACAATCCAACTAAGAGTGGGGCATGCCATCAATCACAATCCAACTAAGAGTGGGGCATGCCATCAATCACAATCCAACTAAGAGTGGGGCATGCCATCAATCACAATCCAACTAAGAGTGGGACATGCCATCAATCACAATCCAACTAAGAGTGGGACATGCCATCAATCACAATCCAACTAAGAGTGGGACATGCCATCAATCACAATCCAACTAAGAGTGGGACATGCCATCAATCACAATTAAACTATCATTCAGCGTTCTGCAAGAGTGGGACGTGCTAACATTCACAATTCCAACCAAGAGTGGGATATGCTATCAATCACAAGAAATCACAACCTGCTGTGAGTTTATTAAGCCTCCCGCTGCCGACACGCCCCTCCCCCCGCCGTCCTAACATACAAGGAGGCTCGCCCCCACATCCGCCCCCATATCCACCTTTTATTTGAACTCTTTCCTCCATTCTGATCGGAAGGAATGGTTTCCAAGTACGATGCAGTCCTAATGGCCACCTTTAATTCGCCCGTTCTTTTTGGGACCGAGGATTTCCCTCATCCGATTTCAGCAAAGATCTGCAGGGAAAGCAACACACACTCGGAGAACGACGCAGGCGGACAAGCGTCCCTAGCAACCCAGCACGTAACGCGCATGCGCAATACGTCGTGCTCAGCTGATACAACCTATAAGTGGTTGTATTCACTTCAACATTGCTTCTACACCCTGATCGTACCATGTACCCGAGTACGGCTAACCGCCTGTTGGGCGGTACTTTATTTAGAAATTTGTTACTGACAGTTTGTCAGATCGTACTTGGGACTGGCAGTCCCACACCAAGATGGCGGCCGCCGCGGGGACGCGACTGCGCGGCGCTCCCATGGCAACGCAATTGGCTTGGGAGTGTCTTGCAGCACGCCCTTGCTAGCGGCGGCTTCCTCACTTCACCGTGCAGCTCGCCCGTGCGAGCGGCTGCTTCTCTACTTTGGAGTGTTGTGGGCGATACTCGCCATGTAAGTAGACATTACTCCTATGAGTGCTCACTTCTTGATCACACTTACCACGTGATCTTAGTAAATATCTTCCATCTTTACATATGCTTGGTGCATCAATCTCAACTAACGCCCTTTTCGGGTGTTATTGACTCATTTTTATGGGTTTACCCAATGATCGGGGAAACGTAGCTTCTATATTACCTAGAAATTCACGGTGTGTCTTTGTACTATGCCTATAGAACGCATATAGTTATATGCCTTAGTCGCCAGTAACTTTGATTCTTCTCCATGCTTCTAGCTACCCAATTTCGGCAATCCCGCCTGACAACACCCCTGCACCCGGCGAGACACAGCTGTCTTGTGACTGGGTGAGTACTCACATTCTACCATAGAGGATAATTTTATATGTTCTCGTACATAAGGTCAAACTTTTACAAGTGGCGGTTGATCATTTCTTTACCACACAGGTGATTATGACTCGATTCTGCTTTACAAGAAGAGCAGGTCAGTGCACTTTCATTTTTTAGTGAGTTAAATGATAGAGTCCTCTTAATACGTTCTAGGTATAATTAGTGTATCCTTATACTTTGTAGGAATTGCAACTGAACATTGATGAAACTAAAAACACATCCTGCCCTGAAGATGGATTTCCTAGATTTCCTAATCCGAAACGCGTAGGCACTGATTACCCAATCGGAGTGTCTTTAGGAACTCTGAGCAGAGTGAATGTAACTGCTCAGTAGCAGAGCAACACCTAGGTGGGGTAGAGCCTGCATACGAATGACCTTACCATTTTTTTTTCTTAACTAAACAGATTATGTTGGAGTACTGGGTTCAGCTCAAATCTAATTTTTTCTTTTGTTGTTGAATTACCAATTGACCTGTACAAATTGCTTTGTTAAGACGACTACTGCTAACGCACTCCCATGGAGTATTTTGTTAGAAATTAAAACTGATTATGTTTGGATTTTCACCTTATGGGTCTATCGTTTTATCTGTTTATTCTCAGCCTGATGCTTTCATGTTTGTAGATTCACAGATTAATGGAGCCCTTGATATACTATTTGCCCTTTGAACATTAGAGAATATTTATTATTACCTTGTTACATAGTTCTGACACCCACCCTTGTACCTCAAACACTCCTGACTTGGAGTCTTGAGTATGTACAAGGCATGATCACCATTTGGGACTAGCTCCCGCCAGGAGTGCAGCAGAGGGTTACCGACTAGCAACAGTCGGTGTGTGTTTTCTGCTTGAGCTGTGCTCAAACTCGAGTGGCCTCGAGTTTCTCCCTCCTGCACCTGAAGAAAAAGGAATTAATACCCTACACTAATATTGTCGACCCCCTATGGGTTATTTATTTCTTATTTGAGTACTTCGGACCAATTGGTGTGCCTCCCTACCCAACCTCTTTCCACATGCCATCAATCACAATTAAACTAAGAGTGGGATATGCTATCAATCACAAGAAATCACAAACTGCTGTGAGTTTAATAATGCTATAATGGCACGTTTTCTAAGTTCAACTTTAACACAGTGACGCTATTAGGGCACACTTTCTAGATTTAGCTCTAAAACACTGACACTATTAGGCACACTCAATGATGTTGGGAATACCATCTAGATTCAACATTATCACAGAGATGCTATAAGGGCACACTTTCTAAGTTCAGCTTTAAGATAACAACGCTATTGGGGCACACACATTGGTGTTGGGAATATCTTCTAGATTTAACATCGACACAGTGATGCTATTTAGGGTACGCTTTCTAAGGTCAAGTTTAACAGAGCGTCTTTCTCCTTCTGTACTGGCTTTGCCAGTGAAGAACGATGGTTTGGACGGTTGCCCAGAGCAATGCCAGTGGTTAAGATGCATTCTAAACCTTCCAGCCATCACCTCTTTGTTTTTACTCTGCAGGCTCTTAGTTTTCTCTCCCAATCCAGTCTCTCTCAGAGTCTGACATATAGCTTTCTGCAGGGTCCAAGCTTTTTCTCCCAATCTGGTCTCTCTTAGTGTCTCAGATAAACCCCTCTGGAGGCTCCTAACTTTCTCTCCCAATCCAGTCTCTCTTGCTATCTGGGCTGTAGCCCTCTGCAGGCTCCTAGGATTCTATCTCAGTTCTGTCTCTCTCAGTGCCTGGGATGTAGCCCCCTGCATGATCCTAGGTTTCTCTCCCAATCCAGTCTCTCTCTGTGTCTTGGATGTAGCCCTCTGTAGGCTTCCAGGATTCTCTCCCAATCCGGTATCTCTCAGTGTCTGGTACATAGCCCTCAGCCAGCTTCTAGGTTTCTCTCCCATTCCAATCTCTCCCAGTGTCTGACATATAGCCCTTTGCAGGGTCCAAGCTTTCTCCCCAAATCCAGTGCCTCTCGGTATCTGGGATGTAGTCCTCTGCAGAGGCCTAGGTTTCTCTCCCATTTCGGTCTCTCTCAGTGGCTGGGATGTAGCCCTCTGCAGGCTCCTAGCTTTCTCTCCCAATCTGGTCTCTCTCCGTGTCTGCGATGTAACGCTCTGTAGGCTAACAGGATTCTCTCCCAATCCGGTATCTCTCAGTGTCTGGTACATAGCCCTCAGACAGCTTCTAGCTTTCTCTCCCAATCCAGTCTCTCTCAGTGTCTGACATATAGCCCATTGCAGGGTCCAAGCTTTCTATCCTAATCCAGACCCTCTTGGTCTCTGGGATGTAGCCCTCTGCAGGCTCCTAGGTTTCTCTCCCAATTCGGTCTCTCTCAGAGTCTGGGATGTAGCCCTCTGCAGGCTCCTAGCTTTCTCTCCCAAGAGAAGGGAGCGAAGATTTAGATAGCTGGTTACCTGAGCATAGGCAGCCCGCTCGAGTATTTTAGAAAGAAATGGCAGAAGTGAGATAGGCCGAAAGTTGGCAGTAATGGATGGGTCAAGATTAGTTTTTTTCAGAATAGGACAAATAAGTGCATGTTTAGAAGTGGTCGGAAAGCAAGAGTTTGCAAAGGAATAATTAATAAGTGAGGTAAGATAAGGAAGGAGGTGATGTAAGACCTTAGGGATAAGAAAAGAGGGAAGAGGATACGAAGGAGAAGCAGTGAGGTGAGAATGAGCCAGAAGAACAGAGGTGTCAGAATCAGCAAGAGGAGATAATGAAGTAAGAGAATATGATGGTAAAACAGGGAAGGAAAAAGAGGAAGGAATAACAGAAGGATTAAAAGCTGAGCAGAGATTTGCCACTTTAGATGAAAAGTAATTCACAAAAAAGGAAAGAGAAGAGAAATCAGACGGATCAGGTGCTTTAGGAGAAAAAATATTGTGAAGAAGTTTATAAAGAGGTGATGGTGATGGGAAAGAGAAAGTGTGAGATACGTAAAATACTATTTTTTTATCTTAGGAATCCCAAAGTTCATCAGTGTCGAGACCCCTCTATCTGCCTGCTCTGACCTGAACCTAACATGCCCCCTGAGAGACCAGGCAGGACTTGCAGGAACTAGGCTCCTGCCAACCTCTTCTTAAGTGCACACTTAAACGGCTCCCTACAGGTGGACTCTGCAGACCAAGGGAAACCCAGCAAGGAGTCCTTTGCCCTTTGCCAGACACTGGGAATCTTAGCAGTGCCGCAGAGTGTTAACGTGGTCCCAATCGATAATTAATAACAAGATGAACTCAAGAACATTGACTAATAACAAGTGTACAAAAAACATTCTGCTTTATTTAAACATGAACAGCTGAGAAAACACATAAAAACCTTCTCAAACGCTATAATACAAAAGGCATGTTTTAAAATGAAAAACACATCATAAATAGCATCATGGTTAATGATAAGAAAATTATTTTATTTACTCATTGTATTGGTTAGTAAAATATAACACTTATGTGTTCTATTGTCGAAGGCTACTACTATTGGATAGTCTTTAACTGATTGCTCCTCCTTAGTTTGTTCTACTAAACAATGTTTGTTTTCATACTATCTTTCACTGGTTGGCTTGACACTTCAATATGATGCCAAGGTGTGCGGTGAGGAAGGAGAGAGGCAGGGGCTGCTATAATCCAATTTGAAGAAGTTACTCCCTTCTCGTTCCCAGACCTGAGACCTTATCTGCCAATTTGTTTGTGGCTTTGATGTGTCGTCCCTGTGTCTGGATGTACCAAGGAGGTAACAAGTACGCTATCTAGTTGATGTATATCAAATGTCTCATTAGTGCACAACCTGTCTTAATGTAGGTAAACCAAGCGTTCAATTACTAAGGACATGTAGGGTGCAAGGGATTTATACAACCCTGGCACTGAGTTTGGAAGTCAAATAGCAACAAATAGCAACAAAACAAAGTTGTCTGTCCTTTCTCACTGCTACCAATAGAAACAAATTAACCTTACGGTTGCATAGTGTGTGCTTCTGGAGAATGTTATCTAGTGTGCTTTTGATTCCATATTGGGCCCCATTCCTTACTGACCTTGATGCCTGAGCATCTGTCTGACCATCGTGAGGCTTAGGATTTGATGTCAGGATTCAGTATTTAAGGATAAAGGCCTTTCATAGTTCTGTCCAACAAATGGCGGAACACTCATTCATTCTCTGCCGTGTTGGTGTTCTTCGTGTCTCGTGTGCTGCATGCCACTCCAGAAGGGATCCGAACAAATTGGAATACAAGTGAATTGACCAATTTTTGTGACATGGATGGAACAGCAGGCTTATCTCCACAAGGTCGTGGATCGTTGGTTAGTTGCAACACAGCAAAAATGCAATTATTACCCAATGATAAAAGGAACCGTCCAGTCAAGGTTGTATACAAATATCTACTTTATTATCACTACAACAGACAGTTCTAGCCCACTACACATGTGACCACCTTGTAAAGGAACAGAGAGGACAGACAGTTTCCCGGAGGAAAGGATGCACTCTGGATACTGATAGGAGGGTAGTTGGTAAGGTATCCAGAACTCATAGCCTTTCTCCACTGGTGGAAGTGGTAAGACAAACTGCACCTTCAGCCTGGGTCCAAATGAGTCCTTCTTCTTACTCCTTTTGAAGTCGTCAGATGATCTGCTAAGTGAGGGGCAGTGATCTCCCATCATCATTCATTTGCATGTCTCAAAAAATCAAAAAAACACCCAGGTGAGCGCACTCTCCCCATTGGGGTGGTCGAATTCCTCACATGGAACCTAACATTGTATTGATTTTATCGGCATCACACAGTGGCAATCATCCACAGGAGCTAATGGCCATTATCCATGAGCCCCTCTCCCGGAACAAGCATGTTCAAATCACTTGCCCGCTTGTCCCTCTATCGCACAAGGAATCCATCACCCTCTACCTCATCTAAAGACCACCTAACAGGAGTAACTCTTTCATTGATGACATCTCTGGCTTACTCACCTCTGCCAAATTAGCACACACTAATAAAGTCATTCTCAGAGAGTTTAACACCCCTGAGTCTCACTTCTTTATCACTTTTCGCACTGACGAGATCTATGGACCATAAGAAAATTGTAAACCTCAAATGTCTCTGTGCCAACTGTTGGCTTCTGGTTGCAGAGGCCAAAGCTGCTTATTACTCCACATAAATCGCGGCTACTTACTTCTCCACCACAGCAGGGGCAGCCTCCAACAGGAGAAAAGCCCTCTGTGAAGTATTAAAGCGCTGTACCAAACCCTAACCTGACCCAGCGTTGCCAGCAACTCAAGATAAATGTGACGGAATTACCGTTTGAATTGAAATAATAACCAAATTCTGGACCAAATACTTTCCTCTCTCTCTTCCCCAGACCTCCTAAAAACCCTTGCCACCCACAAACCTACTGCATACTCCAACGATATTATCCTGGCCCCCATCATTAAACAATTGATGGGCCTGGCACTCAGTACACTCCAAAGCATCAACATGGCCACCCTCACTGAAGGGTTATTACTGGACACCCTGAACACTGGGCTCATGTGGCCTCTTTCGTATGAAGCAACCCTATTCCCAGATGCCCTAGTCAACTACTGGCTCATTATGAAACATTTTTTAAAAGCAAAATCTTGGAAAAAGTAGTCGCTAAGGTACTGCTTACCAGAAATGAACAACTGCTCCTCCTAAATAACTTATCAGTTGGGTCTCTGCCCCAAGAGTATCATCGAGACAGCCACCATCCCAGTTGTACTCTAACACTTTGAAGCATCTTATATGCTAGATGGAATTACCAATAGTGATCTCAGCGTCATAAATCACCAATGTTTCAATTGAAACGGATACAGTAACCAAAAAAGGATACAATTGGTAGGGCTCTTCCGGATCCTTTTTCACACGACTTGATTGTAGGTAAGTCAAATTAGACCTTCCAAATGATACAACTCTCTGACTGATGAAACAGGCAGAGAGATGGATCACTGGAAAGGGCGTGGGTATTGTATCGGAAGTCAGCCTAAGATAGATAAAGTATAATAAGAAACTGTCCCAAACTCAACTCACTATGATAGTACAATCTTAGCATTAATTCAAAACACTGACCTTATGGCAAAAACTGAAGTATTCAACAAAAGTCTCTTGAAGAAAACCAGGAGTTGAACCAACGACAAAGGAGGGGAAGATTAGTAAGGGAGACTTATCCCAAACGGCACGAGGCTCACGCTAGATACCGGGTTGGTGCACCATAGGATAGCGTCCAAAGTACTGTGCACAATCACCTTCCAATAGTTCATGAAATACTTCCTTTCCCACGAAGAACAGAAAATAGAAGTTCACCTGTTAACTATCACAGGTACCAAAGGTTCAAAGTAGTTCAGAAAACCACGTGCAGGATTGCACGCGACAGCGTACACGCAGCCAGGACAGCCGCGCTTGGAGACAGCGTTTCTACGTGGAGATTTGGCACGCGAACAGGATACAAGCAGCCCAGGACAGCCGCGCTTGCAGACAGCGTCCGCGTGGAGATTTGGCACGCAAACAGGATACACGCAGCCCAGGACAGCCACGCTTGGAGACAGCGTCTGCGTGGGGATTTGGCACGCGAACAGGATACACGCAGCCCAGGACAGCCGCGCTTGCAGACAGCGTCCGCGTGGAGATTTGGCATGCAAACAGGATACACGCAGCCTAGGACAGCCGCGCTTGGAGACAGCATCCACGTGCACATTTGGCACGCGAACAGGATACACTCAGCCCAGGACAGCCGCGCTTGGAGACAGCTTCCGCGTGGAGATTTGGCACGCGAACAGGATACATGCAGCCCAGGACAGCCGCGCTTGGAGACAGCGTCCGCATGGAGATTTGGCATGCAAACAGGATACACGCAGCCCAGGACAGCTGCGCTTGGAGACAGTGTCTGCGTGGAGATTTGGCACGTGAACAGGACACACGCAGCCCAGGACAGCCGCGCTTGCAGACAGCGTCCGCATGGAGATTTGGCACGTGAACAGGATACACGCAGCCCAGGACAGCCGCGCTAAGAGACAGCATCCGCGTGGAGATTTGGCACGCGAACAGGATACACGCAGCCCAGGACAGCCGCGCTTGGAGACAGCGTCCGCGTGGAGATTTGGCACGCGAACAGGATACACGCAGCCCAGGAATTAGCGTGTGGAGGAAAACACGCTACAAAAGGCCAAAGAAGTTGCTGAAGGGAATGCGAGGACGCAGGTCCAGAGTTCAGCACAAAACGCCAAAAATGAATTAATCAGAAGCAGCGATCGACGGTTCCACGCTGCTTATGTACGTACTGCCATGACACACGTGACGGAAGTAAGTCACGTGAATTTAACAATGTGACAAATGCAGACGTCGTTTTCCTGGCAATGCATCGAACAACCTCCATTTCGAATAGAACGGTCTAGCGGTTCTATAGGCGTAACTCAATTCTGTATGGAGAGGTTGTTCCGGTCCAGAGATATGTCCAGCAGGCATGACAGTAAAATCTGTCATAAATCACCAATGTATCAATTAAAAAGGATACGGTAACCAAAAAAGGATACAATTAGTAGGGCTCTTCCGGGTCCTTTTTCACACGACTTGATTGTAGGTAGGTCAAATTAGACCCTCCAAATGATACAACTCTCTGACTGATGAAACAGGCAGAGAGATGGATCACTGGAAAGGGCGTGGGTATTGTATCGGAAGTCAGCCTAGGATAGATAAAGTATCATAAGAAATTGTCCCAAACTCAACTCACTATGATAGTACAGTATTAGCATTAATTCAAAACACTGACCTTATGGCAAAAACTGAAGTATTCAACGAAAGTCTCTTGAAGAAAACCAGGAGTTGAACCAATGACAAAGGAGGGGAAGATTAGTAAGGGAGACTTATCCCGAACGGCACAATGATCACGCTAGATACCGGGTTGGTGCACCACAGGATAGCGTCCAAAGTACTGTGCACAATCACCTTCCAATAGTTCATGAAATACTTCCTTTCCCACGAAGAACAGAACATTGAAGTTCACCTGTTAACTATCACAGGTACCAAAGGTTCAAAGTAGTTCAGAAAACCACGTGCAGGATTGCACGCGACAGCGTACACGCAGCCAGGACAGCCACGCTTGGAGACAGCGTTTCCACGTGGAGATTTGGCACACGAACAGGATACACGCAGCCCGGGACAGCCGCGCTTGCAGACAGCGTCCGTGTGGAGATTTGGCATGTGAACAGGATACACGCAGCCCAGGGCAGCTGCGCTTGAAGACAGCGTCCGCGTGGAGATTTGGCACGCGAACAGGATACACGCAGCCCAGGACAGCCGCGCTTGCAGACAGCGTCCGCATGGAGATTTGGCACGCAAACAGGATACACGCAGCCCAGGACAGCCACGCTTGGAGACAGCGTCTGCGTGGAGATTTGGCACGCGAACAGGATACACGCAGCCCAGGACAGCCGCGCTTGCAGTCAGCGTCCGCGTGGAGATTTGGCACGTAAACAGGATACACGCAGCGTAGGACAGCCGCGCTTGCAGACAGCATCCACGTGCAGATTTGGCACGCGAACAGGATACACGCAGCCCAGGACAGCCGCGCTTGGAGACAGCGTCCGCGTGGAGATTTGGCACGCGAACAGGATACATGCAGCCCAGGACAGCCGCGCTTGGAGACAGCGTCCGCATGGAGATTTGGCATGCAAACAGGATACACGCAGCCCAGGACAGCCGCGCTTGGAGACAGTGTCCGCGTGGAGATTTGGCACGTGAACAGGATACACGCAGCCCAGGACAGCCGCGCTTGCAGACAGCGTCTGCGTGGAGATTTGGCACGCAAACAGGATACACGCAGCCCAGGACAGCCGCGCTTGGAGACAGCGTCCGCGTGGAGATTTGGCATGCAAACAGGATACACGCAGCCCAGGACAGCCGCGCTTGGAGACAGCGTCCGCATGGAGATTTGGCACGCGAACAGGATACACGCAGCCCAGGAATTAGCGTGTGGAGGAAAACACGCTACAAAAGGCCAAAGAAGTTGCTGAAGGGAATGCGAGGACGCAGGTCCAGAGTTTAGCACAAAATGCCAAAAATGAATTAATCAGAAGCAGCGATCGACGGTTCCACGCTGCTTATGTACATACTGCCATGACACACGAGACGGAAGTAAGTCACGTGAATTTAACGACGTGACAAATGCAGACGTCGTTTTCCTGGCAATGCATCGAACAACCTCCATTTCGAATAGAATGGTCTAGCGGTTCTATAGGCGCAACTCAATTCTGTATGGAGAGGTTGTTCCCGGTCCAGAGGTATGTCCAGCAGGCATGACAGTAAAATCTGTCATAAATCACCAATGTATCAATTGAAAAGGATACGGTAACCAAAAAAGGATACAATTAGTAGGGCTCTTCCGGATCCTTTTTCACACGACTTGATTGTAGTAAAGTCAAATTAGACCTTCCAAATGATACAACTCTCTGACTGATGAAACAGGCAGAGAGATGGATCACTGGAAAGGGCGTGGGTATTGTATCGGAAGTCAGCCTAGGATAGATAAAGTATCATAAGAAACTGTCCCAAACTCAACTCACTATGATAGTACAGTATTAGCATTAATTCAAAACACTGACCTTATGGCAAAAACTGAAGTATTCAACAAAAGTCTCTTGAAGAAAACCAGGAGTTGAACCAATGACAAAGGAGGGGAAGATTAGTAAGGGAGACTTATCCTGAACAGCACAAGGATCACGCTAGATACCGGGTTGGTGCACCACAGGATAGCGTCCAAAGTACTGTGCACAATCACCTTCCAATAGTTCATGAAATACTTCCTTTCCCACGAAGATCAAAAAATAGAAGTTCACCTGTTAACTGCCACAGGTACCAAAGGTTCAAAGTAGTTCAGAAAACCACGTGCAAGATTGCACGCGACAGCGTATACGCAGCCAGGACAGCCGCACTTGGAGACAGCGTTTCCGCATGAAGATTTGGCACGCGAACAGGATACACGCAGCCCAGGACAGCCGTACTTGCAGACAGCATCTGCGTGGAGATTTGGCACGTGAACAGGACACACGCAGCCCAGGACAGCCAAGCTTGCAGACAGCGTCCGCGTGGAGATTTGGCACGCGAACAGGATACACGCAGCCCAGGACAGCCGCGCTAAGAGACAGCATCTGCGTGGAGATTTGGCACGCGAACAGGATACACGCAGCCCAGGACAGCCGCGCTTGGAGACAGCGTCCGCGTGGAGATTTGGCACGCAAACAGGATACACGCAGCCCAGGAATTAGCGTGTGGAGGAAAACACGCTACAAAAGGCCAAAGAAGTTGCTGAAGGGAATGCGAGGACGCAATTCCAGAGTTCAGCACAAAACGCCAAAAATGAATTAATCAGAAGCAGCGATCGACGGTTCCACGCTGCTTATGTACGTACTGCCATGGCACACGTGACGGAAGTAAGTCACGTGAATTTAACGACGTGACAAATGCAGACGTCGTTTTCCTGGCAATGCATCGAACAACCTCCATTTCGAATATAACGGTCTAGCAGTTCTATAGGCGTAACTCAATTCTGTATGGAGAGGTTGTTCCCGGTCCAGAGATATGTCCAGCAGGCATGACACTCAGACCCAAATAAAAAGACAAGAGTCAAAGAATATGGTGAAGTACTACTTTATCATTAGCTTAAAATAAAGTAGGGCAATCTGGCGAACAACAAACTGTAGTCCACACACTCAGACTGAGTTTGATTATACAAAGTTTTTATACCTCGATATGCGTCATCTATGATGTCATCCTATGTGGCAAACCATAAAACCTATTGAAGGGAGGATTTGGGTAAGGGAACATATGTACCTATATATGAAGTAAGTATTAGTAATATTACTGGATGCCCCTTATCTAGTAGGCACGTCTTGAACCACCTCTAAATACGTATAATACAGATTATATCAAAATAATATAAGTGGGTTGGCATTTGCAACATTGTATAGCATGTTGCTGCATAGACGCTCTGATTGGTTGGCATGCCTTCCCAACCATGAACTTTCGTCCCGTTGGCAGCATGTAAGCAAAATGGACCACAGGTGCCAAGAGTAACGTCAGACTACTCCCCACTTTCTCAACTAGTCCATCATCTCTCATCAGTCCGGCCCTAAACCAAAACTTCTCCAATGTAGTTGGCCTTGCAGCCTGTTCTCTATTCTGGGACTTTTAAGGGAGTGTAGGTACAGCAGTATCTTCATATAGAGCTTAATGAATAGCCCTTGTTGTCGACTTCTGAATCACGTGTGAGGAGACCAGGAATGTGTCCATTTCGACCTTCGATTTACTGATTTTTGATTCAATTGAACTGGGTGTCATTACTGCTCTCGACCTCTAGAGACTTGCTCACTCCA
This sequence comes from Ambystoma mexicanum, assembly GCF_040938575.1. Taxonomy (NCBI): domain Eukaryota; kingdom Metazoa; phylum Chordata; class Amphibia; order Caudata; family Ambystomatidae; genus Ambystoma; species Ambystoma mexicanum. The sequence goes on along the minus strand of NC_090932.1, from coordinate 1,704,795,851 downwards.
CCTTGTATAGGCTTTCTACACTTTAATTGTCCAATACTTGGCTCTTGCAGATGTTTTCCTCTTTACTTAATCTTAGAGAAATATGTCTTAGGACATGGCTTATCCTTTTGACTCCCCTTCTTCCTTGCAATTATTCCTTGAAGTAGCATCTTTGATCCCAGGCCAATAGGCTTCTCTTTATTTCTCACACAAAGCTGTTTTTCAGAGTCTCCTGACTCTCCAGCCCGCCTCTGTCTCTGAGGGAGCTTGATTGTTTCAACACAAGTCTGACGTCCATCTTTCCACCATGGCCGCCCTAGCCACGCTATGTTTGCTTCTGCAGCAAGCCTCTATATGCCTCGTCTACCTTGCATTTCTGCGTGTATATATTGATTAGTCAGCAGGCTACTTTATCTTCTTTGCAGATATGATTTATTCATATTCGATGACATGTTTCTCTTGTTACTTCAGCAAAATCCTTATTCTTTGAGTATTTGCATGTCGTTTCAGTGTGTTTCAGTATCTTTCCTTCATGACCTCACTCTGCTCTTGTCCGATTTCACTTATATCTCTATGATGTTCCGTAGCATGTGACGACATCCTTCCACCCTGTCAGTGCAAAGGTACATTCGATACGGTTGTCTGAGTGTATTTTGTCTCTCATACACTCAATGCAGTATTACGAAGATACCTGCTGTCCCACATATGGCTCTTCTCCTACTGTTCTAATATGACGGAGGTGAGGGGGTGGGAGTTAGGGATGTCATATCCACCTTCTCCTCTACAGGGTAGTGGATGATGCCCTACAAATCATGGATACGGTGACTCATACCTCCTCATCCCCATTGACCTTGCAGCTGCATTCAATACCATCAAATACTCCATTCCCCGCTCCCTCCTTGATGACAGGATGGGGTTCTCTGTCACTGTACTGAATTGGCTTATGTCAAAACTCTTGGGCATACACCAGGCCACCCAGATGGACACGTTGCATTCTAAGTGACTCCTTGTCTCCTGCATATTCCCCCCTATTTTACATTAACGCTGAGCCTCTGGGCACACTCCTCAAAGATCGTGCTATAGCCACCCACCATTACACATATGTTGTAAATGAGAGTGAAAGGCCCACAGATCATCAGTCATATCTGCGCTTACGTAGCCATCAGCAAGTCCTGGATGATGACTTCCTACCTCAAACTTAACTCCTTTATGACCGAATTCATCCGTATCGGTCCCACCACTAAAAAAACAACTCGTCCAACAATGCTCAATAATATGTGCCTAGAAGGATTTGGCTGCCAACTCTCAGATTCTGAAAAATCTGTAGGCTTCACCAAGGACAGCAGGCTGTTCTCCCAGAAACACATATCCAGCAAGGCCCAAACGGCCTAGCTCTGATTCTCCACCCTTTGGAAAATCAAACCCTTCATCCCGTCGCAGGACTTCCGGACTTATTGCAGGTCCTTTTGGTCTTGAACATTGATGGGGAAAATGCCTTCCTGATGGGGCTCCCAGCCTCTCACTTCACTCCCACAAAAGAAGTCCATTGCGTTGCAACAGCACTTATTATGGGTACATGGAAATTTGAGTGACTCAACCCATCCTAATCAAACTACATTGGCTTCCTCTCTAGGCCAGGTCCCTGTTCAAGACAGCAGGTATCACCCACAAAACACTCACGAGTAGCACACCACTTTACCTGGTGGCTAAGCTCCACATATCTGGAGGCACATGCACCTCGCACATCAAATCAACCAACAGGCTTGATTCAAAAGTCATCCAAAAAGGGGTGTCCCACAAATCATTCTCTGGAACTCGATCATGGTATCCCCCACAATTCTACAATTTTGCAGATGGCTCAAAACATGGCTTTTTCAACGGCCCCTGACCATGGACTAATCCCAACAGATGCATACACTGACACACAGACCACAAATCACAGTACTGTGCTATTGTTAAAAGATGGACGCCCAGATGTTAGCTACGCATTCTCTGTAGAGTGCCCCACTTCTCTCGAGCTAAGCCTGTGCTGAGAGGACTTTAGACCGACAGGGAGGCGAATGTGACACCTGCAAGAGGGGAGTTGCCATCATCTAGAGAGAAGAGGGTGGGGCTTAACTTGCTGTTCTGAAGTGTCAGACAGGGGAGAAGGGCCTAATCCTGCAATGGATAGAGAACTGGCAATAAGCTCCCTGTGTTTTTTGCCAAAGCTTGAAGGAGAGGTCACAGTCGATGGTTGATGTATAGGAAAGTGATGAGCTCTGACTCCATTGTGTTTCATTTCTTTGAAGTGTTGTGATCTTGTGCAAACTTGCTGGAGATACTGAGGGTGAGTGCCCGCGTGTGGTTCAATTTCACTTACACACCCGGCATCCAGGCAGCTAATGGAATTGTTAACCTTTAGGCAGAGTTTGTTGCCTTCAGTGTATTGGTGGATTTGATGTTGTGTTGAGTAAGAACTTTCCACAGTGGTTCCATAATGTGGCTGAAGATGACCAGGGAGAGCATGAAGTCTTGAGGGACCCCACATGTCATGTGGTGCCACTGACCCCTCATGAGCTCATCTGCATGTCTGCCTGAGAGCTAGGAGCTGAAACAGGATGGCAACCCCAAATCAGGGTTGAAGATATCATAGAGAGTTTTGGGATTAACTGAGTCCAAGTCCATGAGGCGAAGAACCTCATTAGTGACCCAAATGGCACATGTTCATGGGAACCTACAGTCCCCCTGCTCCTTCACCATTAAGTTTGCTGGGTGGGACTGATGGGAGTTGTAGTCCAAAACATCTGGAGAGCCAGAGATTGCAGAGCCCTGCTTTAAGTCTTCCTTTTTTCATGAAGGTGAGGTTCTTTGTGGTTTCCTGTAGTCAGCCGTTTTTTCATGAAGGTGGGGTCCTTTGTGGTTTCCTATAGTCATCCCTCTTTTCATGAAGGTGGCGTTCTCTGTGGTTTTCTGTAGTCATCCCTTTTTTCGTGAAGGTGGGGCTCTTTGTGGCTTCCTGTAGACATCCCTTTTTTCATGAAGGTGGGACTCTTTGTGGCTTACTGTAGTCATCCCTTTTTTCATGAAGGTGGGGTTCTTTGTGGCTTCCTGTGGTCATCCCTTTTTTCATGAAGGTGGGGTTCTTTGTGGCGTCCTGTAGTCATCCCTTTTTTTCTTGAAGGTGGGGTTCTTTGTGGCTTACTGTAGTCATCCCTTTTTTCATGAAGGTGGGGCTCTTTGAGGCTTACTGTAGTCATCCCTTTTTCATGAAGGTGGGGCTCTTTGTGGCTTACTGTAGTCATCCCTTTTTTTCATGAAGGTGGGTCTCTTTGTGGCTTCCTGTAGTCCTCCCTTTTTTCATGAAGTTGGGTTCTTTGTGGCGTCCTGTAGTCATCCCTTTTTTCATGAAGGTGGGGCTCTTTGTGGCTTCCTGTAGTCATCCCTTTTTTTCATGAAGGTGGGGTTCTTTGTGGCGTTCTGTAGTCATCCCTTTTTTCATGAAGGTGGGGCTCTTTGTGGCTTCCTGTAGTCATCCCTTTTTTTCATGAAGGTGGGGCTCTTTGTGGCGTCCTGTAGTCATCCCTTTTTTCATGAAGTTGGGGTTCTTTGTGGCGTTCTGTAGTCATCCCTTTTTTTCATGACGGTGGGGCTCTTTGTGGCGTCCTCTAGACATCCCTTTTTTCATGAAGGTGGGGTTCTTTGTGCCGTTCTGTAGTCATCCCTTTTTTTCATGAAGGTGGGGCTCTTTGTGGCTTCCTGTAGACATCCATTTTTTCATGAAGATGGGGTTCTTTTTGGCTTCCTGTGGGCAGCCCTTTCTTCATGAAGGTGGGGCTCTTTGTGGCTTACTGTAGTCATCCCTTTTTTCATGAAGGTGGGGCTCTTTGTGGCTTACTGTAGTCATCCCTTTTTTCATGAAGGTGGGGTTCTTTGTGGCTTCCTGTGGTCATCCCTTTTTTCATGAAGGTGGGGTTCTTTGTGGCGTCCTGTAGTCATCCCTCTTTTCATGAAGGTGGCGTTCTCTGTGGTTTTCTGTAGTCATCCCTTTTTTCGTGAAGGTGGGGCTCTTTGTGGCTTCCTGTAGACATCCATTTTTTCATGAAGATGGGGTTCTTTTTGGCTTCCTGTGGGCAGCCCTTTCTTCATGAAGGTGGGGCTCTTTGTGGCTTACTGTAGTCATCCCTTTTTTCATGAAGGTGGGACTCTTTGTGGCTTACTGTAGTCATCCCTTTTTTCATGAAGGTGGGGTTCTTTGTGGCTTCCTGTGGTCATCCCTTTTTTCATGAAGGTGGGGTTCTTTGTGGCGTCCTGTAGTCATCCCTTTTTTTCTTGAAGGTGGGGTTCTTTGTGGCTTACTGTAGTCATCCCTTTTTTCATGAAGGTGGGGCTCTTTGAGGCTTACTGTAGTCATCCCTTTTTCATGAAGGTGGGGCTCTTTGTGGCTTACTGTAGTCATCCCTTTTTTTCATGAAGGTGGGTCTCTTTGTGGCTTCCTGTAGTCCTCCCTTTTTTCATGAAGTTGGGTTCTTTGTGGCGTCCTGTAGTCATCCCTATTTTCATGAAGGTGGGGTTCTCTGTGGTTTTCTGTAGTCATCCCTTTCTTCATGAAGGTGGGGCTCTTTGTGGCTTACTGTAGTCATCCCTTTTTTCATGAAGGTGGGGCTCTTTGTGGCTTACTGTAGTCATCCCTTTTTTTATGAAGGTGGGGTTCTTTGTGGCTTACTGTAGTCATCCCTTTTTTCATGAAGGTGGGTCTCTTTGTGGCTTCCTGTAGTCATCCCTTTTTTCATGAAGGTGGGGTTCTTTGTGGCGTCCTTTAGTCATCCCTTTTTTTCTTGAAGGTGGGGCTCTTTGTGGCTTACTGTAGACATCCCTTTTTTCATGAAGGTGGGGTTCTTTGTGGCTTACTGTAGTCATCCCTTTTTTCATGAAGGTGGGGCTCTTTGAGGCTTACTGTATTCATCCCTTTTTCATGAATGTGGGGCTCTTTGTGGCTTACTGTAGTCATCCCTTTTTTTCATGAAGGTGGGTTTCTTTGTGGCTTCCTGTAGTCATCCCTTTTTTCATGAAGTTGGGTTCTTTGTGGCGTCCTGTAGTCATCCCTTTTTTCATGAAGGTGGGGCTCTTTGTGGCTTCCTGTAGTCATCCCTTTTTTTCATGAAGGTGGGGTTCTTTGTGGCGTTCTGTAGTCATCCCTTTTTTCATGAAGGTGGGGCTCTTTGTGGCTTCCTGTAGTCATCCCTTTTTTTCATGAAGGTGGGGCTCTTTGTGGCGTCCTGTAGTCATCCCTTTTTTCATGAAGTTGGGGTTCTTTGTGGCGTTCTGTAGTCATCCCTTTTTTTCATGACGGTGGGGCTCTTTGTGGCGTCCTCTAGACATCCCTTTTTTCATGAAGGTGGGGTTCTTTGTGCCGTTCTGTAGTCATCCCTTTTTTTCATGAAGGTGGGGCTCTTTGTGGCTTCCTGTAGACATCCATTTTTTCATGAAGATGGGGTTCTTTTTGGCTTCCTGTGGGCAGCCCTTTCTTCATGAAGGTGGGGCTCTTTGTGGCTTACTGTAGTCATCCCTTTTTTCATGAAGGTGGGGTTCTTTGTGGCTTCCTGTGGTCATCCCTTTTTTCATGAAGGTGGGGTTCTTTGTGGCGTCCTGTAGTCATCCCTCTTTTCATGAAGGTGGCGTTCTCTGTGGTTTTCTGTAGTCATCCCTTTTTTCGTGAAGGTGGGGCTCTTTGTGGCTTCCTGTAGACATCCATTTTTTCATGAAGATGGGGTTCTTTTTGGCTTCCTGTGGGCAGCCCTTTCTTCATGAAGGTGGGGCTCTTTGTGGCTTACTGTAGTCATCCCTTTTTTCATGAAGGTGGGACTCTTTGTGGCTTACTGTAGTCATCCCTTTTTTCATGAAGGTGGGGTTCTTTGTGGCTTCCTGTGGTCATCCCTTTTTTCATGAAGGTGGGGTTCTTTGTGGCATCCTGTAGTCATCCCTTTTTTTCTTGAAGGTGGGGTTCTTTGTGGTTTACTGTAGTCATCCCTTTTTTCATGAAGGTGGGGCTCTTTGAGGCTTACTGTAGTCATCCCTTTTTCATGAAGGTGGGGCTCTTTGTGGCTTACTGTAGTCATCCCTTTTTTCATGAAGGTGGGGTTCTTTGTGGCTTCCTGTGGTCATCCCTTTTTTCATGAAGGTGGGGTTCTTTGTGGCGTCCTGTAGTCATCCCTCTTTTCATGAAGGTGGCGTTCTCTGTGGTTTTCTGTAGTCATCCCTTTTTTCGTGAAGGTGGGGCTCTTTGTGGCTTCCTGTAGACATCCATTTTTTCATGAAGATGGGGTTCTTTTTGGCTTCCTGTGGGCAGCCCTTTCTTCATGAAGGTGGGGCTCTTTGTGGCTTACTGTAGTCATCCCTTTTTTCACGAAGGTGGGACTCTTTGTGGCTTACTGTAGTCATCCCTTTTTTCATGAAGGTGGGGTTCTTTGTGGCTTCCTGTGGTCATCCCTTTTTTCATGAAGGTGGGGTTCTTTGTGGCGTCCTGTAGTCATCCCTTTTTTTCTTGAAGGTGGGGTTCTTTGTGGTTTACTGTAGTCATCCCTTTTTTCATGAAGGTGGGGCTCTTTGAGGCTTACTGTAGTCATCCCTTTTTCATGAAGGTGGGGCTCTTTGTGGCTTACTGTAGTCATCCCTTTTTTTCATGAAGGTGGGTCTCTTTGTGGCTTCCTGTAGTCCTCCCTTTTTTCATGAAGTTGGGTTCTTTGTGGCGTCCTGTAGTCATCCCTATTTTCATGAAGGTGGGGTTCTCTGTGGTTTTCTGTAGTCATCCCTTTCTTCATGAAGGTGGGGCTCTTTGTGGCTTACTGTAGTCATCCCTTTTTTCATGAAGGTGGGGCTCTTTGTGGCTTACTGTAGTCATCCTTTTTTTTATGAAGGTGGGGTTCTTTGTGGCTTACTGTAGTCATCCCTTTTTTCATGAAGGTGGGTCTCTTTGTGGCTTCCTGTAGTCATCCCTTTTTTCATGAAGGTGGGGTTCTTTGTGGCGTCCTTTAGTCATCCCTTTTTTTCTTGAAGGTGGGGCTCTTTGTGGCTTACTGTAGACATCCCTTTTTTCATGAAGGTGGGGTTCTTTGTGGCTTACTGTAGTCATCCCTTTTTTCATGAAGGTGGGGCTCTTTGAGGCTTACTGTATTCATCCCTTTTTCATGAAGGTGGGGCTCTTTGTGGCTTACTGTAGTCATCCCTTTTTTTCATGAAGGTGGGTTTCTTTGTGGCTTCCTGTAGTCATCCCTTTTTTCATGAAGTTGGGTTCTTTGTGGCGTCCTGTAGTCATCCCTTTTTTCATGAAGGTGGGGCTCTTTGTGGCTTCCTGTAGTCATCCCTTTTTTTCATGAAGGTGGGGTTCTTTGTGGCGTTCTGTAGTCATCCCTTTTTTCATGAAGGTGGGGCTCTTTGTGGCTTCCTGTAGTCATCCCTTTTTTTCATGAAGGTGGGGCTCTTTGTGGCGTCCTGTAGTCATCCCTTTTTTCATGAAGTTGGGGTTCTTTGTGGCGTTCTGTAGTCATCCCTTTTTTTCATGACGGTGGGGCTCTTTGTGGCGTCCTCTAGACATCCCTTTTTCATGAAGGTGGGGCTCTTTTGTTACTTCCTGTAGTCATCCCTTTTTTCATGAAGGTGGGGCTCTTTGTGGCGTCCTGTACTCATCCCTTTTTTTCATGAAGGTGGGGTTCTTTGTGGCGTCCTGTAGTCATCCCTTTTTTTCATGAAGATGGGGCTCTTTGTGGCATTCTGTAGTCATCCCTTTTTTTCATTAAGTGGTATTCTTTGCGGCGTCCTGTAGTCATCCCTTTTTTTCATGAAGGTGGGGCTCTTTGCGGCGTTCTGTAGTCATCCCTTTTTTTCATGAAGGTGGGGCTCTTTGGTTACTTCCTGTAGTCATCCCTTTTTTCATGAAGGTGGGGTTCTTTGTGGCGTCCTGTAGTCATCCCTTTTTTTCATGAAGGTGGGGCTCTTTGTGGCGTCCTCTAGACATCCCTTTTTCATGAAGGTGGGGCTCTTTTGTTACTTCCTGTAGTCATCCCTTTTTTCATGAAGGTGGGGCTCTTTGTGACGTCCTGTACTCATCCCTTTTTTTCATGAAGGTGGGGTTCTTTGTGGCGTCCTGTAGTCATCCCTTTTTTTCATGAAGATGGGGCTCTTTGTGGCGTTCTGTAGTCATCCCTTTTTTCATTAAGTGGTGTTCTTTGCGGCGTCCTGTAGTCATCCCTTTTTTTCATGAAGGTGGGGCTCTTTGCGGCGTTCTGTAGTCATCCCTTTTTTTCATGAAGGTGGGGCTCTTTGGTTACTTCCTGTAGTCATCCCTTTTTTCATGAAGGTGGGGCTCTTTGTGGCGTCCTGTAGTCATCCCTTTTTTCATGAAGGTGGGGCAATTTGTGGCTTCCTGTAGTCATCCCTTTTTTTCATGAAGGTGGGGCTCTTTGTGGCTCCCTGTAGTCATCTCTTTTTTCATGAAGGTGGGGTTCATTGTGGCGTCCTGTAGTCCTCCCCTTTCTCATGAAGGTGGGGTTCTTTGTGGCGTCCTGTAGTCATCTCTTTTTTCATGAAGGTGGGGCTCTTTGTGGCTTTCTGTCGTCATCCCTTTTTTCATGAAGATGGGGCTCTTTTTGGATTCCTGTAGTCATCCCTTTTTTTCATGAAGGTGGTGTTCTTTGCGGCGTCCTGTAGTCATCCCTTTTTTTCATGAAGGTGGGGCTCTTTGTGGCGTTCTGTAGTCATCCCTTTTTTTCATGAAGGTGGGGCTATTTGGTTACTTCCTGTAGTCATCCCTTTTTTCATGAAGGTGGGGTTCTTTGTGGCGTCCTGTAGTCATCCCTTTTTTCATGAAGGTGGGGCTCTTTGTGGCTTCCTGTAGTCATCCCTTTTTTTCATGAAGGTGGGGCTCTTTGTGGCTTCCTGTAGTCATCCCTTTTTTTCATGAAGGTGGGGCTCTTTGTGGCTCCCTGTAGTCATCCCTTTTTTTCATGAAGGTGGGGGTCTTTGTGGCTTCCTGTAGTCATCCCTTTTTTCATGAAGGTGGGGTTCTTTGTGGCGTCCTTTAGTCATCCCTTTTTTTCTTGAAGGTGGGGCTCTTTGTGGCTTACTGTAGACATCCCTTTTCTCATGAAGGTGGGGTTCTTTGTGGCTTACTGTAGTCATCCCTTTTTTCATGAAGGTGGGGCTCTTTGAGGCTTACTGTAGTCATCCCTTTTTCATGAAGGTGGGGCTCTTTGTGGCTTACTGTAGTCATCCCTTTTTTTCATGAAGGTGGGTCTCTTTGTGGCTTCCTGTAGTCATCCCTTTTTTCATGAAGTTGGGTTCTTTGTGGCGTCCTGTAGTCATCTCTTTTTTCATGAAGGTGGGGTTCATTGTGGCGTCCTGTAGTCCTCCCCTTTCTCATGAAGGTGGGGTTCTTTGTGGCGTCCTGTAGTCATCTATTTTTTCATGAAGGTGGGGCTCTTTGTGGCTTTCTGTCGTCATCCCTTTTTTCATGAAGATGGGGCTCTTTTTGGCTTCCTGTAGTCATCACTTTTTTCATGAAGGTGGGGCTCTTTGTGGCTTCCTGTAGTCATCCCTTTTTTCATGAAGGTGGGGGTCTTTGTGGCTTCCTGTAGTCATCCCTTTTTTCATGAAGGTGGGGTTCTTTGTGGCGTCCTTTAGTCATCCCTTTTTTTCTTGAAGGTGGGGCTCTTTGTGGCTTACTGTAGACATCCCTTTTCTCATGAAGGTGGGGTTCTTTGTGGCTTACTGTAGTCATCCCTTTTTTCATGAAGGTGGGGCTCTTTGAGGCTTACTGTAGTCATCCCTTTTTCATGAAGGTGGGGCTCTTTGTGGCTTACTGTAGTCATCCCTTTTTTTCATGAAGGTGGGTCTCTTTGTGGCTTCCTGTAGTCATCCCTTTTTTCATGAAGTTGGGTTCTTCGTGGCGTCCTGTAGTCATCCCTTTTTTCATGAAGGTGGGGTTCTTTGTGTCGTTCTGTAGTCATCCCTTTTTTCATGAAGGTGGGGCTCTTTGTGGCTTCCTGTAGTCATCCCTTTTTTCATGAAGGTGGGGTTCTTTGTGGCTTCCTGTAGTCATCCCTTTTTTTCATGAAGGTGGGGCTCTTTGTGGCGTCCTGTAGTCATCCCTTTTTTCATGAAGGTGGGGTTCTTTGTGGCGTTCTGTAGTCATCCCTTTTTTTCATGACGGTGGGGCTCTTTGTGGCGTCCTCTAGACATCCCTTTTTCATGAAGGTGGGGCTCTTTTGTTACTTCCTGTAGTCATCCCTTTTTTCATGAAGGTGGGGCTCTTTGTGGCGTCCTGTACTCATCCCTTTTTTTCATGAAGGTGGGGTTCTTTGTGGCGTCCTGTAGTCATCCCTTTTTTTCATGAAGATGGGGCTCTATGTGGCGTTCTGTAGTCATCCCTTTTTTTCATTAAGTGGTGTTCTTTGCGGCGTCCTGTAGTCATCCCTTTTTTTCATGAAGGTGGGGCTCTTTGCGGCTTTCTGTAGTCATCCCTTTTTTTCATGAAGGTGGGGCTCTTTGGTTACTTCCTGTAGTCATCCCTTTTTTCATGAAGGTGGGGTTCTTTGTGGCGTCCTGTAGTCATCCCTTTTTTCATGAAGGTGGGGCTCTTTGTGGCTTCCTGTAGTCATCCCTTTTCTTAATGAAGGTGGGGCTCTTTGTGGCTCCCTGTAGTCATCCCTTTTTTCATGAAGGTGGGGTTCTTTGTGGCTTCCTGTAGTCATCCCTTTTTTTCATGAAGGTGGGGCTCTTTGTGGCGTCCTGTAGTCATCCCTTTTTTCATGAAGGTGGGGTTCTTTGTGGCGTTCTGTAGTCATCCCTTTTTTTCATGAAGGTGGGGCTCTTTGTGGCGTCCTCTAGACATCCCTTTTTCATGAAGGTGGGGCTCTTTTGTTACTTCCTGTAGTCATCCCTTTTTTCATGAAGGTGGGGCTCTTTGTGGCGTCCTGTACTCATCCCTTTTTTTCATGAAGGTGGGGTTCTTTGTGGCGTCCTGTAGTCATCCCTTTTTTTCATGAAGATGGGGCTCTTTGTGGCGTTCTGTAGTCATCCCTTTTTTTCATTAAGTGGTGTTCTTTGCGGCGTCCTGTAGTCATCCCTTTTTTTCATGAAGGTGGGGCTCTTTGCGGCGTTCTGTAGTCATCCCTTTTTTTCATGAAGGTGGGGCTCTTTGGTTACTTCCTGTAGTCATCCCTTTTTTCATGAAGGTGGGGTACATTGTGGCGTCCTGTAGTCATCCCTTTTTTCATGAAGGTGGGGCAATTTGTGGCTTCCTGTAGTCATCCCTTTTTTCATGAAGGTGGGGCTCTTTGTGGCTCCCTGTAGTCATCTCTTTTTTCATGAAGGTGGGGTTCATTGTGGCGTCCTGTAGTCCTCCCCTTTCTCATGAAGGTGGGGTTCTTTGTGGCGTCCTGTAGTCATCTCTTTTTTCATGAAGGTGGGGCTCTTTGTGGCTTTCTGTCGTCATCCCTTTTTTCATGAAGATGGGGCTCTTTTTGGCTTCCTGTAGTCATCCCTTTTTTTCATGAAGGTGGTGTTCTTTGCGGCGTCCTGTAGTCATCCCTTTTTTTCATGAAGGTGGGGCTCTTTGCGGCGTTCTGTAGTCATCCCTTTTTTTCATGAAGGTGGGGCTCTTTGGTTACTTCCTGTAGTCATCCCTTTTTTCATGAAGGTGGGGTTCTTTGTGGCGTCCTGTAGTCATCCCTTTTTTCATGAAGGCGGGGCTCTTTGTGGCTTCCTGTAGTCATCCCTTTTTTTCATGAAGGTGGGGCTCTTTGTGGCTTCCTGTAGTCATCCCTTTTTTTCATGAAGGTGGGGCTCTTTGTGGCTCCCTGTAGTCATCTCTTTTTTCATGAAGGTGGGGTTCATTGTGGCGTCCTGTAGTCCTCCCCTTTCTCATGAAGGTGGGGTTCTTTGTGGCGTCCTGTAGTCATCTCTTTTGTCATGAAGGTGGGGCTCTTTGTGGCTTTCTGTCGTCATCCCTTTTTTCATGAAGATGGGGCTCTTTTTGGCTTCCTGTAGTCATCCCTTTTTTCATGAAGGTGGGGCTCTTTGTGGCTTCCTGTAGTCATCCCTTTTTTACATGAAGGTGGGGCTCTTTGTGGCTCCCTGTAGTCATCTCTTTTTTCATGAAGGTGGGGTTCATTGTGGCGTCCTGTAGTCCTCCCCTTTCTCATGAAGGTGGGGTTCTTTGTGGCGTCCTGTAGTCATCTCTTTTTTCATGAAGGTGGGGCTCTTTGTGGCTTTCTGTCGTCATCCCTTTTTTCATGAAGATGGGGCTCTTTTTGGCTTCCTGTAGTCATCATTTTTTTCATGAAGCTGGGGCTCTTTGTGGCTTCCTGTAGTCATCCCTTTTTTTCATGAAGGTGGGGGTCTTTGTGGCTTCCTGTAGTCATCCCTTTTTTCATGAAGGTGGGGTTCTTTGTGGCGTCCTTTAGTCATCCCTTTTTTTCATGACGGTGGGGCTCTTTGTGGCGTCCTCTAGACATCCCTTTTTCATGAAGGTGGGGCTCTTTTGTTACTTCCTGTAGTCATCCCTTTTTTCATGAAGGTGGGGCTCTTTGTGGCGTCCTGTACTCATCCCTTTTTTTCATGAAGGTGGGGTTCTTTGTGGCGTCCTGTAGTCATCCCTTTTTTTCATGAAGATGGGGCTCTTTGTGGCGTTCTGTAGTCATCCCTTTTTTTCATTAAGTGGTGTTCTTTGCGGCGTCCTGTAGTCATCCCTTTTTTTCATGAAGGTGGGGCTCTTTGCGGCGTTCTGTAGTCATCCCTTTTTTTCATGAAGGTGGGGCTCTTTGGTTACTTCCTGTAGTCATCCCTTTTTTCATGAAGGTGGGGTTCTTTGTGGCGTCCTGTAGTCATCCCTTTTTTCATGAAGGTGGGGCTCTTTGTGGCTTCCTGTAGTCATCCCTTTTTTTCATGAAGGTGGGGCTCTTTGTGGCTCCCTGTAGTCATCCCTTTTTTCATGAAGGTGGGGTTCTTTGTGGCTTCCTGTAGTCATCCCTTTTTTTCATGAAGGTGGGGCTCTTTGTGGCGTCCTGTAGTCATCCCTTTTTTCATGAAGGTGGGGTTCTTTGTGGCGTTCTGTAGTCATCCCTTTTTTTCATGAAGGTGGGGCTCTTTGTGGCGTCCTCTAGACATCCCTTTATCATGAAGGTGGGGCTCTTTTGTTACTTCCTGTAGTCATCCCTTTTTTCATGAAGGTGGGGCTCTTTGTGGCGTCCTGTACTCATCCCTTTTTTTCATGAAGGTGGGGTTCTTTGTGGCGTCCTGTAGTCATCCCTTTTTTTCATGAAGATGGGGCTCTTTGTGGCGTTCTGTAGTCATCCCTTTTTTTCATTAAGTGGTGTTCTTTGCGGCGTCCTGTAGTCATCCCTTTTTTTCATGAAGGTGGGGCTCTTTGCGGCGTTCTGTAGTCATCCCTTTTTTTCATGAAGGTGGGGCTCTTTGGTTACTTCCTGTAGTCATCCCTTTTTTCATGAAGGTGGGGTACATTGTGGCGTCCTGTAGTCATCCCTTTTTTCATGAAGGTGGGGCAATTTGTGGCTTCCTGTAGTCATCCCTTTTTTCATGAAGGTGGGGCTCTTTGTGGCTCCCTGTAGTCATCTCTTTTTTCATGAAGGTGGGGTTCATTGTGGCGTCCTGTAGTCCTCCCCTTTCTCATGAAGGTGGGGTTCTTTGTGGCATCCTGTAGTCATCTCTTTTTTCATGAAGGTGGGGCTCTTTGTGGCTTTCTGTCGTCATCCCTTTTTTCATGAAGATGGGGCTCTTTTTGGCTTCCTGTAGTCATCCCTTTTTTTCATGAAGGTGGTGTTCTTTGCGGCGTCCTGTAGTCATCCCTTTTTTTCATGAAGGTGGGGCTCTTTGCGGCGTTCTGTAGTCATCCCTTTTTTTCATGAAGGTGGGGCTCTTTGGTTACTTCCTGTAGTCATCCCTTTTTTCATGAAGGTGGGGTTCTTTGTGGCGTCCTGTAGTCATCCCTTTTTTCATGAAGGCGGGGCTCTTTGTGGCTTCCTGTAGTCATCCCTTTTTTTCATGAAGGTGGGGCTCTTTGTGGCTTCCTGTAGTCATCCCTTTTTTTCATGAAGGTGGGGCTCTTTGTGGCTCCCTGTAGTCATCTCTTTTTTCATGAAGGTGGGGTTCATTGTGGCGTCCTGTAGTCCTCCCCTTTCTCATGAAGGTGGGGTTCTTTGTGGCGTCCTGTAGTCATCTCTTTTTTCATGAAGGTGGGGCTCTTTGTGGCTTTCTGTCGTCATCCCTTTTTTCATGAAGATGGGGCTCTTTTTGGCTTCCTGTAGTCATCCCTTTTTTCATGAAGGTGGGGCTCTTTGTGGCTTCCTGTAGTCATCCCTTTTTTACATGAAGGTGGGGCTCTTTGTGGCTCCCTGTAGTCATCTCTTTTTTCATGAAGGTGGGGTTCATTGTGGCGTCCTGTAGTCCTCCCCTTTCTCATGAAGGTGGGGTTCTTTGTGGCGTCCTGTAGTCATCTCTTTTTTCATGAAGGTGGGGCTCTTTGTGGCTTTCTGTCGTCATCCCTTTTTTCATGAAGATGGGGCTCTTTTTGGCTTCCTGTAGTCATCCCTTTTTTCATGAAGGTGGGGCTCTTTGTGGCTTCCTGTAGTCATCCCTTTTTTTCATGAAGGTGGGGGTCTTTGTGGCTTCCTGTAGTCATCCCTTTTTTCATGAAGGTGGGGTTCTTTGTGGCGTCCTTTAGTCATCCCTTTTTTTCTTGAAGGTGGGGCTCTTTGTGTCTTCCTGTAGACATCCCTTTTTTCATGAAGTTGGGTTCTTTGTGGCGTCCTGTAGTCATCCCTTTTTTCATGAAGGTGGGGTTCTTTGTGGCGTTCTGTAGTCATCCCTTTTTTCATGAAGGTGGGGCTCTTTGTGGCTTCCTGTAGTCATCCCTTTTTTCATGAAGGTGGGGTTCTTTGTGGCTTCCTGTAGTCATCCCTTTTTTTCATGAAGGTGGGGCTCTTTGTGGCGTCCTGTAGTCATCCCTTTTTTCATGAAGGTGGGGCTCTTTGTGGCGTTCTGTAGTCATCCCTTTTTTTCATGACGGTGGGGCTCTTTGTGGCGTCCTCTAGACATCCCTTTTTCATGAAGGTGGGGCTCTTTTGTTACTTCCTGTAGTCATCCCTTTTTTCATGAAGGTGGGGCTCTTTGTGGCGTCCTGTACTCATCCCTTTTTTTCATGAAGGTGGGGTTCTTTGTGGCGTCCTGTAGTCATCCCTTTTTTTCATGAAGATGGGGCTCTTTGTGGCGTTCTGTAGTCATCCCTTTTTTTCATTAAGTGGTGTTCTTTGCGGCATCCTGTAGTCATCCCTTTTTTTCATGAAGGTGGGGCTCTTTGCGGCGTTCTGTAGTCATCCCTTTTTTTCATGAAGGTGGGGCTCTTTGGTTACTTCCTGTAGTCATCCCTTTTTTCATGAAGGTGGGGTTCTTTGTGGCGTCCTGTAGTCATCCCTTTTTTCATGAAGGTGGGGCTCTTTGTGGCTTCCTGTAGTCATCCCTTTTTTTCATGAAGGTGGGGCTCTTTGTGGCTCCCTGTAGTCATCCCTTTTTTCATGAAGGTGGGGTTCTTTGTGGCGTCCTGTAGTCATCCCTTTTTTTCATGAAGATGGGGCTCTTTGTGGCGTCCTGTAGTCATCCCTTTTTTCATGAAGGTGGGGTTCTTTGCGGCGTCCTGTAGTCATCCCTTTTTTTTATGAAGGTGGGGCTCTTTGCGGCGTTCTGTAGTCATCCCTTTTTTTCATGAAGGTGGGGCTCTTTGGTTACTTCCTGTAGTCATCCCTTTTTTCATGAAGGTGGGGTTCTTTGTGGCGTCCTGTAGTCATCCCTTTTTTCATGAAGGTGGGGCTCTTTGTGGCTTCCTGTAGTCATCCCTTTTTTTCATGAAGGTGGGGCTCTTTGTGGCTCCCTGTAGTCATCCCTTTTTTCATGAAGGTGGGGTTCTTTGTGGCTTCCTGTAGTCATCCCTTTTTTTCATGAAGGTGGGGCTCTTTGTGGCGTCCTGTAGTCATCCCTTTTTTCATGAAGGTGGGGTTCTTTGTGCCGTTCTGTAGTCATCCCTTTTTTTCATGAAGGTGGGGCTCTTTGTGGCGTCCTCTAGACATCCCTTTTTCATGAAGGTGGGGCTCTTTTGTTACTTCCTGTAGTCATCCCTTTTTTCATGAAGGTGGGGCTCTTTGTGGCGTCCTGTACTCATCCCTTTTTTTCATGAAGGTGGGGTTCTTTGTGGCGTCCTGTAGTCATCCCTTTTTTTCATGAAGATGGGGCTCTTTGTGGCGTTCTGTAGTCATCCCTGTTTTTCATTAAGTGGTGTTCTTTGCGGCGTCCTGTAGTCATCCCTTTTTTTCATGAAGGTGGGGCTCTTTGCAGCGTTCTGTAGTCATCCCTTTTTTTCATGAAGGTGGGGCTCTTTGGTTACTTCCTGTAGTCATCCCTTTTTTCATGAAGGTGGGGCTCTTTGTGGCTTCCTGTAGTCATCCCTTTTTTACATGAAGGGGGGGCTCTTTGTGGCTCCCTGTAGTCATCTCTTTTTTCATGAAGGTGGGGTTCATTGTGGCGTCCTGTAGTCCCCCCCTTTCTCATGAAGGTGGGGTTCTTTGTGGCGTCCTGTAGTCATCTCTTTTTTCATGAAGGTGGGGCTCTTTGGCTTTCTGTCGTCATCCCTTTTTTCATGAAGATGGGGCTCTTTTTGGCTTCCTGTAGTCATCCCTTTTTTTCATGAAGGTGGGGCTCTTTGTGGCTTCCTGTAGTCATCCCTTTTTTTCATGAAGGTGGGGCTCTTTGTGGCGTCCTGTAGTCATCCCTTTTTTCATGAAGGTGGGGCTCTTTGTGGCTTCCTGTAGTCATCCCTTTTTTTCATGAAGGTGGGGCTCTTTGTGGCGTCCTGTAGTCATCCCTTTTTTCATGAAGGTGGGGCTCTTTGTGGCTTCCTGTAGTCATCCCTTTTTTTCATGAAGGTGGGGCTCTTTGTGGCTCCCTGTAGTCATCCCTTTTTTCATGAAGGTGGGATTCTTTGTGGCTTCCTGTAGTCATCCCTTTTTTTCATGAAGGTGGGGCTCTTTGTGGCGTCCTGTAGTCATCCCTTTTTTCATGAAGGTGGGGTTCTTTGTGGCGTTCTGTAGTCATCCCTTTTTTTCATGAAGGTGGGGCTCTTTGTGGCGTCCTCTAGACATCCCTTTTTCATGAAGGTGGGGCTCTTTTGTTACTTCCTGTAGTCATCCCTTTTTTCATGAAGGTGGGGCTCTTTGTGGCGTCCTGTACTCATCCCTTTTTTTCATGAAGGTGGGGTTCTTTGTGGCGTCCTGTAGTCATCCCTTTTTTTCATGAAGATGGGGCTCTTTGTGGCGTTCTGTAGTCATCCCTTTTTTTCATTAAGTGGTGTTCTTTGCGGCGTCCTGTAGTCATCCCTTTTTTTCATGAAGGTGGGGCTCTTTGCGGCGTTCTGTAGTCATCCCTTTTTTTCATGAAGGTGGGGCTCTTTGGTTACTTCCTGTAGTCATCCCTTTTTTCATGAAGGTGGGGTACATTGTGGCGTCCTGTAGTCATCCCTTTTTTCATGAAGGTGGGGCAATTTGTGGCTTCCTGTAGTCATCCCTTTTTTCATGAAGGTGGGGCTCTTTGTGGCTCCCTGTAGTCATCTCTTTTTTCATGAAGGTGGGGTTCATTGTGGCGTCCTGTAGTCCTCCCCTTTCTCATGAAGGTGGGGTTCTTTGTGGCGTCCTGTAGTCATCTCTTTTTTCATGAAGGTGGGGCTCTTTGTGGCTTTCTGTCGTCATCCCTTTTTTCATGAAGATGGGGCTCTTTTTGGCTTCCTGTAGTCATCCCTTTTTTTCATGAAGGTGGTGTTCTTTGCGGCGTCCTGTAGTCATCCCTTTTTTTCATGAAGGTGGGGCTCTTTGCGGCGTTCTGTAGTCATCCCTTTTTTTCATGAAGGTGGGGCTCTTTGGTTACTTCCTGTAGTCATCCCTTTTTTCATGAAGGTGGGGTTCTTTGTGGCGTCCTGTAGTCATCCCTTTTTTCATGAAGGCGGGGCTCTTTGTGGCTTCCTGTAGTCATCCCTTTTTTTCATGAAGGTGGGGCTCTTTGTGGCTTCCTGTAGTCATCCCTTTTTTTCATGAAGGTGGGGCTCTTTGTGGCTCCCTGTAGTCATCTCTTTTTTCATGAAGGTGGGGTTCATTGTGGCGTCCTGTAGTCCTCCCCTTTCTCATGAAGGTGGGGTTCTTTGTGGCGTCCTGTAGTCATCTCTTTTTTCATGAAGGTGGGGCTCTTTGTGGCTTTCTGTCGTCATCCCTTTTTTCATGAAGATGGGGCTCTTTTTGGCTTCCTGTAGTCATCCCTTTTTTCATGAAGGTGGGGCTCTTTGTGGCTTCCTGTAGTCATCCCTTTTTTACATGAAGGTGGGGCTCTTTGTGGCTCCCTGTAGTCATCTCTTTTTTCATGAAGGTGGGGTTCATTGTGGCGTCCTGTAGTCCTCCCCTTTCTCATGAAGGTGGGGTTCTTTGTGGCGTCCTGTAGTCATCTCTTTTTTCATGAAGGTGGGGCTCTTTGTGGCTTTCTGTCGTCATCCCTTTTTTCATGAAGATGGGGCTCTTTTTGGCTTCCTGTAGTCATCCCTTTTTTCATGAAGGTGGGGCTCTTTGTGGCTTCCTGTAGTCATCCCTTTTTTTCATGAAGGTGGGGGTCTTTGTGGCTTCCTGTAGTCATCCCTTTTTTCATGAAGGTGGGGTTCTTTGTGGCGTCCTTTAGTCATCCCTTTTTTTCTTGAAGGTGGGGCTCTTTGTGTCTTCCTGTAGACATCCCTTTTTTCATGAAGTTGGGTTCTTTGTGGCGTCCTGTAGTCATCCCTTTTTTCATGAAGGTGGGGTTCTTTGTGGCGTTCTGTAGTCATCCCTTTTTTCATGAAGGTGGGGCTCTTTGTGGCTTCCTGTAGTCATCCCTTTTTTCATGAAGGTGGGGTTCTTTGTGGCTTCCTGTAGTCATCCCTTTTTTTCATGAAGGTGGGGCTCTTTGTGGCGTCCTGTAGTCATTCCTTTTTTCATGAAGGTGGGGCTCTTTGTGGCGTTCTGTAGTCATCCCTTTTTTTCATGACGGTGGGGCTCTTTGTGGCGTCCTCTAGACATCCCTTTTTCATGAAGGTGGGGCTCTTTTGTTACTTCCTGTAGTCATCCCTTTTTTCATGAAGGTGGGGCTCTTTGTGGCGTCCTGTACTCATCCCTTTTTTTCATGAAGGTGGGGTTCTTTGTGGCGTCCTGTAGTCATCCCTTTTTTTCATGAAGATGGGGCTCTTTGTGGCGTTCTGTAGTCATCCCTTTTTTTCATTAAGTGGTGTTCTTTGCGGCATCCTGTAGTCATCCCTTTTTTTCATGAAGGTGGGGCTCTTTGCGGCGTTCTGTAGTCATCCCTTTTTTTCATGAAGGTGGGGCTCTTTGGTTACTTCCTGTAGTCATCCCTTTTTTCATGAAGGTGGGGTTCTTTGTGGCGTCCTGTAGTCATCCCTTTTTTCATGAAGGTGGGGCTCTTTGTGGCTTCCTGTAGTCATCCCTTTTTTTCATGAAGGTGGGGCTCTTTGTGGCTCCCTGTAGTCATCCCTTTTTTCATGAAGGTGGGGTTCTTTGTGGCGTCCTGTAGTCATCCCTTTTTTTCATGAAGATGGGGCTCTTTGTGGCGTCCTGTAGTCATCCCTTTTTTCATGAAGGTGGGGTTCTTTGCGGCGTCCTGTAGTCATCCCTTTTTTTTATGAAGGTGGGGCTCTTTGCGGCGTTCTGTAGTCATCCCTTTTTTTCATGAAGGTGGGGCTCTTTGGTTACTTCCTGTAGTCATCCCTTTTTTCATGAAGGTGGGGTTCTTTGTGGCGTCCTGTAGTCATCCCTTTTTTCATGAAGGTGGGGCTCTTTGTGGCTTCCTGTAGTCATCCCTTTTTTTCATGAAGGTGGGGCTCTTTGTGGCTCCCTGTAGTCATCCCTTTTTTCATGAAGGTGGGGTTCTTTGTGGCTTCCTGTAGTCATCCCTTTTTTTCATGAAGGTGGGGCTCTTTGTGGCGTCCTGTAGTCATCCCTTTTTTCATGAAGGTGGGGTTCTTTGTGCCGTTCTGTAGTCATCCCTTTTTTTCATGAAGGTGGGGCTCTTTGTGGCGTCCTCTAGACATCCCTTTTTCATGAAGGTGGGGCTCTTTTGTTACTTCCTGTAGTCATCCCTTTTTTCATGAAGGTGGGGCTCTTTGTGGCGTCCTGTACTCATCCCTTTTTTTCATGAAGGTGGGGTTCTTTGTGGCGTCCTGTAGTCATCCCTTTTTTTCATGAAGATGGGGCTCTTTGTGGCGTTCTGTAGTCATCCCTTTTTTTCATTAAGTGGTGTTCTTTGCGGCGTCCTGTAGTCATCCCTTTTTTTCATGAAGGTGGGGCTCTTTGCAGCGTTCTGTAGTCATCCCTTTTTTTCATGAAGGTGGGGCTCTTTGGTTACTTCCTGTAGTCATCCCTTTTTTCATGAAGGTGGGGCTCTTTGTGGCTTCCTGTAGTCATCCCTTTTTTTCATGAAGGTGGGGCTCTTTGTGGCTCCCTGTAGTCATCTCTTTTTTCATGAAGGTGGGGTTCATTGTGGCGTCCTGTAGTCCCCCCCTTTCTCATGAAGGTGGGGTTCTTTGTGGCGTCCTGTAGTCATCTCTTTTTTCATGAAGGTGGGGTTCTTTGGCTTTCTGTCGTCATCCCTTTTTTCATGAAGATGGGGCTCTTTTTGGCTTCCTGTAGTCATCCCTTTTTTTCATGAAGGTGGGGCTCTTTGTGGCTTCCTGTAGTCATCCCTTTTTTTCATGAAGGTGGGGCTCTTTGTGGCGTCCTGTAGTCATCCCTTTTTTCATGAAGGTGGGGCTCTTTGTGGCGTTCTGTAGACATCCCTTTTTTCATGAAGGTGGGGTTCTTTGTGGCTTACTGTAGTCATCCCTTTTTTCATGAAGGTGGGTTTCTTTGTGGCGTCCTGTAGTCATCCCTTTTTTCATGAAGGTGGGGCTCTTTGTGGCGTTCTGTAGACATCCCTTTTTTCATGAAGGTGGGGTTCTTTGTGGCTTACTGTAGTCATCCCTTTTTTCATGAAGGTGGGGCTCTTTGAGGCTTACTGTAGTCATCCCTTTTTTTCATGAAGGTGGGGGTCTTTGTGGCTTCCTGTAGTCATCCCTTTTTTCATGAAGGTGGGTCTCTTTGTGGCTTACTGTAGTCATCCCTTTTTTTCATGAAGGTGGGGCTCTTTGTGGCTTACTGTAGTCATCCCTTCCTTCATGAAGGTGGGGCTCTCTGTGGTGTCCTGTAGTCATCCCTTTCTTCATGAAGGTGGGGCTCTCTGTGGTTTCCTGTAGTCATCCCTTTCTTCATGAAGGTGGGGTTCTTTGTGGCTTCCTTTAGTCATCCCTTTCTTCATGAAGGTGGGGCTATTTGTGGCTTCCTGTAGTCATCCCTTTTTTTCATGAAGGTGGGGCTCTTTGTGGCGTCCTGTAGTCATCCCTTTTTTCATGAAGGTGGGGCTCTTTGTGGCGTTCTGTAGACATCCCTTTTTTCATGAAGGTGGGGTTCTTTGTGGCTTACTGTAGTCATCCCTTTTTTCATGAAGGTGGGGTTCTTTGTGGCGTCCTGTAGTCATCCCTTTTTTCATGAAGGTGGGGCTCTTTGTGGCGTTCTGTAGACATCCCTTTTTTCATGAAGGTGGGGTTCTTTGTGGCTTACTGTAGTCATCCCTTTTTTCATGAAGGTGGGGCTCTTTGAGGCTTACTGTAGTCATCCCTTTTTTCATGAAGGTGGGGGTCTTTGTGGCTTCCTGTAGTCATCCCTTTTTTCATGAAGGTGGGGCTCTTTGTGGCTTACTGTAGTCATCCCTTTTTTTCATGAAGGTGGGGCTCTTTGTGGCTTACTGTAGTCATCCCTTTTTTCATGAAGGAGGGGCTCTCTGTGGTGTCCTGTAGTCATCCCTTTCTTCATGAAGGTGGGGCTCTCTGTGGTTTCCTGTAGTCACCCCTTTCTTCATGAAGGTGGGGTTCTTTGTGGCTTCCTTTAGTCATCCCTTTCTTCATGAAGGTGGGGCTCTTTGTGGCGTCCTGTAGTCATCCCTTTCTTCATGAAGGTGGGGCTCTCTGTGGTGTCCTGTAGTCATCCCTTTCTTCATGAAGGTGGGGCTCTTTGTGTCTTCCTTTAGTCATCCCTTTCTTCATGAAGGTGGGGCTCTTTGTGGCTTACTGTAGTCATCCCATAACAGCTTCAGCAGCTGGAAGACACGCCTTGGTGGTCAGCTGTGTGCCTGCTCGTGTGTGGTTACTGGCACAGTGTAACAATGGGGTGAGGCTACTCATACTAGAACAACTGCAGAATGCGCCACCGCCACAGCAGCGCTTTCCTGTTCCGCGTACTTTGTGTATAACACCACAGCAGTGTTGTGTAGTTGCGTCCACCTGTTTTGAATGAATGCAGTGGGGTGGTGTAGACATCAGCAACATCACACAAGGAGAGTGCATGGCAGGCGTTTAGCTCTGGGAGCCCTCAGGTGGAGTCTGCGCACGTGCAGCTGGCATGCGGCGGTCATTCGTTCATTCATTCGTTCATTCGTTGGAGGTCAATGGCATGAGAACTGTTGGCGTTGCCACTATTACGGTAAGGGGAGTTTACAGTGGACATGTCCCTCTGCGAGGCTGGTAAGGCTGGGGTAGAGACACTCATGTGCCAAGCATGCATGGGGCAGGCTTTCTGAGGTTGCTCATCGCAGGCATGTACATTTGAAAGGCGGATAGGGCTGGAGTAGAGTCGAGCACATGTGAAGCATGCATGAAGCAGGCATTGATCGTTCTAACTACAAGGATTACCAGTTAGACGGGTCATGCTACTATGAGGTGTGATAACGGTGTCCTCGCCTCTCTGTGGCAGGCCAGTGCCGCACCCATCTTTGCAGTGAGGTTTGCAGTGCCTTCTGAGTGAATTTTGCTCCCTATGACGAGCTACATCCATTAGGCCTGCCATTCAAACTCCATTTTCTGTTAATTGCAGACTTGGCGGTGGCCATTTCAGGGCAGCGTTTTCAGAAACTTGAATCTGCTTTCAAATGTCAAGAACGTGACTCAAACGTGACATCTGAAGTTCTTGTTTTTCTTCCCTTCCCTCTGCCTCCGCGGCCATCGGCCACCCGACCGTGGAAGCCCTCATCATACCTTGCTCTCTGCGTTGCAAGCTGTTTACTTTATAGCCCGTGGCTAGTCACAGGGGTGCCTTTGGGGTATTTCTGGGCCTAGCGACTTCTCATACACAATTGTGACGTGAAAAGGTTTAGTGTGAAACGTCGTGTAGACGTTTAACTTCTACTCTTTTTTATTTGTAGATAAATGCTCAAAAAAAGCTCCTAGGGGAAATAATGGATAACAAATTGAAATACATCTCCCTCTTCCTGAGCTGATCTTGTCACTGCCCTTGCCCTTAGGAACTTGAAGCCAATTCCCCGCCCCACTCTTTCCCCCCCACACACACACCTTCCCGAGGGTTCTCTGCTTTATCTCGATTTTCCACCTCTTTACTAGTGGGATTTCCGGGTCTGGAAGTAACCCATAGCCGGGAAGATAGCTCAGCGAGTTCAGGGGTTGCTACTGCCATAACCTGTGTCATCTGCAGGTCGCAGGTTTGAATCCCGGCAAGCCCAACTCAGCCTTTCATCCTTCTGAGGTTGATAAATGAGTATCCACTTTGGTTGCGTTATAATTGCATGGAAATGTTGTATATAAAGCACTTTAGCGAAATTGCTAAATGAAAACCGATTCATTACCCGTGCCTTCATGAGTTGGATTCCTGCTCCCGAGCACCTTCGTTCCCAGGATACGCCCTTCTGCGCCTGAGAGGAGCTAGGCCAAACCTAACCTGATATTCCTTGCAAGAATTCTATTCCTCTCCCTCAGAACCCGTTCTCTGTAATCCATGATCCTGGGTCTTGAGTAGAGCACATGTTCTAGAAGTACTTCCGCAAGGGGCATCAGTAGAGCCCCTGCTCCAGAGCTTGTTCCTCATGAGGCATAAGAAGAGTACTCATTCTGGAGGTTCCTCCTTTCAGGCAATAAGTAGGACCCCCATTCTAGAGATTCTTCCTAGCAGGGAATAAGTGGAGCACCTGTCCTAGAAGTGCTTCCTGAGGTGGCATTAGTAGAGCACCTGTTCCAGAGGTTCTTCCTTACGAAAAATAAGTAGACCCCTTGCTCTACAGGTTCTTCCTCACAGGGCATAAGTAGAGCCGTTGTTCTAGATGTTCTTACTTGTGGTGCATAAGCAGAGCACCTGTTTGAGATGTTCATTTTTTGTGGCAAAAGTATAGCCCTTGTTCTAGAGCGGCTTCCTCCTGGACCATAAGTAGAGCACCTGTTCTAGAGGTGCTTCCTCTGGGGCCATGAGTAGAGCACCTGTTCTAGAGGTGCTTCCTCTGGTGTCATAAGTACAACACCTGTTCTAGAGGTGCTTCCTTGGGGGACATAAGTAGAGCACTTGTTCTAGAGATGCTTCCTCACAGGCCATAAGTAGAGCACCTGTTCTACAGGTTCTTCCTCAGGGCCATAACTAAAGCACCTGTTCTACAGGTTCTTCCTCATGGACCATAAGTAGAGCACCTGTTCTAGAGATGCTTCCTCTGGGGCCATGAGTAGAGCGCCTGTTCTAGAGGGTCTTCCTCACAAGTCATAAGTACATCACATGTTCTAGAGGTGCTTCCTCTGGGGCCATTAGGAGAGAACCTGTTCTTGAGGTGCTTCCTCAGGGACCATACATAGAGCACCTGTTCTAGAGGTGATTCCTCGGATGTCATAAGTACAGCACCTGTTCTAGAGGTGCTTCCTTGGGGGACATATGTAGAGCACTTGTTCTAGATCTGCTACCTCATAGGCCATAAGTAGAGCACCTGTTCTAGAGTTAGTTCCTCAGGGCCATAACTAAAGCACCTGTTCAACAGGTTCTTCCACGCGGACCATAAGTAGAGCACCTGTTCTACCGATGCTTCCTTGGGGGCTATAAATAGAGCACCTTTTCTAGAGATGCTTCTTCACGGGCCATGAGTAGAGCACCTGTTCTAGAGTTTCTTCCTCATGGGCCATATGTAGAGCACCTGTTCTAGAGATGCTTCCTCTGGTGTCATAAGTAGTGCACCTGTTCTAGAGGTGCTTCCTCTGGGCCATGTGTAGAACACCTGTTCTAGAGATGCTTCCTCTGGTGTCATAAGTAGAGCACCTGTTCTAGAGGTGCTTCCTCGGGGCCATGTGTAGAGGTTCTTCCTCACAGGTTATACGTACATCACCTGTTCATCATCTAGAGGTGCTTGCTCTGGGGTCATAAGTAGAGCACCTATTTTAGAGGTGTTTCCTCATGGGCCATGAGTATAGCACCTGTTCTAGGGGCTCTTCCTCACGGGCCATACTTAGAGCACCTGTTATAAAGGTGCTTCCTCGGGGGCCATAATTAGAGCACCTGTTCTAGAGGTGCTTCCTCATGGGCCATAAGTAGAGAACATTTTCTAGAGGTTCTTCCTCGTGAGCCATAAGTAGAGTACCTTTTCTAGAGGTCCTTCCTCGCAAGCAATAAGTAGAGCACCTGTTCTAGAGGTGCTTCCTCATGGGCCATAAGTAGAGCAGCTTTTCTAGAGGTCCTCCCTCACAAGCAATAAGTAGAGTACCTGTTCTAGAGGTGGTTCCTGGGGGCCATGAGTAGAACGCCTGTTCTAGAGATGCTTCCTTGTGGGCCTTAAAAAGAGCACCTGTTCTAGAAGTGCTTCCTTGAGGGTCATAAGGGTAGCTCTTGTTCTGGAGGTGCTTCCCCCCTGTCCATAAGTAGAGCACCTGTTCTAGCGGTTCTTTGTCACAGGCCATAAGTAAAGAACCTGTTCTAGAGGTGGTTCATGGGGGTCATAAGTAGAGCACCTCTTCTAGAGGTTCTTCCTCAGGAGCCATATGTAGAGCACCTGTTCTAAGGAGGCTTCCTCAGGAGCCATATGTAGAGCACCTGTTCTAGAGAGGTTTCCTCTGGGGCCATAGGTAGGGCACCTGTTCTAGAGGTGCTTCATCAGGGGCCCTAAGTAGAGCACCTGTTGTAGAGGTGTTTCCTTGGGGGCCATAAGTAGAGCATGTGTTCTAGAGATGCTTGCTTGGGTGTCATAAGTATAACCCTTGTTCTAAAGGGGTGTTCCTCCTGGTCCATAAGTGGATCACTTGTTCTAGAGGTTCCTCCTCACTGGCCATAAGTAGTGCACCTGTTCTAGAGCTGCTTCCTCATGTGGCATAAGCAGAGCTCCTGTTCTACAGCTGCTTCCTTGAGTGAAATAAGTAAAGCTCCTGTTCTAGAGGCGCTTCTTCACATGGAATAAGTGGAGCCCCTGTTCTAGAGGTGCTTTGTCGTGGGACATAAGTGTAGCTCCTATTCTAGATGTGCTTCATCACTGGGGGTAAGTGGAGCACCTGTTCTAGAGCTGTTTCCTCATGGGGCATAAGTAAAACACCTGTTCTAGAGGCATTCCTTGTGGGAAATAGTGGAGCACCTGTTCTAGAGCTGCTTCCTCATGTGGCATAAGCAGAGCTCCTGTTCTACAGCTGCTTCCTTGAGTGAAATAGGTAAAGCTCCTGTTCTAGAGGCGCTTCTTCACAGGGAATAAGTGGAGCCCGTGTTCTAGAGGTTCTTTCTCACGGGGCATAAATAGTGCACCTGTTCTGGAGGTGCTTCCTTGTGGGGCATGAGCGGAGCACTTGTTCTAGAGGTGCTTCCTCACGAACCATAAGTAGAACAGCTGTTGTAGAAGAGTTCCTGGGGGCCATAGGTAGAGCACTTTTTCTAGAAGTGCTTCATCGGGTCCATATGTAGAGCACCTTTTCTAGAGGTGCTTCCTCTGGGCCATAAGTAGAACAACAATTCTAGAGGTGGTTCCAGGGGGCCATAAGTAGAACACCTGTTCTAGAGGTGCTTCCTTGGGGCCATACGTAGAGCACCTGTTCTAGAGATGCTTCCTTGGTTCCTTGGGGCCAATAAATAGAGCATCTGTTCTAGATGTGCTTCCAACCGGTCCATAAGCACAGCATCTGCTCTGTAGGTGCTTCCTCTACGGCCATAAGTACCACACCTGTTCTAGAGATGATTCCTTGTGGGCCATAAGGAAGGCCCTTGTTCTGGAGGTGCGTCCTCCTGGCCCATAAGTAGAGTGCCTGTTCTTGAGGTTCTTCCTCAAGGGCCATAATTAGAGCACCTGTTCTAGAGGTGCTTCCTCTGGATCATAAGTAGAGCACCTGTTCTAGAGCTGTTTCCTCCTGGGGCATAAGTAGAACACCTGTTCTAGAGGCATTCCTCATGGGGAATAGTTGAGCCCCTGTTCTAGAGGTTCTTTCTCACGGGGCATAAGTAGTGCACCTGTTCTGGAGGTGCTTCCTTGTGGGGCATGAGCGGAGCACTTGTTCTAGAGGTGCTTCCTTACGAACCATAAGTAGAACACCTGTTCTAGAAGAGTTCCTGGGGGCCATAAGTAGAGCATGTGTTCTAGAGATGCTTGCTTGGGTGTCATAAGTATAACCCTAGTTCTAAAGAGGTGTTTGTCCTGGTCCATAAGTGGAGCACTTGTTCTAGAGGTTCCTCCTCACTGGCCATAAGTAGTGCACCTGTTCTAGAGGTGCTTCATCAGGGACCATAAGGGTATCTCTTGTTCTGGAGGTGCTTCCTCCCTGTCCATAAGTAAAGCACCTGTTCTAAAGGTTCTTTGTCACAAGCCATAAGTAGAGCACCTGTTCTAAAGGTTCTTTGTCACGAGCCATAAGTATAACACCTGTTCTAGAGGTGCTTCCTCAGGGGCCATATGTAGAGCATCTCTTCTAGAGAGTCTTCCTCTGGGGCCATAGGTAGGGCACCTGTTCTAGAGGTGCTTCAACATGGGCCCTAAGTAGAACACCTGTTCTAGAGGTGTTTCCTTGGGGGCCATAAGTAGAGCATGTGTTCTAGAGATGCTTGCTTGGGTGTCATAAGTATACCCTTGTTCTAAAGGGGTGTTCCTCCTGGTCCATAAGTGGAGCACTTGTTCTAGAGGTTCCTCCTCACTGGCCATAAGTAGTGCACCTGTTCTAGAGGTGCTTCCTCTCTGGGGATAAGTGGAGCACCTGTTCTAGAGCTGTTTTCTCATGGGGCATAAGTAGAACACCTGTTCTAGAGGCTCTTCCTCACGGGCCATACGTAGAGCACCTCTTATAAAGGTGCTTCCTCGGGGGCCATAATTAGAGCACCTGTTCTAGAGGTGCTTCCTCATGGGCCATAAGTAGAGAACATTTTATAGAGGTTCTTCCTCGTGAGCCATAAGTAGAGCACCTTTTCTAGTGGTCCTTCCTCGCAAGCAATAAGTAGAGCACCTGTTCTAGAGGTGATTCCTCATGGGCCATAAGTAGAGCCCCTTTTCTAGAGGTCCTCCCTCACAAGCAATAAGTAGAGTACCTGTTCTAGAGGTGGTTCCTGGGGGCCATGAGTAGAACGCCTGTTCTAGAGATGCTTCCTTGTGGGCCTTAAAAAGAGCACCTGTTCTAGATGTGCTTCCTTGAGGGCCATAAGGGTAGCTCTTGTTCTGGAGGTGCTTCCCCCCTGTCCATAAGTAGAGCACCTGTTCTAGAGGTTCTTTGTCACAGGCCATAATTAAAGAACCTGTTCTAGAGGTGGTTCCTGGGGGTCATAAGTAGAGCACCTCTTCTAGAGGTTCTTCCTCAGGAGCCATATGTAGAGCACCTGTTCTAGAGAGGCTTCCTCTGGGGCCATAGGTAGGGCACCTGTTCTAGAGGTGCTTCATCAGGGGCCATAAAGGTAGCTCTTGTTCTGGAGGTGCTTCCTCCCTGTCCATAAGTAAAGCACCTGTTCTAAAGGTTCTTTGTCACGAGCCATAAGTAGAGCACCTGTTCTAGAGGTGCTTCCTCAGGGGCCATATGTAGAGCATCTCTTCTAGAGAGGCTTCCTCTGGGGCCATAGGTAGGGCACCTTTTCTAGAGGTGCTTCAACAAGCGCCCTAAGTAGAGCACTGGTTCTAGAGGTGTTTCCTTGGGGGCCATAAGTAGAGCATGTGTTCTAGAGATGCTTGCTTGGGTGTCATAAGTATAACCCTTGTTCTAAAGGGGTGTTTCTCCTGGTCCATAAGTGGAGCACTTGTTCTAGAGGTTCCTCCTCACTGGCCATAAGTAGTGCACCTGTTCTAGAGGTGCTTCCTCTCAGGGGATAAGTGGAGTACCTGTTCTAAAGCTGTTTTCTCATGGGCCATAAGTAGAACATCTGTTCTAGAGGTGCTTTGTCATGGGACATAAGTGGAGCTCCTGTTCTAGATGTGCTTCCTCACTGGGGATAAGTGGAACACCTGTTCTAGAGCTGTTTCCTCATGGGGCATAAGTAGAACACCTGTTCTAGAGGCATTCCTTGTGGGAAATAGTGGAGCACCTGTTCTAGAGCTGCTTCCTCATGTGGCATAAGCAGAGCTCCTGTTCTACAGCTGCTTCCTTGAGTGAAATAAGTAAAGCTCCTGTTCTAGAGGCGATTCTTCACAGGGAATAAGTGGAGCCCCTGTTCTAGAGGTTCTTTCTCGTGGGGCATAAGTAGTGCACCTGTTTTGGAGGTGCTTCCTTGTGGGGCATGAGCGGAGCACTTGTTCTAGAGGTGCTTCCTCACAAACCATAAGTAGAACATCTGTTCTAGAAGAGTTCCTGGGGGCCATAGGTAGAGCACTTTTTCTAGAGGTGCTTCATTGGGTCCATATGTAGAGCACCTTTTCTAGAGGTGCTTCCTCTGGGCCATAAGTAGAGCACCTGTTCTAGAGCTGTTTCCTACTGGGGCATAAGTAGAACACCTGTTCTAGAAGCATTCCTCGTGGGGAATAGTTGAGCCCCTGTTCTATAGGTTCTTTCTCACGGGGCATAAGTAGTGCACCTGTTCTGGAGGTGCTTCCTTGTGGGGCATGAGCAGAGCACTTGTTCTAGAGGTGCTTCCTCACAAACCATAAGTAGAACACCTGTTCTAGAAGAGTTCCTGGGGGCCATAAGTAGAGCATGTGTTCTAGAGATGCTTGCTTGGGTGTCATAAGTATAACCCTTGTTCTAAAGGGGTGTTCCTCCTGGTCCATAAGTGGAGCACTTGTTCTAGAGGTTCCTCCTCACTGGCCATAAGTAGTGCACCTGTTCTAGAGGTGCTTTATCAGGGGCCATAAGGGTAGCTCTTGTTCTGGAGGTGCTTCCCCCCTGTCCATAAGTAGAGCACCTGTTCTAGAGGTTCTTTGTCAAAGGCCATAAGTAAAGAACCTGTTCTAGAGGTGGTTCCTGGGGGTCATAAGTAGAGCACCTCTTCTAGAGGTTCTTCCTCAGGAGCCATATGTAGAGCACCTGTTCTAGAGAGGCTTCCTCAGGAGCCATAGGTAGGGCACCTGTTCTAGAGGTGCTTCATCAGGGGCCATAAGGGTAGCTCTTGTTCTGGAGGTGCTTCCTCCCTGTCCATAAGTAAAGCACCTGTTCTAAAGGTTCTTTGTCACGGGCCATAAGTAGAGCACCTGTTCTAAAGGTTCTTTGTCACGAGCCATAAGTAGAGCACCTGTTCTAGAGGTGCTTCCTCAGGGGCCATATGTAGAGCATCTCTTCTAGAGA
The DNA here is from genome assembly GCF_040938575.1 of Ambystoma mexicanum. NCBI lineage: Eukaryota > Metazoa > Chordata > Amphibia > Caudata > Ambystomatidae > Ambystoma > Ambystoma mexicanum. The sequence goes on along the minus strand of NC_090932.1, from coordinate 1,704,765,238 downwards.
GGCTTCCTCTGGGGCCATAGGTAGGGCACCTGTTCTAGAGGTGCTTCAACAGGGGCCCTAAGTAGAGCACCTGTTCTAGAGGTGTTTCCTTGGGGGCCATAAATAGAGCATGTGTTCTAGAGTTGCTTGCTTGGGTGTCATAAGTATAACCCTTGTTCTAAAGGGGTGTTCCTCCTGGTCCATAAGTGGAGCACTTGTTCTAGAGGTTCCTCCTCACTGGCAATAAGTAGTGCACCTGTCCTAGAGGTGCTTCCTCTCTGGGGATAAGTGGAGCACCTGTTCTAGAGCTGTTTTCTCATGGGGCATAAGTAGAACACCTGTTCTAGAGGTGCTTTGTCGTGGGACATAAGTGGAGCTCCTGTTCTAGATGTGCTTCCTCACTGGGGATATGTGGAGCACCTGTTCTAGAGCTGTTTCCTCATGGGGCATAAGTAGAACACCTGTTCTAGAGGCATTCCTTGTGGGAAATAGTGGAGCACCTGTTCTAGAGCTGCTTCCTCATGTGGCATAAGCAGAGCTCCTGTTCTACAGCTGCTTCCTTGAGTGAAATAAGTAAAGCTCCTGTTCTGGAGGCGCTTCTTCACAAGGAATAAGTGGAGCTCCTGTTCTAGAGGTTCTTTCTCGCGGGGCATAAGTAGTGCACCTGTTCTGGAGGTGCTTCCTTGTGGGGCATGAGCGGAGCACTTGTTCTAGATGTGCTTCCTCACGAACCATAAGTAGAACACCTGTTGTAGAAGAGTTCCCGGGGGCCATAGGTAGAGCACTTTTTCGAGAGGTGCTTCATCGGGTCCATATGTAGAGCACCTTTTCTAGAGGTGCTTCCTCTGGGCCATAAGTAGAACAACTATTCTAGAGGTGGTTCCAGGGGGCCATAAGTAGAACACCTGTTCTAGAGGTGCTTCATTGGGGCCATACGTAGAGCACCTGTTCTAGAGATGCTTCCTTGGGGCCAATAAATAGAGCATCTGTTCTAGATGTGCTTCCAACCGGTCCATAAGCACAGCATCTGCTCTGTAGGTGCTTCCTCTATGGCCATAAGTACCACACCTGTTCTAGAGATGATTCCTTGTGGGCCATAAGGAAGGCCCTTGTTCTGGAGGTGCTTCCTCCTGGCCCATAAGTAGAGTGCCTGTTCTTGAGGTTCTTCCTCAAGGGCCATAAGTAGAGCACCTGTTCTAGAGGTGCTTCCTCTGGATCATAAGTAGAGCACCTGTTCTAGAGCTGTTTCCTCCTGGGGAATAAGTAGAACACCTGTTCTAGAGGAATTCCTCATGGGGAATAGTTGAGCCCCTGTTCTAGAGGTTCTTTCTCGCGGGGCATAAGTAGTGCACCTGTTCTGGAGGTGCTTCCTTGTGGGGCATGAGCGGAGCACTTGTTCTAGAGGTGCTTCCTCACGAACCATAAGTAGAACACCTGTTCTAGAAGAGTTCCTGGAGGCCATAGGCAGAGGACTTTTTCTAGAGGTGCTTCATCTAGTCCGTATGTAGAGCACCTTTTCTAGAGGTGTTTCCTCTGGGCCATAAGTAGAACAACTATTCTAGAGGTGGTTCCAGGGGGCCATAAGTAGAACACCTGTTCTAGAGGTGCTTCCTTGGGGCCATACGTAGAGCACCTATTCTAGAGATGCTTCCTCTGGATCATAAGTAGAGCACCTGTTCTAGAGCTGTTTCCTCCTGGGGCATAAGTAGAACACCTGTTCTAGAGGCATTCCTCGTGGGGAATAGTTGAGCACCTGTTCTAGAGCTGCTTCCTCGCATGGCATAAACAGAGCTCCTGTTCTACAGCTGCTTCCCTATGGGAAATAAGTAAAGCTCCTGTTCTAGAGGTGCTTCTTCACAGGGAATAAGTGGAGCCCCTGTTCTAGTGGGGCTTCCTTGGGGGCCAAACGTAGAGCACCTGTTCTAGAGATGCTTGCTCGGGGACCATAAGTATAGTCATTGTTCTAAAAGGGCGTTCCTCCTGGTCCATAAGTAGAGCACTTGTTCCAGAGGTTCCTCCTCACATGCCATATGTAGAACACCTGTTCTATAGGTGCTTCGTCGTGGGACATAAGTGGAGCTCCTGTTCTAAAGGTGCTTCCTTGTAGGGCATAAGTAGAACAACCTGTTCTTGAGGTGCTTCCTTGTGGGGAATAAGTGGATTACCTGTTCTAGAGGTGCTTCCTTGTGGGGCATAAGTAGAGCACCTGTTCTAGAGCAGTGTCCTCATGGGGAATCAGTGGCGCACCTGTTCTTGAGGTGCTTCCTCATGGGGAATAAGTGGAGCATCTTGTCTAGAGGTCGTTCCTCGTGGGGCATTAGTAAGGCTTGTGTTCTAGAGGTTCTCCCTCACATGGAATAATTAAAGCACATGTTCTTGATATGCTTCCACATGGGGAATAAGTGGAGCACCTGTTTTAGAAGTGTTTCTTCATGGGGCATCAGTAGAGCACCATGCACCTGTTCTAGAGGTTCTACCTCGTGGGACATAATTGGAGTACCTGTTCTAGAGGTTCTTCCTTGTGGGGCGTACGTGGAGCTCCTGTTCTAGAGGTGTTTTTCATGGGGAATTATTGGAGCACCTGTTCTAGAGCTGCTTCCTCGCAGGGAATAAGTAAAGGGCCTGTTCTTGAGGTGCTTCCTCGTGGGGCATAAGTAGATCACCTGTTCTAGAGCTATTTCCTTGCAGGGCATAAAAAAAGCACCTGTTCTAGAGCTGCTTCTTTGTGGGGCATAAGTAGAACGCCTATTTTACATGTGCTTCCACGAGTGGCATAAGTAGAGCACCTCTTCTAGAGGTTCTTCCTTGCAGGGCATAAGTAGAGCATCTGTTCTAGAGCTGCGTCCTCACAGAGAATATGTGGAACACCTGTTCTAGAGCTGCTTCCTCACAGGGAATTAGTAGAGCACCTGTTCCAGAGCTGCATCCTCGTAGGGAATACCTAAAATACCTGTTCTAGGGCTGATTACTCACGGGCATAAGTAGAGCACCTGTTTTAGAGGTTCTTCCTTACAGGGCATAAGTAGAGCATCTGTTCTAGAGGTGCTTCCCCGTGTGGCATAAGTAGAGCACCTGTTCTAGAGCTGCGTCCTCGCGGGGAATATGTGGAACACCTGTTCTAGAGCTGCTTCCTCACAGGGAATTAGTAGAGCACCTGTTCTAGAGCTGCATCCTCGCAGGGAATACCTAAAGTACCTGTTTGAGGGCTGATTACTCATGGGCATAAGTAGAGCACCTGTTTTAGAGGTTCTTCCTTACAGGGCATAAGTAGAGCACCTGTTCTAGAGGTGCTTCCTCATGTGGCATAAGTAGAGCACCTGTTCCAGAGCTGCGTCCTCACAGGGAATAATTAAAGCACCTGTTCTGGGGATGCTTGTTCCCAGGGCATAGGTAGAGTGCCTGTTCTAGAGCTGCTTCCTTGAGGGGCATAAGTACAACACCTGTTCTAGAGCTGCGTCCTCGCAGGGAATAAGTAAAGCACATGTTCTAGATTTGCGTCCTCGCAGGGAATAAGTGATGCACCTTTTCTAGAGCTGCTTCCTCACAGGGAATAAGTGATGCACCTGTTCTAGAGCTGCGTCCTCACAGGGAATAAGTAGAGTGCCTGTTCTAGAGTTGTGTCCTCGCAGGGAATAAGTAAAGCACCTGTTCTAAAGCTGCGTCCTCGCAGGGAATAAGTAGAGCACCTTTTCTAGAGCTGCGTCCTCGCAGGGAATAAGTAAAGCACCTGTTCTAGAGCTGTGTCCTCACAGGGAATAAATAGAAAACCTGTTCTAGAGCTGCGTCCTCGCAGGGAATAAGTAGAGCACCTGTTATAGAGCTGCATCCTCGCAGGGAATAAGTAGAGCACCTGTTCTAGAGCTGCGTCCTCACAGGGAATAAATAGAAAACCTGTTCTAGAGCTGCGTCCTCACAGGGAATAAATAGAGCACCTGTTCTAGAGCTGCTTCCTCACAGGGAATAAGTGATGCACCTGTTCTAGAGCTGCGTCCTCACAGGGAATAAGTAGAGCACCTGTTCTAGAGCTGCGTCTTCGCAGGGAATAAGTAGAGCACCTGTTCTAGAGCTGCATCCTCGCAGGGAATAAGTAAAGCACCTGTTCTAGAGCTGCGTCCTCGCAGGGAATAAGTAGAGCACCTTTTCTAGAGCTGCATCTTCGCAGGGAATAAGTAGAGCACCTGTTCTAGAGCTACATCTGTTCTAGAGCTGCGTCCTTGCAGGGAATAAGTAGAGCACTTGTTCTAGAGCTACATCTGTTCTAGAGCTGCGTCCTTGCAGGGAATAAGTAGAGCACCTGTTCTAGAGGTGCATCCTCACAGGGAATAAGTAAAGCACCTGTTCTAGAGCTGCGTCCTCACAGGAAATAAGTAGAGCACATGTTCTAGAGCTGCGTCCTTGCAGGGAATAAGTAGAGCACCTGTTCTAGAGCTGCGTCCTCGCAGGGAATAAGTAGAGCACCTGTTCTAGAGCTGCGTCCTCGCAGGGAATAAGTGATGCACCTTTCCTAGAGCTGCTTCCTCGAGGGGCATAAGTAGAGCACCTGTTCTAGAGCTGCGTCCTTGCAGGGAATAAGTAGAGCACCTGTTCTAGAGCTGCATCCTAGCAGGGAATAAGTAGAGCACCTGTTCTAGAGCTGCATCCTCGCAAGGAATAAGTAGAGCACCTGTTCTAGAGCTGCGTCCTCGCAGGGAATAAGTGATGCGCCTGTTCTAGAGCTGCTTCCTCGAGGGGCATAAGTAGAGCAGGTGTTCTAAAGGTGTTTTTCGCAGCCACTGCATCGTGGGCATCTGGTGGGTTTTGGAAACACAGCTTGTTGAGAGCAAACCAAGTGGCGCTTCTGATATATGCACGATGTTTACAGATGAGTAGTCGAACATACCTGCCTCTTTTAAAAGGCTTTTGCACTGGTTATAATGTGCATAACGTGCCTTCAGATTTCTCATTTAAAGGTCCGCTATCTAAAGATGCAGCAAGTTCAGGCGTTGCAGCAAACGCTGCACACTATCAGAAGGCATGCATCACACTTAGTCGTGTGATGTTACACCCAGTGCACGTGCACTCAGCGTGCCTTTACTCCTGAAGCCTTTCTCTTGAAAGAGTCACTGCGGGCTCCCTTCACAGGACATCATTGCAGGGCCACCGGGGTTACAGATCTTCCCATGTCATCTCCCTTCACATGCCTGTTGCTGCCCTTGTGACCCCTGTGCTGGAGGTCACAGATGCATTGCCAACAGCAGAAAGCCAGCAGAGCTCTGTGAGAGCCGTGCCTGCTTTCTGCAGTTCCCACCCTGTGTGTGAGAGCCGTGCCTGCTGTCTGCAGTTCCCACCTTGTGTGTGAGAGCCGTGCCTGCTTTCTTCAGTTCCTACCCTTTGTGTGAGAGCCAGGCCTGCTTTCTGCACTTCCCGCCCTCTGTGTGAAAGCCATGCCTACATTCTGCAGTTCCTACCTGTGTGTGAGAGCCATGCCTGCTTTCTGCAGTTCCCGCCCTCTGTGTGAGAGCCATGCCTACATTCTGCAGTTCCTACCCTTTGTGTGAGAGCCATGCCTACATTCTGCAGTTCCTACCTGTGTGTGAGAGTCATGCCTGCTTTCTGCAGTTCCTACCCTTTGTGTGAGAGCCATGCCTACATTCTGCAGTTCCTACCTGTGTGTGAGAGCCATGCCTGCTTTCTACAGTTCCCGCCCTGTGTGTGAGAGCCAGGCCTGTTTTCTACAGTTCCCGCCCTGTGTGTGAGAGCCAGGCCTGCTTTCTGCAGTTCCTACCCTTTGTGTGAGAGCCATGCCTACATTCTGCAGTTCCTACCTGTGTGTGAGAGCCATGCCTGCTTTCTACAGATCCCGCCCTGTGTGTGAGAGCCATTCCTGCTTTCTACAGTTCCCACCCTGTGTGTGAGAGCCAGGCCTGCTTTCTGTAGTCCCTACCCTTTGTGTGAGAGCCATGCCTACGTTCTGCAGTTCCTACCTGTGTGTGAGAGCCATGCCTGCTTTCTGCAGTTCCCGCCCTGTGTGTGAGAGCCATGCCTGCTTTCTGCAGTTCCCACCCTGTGTGTGAGAGCCATGCCTACATTCTGCAGTTCCCACCCTGCGTGTGAGAGCCATGCCTGCTTTCTGCAGTTCCTGCCCTGCGTGTGAGAGCCGTGCCTGCTTTCTGCAGTTCCCACCCTGCGTGTGAGAGCCATGCCTACATTCTGCAGTTCCCACCCTGCGTGTGAGGGTCATGCCTGCATTCTGCAGTTCCCAGCCTTTGTGTGAGAGCCGTGCCTGCTTTCTGCAGTTCCCACCCTGAGTGTGATAGCAATGCCTGCTTTCTGCAGTTCCCACCCTGTGTGTGAGAGCCATGCCTGCTTTCTGCAGTTCCCACCCTGTGTGTGAGAGCCGTGCCTGCTTTCTGCAGTTCCCGCCCTTTGTGTGAGAGCCATGCCAGCTTTCTGCAGTTCCCACCCTTTGTGTGAGAGCCTTGCCTGCTTTATGCAGTTCCCGCCCTTTGTGTGAGAGCCATGCCTACATTCTGCAGTTCCCACCCTGTGTGTGAGAGCCATTCCGGCTTTCTGCAGTTCCTACGCTGTGTTTGAGAGCCATGCCTGTTTTCTGCAGTTCCCACCCTGTGTGTGAGAGCCATGCCTGCATTCTGCAGTTGCTACCTGTGTGTGGGAGCCATGCCTGCTTTCTGCAGTTCCCGCCCTGTGTGTGAGAGCCATGCCTGCTTTCTGCAGTTCCCACCCTGTGTGTGAGAGCCATGCCTGCTTTCTGCAGTTCCCGCCCTGTATGTGAGAGCCATGCCTGAATTCTGCAGTTCCCGCCCTGTGTCTGAGAGCCATGCCTGCTTTCTGCAGTTCCCGCCCTGTGTGTGAGAGCCATGCCTGCTTTCTGCAGTTCCCCGCCCTCTGTGTGAGAGCCGTGCCTACATTCTGCAGTTCCCACCCTGCGTTGGAGAGCCATGGCTGCTTTCTGCAGTTCCCACCCTGTGTGTGAGAGCCGTGCCTGCTTCCAGCAGTTCCCGCCCTTCGTGTGAGAGCCATGCCTGCTTTCTGCAGTTCCCACCCTGTGTGTGAGAGCCATGCCTGCTTTCTGCAGGTCCCACCCTGTGTGTGAGATCCATGCCTGCTTTCGGCAGTTCCCACCCTGTGTGTGAGAGCCGTGCCTGCTTTCTGCAGTTCTCGCCCTTTGTGTGAGAGTCATGCCTGCTTTCTGCAGTTCCTGCCCTTTGTGTGAGAGCCGTGCCTGCTTTCTACAGTTCCCGCCCTATGTGTGAGAGCCATGCCTACATTCTGCAGTTCTTACCTGTGTGTGAGAGCCATGCCTGCTTTCTGCAGTTCCTACCCTGTGTGTGAGAGCCATGCCTACATTCTGCAGTTCCTACCTGTGTGTGAGAGCCATGCTTGCTTTCTGCAGTTCCCGCTCTGTGTGTGAGAGCCATGCCTGCTTTCTGCAGTTCCCACCCTGTGTGTGAGAGCCTTGCCTGCTTTCTGCAGTTCCTGCCCTTTGTGTGAGAGCCGTGCCTGCTTTCTACAGTTCCCGCCCTATGTGTGAGAGCCATGCCTACATTCTGCAGTTCCTACCTGTGTGTGAGAGCCATGCCTGCTTTCTGCAGTTCCTACCCTGTGTGTGAGAGCCATGCCTACATTCTGCAGTTCCTACCTGTGTGTGAGAGCCATGCCTGCTTTCTGCAGTTCCCACCCTGCATGTGAGAGCCATGGCTGCTTTCTGCAGTTCCCACCCTGTGTGTGAGAGCCGTGCCTGCTTCCAGCAGTTCCCGCCCTTCGTGTGAGAGCCATGCCTGCTTTCTGCAGGTCCCACCCTGTGTGTGAGATCCATGCCTGCTTTCTGCAGTTCCCACCCTGTGTGTGAGAGTCATGCCTGCTTTCTGCAGTTCCTGCCCTTTGTGTGAGAGCCGTGCCTGCTTTCTACAGTTCCCGTCCTATGTGTGAGAGCAATGCCTACATTCTGCAGTTCCTACCTGTGTGTGAGAGCCATGCCTTCTTTCTGCAGTTCCTACCCTGTGTGTGAGAGCCATGCCTACATTCTGCAGTTCCTACCTTTGTGTGAGAGCCATGCCTGCTTTCTGCAGTTCCCGCTCTGTGTGTGAGAGCGATGCCTGCTTTCTGCAGTTCCCACCCTGTGTGTGAGAGCCATGCCTGCATTCTGCAGTTCCCGCCCTGTGTGTGAGAGCCATGCCTGCTTTCTGCAGGTACCGCCCTTTGTGTGAGAGCCGTGCCTGCTTTCTGCAGTTCCCGCCCTATGTGTGAGAGCCATGCCTACATTCTGCAGTTCCTACCTGTGTGTGAGAGCCATGCCTGCTTTCTGCAGTTCCCGCCCTGTGTGTGAGAGCCATGCCTGCTTTCTGCAGTTCCCGGCCTGTGTGTGAGAGCCATGCCTGCTTCCTGCAGTTCCCGCCCTGTGTGTGAGAGCCATGTCTGCATTCTGCAGTTCCTACCTGTGTGTGAGAGCCATGCCTGCTTTCTGCAGTTCCTACCCTGTGTGTGAGAGCCATGCCTACATTCTGCAGTTCCTACCTGTGTGTGAGAGCAATGCCTGCTTTCTGCAGTTCCCGCCCTGTGTGTGAGAGCCATGCCTGCTTTCTGCAGTTCCCACCCTGTGTGTGAGAGTCATGCCTGCTTTCTGCAGTTCCTGCCCTTTGTGTGAGGGCCGTGCCTGCTTTCTGCAGGTACCGCCCTTTGTGTGAGAGCCGTGCCTGCTTTCTGCAGTTCCTACCTGTGTGTGAGAGCCATGCCTGCATTCTGCAGTTCCTACCTGTGTGTGAGAGCCATGCCTGCTTTCTGCAGTTCCTACCCTGTGTGTGAGAGCCATGCCTACATTCTGCAGTTCCTACCTGTGTGTGAGAGCCATGCCTGCTTTCTGCAGTTCCCGCTCTGTGTGTGAGAGCCATGCCTGCTTTCTGCAGTTCCCACCCTGTGTGTGAGAGCCATGCCTGCATTCTGCAGTTCCCGCCCTGTGTGTGAGAGCCATGCCTGCTTTCTGCAGGTACCGCCCTTTGTGTGAGAGCCGTGCCTGCTTTCTGCAGTTCCCGCCCTATGTGTGAGAGCCATGCCTACATTCTGCAGTTCCTACCTGTGTGTGAGAGCCATGCCTGCTTTCTGCAGTTCCCGCCCTGTGTGTGAGAGCCATGCCTGCTTTCTGCAGTTCCCGGCCTGTGTGTGAGAGCCAAGCCTGCTTCCTGCAGTTCCCGCCCTGTGTGTGAGAGCCATGCCTGCATTCTGCAGTTCCTACCTGTGTGTGAGAGCCATGCCTGCTTTCTGCAGTTCCTACCCTGTGTGTGAGAGCCATGCCTACATTCTGCAGTTCCTACCTGTGTGTGAGAGCCATGCCTGCTTTCTGCAGTTCCCGCCCTGTGTGTGAGAGCCATGCCTGCTTTCTGCAGTTCCCACCCTGTGTGTGAGAGCCATGCCTGCTTTCTGCAGTTCCCACCCTGTGTGTGAGAGCCATGCCTGCTTTCTGCAGTTCCCGCCCTTTGTTTGAGTGCCATGCCTGCTTTCTACAGTTCCCGCCCTATGTGTGAGAGCAATGCCTACATTCTGCAGTTCCTACCTGTGTGTGAGAGCCATGCCTGCTTTCTGCAGTACCTACCCTGTGTGTGAGAGCCATGCCTACATTCTGCAGTTCCTACCTGTGTGTGAGAGCCATGCCTGCTTTCTGCAGTTCCCGCTCTGTGTGTGAGAGCCATGCCTGCTTTCTGCAGTTCCCGCCCTGTGTGTGAGAGCCATGCCTGCATTCTGCAGTTCCCGCCCTGTGTGTGAGAGCCATGCCTGCTTTCTGCAGTTCCCGCCCTTTGTGTGAGAGCCGTGCCTGCTTTCTGCAGTTCCCGCCCTATGTGTGAGAGCCATGCCTACATTCTGCAGTTCCTACCTGTGTGTGAGAGCCATGCCTGCTTTCTGCAGTTCCCGCCCTGTGTGTGAGAGCCATGCCTGCTTTCTGCAGTTCCCGCCCTGTGTGTGAGAGCCATGCCTGCTTCCTGCAGTTCCCGCCCTTTGTGTGAGAGCCATGCCTGCATTCTGCAGTTCCTGCCCTGTGTGTGAGAGCCACGCCTGCTTTCTGCAGTTCCTGCCCTGTGTGTGAGAGCCATGCCTGCTTCCTGCAGTTCCCACCCTGTGTGTGAGAGCCACGCCTGCTTTCTGCAGTTCCTGCCCTTTGTGTGAGAGCCGTGCCTGCTTTCTGCAGTTCCCGCCCTATGTGTGAGAGCCATGCCTACATTCTGCAGTTCCTACCTGTGTGTGAGAGCCATGCCTGCTTTCTGCAGTTCCCGCCCTGTGTGTGAGAGCCATGCCTGCTTTCTGCAGTTCCTACCCTGTGTGTGAGAGCCATGCCTGCTTTCTGCAGTTCCCGCCCTGTGTGTGAGAGCCATGCCTGCTTCCTGCAGTTCCCGCCCTGTGTGTGAGAGCCATGCCTGCTTTCTGCAGTTCCCGCCCTGTGTGTGAGAGCCATGCCTGCTTTCTGCAGTTCCCGCCCTGTGTGTGAGAGCCACGCCTGCATTCTGCAGTTCCCGCCCTGTGTGTGAGAGCCATGCCTGCATTCTGCAGTTCCCGCCCTTTGTGTGAGAGCCATGCCTACATTCTGCAGTTCCCACCCTGTGTGTGAGAGCCATTCCGGCTTTCTGCAGTTCCTACGCTGTGTTTGAGAGCCATGCCTGTTTTCTGCAGTTCCCACCCTGTGTGTGAGAGCCATGCCTGCATTCTGCAGTTGCTACCTGTGTGTGGGAGCCATGCCTGCTTTCTGCAGTTCCCGCCCTGTGTGTGAGAGCCATGCCTGCTTTCTGCAGTTCCCACCCTGTGTGTGAGAGCCATGCCTGCTTTCTGCAGTTCCCGCCCTGTATGTGAGAGCCATGCCTGAATTCTGCAGTTCCCGCCCTGTGTCTGAGAGCCATGCCTGCTTTCTGCAGTTCCCGCCCTGTGTGTGAGAGCCATGCCTGCTTTCTGCAGTTCCCCGCCCTCTGTGTGAGAGCCATGCCTGCATTCTGCAGTTCCCGCCCTCTGTGTGAGAGCCATGCCTGCTTTTTGCAGTTCCCACCCTGCGTGTGAGAGCCGTGCCTACATTCTGCAGTTCCCACCCTGCGTGGGAGAGCCATGGCTGCTTTCTGCAGTTCCCACCCTGTGTGTGAGAGCCGTGCCTGCTTCCAGCAGTTCCCGCCCTTCGTGTGAGAGCCATGCCTGCTTTCTGCAGTTCCCACCCTGTGTGTGAGAGCCATGCCTGCTTTCTGCAGGTCCCACCCTGTGTGTGAGATCCATGCCTGCTTTCGGCAGTTCCCACCCTGTGTGTGAGAGCCGTGCCTGCTTTCTGCAGTTCTCGCCCTTTGTGTGAGAGTCATGCCTGCTTTCTGCAGTTCCTGCCCTTTGTGTGAGAGCCGTGCCTGCTTTCTGCAGTTCCCGCCCTATGTGTGAGAGCCATGCCTACATTCTGCAGTTCCTACCTGTGTGTGAGAGCCATGCCTGCTTTCTGCAGTTCCCGCCCTGTGTGTGAGAGCCATGCCTGCTTTCTGCAGTTCCCGCCCTGTGTGTGAGAGCCATGCCTGCTTCCTGCAGTTCCCGCCCTTTGTGTGAGAGCCATGCCTGCATTCTGCAGTTCCCGCCCTGTGTGTGAGAGCCACGCCTGCTTTCTGCAGTTCCTGCCCTGTGTGTGAGAGCCATGCCTGCTTCCTGCAGTTCCCACCCTGTGTGTGAGAGCCACGCCTGCTTTCTGCAGTTCCTGCCCTTTGTGTGAGAGCCGTGCCTGCTTTCTGCAGTTCCCGCCCTATGTGTGAGAGCCATGCCTACATTCTGCAGTTCCTACCTGTGTGTGAGAGCCATGCCTGCTTTCTGCAGTTCCCGCCCTGTGTGTGAGAGCCATGCCTGCTTTCTGCAGTTCCTACCCTGTGTGTGAGAGCCATGCCTGCTTTCTGCAGTTCCCGCCCTGTGTGTGAGAGCCATGCCTGCTTCCTGCAGTTCCCGCCCTGTGTGTGAGAGCCATGCCTGCTTTCTGCAGTTCCCGCCCTGTGTGTGAGAGCCATGCCTGCTTTCTGCAGTTCCCGCCCTGTGTGTGAGAGCCACGCCTGCATTCTGCAGTTCCCGCCCTGTGTGTGAGAGCCATGCCTGCATTCTGCAGTTCCCGCCCTGTGTGTGAGAGCCATGCCTACTTTCTGCAGTTCCTACCCTCTGTCCATCTCTTTACCTCTTAGAAGCCTCCCAATATCTGGTGGAGTCAAAGGATGAGGGGTGGGGACATCATTCCCAGCCCCCCTACCCAGGAGGTTCATGACGCGGTGCACGCCGGGAAAAGAAATGTCACTGAAGGTGCAGCAAGAATGAGGCCATCCCAGAGCTCGGGCCTGGAGTTGATGGACGTCGCCAGAGACTGTTGCCAACGTGGCCGGTTCATCCCAATGTGTGGAGACCGCTGTGTCAGGAAGTGGAGCGCATGCGCCCGCCACTCCCGCCAAATAACCCTCCACGAGGCAGCAGCTGTGCCAGCGGCTGCCTGCTATTGAAGTGCAGCTGTGCACAGCAGAGTGCGCACTTTGAATAGTGGTATATACAGTTGTGCAATATTCCTAAATATGTAACTATGTAAAGTTGCGCACTTTGAGGATGCACTTGGCGTATGCTAATAGCAACTGGACATAGCCTGCGTCGCATCTAGACTGATTTGTGAATATTAGCAAGTGCCACATTTAGACAGAATTGTGAATATTGACCTGCATCGCATCTAGACGGATCTGTGAATGTTGGCAACTGCGACACTTGGATAGAACCGTGAATACTGGCATGCATCATATAAAGACAGAAATGTGAATATTGGCAAGTGCCACTTTTAGATAGAATTTTGAATATTAGCATAATAAAGGACTCCCAGAATCTAGGCATTTGGCCATGCTGCAAAGGTTAGCTGCGAAACATATAAACCCACAAACCAAAAAGTTCAAAATTTCTGCATAGTTAATTCGCACAAGAAACTCACAAAACCACCTTTCGCAAAGCAAACCGATGCACTTCACCACACCGCAAAAACAAACAACACATAAGCAGCACTAACAGCACACGAGGGGTGTCTCCGATTTGATACTCACACCAAAGCTCAGTGCACGGAGAATACCGAACTGAAGCTGCCAACAGAATACCACTCCTCTCATCATCCCATTCCCTCTTCACCTTACTAACCCATCCCACCTTCTCATTTGCAGATCCGCCAGAGCGCCTGGGGACCAACTCCGTTGGTGATGGTGCACGATACAAATACCTTTAACATTTAACATTTAACATAGTTAAAGCTGTAAGTCATCTATGTTGACTGCCACTAGGCTGTAAGAGCAGGCATGTGGCAGCACCTGGGCAGGTGGGCCTTTACTTGCCAGATTATTACCAGACCTGACATGTTCAGCTATAAATGGTAGTGAATGGCCACATGTGTCTGTAGTGGCGAGTGCCTTGCCGTGCCCCTGAACTATGTTGGGTCTACTGGGTCAACCCCTGCCATAAGATGACCCCCTGCGTGGCATGTCAAGGCAGCACTCCAGTTAACATGTGGTTGTTGTCTAAAAAGTATGATGTCTGCTTTAATACAGGTTTGGTATTTTATGACATGTAAGTTTATATTCTTTTTTAACACCCATCAGTCATCGCAGGTGATGTCATCTTGGTTAAATGTCATGTGATGCCATGTCATGTGTAGCCATTGTAGTTAACGGCCGTATGGCATCACTTCCTGTGATGTCATTGGGTGTGTGATGTCACTTCTTCTATTCTAGCCATTTTGGTGAATTGACGTCCCTGCATGTGATGCTGTTGTGCTGTAGTGTAGGCCAAGGTGTAGTGTGTGTTGTTGTTGTTGTTGTAGCACTCCCCATCGTATGCTTTGGCATTCTACATCCTCTAGAACATATCGCCACATCCTTTCATATAGTGCAGCCCATCAGGTGCCACTGGTTACCAGGTGTTGTACTATAGCATGCTACATCCTGGATTACAGTACACCACATTCTGTGCTGCACTATTACCCATTAGTGCAATACATTTGAGAGACAATGGGCCGGCTCCTCCGGTGCAGTACGCCACACGTTATGGTGCAGTTGACCGCAGTCTTGTGCTAAACAAGGTCATATAATCAGACCTGTGGTGCTGTGTAGTTCGTTTCCTGTGCTCCAGCATGCCATATATCACATCCTGAATGCTGCATTGTGTGGTACAGCACGTCACACCCTGTTCCACAGTGGCCCACACCCTCTGATACATCACGCTGCACATTGTGCTGCTTCAGTGCACCATTTCTTGTCTCACAGCCTGCCACACCCTGTGATGCGATATGCACATTCTGTGCAACACCCTACCAGATGAATTGATACAGTTTTCCCCATTTTACAATGTACCCCATCCTGCATTACAGCTTGCCCCCTGCATTACACCTTGCTCCATCTTTCAGTGTGCCCCATCCCGCATTACAGCTTGCCCCCTGCATTACAGCTTGCTGCATTTTACAGTGTACCCCATCCTGCATTACACCTTGCCCCATCTTTCAGTGTGCCCCATCCCGCATTACAGCTTGCCCCCTGCATTACAGCTTGCCGCATCTTACAGTGTACCCCATCCTGCATTACACCTTGCCCCATCTTTCAGTGTGCCCCATCCCACATTACAGCTTGCCCCATCTCACATTACAGCTTGTCCCCTGCATTACAGCTTGCCACATCTTACAGTGTACCCCATACTGCATTACACCTTGCCCCATCTTTCAGTGTGCCCCATCCTGCATTACAATTTGCCCCCTGCATTACATCTTGTCGCATTTTACAGTGTACCCCTCCTGCATGACAGCATGCCCCATTTTACAGTGTACCCCATCCTGAATTACGGCTTGCTGCATTTTACAGTTTACCCCATCCTGCATTACAGCGTGCCCCATCCTGCATTACAGCTTGCCCCTGCATTACAGCTTGCCACATCTTACAGTGTACCCCATACTGCATTACAGATTGCCCCGTATTACAGTGTACACAATCTTACATTGTACCCCATATTACAGTGTACCCCATCCTGCATTACCGCTTGACCCATCATAAAGTGTACCCCATCCTGCATTACAGCTTGACCATCGTACAGTGTACCCAACCCTGCATTACGGCTTGGCCCATCGTCCAGTGTAACCCATTCTGCATTACAGCTTGCCCCATTTTACAGTGTACCTCATCCTGCATTACGCTCTGGCCCATGGTACAGTGTACCCCATCATGCATTACAGCTTTCCCCATCTTACAGTGTACCCCATCCTGCATTACGGTTTGCCCCATTTTACAGTCCACCCCATCCTGCATTCTGGCTTGCCCCATCTCACAGTGTACCCCATCCTTTATGGCTTGCCCCATGTTACAGTGCACCCCATCCTGCATTATGGCTTCCCACCTGCATTACAGCTTGCCACATCTTACAGTGTACCCATCCCGCATTACAGCTCACCACATCTTACAGAGTACCCCATCCTGCATTACAGATTGCCCCATTTTACAGTGTGCCCCATCTTACAGTGTACCCCATCCTGCATTAAAGCTTTCCCCATCGTACAGTGTACCCCATCCTGCATTACGGCTTGGCCCATCGTGCAGTGTACTGAATCCTGCATTACAGCTTGCCCCATTTTATAGTGTGCCCCATCCTGCATTAGGGCTTGACCCATCGTACAGTGTACCCCATCCTGCATTACGGCTTGGCCCATCGTGCAGTGTACTGAATCCTGCATTACATCTTGCCCCCTCTTTCAATCTACCCCATCCTGCATTATGGCTTGGCCAACCATACAGTGTACCCCATCCTGCATTACAGCTTGCCCCATCGTACAGTGTACCCCATACTGCATTACGGCTTGGCCCATCGGTAAGTGTACCCCATCCTGCATTACAGCTTGCCCCATCTTAAAGTGTACCCCATCCTGCATTATCGTTTGCCCCATCATACAGTGTACCCCATCCTGCATTAGGGCTTGGCCCATTGTACAATGGACCCCATCCTTCATTACAGCTTGCCCCATATTTCAGTGTACCCCATCTTACAGTGTACCCCATCCTGCATTACCGTTTTGCCCATCGTACAGTGTACCCCATCCTGCTTTACAGCTTGCCCCATCTTACAGTGTACCCCATCCTGCATTACGGCTTGGCCCATCGTACAGTGTACCGCATCCTGAATTACAGCTTGCCCCATCATACAGTGTACCCCATTGTGATGCTGGAAATGCATCGGAGTGACAGGGCCTCCGTATCCTTGTCCTTTACTGCTTTTCATAGTGTGTTCTGTCATGTTTTCCGCACAGGAGTTCATGTGGGACTCCTGGCGGTGCAGCTCTCTTTTTTGGTTTGGTGTACAGACCCATGAGATAGATTTACAAAGGTAGCGGGCGCCCCTCTCTCGCAAGAACAGACATGATAACCTGTTCAGTGGTTATTAACCACTTGAGAGTTCGCAGCCACTGCTTTTACTCACTGTGCCTTTCACAGATGGGTAATATCCATTTGCATATCAGACCCATGAGATACCCTTATGACCCCCATGGGTGGGGTACAACCCTGTGCCCCTAGTGTATGTTTTTGGGCACCTGTGTGTGGCCCACAGAGCAGGGTTTGGGCTGGTGGCAGATCCATGCTGAATTTGACAGGTGCTCTGAGTATCCTCCATTTTGGGATACCCAGGCCCTGCCATTGGAATCAGTTGATTCCTGATAGGAAATAAGATGGACCCTGTGGTCTCTTGCTTTCTATTGCCTGTTACCTTGTTTTCCCAAACTCCTGGGAAGCCCTGACTCTGTCCCTTCCCCCTGACCGGCTGTTGATTGGAAGTTCCATATATGGTGTTGTTGTGAAGTCCAGGCCAGACTGGCTGGAGCCTTCCCAGTGACTGTATGTTGTGGGTACACCTTGTGGGTGGGACCTGGGTGAATGGAGTGTGTGACAAATACGCATTCTGTGTTGTGGGTGTCTAGTATCTGGTGTTTGACACAATGACTGAGACAGCCCTGCCTGAAACTGGTATGAATGCAGTGTAGAGTGCTGAATTGCTGGGTACTTGTCCCAATACACATAACTTGTGAGTGTCTGGAGAGGAGTGAATGGCCTGAATGCTGAATGCACTGTGTGCCTGATTGGCTGCCTGCCTGCATGAATGCCCTTCGGACCGATTGGTTGCCTGAGTGTGACTCAGCAGAATGAATGGGAGATCAACTAGTATATCTGGGGGCCTCTCACTGCTAGAATTTGTGTTCAGAAGCTGAAGAGTAACTGGATTGAAACTGAAGCTTAACCTTGAAGCCCTGCTGGAAGAGAAGAATTGCTGTTGCTCTCCTTCACAATCTGAAAGCTGCTGTTTCTCCAGGAACTGACCTAGAGAGGACTTGGTAAGGCACCCTCTTCCGAGCCACGAGGGAACATCGTGCACCAGCTGATCTTTGCCAATGCTCCCTGGTAGACAGCCTACGACAGGCTGCCGACCGGAGACGGGGACTGCCGCGGAATCCCAGAGAGAAGCCCTCAGACTGTTGTCCGCCACTGTCGATGACCGCCGTCTCCGACCGGAGCCACCCTGCTCCCGTTTGCCTAAGAACTTCATTTGATCCGAGGACGCTCTCGTCTGATCACCACCTGCTTTATCCCACTGGAGAAGGCCCGACCATCGGCACGCCGGGGGGCATCCGCTGGTGGGTTTCCCGCCACCTAAAGACCACAGAGAAGCTGACGACTCGACGCCCTCCTGGGCCACAGTTCTTCAACATCTCTTTGTGGTCCAGAACTATCATCACCGAGGTGCCCCGCACGCCTCTTCCTTGCAGGACGCCAACGCTCCGTCATCGACGAGCATGGCTAGGAAAGAAGCTGCCACTTCACCGCCATAGTTCAACCTGTTCTCCGTCGGACGTTCGACGACCCGTGACTGCTGCCTTAAAGGGAGGGCACTCAAGGAGAGCCGTCGATTCCCCGACGATGAATGCTACATTCCAGGTACATTGGGCTTGTAGAACTATTGTAGAAGGAAATTAGACTTATAGAGCAATATATGGACTGGGCTTGTGATACATCTTTGCTTTACAGGTTGCCCAGGTGGGGGGATCTCCACACAGAACTGCATCTAGGTAACTGACTCAGTATTCTGCCAATTGTTCAACCATCATGCTTTCCCTCCTCTCTCTACTGCTGGTTTCCTCTTTATTGATCTGTGTGACATTTTGACAGTATAGTTGATGCAGTGGTCAGTCAAAAGACCGAGAAAAAAAATCTCGAGTTACAATAATCTCGAAAAAAAAATATCAAAAAAAAAAAGTTGAATTTTTTATTTATTTAATTATATGCTTTTTTGGGGTCAGGTAAGTAAAAAAAAGGGGTAAAATAAAAAAAAAATGAAAAAAGGGGGTTGGGGGGACTCCCCATTTTGAACAAAAAACGTCATAAAAAAAAATTCGACTATTTTTTTTCGACCTTTTCATTTCGAGATTTTTTTTTTCGGGATTTTTTTTTTCGGTTTTATGACCATAAACCAGTTGATGCACTTTAATGAGATCTGATAATATGTGTAGTACCACTTTAGAACTGTATATATTTACCATTGTTGATTCTCGGAGCACAAAGTGAGTTATTGTGATAGTGTACATAACCTTGAATATTAATTATATAAAGACTGTGTTTTAACTGATACAGCGTGTGGACATTCCTTTGTGGGGGCTTGGGGACTACACTGTACTTAAGAACCAGCCTGTATCACCTCCTGAGAAGCTAGGCCTTGATTGCTCGACTACGTACCAATAATAGAGAATCTTGGCTGGGGTACTCTGTGCCTCTCCTCTACCATATAGAGAGCAGAAGTACAGACACCCCCCTCCAGTCTTTACACCCATCGTGCATTACAGTTGCCCAATCTTACATTGTACCCCATCCTGCATTACGGCTTGGCCCATCTTACATTGTACTCCATCCTGCATTACAAGTGTGCCCCATCTTTCGGTGTGCCCCATCCTGCATTACGGCTTGGCACATCGTACAGTGTACCCCATCCTGCATTACAGGTTGCCCCATCTTACATTATACCTAATCCTGCATTATGACTTGCCCCATTTTACAATGTACCCCATCCTGCATTACAGCTTGCCCCATCTTACATTGTACCCGATCCTGCATTACGGCTTTGCCCATCGTACAGTGTACCCCATCCTGCATTACAGCTTGCCCCATCTTACTGTGTACCCCATCCTGCATTACAGCTTGCCTGATCTTACAGTGTACCCCATGCTGCATTACTGCTTGGCCCATGGTACAGTGTACTCCATCCTGCATTACAGCTTGCCCCATCTTACATTGTACCCCCATCCTGCATTACAGCTTGCCCCATCTTTCGGTGTACCCCATCCTGCATTACGGCTTGGCACATCGTACAGTGTACCCCATGTTGCATTACTGCTTACCCCATCTTACTGTGTACCCCATCAAGCATTACAGCTTGCCTGATCTTACAGTGTACCCCATGCTGCATTACTGCTTGCCCCATCTTACTGTGTACCCCATCCTGCATTACAGCTTGCCTGATGTTACAGTGTACCCCATGCTGCATTACGGCTTGCCCCATTTTACATCGTACCCCACCCTGCATTACGGCTTGGCCCATCGTACAGTGTACCCCATCCTGCATTACAGCTTGCCTGATGTTACAGTGTACCCCATGCTGCATTACAGCTTGCCCCATCTTACTGTGTACCCCATCCTGCATTATAGCTTGCCTGATGTTACAGTGTACCCCAGGCTGCATTACAGCTTGCCCCATCTTACTGCGAACCCCATCCTGCATTACAGATTGCCGGAGGTTACAGTGTACCCCATGCTGCATTACGGCTTGCCCCATCTTACATTGTACCCCATCCTGCATTACGGCTTGGCCCATCGTACAGTGTACCCCATGCTGCATTACAGCTTGCCCCATCTTACTGTGTTCCCCATCCTGCATTACTGCTTGTCCCATCTTACTGTGTTCCCCATCCTGCATTACTGCTTGCCCCATCTTACTGTGTTTCCCATCTTGCATTACAGCTTGCCCCATCTTACAGTGTACCCCATCCTGCATTACGGCTTGGCCCATCGTACAGTGTACCCCATCCTGCATTACAGCTTGTATGATCTTACTGTGTACCCCATGCTGCATTACAGCTTGCCTGATCTTACATTGTACCCCATGCTGCATTACTGCTTGCCCCATCTTTCTGTGTTCCCCATCCTGCATTACAGCTTGCCCCATCTTACAGTGTACCATATGCTGCATTACTGCTTGCCCCATTTTACTGTGTACCCCATCCTGCATTACAGCTTGCCCCATCTTACTGTGTTCCCCATCCTGCATTACAGCTTGCCCCATCTTACATTGTACCCCATCCTGCATTACGGCTTGGCCCATCGTACAGTGTACCCCTTCCTGCATTACAGCTTGTCTGATCTTCATGTGTACCCCATCCTGCATTACAGCTTGCCCCATCTTACTGTGTACCCCATCCTGTATTACTGCTTGCCTCATCTTACTGTGTTCCCCATCCTGCATTACAGCTTGCCCATTCTTACATTGTACCCCATCCTGCATTCCGGCTTGGCCCATCGTACAGTGTACCCCATCCTGCATTACAGCTTGCCTGATCTTACTGTGTACCCCATCCTGCATTACAGCTTGCCCCATCTTACAGTGTACCCCATCCTGCATTACTGCTTGCCTCATCTTATTGTGCTCCCCATCCTGCATTATACCTTGCCCCATCTTACAGTGTACCCCATCCTGCATTACTGCTTGCCCCATCTTACAGTGTACCCCATCCTGCATTACAGCTTGCCCCATTTTACAGTGTACCCCATCTTGCATTACTGCTTGCCCCATCTTACAGTGTACCCCATCCTGCATTACAGCTTGCCCCATCCTGCATTACAGCTTGCCCCATCTTACAGTGTACCCCATCCTGCATTACTGCTTGCCCCATCTTACAGTGTACCCCATCCTGCATTACTGCTTGCCTCATCTTATTGTGCTCCCCATCCTGCATTATAGCTTGCCCCATCTTACAGTGTACCCCATCCTGCATTACTGCTTGCCCCATCTTACAGTGTACCCCATCCTGCATTACAGCTTGCCCCATTTTACAGTGTACCCCATCCTGCATTACTGCTTGCCCCATCTTACAGTGTACCTCATCCTGCATTACAGCTTGCCCCATCCTGCATTACAGCTTGCCATCATTGGTGTGGGCGCTTTTGTTTCCAGAGGAATTGAAGTACTTCTGAAGGGGTACCGGTCAATGAGATTGTTGCGGGGTTCAGCAGTTGCACCTCGGGATATGAAGGGGCCCTGGGGGTGGGGACTGGTGACTGCCGTCCCCTCAGCCCATCCTTTAATTCCAGCACTGCACGCCGCAGGCCGTCGCCACACTGCTTTGATTAGTGCACTGTCCTCTATGAGGTGTCACAATAGTCAAGGGCGCGTGTGAACACGACCCTGTCGAGCCTGACAAACGTCCATGGAACTGGATTAAACCCACACTCTGGATCCCGGGGGTGTCGCACCCGCGTGGCCGCCGCTGGGGGCGATGTTCAATCACTCAGACCCTCAGATGGATCAGGGCCTGCCCTCAGGGAAGTCGACGTGTTTGCCTTCCCGGAGACTGACAGTACGTCTAGTTTTCAGACTCGATGTCCCCGGGGTGTCGAGGTTCCGAGTCTGCGTCTGGTGGCACGGCCTGTCAGTCACAGGAAGCTGCTGTCAGGACGACGCTCGTCGCTGCAGGGCCACTGCCTGGAACGCTCACTCGACTCCAAAAAGCACTGCTGGGAGTGTGCAGGCAGTGCTCGGGGGCTGTGCAGGCAGTGCAGGTCGTGCTCGGGGGCTGTGCAGGCAGTGCAGGTCGTGCTCGGGGGCTGTGCAGGTCGTGCTCGGGGGCTGTGCAGGCAGTGCAGGTCGTGCTCGGGGGCTGTGCAGGCAGTGCAGGTCGTGCTCGGGGGCTGTGTAGGCAGTGCTCGGGGGCTGTGCAGGTCGTGCTCGGGGGCTGTGCAGGCAGTACTCGGGGGCTGTGCAGGCAGTGCTAGGGGGCTGGGCCACAGACCGGCGATAAGCACCCTCACCGAGGGCGCACGCCGCTGACTGTGCATGTCTAGAGCCAGCTTAGGCACTGTTGGGGCCCGGGGCACAGACACCTTTGCGGCCCCCCTCCAACAAACCAAACGAATGAAGGGATGTGCCGGGCACCACCGCAATCGCACACCCCTCATCAGGGCCAGCACCCATAGATTGAGGTGCTGCCTCGCAGGGATGAAAGTAAGCATGGGGGCTCCTTTCAATCCCATCCTTGCTATAATCAGAATCATAAAGTAGCGTTCCAAGGGCCACATTAGCAGTCCATGGCCAAGGTGCTTGTGTCCTAGCACAGGTAGGGGCCACTTGTCATCTATAGCAGCCACGAGGGAGGTGCACCGGCCGTAGTGTACATGCAGGACACAGATCATCAGAAACAGGTGCACATAATCCAGAATAGACAGAGGACTCAGATGAGCCGCCTCGCAGGATGCACAAGTGCTCAAGCACGGATGCGGGAGACGCACAGGAGCCACAGCAAAAGCAAGGCGTCTGCATCCAGACCACCAGCGATACAAGACGGCATGGAGAGCAAAGAGACATGTGGCGGTGGTGTGTGATATACCGTATATAGGATCACAGATCAAGCTATGGCCAGGGAAAGCATGAGTGGGGCTCTTTTTGAAGCTGATGCCCTGAAAATGAAATCACGCTGAAGGGTGGACATTTAGAAAGGTTTAGGGACTGGTGATATTGGCAGCTTAGGCAAAATGCGATTAAATAAAATGAGGCTCACACATTGGTTCAGATGGTACGCTGCGATTTGCGCCCACTCTGCAACTTCTCCACTTTACCATTTTCTTTTCCAGTTCTTACCATGAGCTAAAAAAAAACAAAATGCTATGGAAGCTTTTTATACAAAATGGGAATGATTCTAGCTTCGTTGTCTCTATCCTCCAGGGAAGTTGACAAGTAGCAGCATTATAATTGAGGTGATTTAAAAAATGTTTATCTGGGTTTAAATGTGTAGATAAACCTTTGAATTGCACAAATAATAAAACTGCATTTCTGTCAAACGAGCAGACTTAACCTATGCTTACCAGAGGCTTGCGATAGCGAGGCCTGCTTTCTTCCGTCTAGAACCCTATCCAGTTAAATGGCCTACAGTAAAGCAAAGATCAGGTAATGGGCTAAACCATGACAGCAGCATGTGAGAAAGCAAACCGTTTCATGGAAGATAGTTGAGAACTAGTCATGGACATAAGATGATTTGCCCAGGATCACTGTTTCATCTGCTGGAAAAGCCAGGATACATAAATTATTTGGTTCCACATTCTGCTCATCAGTAGGGCTGGCTGCCTAGGGTACAGAACCACATGTCTGAAGAAACCAGTTCATAGACCTTCTCCATACTGATGCAGTGTTTGTTTCTATAGCAACCACTATCTGGTGCAGGTAGACTGCTTATAATAGCACCTGAGGAGCTACGAAAGAAACTTCATGTACATGCCGGCTTATCAAGTTCAGACATAGGAAAGGCGGAGTCAGCATTACTGGAATTTGGTTTTAGTAATCTTGCATATGAACACAGATCTCTGCAATGAGTGCTTAACACGCTGAGCTATTTTCGGAACCATTGCAGCACTTAAATTGAACAATATGCATTTGAAGCTAGGCTACAGCATCTGTGCAATATGATCTCCATAGAAAGGCGGAAATGTTGTGAGGTAGTGAATGCGCAAACTATGTATAACACAGGGAACACAGAGCGTGTTCATACCACAGGGAACACACAGAGCCTGTATACTACAGGAAACACAGAGAGTGTGTATACCACAGGGAACACACAAAGCGTTTATACCAAAGGAAACACACAGAGCATTTATACCACAGGGAACACACCGAGCGTTTATACCACAGGAAACACAAAGACTGTGTATACCACAGGGAACAGACACAGTGTTTATATCAAAGGGACACACACAGCATTTATACCACAGGGAACACACAGAGCCTGTATACTACAGGAAACACAGAGAGCGTGTATACCACAGGGAACACACACAGCGTTTATACCACAGAAAACACACAGAGTGTGTATACCACAGGGAACACACACAGCGTTTATACCACAGGGAACACACACAGCGTTTATACCACAGAAAACACACAGAGCGTGTATACCACAGGGAACACACACAGCGCTTATACCACAGGGAACACACATAGCCTTTATAACACAGGAAACACACAGAGCGTGTATACCACAGGGAACACATGCAGCGTTTATACCACAGTAAACACACAGAGCGTTTATACCACAGGAAGCACACAGAGCGTGTATACCACAGGGAACACACACCGCATTTATACCACAGGAAACACACAGAGCGTGTATACCACAGGGAACACACACAGCGTTTATACCACAGGAAACATACAGAGCGTTTATACCACAGGGAACACACACACAGAGTTCATACCACAGGAAACATACAGAGCGTTTATACCACCGGAAACATACAGAGCGTTTATACCACAGGAAACTCACACAGCGTTTATACCACAGGAAACACACAGAGCGGGTATACCACAGGGAAAACACACAGCGTTTATACCACAGGAAACACACTGAGCGAGTATACCACAGGGAACACACACACCGTTTATACCACAGGAAACATACAGAGCGTTTATACCACAGGGAACACACACAGCGTTTATACCACAGGAAACATACAGAGTGTTTATACCACAGGGAAAACAGAAAGTGATCATACCACAGGAAACACACAGAGCCTGTATACCACAGAGACCACACACAGGGTTTATACCACTGGAAACACACAGAGTGTGTATACCACAGGGAACACACACAGTGTTTATACCACAGGAAAAATACACAGCGTTTATACCACAGGGAACACACACAGCGTTTAATCCACAGGAAACATACAGAGCGTTTATACCACAGGAAACATACAGAGCGTTTATACCACAGGAAACACACACAGCGTTTATACCACAGGAAACACACAGACCGTGTATACCACAGGGAAGAAACACAGCGTTTATACCACAGGAAACACACAGAGCGTGTATACCACAGGGAACACACACAGCGTTTATACCACAGGAAACATACAGAGCGTTTTTACCACAGGGAACACACACAGCGTTTATACCACAGGAAACACACAGAGTGTGTATACCACAGGGAACACACACAGCGTTTATACCACAGGAAACACACAGAGCGTTTATACCACAGGGAAAACAGAAAGTGTTCATACCACAGGAAACACACAGAGCCTGTATACCACAGGAACCACACACAGCGTTTATACCACAGGAAACACACAGAGCGTGTATACCACAGGGAACACACAGAGCGTGTATACCACAGGGAACGCACACAGTGTTTATACCACAGGAAACATACAGAGTGTGTATACCACAGGGAACACACACACAGCGTTCATACCACAGGAAACACACGGAGCGTTTATACCCCGGGAAACACATACAGCATTTATACCACAGGAAACACACAGAGCGTGTATACCACAGGGAACACACACATCGTTTATAACACAGGAAACACACAGAGCGTGTATACCACAGGGAACACACACAGTGTTTATACCACAGGAAACACACAGAGCGTGTTCATACCATAGAAAACATACAGAGCGTGTATACCACAGGGAACACACGCAGCGTTTATACCACAGGGAACACACACAGCGTTTATACCACAGGAAACACACAGCGCGTTTATACCACGGGGAACACACACAGCGTTTATACCACAGGAAACACAGAGAGTGTTACTGGATGAATTAATCAGAGCAGAATGTATTTGTAAACAACAGACAGACCATACAATATCCCGACACGTGCTATTTATGATTGGGGAACATTGGAAACCGACTTCTTTACATCAGACTGCCTTGTGGGACCCCCGCTACTCCCAAGCCTCCAAGGACCGGCCCGGGAGCAAGTGCCCCTTTTGCCCTCCCATAGAGATGTCTCTGTGCGTGCCCCTCTTCTGGAAGTACTGTCAGTGGTGGGGCCAGAGAACACGCCATGCACCCTTTCTTCCAGTGTCCTAGGAAGGGGTGTCACGTGGGAACGGATTGGCCATCAGACCAGACCTGCCTAGTCTCCTGGTTTCCAGGTGATTCTCCGGGGAAGAGCTTTGAGTCTCTGGTTTTCCAGCAGGGGTGTTGCTAGGTCTGGAAAAGATCCGGGGCTAGGCTAATTTTGGGAATGTTGGGTCTATAGCCCCCTTCCCCCCCTCAGCAACACCCCTAGTTTCCAGGAGAGCCAGAAACCCCTCCCACACCTTCATGTGATTGGCTACCAACATATCGCTAGTGACCAATCACATGAAGGTGTGGGTGGATAGAAAGCACAGCGAGTAAATCTCTCCCCTGTTTCTGGAATCATACTGATGTTTTCGTTTTTTTAGCCATGTGGTTGGGGTTAGTGGGCGTGATCTCAGATGGATGTGGGTGGGGCAACGGGCAATGAGGATCTCTAGGTTTTTTAAATGCAGGCAAGACTGCATCAGACTCACTGGGCTACTGCCTTCCGGCCTGCGGTGTGGAAGGCTGTGGGGCTGGCGCGCTGCTGCGTGAGGGCTCCATCAGACTCACTGGGCTACTGCCTTCCTGGCCTGTGGAGTGGAAGCCTGAGGGGCTGGTGGCCTGCTGCATGAGGGCTGCATCAGGCTCACTGGGCTACTGCCTTCCCGGCATGTGGTGTGGAAGCCTGAGGGGCTAGCGCCCTGCTGCGTGAGGGCTGCATCAGACTCACTGGGCTACTGCCTTCCCGGCCTGTGGAGTGGAAGCCTGAGGGGCTAGCGCCCTGCTGCATGAGGGCTGCATCAGACTCACTGGGTACTGCCTTCCCGGCCTGTGGAGTAGAAGCCTGAGGGGCTGGTGCACTGCTGCGTGAGGGCTGCATCAGACTCACTGGGCTACTGCCTTCCCGGCCTGTGGAGTGGAAGCCTGAGTGGCTGGCGCCCTGCTGCATGAGGGCTGCATCAGATTCACTGGGCTACTGCCTTCCCGGCCTGTGGTGTGGCAGGATTAGGGTCTGGCACCCTGCTGGGTGAGGGCTGCTTCAGACACATTGGGCTACTGCCTTCCCGGCCCGTGGTGTGGCAGGATGAGGGGCTGGCAACTGCTGCATGAGGGCTGCATCACTGCATGTGCTGCTACTCTCCCAGCATCCCCTGCAAGCAAGGGGCTGCCTTAGCAGGGCAATGCAATGCAATGTTTTGTTAACATGTCTTAATGTACCCACTCACTTTCTGCAGCTCTTGCCTCCCACTGTCACCCATGCAAACCATTGGTCATGCCCACCACCTGTTTCCACACATGACGTCACCGGCGGCTCGCAACAATTTTAAAAGCTGCGGCATCAAGTGTGTGGTCCCAGAAGTAACTGTCGCGACAGGCTTTTAGGGGCGAGGGACCCTGGGCAGGGGCTTCTTTCGAACAATGTGCAACAGTCATATGTTCCTGATTTTAGAGGTTTAAGCTGTAAAAAAGAAAAAAAAACACCACATCATACAACTTCTGTGCATGCAAGCCCCTCCCTTCTTTCTCCTCTCTTGATTGCATGAGGTTGAAGGGGCTCCCCACAGCCCTCATGATGCATCCTTTTGGCTCTCCATTACCCCCACATCAGTGGTGCACAACAAGCACCCCCCAGGACATTATGTATGGCCCTCCGTGTCACATTAGTCAGTCACTAAGTCATTCACGCCCAGTGCCTGAAGCCTGTGCGACATGATCCGTGCACACTTCCATTTAAAAACATCATTTCCGTCACATAATACACATTAATCAAAATGGTAATGTCACGAGAATGCTACGTTTCAGTAAAAAAAAGTAAAACATAAAAATTACACCTTAAGACCCATTTTTTAAAATCAAATAGGTGCAGCGATGCCACCATCACCCACTCATTCTCATGCCCAGTACGGCCCATTGGATTGGACTTGTGTGGCACATTCGGCCCTGGGAGGAAAGGCCATCGGGCCCGGGTGCAACACCCTGGCCTTTCTGATTGTATTAGTACATGAAATGGTGTGGGTCATTCCTTCTCCAAAGGGGTCCTCTGCTAACCGGATCACCCTTTGTCGCAACTCACTGCCAAAAGCATAGTGCATGTGTGCCCTGCTGCATCAATAGCTTGATCCGCAGCACGACAGCCGCAGAGACAACCAAGTCCCTGTAGCACAAGGGCCACATTTAAGATATGCCCCCTGTACCCAAACTACGATGATCATGGCTGCAGGGTATCTGTGAGAACAAACTATTCCAGAGCCATGCCTGATGCATGATCATAAGCATGGCTACACATATGAACATGGCCGCCACATCCCTATTTATATTGCACATGTTTCAGCACCTGTTAGTCAGCGCTGCTGTGGACGAAAATGCATATTCGGGGCAGACTGGCCGATAGCACAGAAACCCCTGCATATCCAAAGGTCTTTGTTGACAGTAGGAGGGAAGGGGTGGGAGTAGGATAGGCAGGAGTGCTCTGGACACTGAAAGAAGCCTTCCACCATCTTGTTTCTCACTGTCTCCCTTTCCCTTTCCTGTGGCCGCCACTTCCCTTTCAGCAGAGCACTTTGGGTGCAAGATCAACAGTACAAAGTCCACTCCAGTCAGGAGCAGGGATCAGTCCTCTAAGACAGTCTAGCTTTGCACTAATCACCTGGGGACTTGTGCCTTTAAAAGATGTAGCGTTGCACCCCTTCAGTCGAATTCTCTCAGGTCCTAGATGATACTTTAAGGCTGAAAAGTCAATCTGAACATGATCACCTGAGCTTCCTCGGGGTCAGTTGCACTGTCCAAAGCCTCAGTCGGAGCTGAGGAAGTAGTCGTCCAAGACAGAAGCAAGAGTTGTCACCTAACCATGCCACTAGAGCAGACCCTGGGCTGGAGCATCCTGTCCTCGAGTCCTTTCTGAAGGTTTCACAGCAACTGGAGGACCAGTCCAGCCGAAGCTCCATGTTCTCCCGCACCAAACTGGTCACTCCAAGTTCTTTACATCCTCAACCGTAGGGAAGGCACTGGTGCTGGTGTCTGCATTCCTCCAACTAGCCGAACTATCGCTTGCATCTAAACCAGCTGAACACTGCATCGCGTCTTAGTGAAGCACGTCAACTGTGTTCAGGGGGTCACTGCAAAGTTTGGTATTAAAGATTATAAAAGTAGTAAATAAAAAAGGAGTGTTCTCCAAGCAAGAAGTAATGCAGTTTATTACCTTTCAACGAGACCCCTGAGCTCCCATTATGACCTTGAAAGTGACAAACATTGTGTTTGCCTCTTACCAGGCCATCCTAGGACCGTGAGACTTACAGTGTGTAACCAGCTGCTACGGCTACCAAGCGATTAATAAAATGAACACACATTTTAGAAAAAGCGCCTCAGCCTGATGTTAAATGCCATCCTTCTTACCTGTGGTCCATAATTAGTATATCGTTTTCGTTTCTTACACGTGAGACACTGTTATTTTGAGGCATTCTTTATCTTATTTATTTATTTACGGGACATTTCATAGGCGCTTATACAACAAGTAAATTGCGTTTCAAAGCACCCACAGGGCAACCGTGGGGGGCAGCATGGGATAGAAAACAATTAATACACAGAGAGATAAATACAGACCTCCTAGGCCTTGTTAACATTCAGCGCATGCAAGTGCAGAGAGAGGAGGGTGAGAGAGGGAGAGGGGGGAAGTGCTGGGGTGCCCGTGATCATGAGTGCGCAGCAGGTGTAAGTGCCCAGGGTAGGAGGTGCCAGGGAACTATCATGTGTAAAAAAATAAAAATAAGGGGTAAATGCAGGCCTACACTGGCAAAGGCCGGTAAGTGCCAAGGCAAGTGCTGTGTGTAGGCAGAGGCTGAAGGCGATTCGTTGTCGGAGGCCAGGACCCTGAAGGACACATAAGGGCCCTTGTGACCAATTACAGCGAACATGAAATTAGCAGGTGAGGGAAGAAAGTTGGGGTGACAAGGAAAGTCTTGAGGAGCTTCCGGAATTTGAGGAGCTCTGGCTCAAGACGCAGAGTGAGGGGGAGTCTGTTCTAGAGGAGGGAGCCAGCTGAGGAAAGAGATTGGCCTCCTGCCCTCTGTTTAGCGAAATGCTTTATGCACAGAGAGCCTGATTCATGGAATTATTTGCGTGAAAAACGCAAATTTGCGTGCCTTTCTGCCCGAAAATCCATGTTTGAAGTATAGGGATTTTCTGGCAGAAAGGCAGAAAGGCGTGCAAATCTGTGTTTTTCACGCAAATAATTCCACGAATCAGGCTAAGAGAGTTGGCATCAGAGGAACATATAGGTCTAGAGGGAGAGTTTTTAGTAAGAACAAGTTGCAGATAGCCTGGTCCCTGGCCCCAGACAGCCTTATGGATGATGCAGAGAGATTTAACTTGAGCTTTGCAGCAACTGGGAGTCATTGGAGAGATTTTAGGGCAGGAGTGATGCAGCCCCTGGGCTTGAGGCCTAGGATGTCTCTCTGCCCTATTCTGGATTAGCTGGACGGGTCGTAAAGAAGAAGAGGGTCAATTCAAGACAAGGCTATTGCAGTAGTCTAGCCTAGAGAGGACCAGAGCTATGGTAACATTGTGCTTCTGGGGGAAAGGAAGAAAAGGGAGAATTTATTTTGAGAAAGAGGAGTTCAACGTTGGACTTCTTGGCAATGTCGTAGATGTGAGGGAGGAGGGAAGAGAGGAGTGAAAGGTGACTCCAAGCTTTCTGGCTTCAGATGAAGGAGGATGGGGCACACATAGAGGATGGCCAGAATGAGGGGAAGAAAGCAGTGGTCCCAATTGGAAGGATCTCACTCTTGCTGGAATTGAGGCAGAAATTGTTGGAAGTGCACCAGGACTTGATGGCAGAGAGGCAGTCTGGGATGAGTCCGGGATGATGGAAGATGCAAGAGGGTCAGCAGGAAGTTTGAAAAGAGTTGTGTGTCATCTGCATAACACTAATTACTGGGTGAACCTTCTCCTCCTTCGAGGGGTGGGCCGTGGGGTGGGGTGGATGGGGCGATGGGCGTGGCCCACGGTGTGGTCATTCAACACAGTATCCCTTCATGAACCCCAATTCAAAGCAAAAAGCATTATGAGAACGTAAAAATGCCCAGAGTTTGAAAGGTTAAACATGTATTATATTAATTCAGTAAGAAACCCTTTTGCGTGAATAATGGAAGTTGGACTCTGCTGTTTTCATTGCTCACAATTCTCACCCTAACAAATCATGTCTGTGCATTGTAGGACATATGTACCAGTTTGTACAGCTTCAACTGGCTTTGTGCAGGTTCGGCTGCTCCTGTGTTCTGTGTTCTCAGCTTCAGAACACATCTGGGAGTTTTCAGGGCATGGTAGATGGAGCAGGAACTTGTACTGGTCCATTTCCCGACCTATCCGTACCCCCAATTCGGTGGTCCTTTCTGCCTAAGTTATATGAATCCTGCTCTCAAGACAGATCTGCCCTTCCTCCTGACCTCCCTGTGGCTTCTGCCCTCTGGGGTACAATGATGGAGTAGTCAGTGCCTGTCTTAAAAGCTGCGATCTGGCAACAACACAAGTAAACACAGCAAGGAAAGTCCTCCATGTTGTGTCTATTGATTGACAGGTGCACCAGAGGCCCTGACTAGGTGGTAAACTCACCACGCACCCCAACACAGCTTACAACAGCTGCGCGGTGGCTTGATTTTCAAGATGTGGGACTCATCTCGCCCGCCCCACCAGGAGCGTGCGTCCCACAGTTTGAAGAAAACTCTGGTAAACTGTGTTTACCATGCATACTGTTTTGACTGCTGTCCTCACCTAGTACACAGGATTGGCACCCAAACTAATACATTTTCAGATAACTAAAGACAACGTCCCTGACTGCACCCTCAAAAAATGCCTCACCAACATAAACACTGGATGGCACCAACCACTCCAAACTAAACCCAACCAAAACACAGAAATAATGATCACCCCATGATAAGGCAGTCCAACACAGGCACCCCTCACCTGGTCCTCAAGCTTGAAAACCCAACCGATGACGTCAACAGTGAGAACAACATCTATGGGAATTCTTATGGACAATGGTCTCACCTTGGAACCACGCGTTAACAGAACAGCAACACAAATGTTCTACATCCTGTGAGCGTTACGAGGTATCCTGCCATACCTCAATTTCCCAGAGAGAACCTTCCCAATCATGTCACTGGTATTTTCAAGAATAAAGTATGCAAATAGTCTCTACCTTGGGACGCCAGAATGCCTCACAAAAAATCCTACAATGCATCCAAAATACTGCAAAGCTACTCCTTTGCTTCAATAAAAGAGACCACATTACCCCGCCCTACGAAGTCCTAGGAAGTCTAGACTGGCTACCAGTAAAGAAACACATCAACTTAAAGCCCTCTGTAATGCCAACAAATCATCAAAGCAAAAACCACTGGATACCAGTCGAGGAGAGACTTAAGATTCAGCACCGACCTCCAAATAGAAACAAGACACTGCATTTAAATTAAATTCAGAGGCACTGCCATTTCCTATCGGATAGCCAAACTATGGAAACTGATCCCTAAGGAAAAAAGAACAATGGAAGACGATCTAGCATTCAGGAAATGACTAGAAACCTGGAGATAAACATACACCAACTATACAGCAACCATCCTCACGGGCGGACCTCCCAACCCCATACAATGCCTGCTGCAACAGACCATGAGCCAGAAACAAGGGATACATGCAGAATGAAAACATTAACATAGCTACAAATACCGAGAGATCACCCAACCCATAGCTTCAAATACCCAGAGATCACCCAACGCATAGCTACAAATACCCAGAGATCACCCAACTCATAGCTACACCCAACCCATAGCTACAAATATCCAGAGATCACCCAACTCATAGCTACAAATATCCAGAGATCACCCAACACATAGCTACAAATACCCAGAGATCACCCAACGCATAGCTACAAATATCCAGAGATCACCCAACACATAGCTACACTCAACCCATAGCTACAAATACCTCGAGATCACCCAAACCATAGCTACAAATACCCTGAGATCACCCTACCCATAGCTACAAATACCTTGAGATCAACCAACGCATAACTACAAATACCCCAAGATCACTAAACCCACAGCTACAAATACCCAGAGATCACCCAGCCCATAACTACAAATACCTTGAGATCACCCAATGCATAGCTACAAATATCCAGAGATCACCCAACCCATAGCTACACCCAACCCATAGCTACAAATACCTTGAGATCGCCCAACACATAGCTACAAAAATCCAGAGATCACCCAACGCATAGCTACAAATATCCAGAGATCACCCAACGCATAGCTACAAATATCCAGAGATCACCCAACCCATAGCTACAAATACCTTGATATCAACCAACGCATAGCTACAAATATCCAGAGATCACCCAACCCATAGCTACACCCAACCCAAAGCTACAAATACCTCGAGATCACCCAACCCATAGCTACAAATACCCTGAGATCACCCAACCCATAGCTACAAATACCCTGAGATCACCCAACCCATAGCTACAAATACCTTGAGATCACCCAACCCATAGCTACAAATACCCTGAGATCACCCAACCCATAGCTACAAATACCCTGAGATCACCCAACCCATAGGTACAAATACCTTGATATCAACCAACGCATAGATACAAATATCCAGAGATCACCCAACCCATAGCTACACCCAATCCATAGCTACAAATACCTCGAGATCACCCAACCCATAGCTACAAATACCCCGAGATCACTCAACCCATAGCTACAAATACCCAGAGATCACCCAGCCCATAACTACAAATACCTTGAGATCACCCAATGCATAGCTACAAATATCCAGAGATCACCCAAACCATAGCTACAAATACCTTGAGATCGCCCAACTCATAGCTACAAAAATCCAGAGATCACCCAACACATAGCTACAAATACCTTGAGATCAACCAACCCATAGCTACAAATAACTCAGGATCACCAAACCCATAGCTACAAATACCCCAAGATCACCCAACCCATAGCTACAAATACCCAGTGATCACCCAACCCATAGCTACAAATACCCAGTGATCACCCAACCCATAGATACAAATACCCGAAGATCACCAAACTTATAGCTACAAATACCCCGAGATCACACAACCCATAGCTGCAAATACCTTGAGATCAACCAACGCAAAGCTACAAATATCCAGAGATCACCCAACCCATAGCTACACCCAACCCATAGCTACAAATACCTTGAGATCACCCAACCCATAACTACAAATACCCAAAGATCACTAAACCCACAGCTACAAATACCCAGAGATCACCCAGCCCATAACTACAAATACCTTGAGATCACCCAATGCATAGCTACAAATATCCAGAGATCACCCAAACCATAGCTACAAATACCTTGAGATCGCCCAATGCATAGCTACAAAATTCCAGAGATCACCCAACACATAGCTACAAATACCTTGAGATCAACCAACCCATAGCTACAAATACCCCAAGAATACCCAACCCATAGCTACAAATACCCAGTGATCACCCAACCCATAGCTACAAATACCCAGTGATCAGCCAACCCATAGCTACAAATACCCGAAGATCACCAAACTCATAGCTACAAATACCCCGAGATCACACAACCCATAGCTGCAAATACCTTGACATCAACCAACACAAAGCTACAAATATCCAGAGATCACCCAACCCATAGCTACACCCAACCTATAGCTACAAATACCTTGAGATCACCCAACCCATAACTACAAATACCCCAAGATCACTAAACCCACAGCTACAAATACCCAGAGATCACCCAGCCCATAGCTACAAATAGCCAGTGATCAACCAACCCATAGCTACAAATACCCAGAGATCACCCAACCCACAGCTACAAATATCAAGAGATTACCCAAAACCCACTTACAAATACCCAGAGATCACCCAGCCCATAGCTACAAATAGCCAGTGATCAACCAACCCATAGCTACAAATACCCAGAGATAACCCAACCCACAGCTACAAATATCAAGAGATTACCCAAAACCCACTTACCACTTCTCTCTTCCAAACGCCCCACACCTCCCACCTGCAACACACGCCCAGAGGGAAAGTGCATGAACCCAAGAGCACGCGTACAGCGCACATGACTGTAGCCTAGCTTTGAACCCAACCACCTCAGACAACAAACGATTCAAACACTGGACACCACCCTTCCAGGCACAAGGCCAGCGCACAACACAAAGCAGGTCCAGAAAGTTCACAAGTACAGACGCCAGTTCCTCCTGGTCTCGCATGCATTAAAGCATGAGAACAACATCTATTCCACGCTCCCTCACTAACCGACCCTACCCACTCCTCTGTGCACTGCCCCGTGAGCCACTGGAGACCATGCAAATGGCAGTGGTGCGTGGTATAAAGCAACTGAACTTGGGAATTTAGAATGGTTGGCCATCGCACCCAGTGACAGTAGGAGCTGAACCCGATGCTAGCGCAGTACTGTTGTGATGCAGGGGTTGGATGAGGCAGCTGTGTACAGAAAGGAGCAATCGAGCAGGGCCGGTGTGTGGCTGAAGTTATCCCATTCAAGGCGGCCTGCAGTGCACAGGGCCGTGTGTGTAATGCACAGAGATTAGAATGCCATCCTTTAGTTGTCGGTACTCAGTGCCAAGAGGCCAAGGCAGGGCAGAGGTGCCAGGTGAGGCTGCTTTAGCGGGCATCCCCCGGGCTGCGTTTTGAAGGCATTGCAGTTTCTTAATGACGTCAAAGGGCGGGCCCAGCAATAAGCCACTGGCATAATCGATGTGGAACTCAACCTTGAGGGATTTAAAAGGAAACATCCTGCCCACGTTCACGATGGGCAGAATCAGGTAAAGTTTCAGGTCTGAATAGCACCCACGGTTCTTCCACACTTCCTGTTTATTGATATTTCTAACACGCCATTGGTGGAGGGCAGATTAATGCGTGCGCACACAAAGTACAGCCGCCTTCTCATTCAATAACACATCGGATAGTCGCAGCCAAGGCACTGAAGGGGTTAACCAGAAGCACTATTTCTTTAAAAAGTGACATGAGGCAATTAGGGAATTAAATCATAAAAAAAGAAGCCATCCGAAAAAAGCAGTTCAAGCAGTGAGTGGATGGCTCTCGTGTTCTGCAATAGATACCTTGCTGGTGGGAGATGGGGAGAGTGTGGGGGGTGTGGGGGGGGGCAGCTTGGTCATGCATAGGTACTTCACAATCTCTCTAGATACCTGTGAGAAAAGGAGGGGCAGCATGCTGAGGAAGGGGGTCCAGGTCTCATTAAAGCTGCACACCTGGCCAATCACTTAGCAGCAATACCACATCTTCGAAGGGGGCCTGGTCAGTCGTGGAGGACCTCTGCTGCCCTCTCTGCTTTCAGCTGTTCTATGGACGAGAGCAATTATATGGTGTCCCAGATGTTGGCCCAGTAGGATGGTAACACAGGTCGCAGTCAGCACGGGGTACCTCCAACAGGGGACATCGTCACTAAGGCTAGTCTCTGAGTTCCGCCGGGCACCAGTGTCCCTCATTTAAAGCTTGATTGTGAATCTGTTTATGGTGTGATCCCCTGGTCCTGCTCTAGTTGGAAGCAGTTTCAACCTTGGGTTCATGTGATTTTTTTGTTCTGTGTTGTCTCTGGTCAATGTCCCCGTTTTTTTTTTTACCCCCTCGCACTTTGGCTCAGCACCTGCCCTCATCTGTGTGCTGTTCTGCAGGCACCTTTCCTCTCATGAGCTCCACACCTGTAAATATGTTCTTGGGAGTTATTTCTGATCGTCATTGACATCCCTGTTCTTCAAATGCAAATGCGAGTGCCCATTTACTGCCATTGGCATTTGGTACATTCTGGGCACTTCAAGGGTTTCTAGTTTCTCCAGAGTGTGGTAGAAACGTTGGGAGAGCATGCTTCGTCTCTGGCAGAGATGTGCAGATTTGAGTAAACTCACCTACTTTGCCCAATTTTTCTAAGTGAAGTGGGATGTCAGAAGATTTGCGTTATCCAGGCGTCTCACTGATCGCCGGCCAAAGCAAGCCATCACCTGCAAGTATCCCCTCATGGCAGAGTGGGAGAGGTTGTCTTGTTGGTGGTTAGTGATCCTATAGCTCCCTTTCCCTCTCCCCTAGATGATATCTTCATGTGGTCATCTCCATATGGGATCTTCAGGTGGTTGCATAGTTCCACACATATTTTCTTATGAAATCATTGTCATCAATATACGTTGTTGGAAATAAAAAAAAATAAAAAAAACTGAACAGTATCTGCCCAATGGGCCATGCACCCAAAAAGGTTTTCTTTTCTTTTAAGAATAATTATCCATTAGTTTCATGGTTAGTCTTTAATGCAATAATCTTGTTCAACCGTTGCCAACACGTGTTTCGACCTGTTATACACTGGTCTTCATCAGGGTGTTGAACCTTCCACTCTGCTGTGAGTCCAAACAACTCATAATTTCATAAGTCAAAATAATCCTGATGAAAGAGTTCAAAATGTTATCCCACAATGCTTTGGGATGACTTCGCAAACTAGTCTTCCACAATTGGTTCAAACGCTTGTAACCTAATCGCTCAGCTCATCTTGTCAGAACGAGTTTCCCATAAATGCAAATGTAGAACGAAATCTCCTTCAGTAAGGTTGGTTCCCAGCAAATAGAATCCTACCTCAGGCTCTGCCCTTCCTC
Source organism: Ambystoma mexicanum (assembly GCF_040938575.1). Taxonomy (NCBI): domain Eukaryota; kingdom Metazoa; phylum Chordata; class Amphibia; order Caudata; family Ambystomatidae; genus Ambystoma; species Ambystoma mexicanum. Next base: position 1,704,727,435 of record NC_090932.1, on the reverse strand, counting down.
TATAGTTCTCTAGCGGCATTCCGCACAGCGTTGTTGGAAATTATGTTGCAGAATATTTTGCGGTTACAGCTGCATCGAATGCAGAAATCTCTTCACTTGTTGACAGTAGTGGTTCCTAGAGGAGGCTGGGACAGGCGGTGCAGGGATTTAGTAAACCGCAGGCATAGGACACAAAGTTTCCCCAGAGAGATCACACGTTTCGATGTGTATCCTGCACAGTGAGGGTTTATCCTATACCGTGAGGGTGTCCATGTAAAGTTTGGATCTAATACGCTGGCAGCATTGGCCAGCCCAGTTATAAGATGATATGTACCATGCTAGTGATGACCACACTGCGTGGTCCTTATGGAGATAATTAAGTCCACAGGCCCGCACCCAGAGTTCCTCCCACTTGGTCAGACTGGCCCCCATGTCATCACCTGCTGGGCACAGCTTCTCTCCTGAATTCCCAGGTGACTTTCTTTTCATGCTAACCCTCAGATACTCACCTACCATTCAGAGCTGGAACTTCTGGATGTCGTGTCCTCTGTGGCAGTGGTCAGCAGAGAAGTCTTCATGTGTCCATTTGATAGTCTCCTGAGAACACGCAAAGTTTCGGGGTGTCCGACAATGGCGATTGGGGAGCAGGTCGATTCTTGGGTCTTGGAAAATGTGACCATGATGCCATCTCTGTGCAAACATGCATTCACTTCACCCGCTGCTCTGTACACACATACATTCACTTCACCCACTGCTCTGTACACACAGGCATTCACTTCACCCACTGCTCTGTTCACACATGCATTCACTTCACCTGCTTCTTTGTACACACAGGCATTCACTTCGCCCGCTTCTCTGTACACAGCTGCTCTGTACATATATGCATCACTTAACCTGCTGCTCTGAACACACATGCATTCACTTCACCCACTGCTCTGTACACACATGCATTCACTTCACCCACTGCTCTGTACACACATGCATTCACTTCACCCACTGCTCTGTACATACAAACATTCACTTCACCCGCTGCTCTGTACACACATGCGTTCACTTCACCCGCTGCTCTGTACACACATGCATACACTTCGCCCACTGCTCTGTACGCACATGCATCACTTCACCCACTGCTCTGTACACGCGTGAATTCCCTTCACCCACTGCTCTGTACTCACATGCATTCACTTCAACCGCTGCTCTGTACACATGTGAATTCCCTTCACCCGCTTCTCTGTACACACATGCATTCACTTCACCCGCTGCTCTGTACACACATGAATTCATTTCACCCACTGCTCTGCGCACATGCATTCACTTCACCCGCTGCTCTGTACACACATGCATGCACTTTGCCCGCAGCTCTGTACGCACATGTGTTCACTTCACCCGCTGCTCTGTACACACATGCATACACTTCACCCGCTGCTCTGTACACACATGTGTTCACTTCACCTTCTGCTCTGCACACACATGCATTCACTTCACCTGTTGCTCTGTACACACATGCATTCACTTCACCCGCTGCTCTGTACAAACATGCCTTCACTTCACCTGCTGCTCTGTACACACATGAATTCACTTCACCCGCTGCTCTGTACACACATGCGTTCACTTCACCTTCTGCTCTGCACACACATGCATTCACTTCACCTGCTGCTCTGTACACACATGCATTCACTTCACCCGCTGCTCTGTACAAACATGCCTTCACTTCACCAGCTGCTCTGTACACACATGCATTCACTTCACCTGCTGCTCTGTACACGCATGCGTTCACTTCACCCGCTGCTCTGTACACACATGCATACACTTCGCCCGCTGCTCTGTACGCACATGCATCACTTCACCCACTCCTCTGTACACGCGTGAATTCACTTCACCCGCTGCTCAGTATACACATGCATTCACTTCACCCGCTGCTCAGCCTACACCTCTAAACACGTATGGTCTGATTCACAGAAGCTTTTTATAATGGTGCAATCCCATTGGAAAACGCTCTGTCAACAAGGCCCTTTGCTGGAACCGATGGCAACAGAGTGTGGTTTTATAGGAATCCCCGTCTGCATGAGGGTTCGACGGCAGCCCCGCCTAGTGCCTTGCCCTAGGTTCCTGTATGGACCTGCATTACCTGCCCTCTGCACCCCCCAGCGTGGGCTGATGGCTCAATTTACCACTGGGTTTATCAAGGCAGGGCCATGTCCATTTAACAGTTCATGGCGTGGCACAGAGGTTTGACACTGCCACATGCTATCGTGGCATAAACTGAGATGATGGGGTGAGAGAAGTTTGAATGACATAGTTCAGTTGGGGTAACAGCAGGAAAGTGTTTCCCCTCCATGTCAGTTGGAACAGGTACCAAGAATGTACCAGGGCGTTACCAGTAAGACTGTCCTTTCTAATGGCTCGGTCTCTGGGTTTCAGACCTTTCCACGACTGCATCCAGTGTCAGGTCACAGTCCTTTCCAAAGAGTGGGGCATATGGATTGGAAGGGACGGGGTGGATGGAACGGAAAAGGTGGATGGAACGGAAGAGGTGGATGGAACGGAAGAGGTGGATGGAACCGGAAGGAGTGGATGGGAATGGACGGAGTGGAGGGGAACAGAAGGAGTGGAGGAGAACAGAAGGAGTGGAGGGGAACGCATGGAGTGGATGGAATGCATGGAACGAATGGAGTGGATGGAACGGATGGACTCAGTGGAACGGATGGAGTCGGTGGAACGGATGGAGTCAGTGGAACAGATGGAGTGGATGGAACGGATGAAGTGGTTGGAAAGGATGGAGTGGTTGGAATGGATGAAGTGGATGAAACGGATGGAGTGGATGGAACGGATGGAACGGATGGAGTGGATGGAACGGAAGGAACGGATGGAGTGGATGGAACGGAAGGAATGGATGGAGTGGATGGAACGGAAGGAATGGATGGAGTGGATGGAACGGATGGAACGGATGGACTTCGTGGAATGGATGGAGTCGGTGGAACTGATAGAGTCAATGGAACAGATGGAGTGGATGGAACTGATGGAACGGATGGAGTGGATGGAACGGATGAAACGGATAGAGTGGATGGAACGGATGGAACGGATGGTGTGGATGGAACGGATGGAGCGGATGGAGTCGGTGGAACGGATGGAGTGGTTGGAACGGATGAAGTGGATGGAACGGATGGAGTGGATGGAACGGATGGAACGGATGGAGTGGATGGAACGGAAGGAATGGATGGAGTGGATGGAACTGATAACCACCACATTACACTACCACGCATACTCTCTCCTATACATCAACATGCAACTAGAACACAGCGGTACTATGACACATTCGGTATATCTGTTCTCATGCTAACACCCGTCACATACTCCTCATCATCCTAATTAAACATCAGCTAAGCACACTGCTAGCTTAAGCGTCTCCTCAGGCCTAACACAGCCACAAATCAGTCTGGGCGTCATGCCTCCAGAATGAACACATATACCTGACCTCCCAGCCATCACACCTACCACTAAAAAGCAGCCATCATGCAACTACCACACTGGCTGCACACATATCCGGTGCACACACGCACCTTATGACTCATTCCTTACTGACTTGAACTTCGGCTCCCGAGGGCGTTCAAACTACCAGCGCTTTGAGATCATACCAATGATACATAAGGCACTATGTAAATGCCAAGTAACATAACATAACATATAGGGACTCAAGCAGTATTATTTCTCTCTCATTGTGACTGTTGCTCATGACACTGCCACCCTCTGTAAATGCCGAACTCCAGTCGCCCCATTGGGCACGAGTGTTAATCAGTAAGACCGCCCTGCAGCGATTCCCATTCCTCTAGCTACCCTGAGCACCTGTCCCACAGAATCCCTTTACAACTAATCATCTTTTAACCACGGAGATTGCCTGTGGAAATGCCCCATCGGGGGGAAGGGCCGTCCATCACCTGAAAGAATGCTTCATGCCATGAACATCCATGCAGAAGCTTCTCAGATCTGGCATGGGCCAGAGGGAGAGTGAGTGCTGCCATTGGCTCCTGGTGGAGTCTGTGTGTAGGGCCCGACTTGGCTCTTGTTTAATTTTTGGTTTTGAATACCACCCCCTGATTCCGCGTTCCACCCAGGAGGTCACGCCTAAGGAGTGTGGGTGTAACCGCCATGCAGTTCTGTGTGAGACAGTGCCACCTGTAACTGCATAAACAAGGATAGGCAAATCTAAAAGTGTTGACTTTGGTAAAGGAAACTCCCAGGGCTTCGGCACTGGCAGGCGTTTTCTCCCTCCACATCCCAAATTCTCTCTTTAAGCGCTTTATGCCATTATCTGTACATCCCTTGGTGACGCCGTAGCACGCACGTATGAGCCCTAACTAAATATGGCAACTGTTGATCAAAAATAAACTCTGACCTATCACACAGTACCTGCACAGGTGTACTGCGGGGGCTATGTGGGACTCCTTCCTCTGACTTCTAAAGTGGGGGTGCATGGCACATAAGCAGTGGGGAGGCCCGAGACATTGGGGGCGACCATACTATATCTTGCCACTGCATGTGGTCTCTGTTGTGATGTGTCTTGGTGTTCGCGTGCGGGTATGATTGAGCGAATGCTGCATGGTGTGGTTCTGACGTGTTGGCGTTCCATTACTGGCCGTTGGTATGTCCTAGCCGCCGGATGTCGGGACATGTGTGTTCCCATGTGGATGACGCATATGTGTTGTGTATGCGGGAGATAGTGTGCTTACTTTAGGCTTCCTTGTGGTGGTGTAAGTAGTCTTTGGTGGGGCGGGTGCAGCCTCTCTAGGCGAATCTCATCCGCAACCGGTTATTTTTGGGGGTGTTCGGCAGGATGCCGGCTGGGTCCCATCCATACCAACAGAGTCTGTTTTCGGTCCGTTGACGTTGGTGCTCACGCGTGGTGGTGTGTGAGTGCGTGGGCAAGGTGGTTCACTGTGCATGCAGAAGTTATGTGTAAAAATTTGGCATTTGGCTTGAGGCCACAGAGTGTGTGCTGGTGGCATATTTTGGCAGTGGCTGGGGCCAGAGCGTGTGAAGTGGTGGTCTGAGGCCACGTTTTGTGGGAGTTGGGGGTTGTTGCACTTCTGTGTTTTTACCAAGCTGTTCCGGTTCAGGGACCTGTGATGTGGGAGAATATGCGGTTTTGTCTGGGTTTTGTCATTTGATGGATTGGAATTTGTTTTCAGGTTTCTATTTTCTTGGTGGCTGTCTGGTGTTGGTAGTTGGTGGGTTGCAGGATCCTTTCTGGTGTTATGTGCTGGGTGTTTGCTCAGGTTTGAAGCTGACTCGTGCTCAAGTGTGGCAGGCTTGAGGCCCCGGGGTGCAGACCGGGACGAAAGGAGGTTAGTGCACTCATGGTTTAGGCCAGGGGTGCACAACTGATTTTGCCAAAGGGCAGAATGTGCCTTACATGCTGCCTGTAGTGGGCAGAAAATGAAATGGCCGAAGGGCGGTAGGCGGGACATGGGCGTGGCAGGAGGGTTTTTCAACCCCCAATTTTATTAAACACATTGAAAAAGAATACATTTTTTAGATGTACTGGTCTTTATTTGTATTTCAAACTTAAATTATGCAGTACACATTTTTGGCCCTTTTCACCCCTTGTCTCAACAAGAGAGTGCTTCATCTTACTGGCTTGCATATTAGGTGTTCTTTCAACAGGAGTGGGTTTCTGTCATTTTTTTCTGTGTAGCTATTGCATGTGGTCTGTTTATTTAAAGTATACATGTTTTATTGACCCTTGGCTGGACATTCCATTATTTTGTCTTGCTATACTTTACTGTTTGAGTTGGTCATACTCTTGGGAGTATGGCCTTCGTTGAGTCAGATTCCCAAAAAGGCAAAGGAGGTACATCTCTTAACTGTGCGTGTTTCAGCTTTTTGATTGTGTTCACTCTTGGAGTGTGACACTATGTGCCCTGTCCCCTACCCACCAACCAAACACTATGCCCCATTTCCCCCAGCCCCAACCAAACACTATGCCCCATGCCCCCCTCCAAACACTATGCCCCTTGCCCAGCTCCAACCAAACACTATGTTCCATGGCCACAAGCCTGCAACCAAATACTACGCCCCATGGCCACCAGCCTGCACCCAAATAGTACGCCCCATGGTCCCACCCCCACACTGTGCCCCATGGCCACCATCCCCAACCAAACACTATGCCCCTACAAACAAAACACCATCCCCATGCCTCCTCACCCCCACAACAAACATCATGCCCATGCCTTTGGTAGTTAGTGCTCTTACTGAGGAGGATATTAGGGCCAAAACAATTCAAGAACACAGATCAGAAAAGCAGAGATGGCTGTTCCTTTGGTAGTCGGCTAAATGGCATTGGCATCAAAATATCTCTGCACTGTGCAACCTACATTGTTCAGTGGTCAAAATGTATGAAAAGAAGTAGTGGAACTATGTTCCCTGCTGGGTCGCACCGCACAAACCACATCCCTGCCCCACACACAATCTAAACCCCCAAACAAACACACCTGCTATTTATGGGAATGTGCAGTGCACTGAAGTGCAAGCTTCAACTTCTTCCTACACTTATATTTTGAAACTAAACTTTTCCAGAAAGGTTTCTTTATGAAATAAAAGTATAGGAACAGTGAAAGTTAAAAATAAAAAGTTTGGGGTCACCATTCCCGCCCACTTCGACCTCTGACATTGTTTACTTTTTGTACATATATCCGCTCTCGGTGCCATTCACTGTCTATTGTTCAGCAGGTTTGTCTGTTATGCATAAAACGTGCATGGATAATGCTAGCCGTCTGCTATCGGGTAGATATCCCAGTTATATATATATATGTGCATGCATGGCGTTTAGAATGAAAGCACAATGCTTTTAGGGGTGTGCGCGGATCGTGTGGAATACACCCGAGCTGGGGGTACATGTCGATTGCAGGGGAATATTTATTCAATCGTGGAGCCGTCCCGCTGTTAGCTATGTATACTTGAGGCCAAGTGATCTGCACACCACACGTAGACACCATAGCAGGCGCTGCATGCGTCTTTCTCGGCACACACAGGGATGTGATTTTGACTCTGTAAGTCTCAGAGCGCTTTATAGGCAGGAAAGCAGCCATCACCCCCGGCGCTTATGGGCGCCCCAATCTACTTTATTGGGTATTTACATGTTTACGGTTCTTCCCCTCCTTTACAAGAGGCAGCAGCCAACTGCCCTGGGCGATCTATAGCAAACTTGAACGCCCCGCTCCAGGGCGTAGAACCTGCATTCTGGCAGCCCTGCTGAGTTCAAATGACCAAGGCAAGTCAAACAAAGACTTTCCTAATGGAGGGCAGACGTTGCTGATTGTGGGCTGCTCTCCATTACAAAATAGTACTAGGTACGCTGCAGAGTCAAAGATGGCCCAATTGCAGGCGCCATCTTGGGTGGGGTAAACCTAAGAAAGACAACCATTAATTGTTGTTTGCAATTGCAACTCTAGATGTGACTAGACAGCGTGACCTTGTACAATGTTTTGTCAAGGCAATATCTGTCCAACTAATTTGGCCTCATTATATGCAGTGACTTAGACTGTCTCCCCGGGCGTCCATGGCTCACAATTGTTCTATTTCTTGAATTGTGCTTATACATGTGTGTACATAATATTAGCATCTTTATTAAATTGACTATGGTCCATTCCTTCATTAGTCACTCCACTCAGCGCCATTCAATTTGCACGGATTCCTACTTTAATTTCAACCGCGGCACTAAAATAAATGCTCTGCCGCTTTCACCCACACGTAATTAACTCGATATTTTTAATTTTGGCCCAGTTAATTTTCACAATATCCTTTCGAGCAAGTAATGTCCTTTAATATGGATATGGTAAGCTCATTTTACTTCTTGCAATGGTTGTCTTTCTCAGGTTTACCCCACCCAAGATGGCGCCTGCAATTGGGCCATCTTTGACTCTGCAGCATACCTAGTCTAGCTGTGTCCAGACTCGGAGACAGTGTTTTTAAATGTCTCCCTTTGCTCGCGTCTCTGTGCTCGAGCTGAATTTTGTTGCTACTCCAATTTAACTAGGTAAAATCCTTTATCTTGGATCCCTTGGATCTTACCTCCGATGAAGCCGCTAGCTGCCGCTACATGTTATTGGCAAGCCGTGGCTGCATAGATGTGACTGAGGTTCCGCATTTAGTAACATAAAAAGTACTTTCTGAACCTTGTCGATTAGCAACATATGCCGAATTTATGTTTAGCCGTAAATCAAGTATATAACTACCGTAGTAATTAGCTCGCAATAACTTGATTACGTATGTTGGTTAATCTGTCTATTGACAGTATGACATATGCCGAATGTATGTTTAGCCTCAATTCAAGCATATAACCACCTTAGTATGTAATGTGCACATACTTGATCACGTATGTTGGCTAACCTGTCCACTGACTGCTTGATTTATATATTTCTCTCTGACCCCAGACCTTTACCGCATCTGCGAAGAGTTAGATGTATGGCATATTGCAACCAATGGGTGGTTTTATTGTTGGTGTAATTGACTACCCGCCTCATCCTCCATTGTAGCTGACCCAATCATAGACATTTTCATGCCTCCTCTGCAATTGAATTCTTAACTCCAAATACAAGGTGCCTTTTTTCACCTTCACAACCAACTTGACAAAAATAGCTTGGATCGCGCCGGACTACCATTATTGAATTTAACGCTCTGTTTCTCAAATGATTTTCTCTTCTCCTTTCTCTTACCCCCACCCCTTTTTTTCGTACTGTAGCCTTTGTTTTTTTCATATGCATCAATATGATCATTCATTTTATACGATATGTGCAAAATGCAATTTATCATTTGATTATCATAATTTCCCTACTCTGACTTCTTTCCCCTTGTGGTACTTAACATTGTGCCTTGTCCGTTTTAAAATGTCATTTTATTTTATTTTATTTTTTTGATCAAATATATGTCAATATTGTGTGTCACATATTAATGTTGCATATTCCCTCTTAATTGGACTATGGAAATGCTCTCCTCACTGGATTCCTCAAAAACACTCTTGGCCCCCTGCAAGCCATAAAAAACGCAGCAGCCAGACTCATCCTCTACCCACCCAATCATTCCCACATCTCCCTCGTGCTTGCCCACCTCCACTGGTTCCCAATATCACAGAGAATTGCCTTCAAAGGACTCTAAATTGTATTCAAAGCCATCGACCTCAAAACACTATCTTACTTTCATGACAAACTCCACCCCATCACCCACACCACCAGACAAGCCAGTCAACACCTTTTACACATTCCACTCTGTAAACTCACATGCACGCAAAAACAAGCATTTACCCACTGGGGGCCCACCTCAAGGAACGCCATCCTCTCCAAACACACACTGCATCCTCGATCACCACTTTCAGAAAGGGCCTCAAAGCATACCTGTTTCTCAGCACACATAACCCTGCCCTCCTCCACTGCGACCACTTGTTCATCCTAACTTTCCAATTCTTTCCTGAAAACATTCAGTAACTTTTTTTACAACTCCTACCGTTTCAGTATTTGAACCATGTGAGAGGCTTAGAGACCATCTGGGTAGGGCCAGCGCTGAACAAAAAACTCAAATAAGTAAACTCCAACTTTTCCCTGGACATGATTGATTTTGGTACAGAATACACGAAACAGCCGGCACCGCAGTATATGTCGTTAATTGGTCTCAGTGGTGCGTTACTAGTTCTACGTGGGTTCCTCCGACGTCCCCATTATTACGTTGCATAAGGAACGGAGTAATGGCGAGAAGCCTGAATATCCAGCATCGTCGTGTCGTTGAGTTTATGGATCGCTTACAGCAAAGGCGCGTAGCAGCGACTCCGCACCCTTCTTAATTATTGGAATCGGATATCGATGATTTCATTTATATGGTTTCAACTATGTTTGCGTAATTGTATTTTTTATTATGAATATGCATGCTATGCAAGTGACATTTTCAAAATACAATGAAACCCAAACTTCATTAGCGCTTCCCTGGTGGGAACACCATGTGCAAACAGGATGGAGGATTTCAAGAGAAACCACGTTTAATTATTCTTTTTTATTAACAGCTACAATACAGGAAGAGCTGGTACCATCAGCTCACTTTGGTTATGGAGGACGTTTACGAAATTCCTTTTTTGTGGCAACCTTTGACAAGACACTGATGTGACGTAGGTGGGGAATAGCAACACTCCCCTCAGCAATCCACTAAAAAACCAGCCCTCTTGTTCCCACTCTGAGCTAAATCTTCATGTCTCTGTCACCTCCTCCATTCTTTGCTTATATTGTAATTGGTTATTTATAACGCGCTTAATACCCAGAGGTTTCTAAGTGCGGCCTCTGGGATCGAACCTCCGTTGCTCGGTGGTGAGCACGTTGCCCCTGAGCTATGTCTTCTCTTCTCCTCTGCTATTTCTTGTCACGTCTCTGTTTCTTTTGGTCCTTGTCTTCTTGCATGATCTCTGCTCTTCTACTGACCTGTCCCATTATCCACTTAATTTGTCTTTTTCTCTCTCATTCTACCATCGAGGTGCTTTTAAATGTTCCAAAGATGTTTCCGTTATTCACAACGTAATACATAAGGAAGCTTAAACGTTTTCCAGAAGCACCAACAAAGCCATCAGTCTAAAATTCAACCAAAAGACCAGTGCAAACCTCCCTACCAGGCCACCAAACCAACTATCATTTAACAAGTTCACCAACCTCAGCATTGCTCAAGACAAAACCCGATGTTCAACCATGTCACCAACCTAACCATCAACACAATCACCAACTATACCATAAACATAACTATTAATGAAGCCACCAAACCCAAATGTGACCAAACCACCAATGCACATCCCTACCAGGTCACCAACTTAACATTCAATCAAGCCTTCAACTCAACTGATGTCTAACAGCCCGGTGTGCTCTACAAATACATAAACAATACAATACAATACAGCTCTCAATGAGTTAAGCAGCCTTACTATTGCTCGAGAGACTACAAAGTGCTCACCCATGCCGCCGACTTAATCATCAACTAAGCCCCAATCCCAAAGAAGCCAGTAGCATAACCATCAACCAAGCCACCAATCCAACCATTGGCCAAGAGACCAATGCAAATTCCAACAATTTCACCCACCTAATCATCAACCAACGATGTACCTGAGTTCTCAACTAGTTACTAATCAATCGATCAAAGCACAGCCCAATTCCTGACCATACATGCATTGAGAATGGCCTGGCATTTCGGTGATGGACTGCCCTTGTGGGTGGGACAAAGACTGATATGCAAATGGTATTTCTCCTCTGTGAAAAGTACAGTGAATTAAAACTTGGTTGTAGAACCTACCGAGTGGGCCCCTTCCCATAGAACAGGTTATTTGGCCGTACTCATTCTCAGTAGAGGGGCTCGCAGACCATTCTGGGCATTTCTCGATGTCACAAACCCAAACATCAATTAAGCCACTAGGCCAAACAAACCATACTCATAACTATCAGCAAAGCCACCAATTGAACCATCAACCAACGCACTAACTGAACCACTGACAAAGCCACCAATGCAAGCACCTATGAGGCAGTCACTTGCTAGGCAAATACATGCTTAGATCATGGTTAAAAAAACACAACCATCCACCTTGACATAATGCTCATATACTTGAATACCAGTTTTTAGAATCAATTCAAGGACATTTTTCTGTTGATTGTATTTTATGTTTTTTTTCTCTTTTTTTCCTTTTTTATGAGATTGTTTTAAAAGTTACCTCGAGAGTTTTATAGTAGGACTTTAGAATGTAATTTGATGCATACCATTCTTATGGTGAATTGTGTGTGGTATAATTCACTGAGAGACTTCAATCAGAATAAAGTGTTGTTGACTGACTGACTGACTGCAAATCTCTACCAGGTCACACATCTAACCATCAACAAAGCCCTCAACGCAACTCTCAACCAGTCACCGACTGATCAATCAAGAGATAACCCAATTCTCAAGCATGTCACCAGACCTTACTCACTAAGCCAACAACCCAACCAAGCCACCAGCATAACCATGAACCAAGCCAGTGACTCAAATAATAACCAAACCACCAGCCCAACCATCCACTAAACCACCTTCCCAATTAAACCACCATCATATCCATTGGCCAAGTCTCCAACCCAAACACTGACAAAGCCATCAACCCAATCATCAACTAAGCACAAACCCAACTAATCCACCAACATAACTAGAAACCATGCCACAAACCCAACCAAGCACCAACCATCAACTGACTTATTACCCCATCAATGAGCCACACCCCAAACCAACCACCTTCAAACAACCATCCCAACTACTGTCCATACGCTACTAAAACCACAGTGCCATCCAAATACCCTTCTGCTAACAGAAGCCCAAGAACAACTACCCCAAAAGCACACAATCAGCAAACTCCCACTCCTCAATACATCCACTAATGTGGACGTGGGCCACTCACCTACTGCTCTGGCTGGAAAGAGCAGGGCATTAGAGAGGAGGGACAGAAAAAGATTGAGAGGGGGAGAAGGGGAACCATGAGGGAGAGGGGGAGAGGGGTAGGGGAACAATATCAGAAGCAGAACTAGCATATGGCATGAACTGGGGAGTTGTTGTGAAACGGATTTCCCCATTCAGGCAGCTCCCAAAGTTCGAAGCCATGAACCCACTCACAAGCCACTGCACCAACCAAGCCACCATGTCAGTCACTAACCTGCCTGCAGTGTCTGCTTGGAATCTACCCACCATCCCATCCAGCAATCCAAACATAACTCATCATGAGCCTAAGCAGGCACGACCTATGCCAAGAACTTGCCCACCATAACAACCTGTGCCCAATGAAGCAAGCCCCCAAGGCCGACGTCGACCTCGTTAGTACCCTTTAATGAATGCCTCTTTCCATCATGGACGCCACCCGGGCTCCCCCCTCACGTGCATCTTCGAGCGCTACATGGCCGCTTGCCCCCCAGAGTCCCACGCTCAGAAGCGCTCCTGGTGTGCGTTACAGGGCTGCAGTGTAACTACCTTGTGTGTTGCCACTCCTCTCTCTTCAAGTTGCAGCCGTCACCATAGAGACCCTTGCCCAGATGGCTTCACTGGGGCCATCCACATGTTGCCCTTGGGTTACCATGGGCACTCCCACCTGCTGCCTCTTCACACTGCCTCGCTCACCTTCCCGTCCTATTCAAGACACAGCAGGTGTTCTTTACACTGCCTCGCCCCTCCCCACCTTCAGATGCCCCCCCCCTCCGCTTCTGCAGTTCTGGGCACTTTGCTCGAGGAGGTGAGTTCAGGCACAGAAGGCAGGGGCCGTGGCACCCCTCATGCCACAGGAGCTTCTGGTTTTATTATACAGGCACTCTCTATTGGGCATGGCTTCCCATGAACCGCTTCGGATGCCGCCTGTGATGAGATGTGGCGTCATGCGGATGCCAGGACGGCCAGCGCGTGCCTTGCAGGGCATACATCATTAAGTGTCTAAAGTTTACAGTGCGCTTCGTATTCGTGTGCACTGCATCTGTCTGGAAGCAGTAACACAGAGCTTCGGCTGGCATGCGGTGTCAGTATGCTTTCATACTGCGCCGAAGCGAGTGGGGCACTGCACCCCCCCTGAAGCACCCAGAGCCGAGCCTGCTGAAGGAAAGGAAAGAGGGTGGGGATGTGGGAACTGGGGGCAGTAGATTCTACCAACTCAGAGAGAGTGAGAAGGAGGGATGCAGTGAGGGAGGAATGCTGTGTGATAGTGTGGACGCATGGCAGTCCTGTAGGGTGGGCCATTGCTCGGCAAAAGAGAGGAGGGGACTGTGTCCTCACGTGCTCGCATAATAGGGTGGCGATTCCAAAGAACATGCGGAGACATGTGACTAAGTGCACTGCGTAATTACAGCACAACATGTGTGCTTATAGCCTTGGCTGATGGAGTGCCTGAGCCTGCATCTGCGGCACTTTATTGCAGTCTAGGCAGCTTATTTACACGTGCGAATGCATGGCTGAACAACCTAGAAGCAATGGGAGTGGATCACTTGGCTAGGGTAGCACAGACAGGCAGTGACCAAAGCAACAACTGGAGTGGGGAATGGAGACCCCAACAAGACATGGAGAGGTCGAAGGAAACCCTTCCCAACCATCCTGATGTCCCGGCATTCACAAGTCCTCATCTAAAGTAAAGAAGTTATATGTTAGAAGCACCCAGTTCATATTTTGGTAGCGCGGCTGAACACTGAGGCTGACCACGGTAGAGCATAGTTGGGCAAGCTCAGATTATAGTATAGCACATGTATGCAGCCACAATAAATAATAGGATTATGTTATGTTATTTTATAAATGTACCTTTTCATTCATAGAAAATATTAATACTTTAGAAAAATATGGGTAATAATGAGCATTAGATTTGAATAGCTATAACTTGTCTTAAAACAATATCACGCAAGTTGCATACAGCATTAAGGAACTTCCCATTCTTGCATCCCACGTGAATGATATTCGCCAATAGTTTCTTCTGGGCAGAGATCAGTATGAGAAGGTGTGCAGCCAAACCGGGGACTGACAAAGTGCGTGGCACTTCCGGTTCAGTGGTGTGATCCCCAGAGAGAGCCGGCTTGGCCATGTGCCACGATGCAGTGAGTCCAGGGCTGCTCCTCATCAGAAGTAGTGACTCTAAAACTGCGATAAGTCACAGAAAAGACATGCGCGCCCTTAAGGGGGCTCCGAGATGTCCCGGATGGTCGTGTGGATCCATTACACATACATCGACTAGTCCAAAGGCTGTGTATGAAGGGGGGCAGCGTAAGGACTCTCTGGGAAGCACAGTGGCTGACACCGGGACACAGCCACATTTCAGAGCTTCCCTGTGGTCCCAGTCAGTGGTCCAGTAGGCACCGGCCTATGGGCCCCACTCCTTTTAAGAGCCCCGGGATGCCAGAGGCCTTGATGCGCTGCGCAACGGCCTGTGCCACGTTAGCATTCTTATCATTTGCGAGAGGGGCCACGGTATTTCCTTTGTCTAGTGGCCGCCATAGGGTTTAATCTGGCACTGTCAGTGGATAATGCTTTAATTGAAGTCAGAGGGTTCTAGGCGCTCACGGAGGTCACTATCCATGATATAGCGCCCACAATTTGCCAAACACTGTACCGGCGTCAGAGCCTCCAAATGCCTGGATCCCACTTTAAGCAACAACAAAGAGCTCCACCTCAGTGTACTTCAAAGAGATACCCTTTGCCACACAATGTGCCAAGGTAGGGGCACCACAAGGTTATCCCATGCAAAGATGGGATGGCATGCCCCGAAGTTTGGATAGGGCAGTCGGTTTAGAGAGGGCTATCAGGCAGAGATGGGCAGATGGGGGCAAACAGGAATTCAGCAGTGATACCGCAGGATACATAAGACTATAAAATGAATGTGCCACATGAGGGGCAAAGGGCAGGGTTTGGCAGACCAGAAGTCACTTGCATTCATGCACTCTGACCAAGTTACCCAGCCTCTCTATGGGAAAACAGGGCAACACTGTTTGCTGCATGTGGCAAAGAACTCAACCGATTGGCATTCTCAGGATGGACTCCAATACACACAAGCGGCACATTCAAAAAGACACACTGACAAGGTCATCACAGACTAGGAGAGTGCAATGTCATCAGAGGGTAGGAGAGCGCAAGGTCATCAAAGAGTAGGAGAGTGCAAGGCCATCATAGACTAGGAGAGTGCAAGGTCATCGCAGACTAGGAGAGAGTGCAAGGCCATCATAGACTAGGAGAGTGCAAGGTCATCAGAGGGTAGGAGAGTGCAATGTCATCATAGACTAAGAGAGTGCAAGGTGATCAGAGAGTAGGAGAGTGCAAGGCCATCAGAGAGTAGGATAGCCAAAGGTCATCACAGACTAGGAGAGTGCAATGTCATCAGAGGGTAGGAGAGCGCAAGGTCATCAAAGAGTAGGAGAGTGCAAGGCCATCATAGACTAGGAGAGTGCAAGGTCATCGCAGACTAGGAGAGAGTGCAAGGCCATCATAGACTAGGAGAGTGCAAGGTCATCAGAGGGTAGGAGAGTGCAATGTCATCATAGACTAAGAGAGTGCAAGGTGATCAGAGAGTAGGAGAGTGCAAGGCCATCAGAGAGTAGGATAGCCAAAGGTCATCACAGACTAGGAGAGTGCAAGGTCATCAGAGAGTAGGAGAGTGCAAGGCCATCAGAGAGTAGGAGAGTGCAAGGTCATCAGAGACCAGGAGAGTGCAAGGTCATCAGAGAGTAGGATAGCCCAATGTCATCATAGACTAGGAGAGTGCAAGGTCATCCGAGACCAGGAGAGTGCAAGGTCATCAGAGAGTAGGATAGCCCGATGTCATCACTGACTAGGAGAGTGCAAGGTCATCAGAGACCAGGAGAGTGCAAGGTCATCAGAGAGTAGGATAGCCCGATGTCATCACAGACTAGGAGAGTGAAAGGTCATCAGAGAGTAGGATAGCCCGATGTCATCACAGACTAGGAGAGTTTAAGGTCATCACAGACTAGGAGAGTGAAAGGTAATCAGAGAGTAGGATTGCCCAATGCCATCATAGACTAGGAGAGTGCAAGGTCAAAAGAGAGTAGGAATGTACACAGTCATCATAGACTAGGAGAGTGCAAGGTCATCACAGACTAGGAGAGTGCACATTTAACATATTTAGGAGAGTGGAAGGTAATCAGAGACTAGGAGAGTGCAAGGTCATCAGAGAGTAGGAGAGTGCAAGGCCATCAGAGAGTAGGATAGCCCAATGCTATCATAGACTAGGAGAGTGCAAGGTCAAAAGAGAGAAAGAAAGTGGAAGGTCATCACAGTCTAGGAGAGTGCAAGGTCATCAGAGAGTAGGATAGCCCAATGGCACAATAGATTAGGAGAGTGCAAGGTCATCAGAGAGAGGTCATCTGAGAGTAGGAGAGGGCAAGGTCATCAGAGAGTAGGAGAGTGCAAGGTCATCAGAGAGTAGGATAGCCCGATGTCATCACAGACTAGGAGAGTGCAAGTTCATCAGAGAGTAGGAGAGTGCAAGGCCATCAGAGAGTAGTATAGCTCAATGCCATCATATACTAGTAGAGTGCAACGTCATCAGAGAGTAGGAATGTGCACAGTCATCAAAGACTAGGAGAGTGCAAGGTCATCAGAGACTAGGCAAGTGCAAGATCATCAGGGTGTAGGGTAGCCCAATGCCATCATAGACTAGGAAAGTGCAAGGCCAAAAGAGAGTAGGAGAGTGCAAGGCCATCAGAGACCAGGAGAGTGCAGGGTCATCAGAGAGTAGGATAGCCCAATGTCATCATAGACTAGGAGAGTGCAAGTTCATCACAGAGTAGGATAGTGAAAGGCCATCAGAGAGTAGGAGTGTGCAAGGCCATCAGAGAGTAGGAGAGTGCAAGGTCATCAGAGACTAGGAGAGTGCAGGGTCATCAGAGAGTAGGATAGCCCAATGTCATCATAGATTAGGAGAGGGCAAGGTCATCACAGAGTAGGAGAATGCAAGGCCATCAGAGAGTAGGATAGCCCAATGTCAACATAGACTAGGAGAGTGCAAGGTCATCATAGAGTAGGAGAGTGTAAGGTCAGCAGAGGCTTGGAGAGTGCAAGGTCATTGCAGAGTAGGAAATTGTAAGGTCATCAGAGAGTAGGAAACTGTAAGGTAATCAGAGACTAGGAGAGTGAAGGGTCATCAGAGAGCAGGATAGCCCAATGTCATCATAGACTAGGAGAGTGCATGTTCATCAGAGAGTGGGAGAATGCAAGGTCATCACATAATAGGAGGGTGCAAGGTCATCAGAGAGTAGGATAGCCCAATGTCATCATAGACTAGGAGAGTGAAAGTGCATCACAGAGTAGGAGAGTGCAAGGTCATCAGAGAATAGGATAGCACAAGGTCATCACATACTTGGAGAGTGCAAGGTTAGTAGGATAGCCCAATGTCATCATAGACTAGGACAGTGCAAGGTCATCAGAGAGGATGAGAGTGCAAGGTCATCAGAGACTAGGAGAGTGCAAGGTCATCACAGAGTAGGAGAGTGCAAGGTCATAACATAATAGGAGAGTTCAAGGTCATCACAGAGTAGGAGAGTGCAAGGTCATCGCAGAATAGGAGAGTGCAAGGCAATCAGAGAGTAGGATAGCCCAATGTCATCACAGACTAGGAGAATGCAAGGTCATCAGAGACTAGGAGAGTGCAAGTCCATCAGAGAGTAGGATAGCCCAATGTCATCATATACTAGAAGAGTGCAAGGTCATCAGAGAGAGGTCATCAGAGAGTAGGAGCATTCAAGGTCATCAGAGAGTAGGAGAGTGCAAGGTCATCAGCGCATAGGAGAGTGCAAGGTCATCAGAGAGTAGGAGAGTGCAAGGTCATCAGCAAGTAGGACAGTGCAAGGTCATCAGAACCTAGGAGAGTGCAAGGTCATCAGAGAGTAGGATAGCCCAATGTCATCATAGACCAGGAGAGTGCAAGGTCATCAGAGAGTAGGAGAGTGCAAGGTCATCAGAGAGTAGGAGAGTGCAAGGTCATCAGCGAGTAGGATAGCCCAGCGTCATCATAGACTAGGAGAGTGCAAGGTCATCAGAGAGTAGGAGAGTGCAAGGTCATCAGCGAGTAGGAGAGTGCAAGGTCATCAGCAAGTAGGATAGCCCAATGTCATCATAGACTAGAAGAGTGCTAGGTCATCCGAGAGTAGGAGAGTGCAAGGTCATCAGCGAGTAGGAGAGTGCAAGGTCATCAGCAAGTAGGATAGCCCAATGTCATCATAGACTAGAAGAGTGCTAGGTCATCCGAGAGTAGGCGAGTGCAAGGTCATCAGAAAGTAGGAGAGTGGAAGGTAATCAGAGACTAGGGGAGGGCAAGGTCACCAGAGAGAGGTCATCAGAGAGTAGGAGCATGCAAGGTCATCAGAGAGTAGGAGAGTGCAATGTCATCAGCGCATAGGATAGCCCAATGTCATCGTAGACTAGAAGAGTACAAGGTCATCAGAGAGTAGGCGAGTGCAAGGTCATCAGAAAGTAGGAGAGTGCAAGGTCATCAGCGAGTAGGATTGCCCAATGCCATCATAGACTAGGAGAGTTCAATGTCATCATAGACTAGGAGAGTGCAATGTTATCATAGACTAGGCGAGTACAAGGTAATCACAGACTAGTAGAGTGTAAGGTCCACACAGACTAGGAGAGCTAAAGTGTCCTTAGAGTAATAAGGTGTACAGTCCCCTCAGACTAGGAGCGGTAAGGTCCCATCAGAGAAGTAGAATATACAGCATCCTTAGAGAAGGTTAAGGTCGCCTCAGAGTAGGACAGTATAAGGGTCACAGAGACTATTAGAGTTTAAGGTTCCCTCGGATTAGGAGATTTTAAGACTCGGGTGCATAGAGTGCATACAGATTTGGAGAGTGTCAGGCTGCCCAGACTAGTGGTGTGCAAGGTCTCATCGGACTAGGGGAGGGTTTGTTTAAGAAGCACACAGGCTAACTTGTTGTCAGAGTAGGCAGGTCTCAGACTGGGAGGGCATCAGAACCAGGGTCTCTTGCCCTCTAACTAGAGGGGTTTCAGGGTGCATTCTTGACGCTTCACATGCGCCTTAGTAAAAGTCACTGCAGCACCTCTGCAAAGGAACAGGCTCTCACGTGTTTAGCATCACGTGGACCTCGGAGAAGAATCATTCAGGAAGGACAATGGTTAAGCTGTTGTAAAGTATGAGAAGCAAAGCCGATGATTCTGCAATATTTCCACCCAATATACTGTATCGATAGTGTGATCATATATGGTGTCTGGGAATTCTATACGGCACTTGTGATACATAGGGGCTGCTTCTGGGCAGGCTGAAGGTTCAGCATAGAGCGGGTGGAGCGCATATCTGCCTACATTCCAAAAAGACCACCAGAATGGCCCCGCCCACATGTTCGCAAGGTCACGCCCACATGTTGCAATATATTTAAGTTTTGTTTTATGTGTTTAATAAACTAACATGATTGCAAAACATATGAAAAGATCCATCACAAATATATATATATATATATATATATATATATATATATTCAAATGTGACCATGTATGTAAACTGAGTGCAGTAACACGTGATAATGAAATCTCTCGAACAGCCCACAATCGCTTTTTTTTTATTTTTGTATCCACATGTGGCTTAGCACACTTTCGCCATAGCGGGGCCGTAATGTCTGCCCTTCATTACAGTTAACTTGCTTTGAAGGCAAACATGAGCGCATTGAGGGCGGGGGTCAGCACAGAAACATTCACTCCCACCCAGAGGTGGAAATGGATATTAATTGTTGGGGGATCCCACAAGGATTGGGGGTGGAAGGGAGGAGGATGGGTGTTGCCTGAGGAGGCGGGATTTAGGGGGGGCGGAGCTGGTAGTTGACCTCTGATTAAAGGAAATGTCCAAACTAATTGTTTAAACAGCGCAATTTCTTTCATGCTGCTTCTTTTCCAAACTGTATATCAATTCCACTTTAAACCACTTCCTTGGCACTGGTGATGAGTTACTTCACTGTGCGAATAATAGTTGTGACTAGTGTTGCTGAGTAAATATTCTCTAAAATGCACAATTAGCATCCCTTTTTACAAAAAAAAAATAAAACTCCCCCTTGGGTACTATTCAAACAGGGGGATTTCTGCTCGCCATAAGCAACGTTTTCTTTTACTTGAACAACACCCCGAACAGCTCCTGCAGCTCCCCTGTGGTGGCTGCATCGTGCGGACAAAGAGGCAGATTATGTATTTATTCATGCAATGTTTGTGGGATACAGGTATCTGGCAAACATCACATAAATAAATAAATAAATAAATAAATAAATAACTAATCAGGTCCATGTATCCGACAAACACTGCACACATAAATAAATAAACCGGGGCATGGCTGTGGACTGTAACTTCCTCTGGTGAACCCTTGCACAGGGTCACCAGAGGAAGTTACCGTTTGCTCACAGGCGCTTTTTTTTTGTTGCCGCGGATCCGGCGAGGGTCAGCCCAATCGCCAGCGCTGCTCCCATCAGATGTGCTGTTAGGAAACACCGACTGACACTTGCCAGTATTTCATTTAATGCAGGAAAGAGATCAAAGCACACAAATCTAGTGGAGATCTATGGACGGCCGGAAACCCCAGAGACTCCACGCTCTTCCCCGGAGACCCAGAAAAGAGCGTAAAAACCCAGAGTCTCTGGGTAAAACCGGCGGTTAGGCAGGTATGGTGGAGCATTCACAAATGCCAGGGCCCCTGCAAGGCCGCTAGGGCTAGAAAAGAGTAGTGAACCTCCCAGGCTGATTTCCCGCAGGGCACCACCTCCTCCCCTGCCTCAGGGATGGGCCAGAGTCTCATCTCTAAGTGCGGGTGATGTATGAGTCCTGACAGCCGCTGCTTTGACTCACTAGATAATGAGTGTATTTACATTTGCACCCGGGAGCGCCACTCAACAACATTCAAATCTACTATTTATTTCCTTTTATTTGATTTTTAGTTCATTTGATTTTCAATTTGCTTCTAAATAGAGAATGGGGCGCGAGGAGTGATGGCGCGCACTTATGCTGTCTGCCAGGGACACGCATCCAAGTCATTATGCTCAGCGAAATGCAGAAGGAGGAATCACATGGCATAATAGCACCCACTTTCATGTTCACGAGATATAAAATATAGAGGCCCTGTTGAATTATTGCATGCAGAGTTTTATAGGTTTCGTTTTATGAAAAGGGTGCTAGAAAGTTAAAAGCTGGTACTTAAATGGTGTGAATGAGGGCAGTCTGGCAGTCCTGTTTCACTGACGTCTACAAAGAATGATTATGGCCTTCTGGTCAGTTGCCCGAAAGTGTACTCCCAGGCAGACACTGAATGCTTCTTTCAGAAGACAACACAGAAAAAAAACATTATCTGCTCCCTGAGATTTGCTAAACATTAACAATGACAAAAGCTGGTTCCAGAGACTTGGAGAAATATTGGCGTAACAGGGAAGTGCTGGAAAGTGTAGGAGCGGCTGGCAGTACCGGACGCCATTCATTATTGACGCTCAGTCTTCTCATTCTGTGGCATAAATCCTGAGGCAGGGGCAGGATCCAACAGTGCTTTAAGTGGGCCGGGGTCAGCCATAGCTGGGACCCTGCAATCTCCAAAAAGTGGTTCTTGTCATGAATAAAGCTTCAGGCTCAAGAAGATTTGTGGCCCCCTTTGTTGTTCACAATAGAAGCCGTGCTCTGACAGGTTCTGGCCCTTTAAAACGAGGATTAGCAGGCGCATGGAAGTTGGCTTGGCAATGCTGGCGTCCTGTCATTTCTTCATTGCCCCGCCTCCGGCGTGCTGCTAGCGTGTTCATGTGATCACTATGCGCTCACGTGATTGTTTAAATAGCGCCGCCGGGAATCACTCGGTGCTTCTGAACTTCCTGGTTTCCAGTGGCGTTATTTTGTATCATTGAATCTTGTGTACCTTCCCTCCCTTTCCCCGCCCATCTTGGAACTGCCTTCCTGTGTATCAGATTTCGGACTGTCCCTGGATATTGCCTGTCTCCTGCCTCCTTGGTGTTTGAACTTTGTTTGATCTATTCATTGTACTGCTCTGACCTCGGAACGTCCACGGATTTCGAACTAGCCTACGTTTGTTTGCCTTCTGGATTGCTACGGACTGCCTTTGAACTGCCTTGGTTTACGGATACTTTGGATTTTGGTTCTGGATCTTCCTTTTGGATTTGAAACTTTGTGTGTACTTTGAACTTAAGACTGCCAGTGAGTCCTGCTTAGGCGTCCTCGTTCCGTCGGGGTAGTTTCTGTTTGGATTCTCTGCATTCCTCTACAGACCCTCGAATCATCATTGCCTCAACTGCTCCAGTACAGCTTCCTTCACGGTAAGGGTGTCTTTTGAGTTTCCCTTTTTGTAATCATTAGCCTGTCAATTCCAGTAGCTAGCATTTATTGTTTCATTTTCTTACCCACAGGGGTAAACTGGTAGATTGGCTAATTCATTTCTTTGGGTTTGACAGTGTTTAACTCAAAGGTCAGTGTTCCGTTATTCTTTGTTCACACTGTATTACTGTTACGGATTGTGGATAACTTACGTCACTTTCCTTACAGTCGCTTCCAGTCTACCTATACTCACCTTATCCTGAGTACTGCAGCCATCCTGGTCTTCGTTTGGCATCCTATCTTTTGGCTACTAGATCGCACTGGTTGTTCACTTTCAGCCAGCGGGCCATAATAGAAGAATTCTTCGGCTACACTACGAGGGCAATATTCCCCTGACAGTGCTGAGCTGGGGCCCTGATGCCCCCCCCACTGGTCCAATCACATCACAGTGGGACACATTATCCTGCCGCAGCTGCAAGGGAGATGCGCCCGCCATTGAGTCATCAAGCTGACAGAAGTGCCATCCAGCTACAGCAACACTCAAAGAGTTTGCTTGGCACTTCTGGCAGTCACTGTAACTTCCTCTGGTGACCCCTTGCATGAAGGGTCATCAGAGGAAGTTACTGTCCCTTTGTTTCCCCACCACCTACCCAGGTTGCTGAGGTGTCTTTAACCCTCAGCGAACCTGAGGACTCCTCGACATATTTCGAGGTTTATAAAAGATGGCTGGCAAGTACACAATTCAAGCCATCTTTTATAAAGCCTTGCCGATGGATAAAGACGCCTCAGGCTTTGTCCGTCATCAAAAACGTTATAAAAGATGGATTGAATTGTGTACTTTTCAAGCCATCTCTCATAAACATGGAAATGCTTAAAAAAGATAGCTTGAAAAGTATACAAACTGTAAGGTATGCACACATGTTATATATTTGTGTGCGTACCTTACTATGGTGGTGTACTTTTCAAGCCATCTTTTATAAATATAGACACGTTATGTTTATAAAAGATGGCTTGCATAGTGCACATACAAATATAGAAAGGCTTACATGCATTTATATATTTGTTTGCGTGCCTTACTATGGTTTGTGTACTTGTTTAGGCCACGCCCATCCCACAAGCCACGCCCACAAATGAGGGCCCCCCTCAATTTCTTACCCCACTTAAATCCCTGGGATCCATGGATCCCTCCAGACTGTGAAAGAAAACAGCGCAGCAGGTCCCTGATGCATCCTTCATCTGACGTTCGTCTGTGGAACGCACTCATATCAAGTAACATTGTCATCACGTGCACAGAGCGCAGAGCCAATACCCCAAAACTGCTGGTACCCCAATAGACGTACCGGCATGCGAGGCCAGGGCTCTATATAATACACCCTGTGCTGCGCCTGTGCTTTCATTTCTTAAACACATGTTTAATTCTTGAGGGGTGGTCCCTGCTCACATATTAAAAGGGCAATATCCAGACGCTGCCTGCCCGGGTATACACTCAAAGCTTTCCTTGGCTAAGGGAGTTCCCCTGAAGTGCTCACACCCCTTTGCATGTCTCCAGGTGTGGTCAAACTCGGCATGCAGTGATTTTGTCGAGTGGATAATATCGAACAACATTTTAATCTAAACATTTATAACAAAAAAAAAATCTAATGTTTTTAAATATATATATACGGGGGGTGGGGTAAGTAGTTAAAAGGGGTGGGAAGGGGGTACTGGTGGGATTATAAACGAAGGGAAATGGGGTAATTGATGGGAAGGATTTGCCCAAACAAAAACTTAAAAAATCTGTCTTTTTTTACGTTATAAATGTTAAGATGAAAATGTAGTTGGTATTATTCATTAGACCTTCCTGGACCCCACTGTTCTTGGTCCCTGTTTCTTCTTTTCGTGCTCACTCTTCCTGGGCAAGGTTTTGGGACAGGTTGTATCTTGGCGGCTGCCTGTTGGTGGTGGGTCTACTACTTTGCTATCAGTCTGGTACTGGTCGGTGGCACGAGACCAGGGCGGCCACTCCGGAGGAGGTGGGTGGCATTCCACCACAGCACCCCTGATGGTGGAGGCACCTGTCTGCTCCTGTCACTGGACCCTCTGCCACTTCTGATATGGTGAACAACCTGGGGGCCATGGTTTCCATCTTCGTTGTATGCATTGGGGGTTTTGCGGCAATGGCGCGGCGGAGGTTTACATTTTATCATGAAGTCACGATTTAATAAAATATGTCCCGATGGGAGAAACTTGCTGGGCTGTTCAATATGACAACTATGGAGTCAATTGTTTCTTCCTGTTTCGTTGTTCTGTGTGGCACGCTACAAGGGTCAATTTTGTGTAAGTGTTTGCCTTTTGTGCGTGGCATGTTACAGGGGTCAATTGTTAATATTTGCTTGGCTGTTGAGTGTGCCTTGCAATAGGAGTCATTTGTTTATACTTGATTGACTTTTCAGCATGACATGTTACAGAGGTCAATTGTTTATACTTGCTTGGCTGTTGAGTATGCCTTGCTACAGGGGTTATTATGTCTACTTGCTGGTCTGTTCAGTGTGGCATGCTACATGAGTCGATTGTTTATACCTGCTTGGTAGTTTAGCATGGTACACTACAGGGGTCAGCTTTGTCTACTTCCTTGGCTGTTCAGCATGGCATGCTATGGGGTGAATGGTTTGTACTTGCTTGGTTGTTCAGTAGGGCAAGCTACAAGTGTCAATTGATTGTCTTGCTCGGCTGCTCACTGTGGCATGCAACGGAGTGAATTGTTTCTATTTGATTGGCTGTTCGATTGGGAACACTACAGGGGTCAATTGTTTATACTTGCTTGGCTG
The DNA here is from genome assembly GCF_040938575.1 of Ambystoma mexicanum. Taxonomy (NCBI): domain Eukaryota; kingdom Metazoa; phylum Chordata; class Amphibia; order Caudata; family Ambystomatidae; genus Ambystoma; species Ambystoma mexicanum. The sequence goes on along the minus strand of NC_090932.1, from coordinate 1,704,701,840 downwards.
TTCTGTGTGACACACTACAGGGGTGGATTTTTTATATATACTTGGCTGTACAGCGTGTCATACTACAGAGGTAATTGTTTCCACTTGTCTGTCTGTTCACTGTGGCATGCTAAGGGGTCAATTGTTTTGTACTTGTCTGTCTGTTCACTGTGGCATGCAAAGGAGTGAACTGTTTCTATTTGATTGGCTGTTTGATTGGGAACACTGCAGGGGTCAATTTTTTATACTAGCTGGTCTGTTCAGTGTAGCATGCCACATTGGTCAATTGTTTATGCTTGCTTGGCTGTTCAGTGTGGCATGCTACAGGGGTCAACTGTTTATACTTGCTTGTCTGTTTTTTGTGACTCACTACGGGGGTCAATTGTTTATACTTGTTTGGCTGATCAGCATGTCATGGTGCAGGGGTCAATTGATTCTATTTGTTTGGCTGTTCGGTGTGGCATGCTACCAGTGTCAATTGTTTCTACTTGCTTGGCTGTTCACTGTGGCATGCTACAGGTGTCAATTGTTTCTACATGTTTGGCTAAGTGTGTCATGCTACAGGGGTCAATTGTTTCTACTTGTTTGGTTGCTCAGTGTAGCATGCTACAGGGGTCAATTGTTTATACTTGCTTGGCTGTTCTGTGTGACACACTACTGGGGTGGATTTTTTTTATACTTGCTTGGCTGTTCAGCGTGTCATACCACAGGGGTAATTGTTTCCACTTGTTTGGCTGTTCAGTGTGGCATGCTAATGGGTAAATTGTTTTGTACTTGTCTGTCTGTTTAGAGTAACACTCTACAGGGGTCAATTGTTTCTACCTGCTTCTCAGTGCTATGGGGTGAATTGTTTATATTTGCTTAGTCTTCAGTTTGGCGAGCTAGATGTACCAATTGTTTGTACTTGCTTGACTGTTCAGTGTGGCAAGCTACAAGTATAATTTATTTGTACTTTTTTGGCTGTTCAGTGCGGCAAGCTCCAAGTATCAATTGTTTGTACATGGTTGTCTGTTCAGTGTGGCAAGCTATGTGGTGAATTGTTTCTACTTGCTTGGCTATTTGGTGTGTCACACTGCAGGTGTCAATTTTCAACTTGCTTGGCTATTCAGCATGGAACGCTACAGGGTCAATTGTTTCTACTTGCTTGGCTGCTCGGTGTGCGATGTTATGGGGTGAATTGTTTGTTATTGCTTAGTTGTTCAGTGTGGAATGCTACAAGTGTCAATTGTTTGCACTTGGTTGGCTGGTCAGTGCGATATGCTACAAATTCACTTGTTTGTACTTGCTTGGCTGTTCAGTGTGGCATTCTATGGGATGAATTGTTTCTTCTTGCTCAGTGGTTCAGTGCAGCAAGTCACAAGTATCAAATACTTGTACTTTCTTGGCTGTTTAGTCTAGCATGCTACACGCAGCAATTGTTTGTACTTGCTTGGCTGTTCAGTGTGGCATGCTATGGGGTGAATTGTTTCTACTTGCTTGGCTGTCCGGTGTGGCACACTTTATGGGTCAATTGTTTGTATTTGCTTTGCTGTGCTATGGGGTGAATTGTTTGTACTTGCATAGCTTTTCAGTGTGGCAAGCTACAAGTATTCGCTGTTTGTACTTGCTTTGATTTTCAGTGTAACATGCTATGGGGTGAATTGTTGCTACGTGTTTGTCTGTTCAGTGGGGAATGCTGTAGGGGTCACGTTTTTATAATTGCTCATCTGGGCAGTGTGGCACACTACAGGGGTCAATTGTTTCTACTTCCTTGGCTGTTCAGCATGGCATGCTCTGGGGTGAATTGTGTGTACTTGTTGGGTTGTTCAGTGTGGAAAGCTACAAGTATCAATTGCTCGTACTTGCTTGGCTGTTCCGTGTGGCACTCTACAGGTGTCAATTGTTTCTAATTGCTTGGCTGTTCGGTGTGAAACACTACAAGGTTCAATTGTGTTTACTTGCTTGGCTGTTCAGCATGGGACATTACAGGTGTCAATTGTTTCTCCATGCATAGCTTTTCGGTGTGGCACTCTACAGGGGTCAATTGTTTATGCTTGTTTGTCTGTTCAGCGTGACTTGTTACATGTATCAATTGTATATACTTGCTTGGCTGTTCAGCATGACAGCATGACAGGTCCTCTGGTAATTCACCTTAACAGTAGTGTGTCTACAAGAGAGCATGTTATGGCATATATGTTATGTTATCAAGCATTTATACTGCACCCATCACAACAGCGGTGGGTTCACGGAGATGAAGCTTACCTGAATAACGAAATACCGTTCCCCCACCTAGGTAAACCATACAATGGTCTGTGTAGAAAAATGGGAGGATGTTAGAGGATGAGGGAAGGAGGAGTGAGATAAAGATGAACAGACCGACAGTTGGAGAGGTACAAGGGTTGATTGTGGCAGTGGGCTTGTGACTGTAATCTTTGGGTGAGAAACAAATTAATGTTCATTGGGAAAATACAAAGTCTTATTTGCTGAGGGCAGTTTATAATGCACTAGCGGTACCACCTGGCATTGCCAGGGTATGCACATGGGGGTCTGCTATGGCCTCGTGTATGTTTTATTTTGACATAACTTCCTATTTTTGAAAAGTCGCAACATTGGGAAATCTCCCAAAATCATACGTACTGACAGCACAGGGACGGACACCGCTCCACCCCTTTGTAGGGCACATGGGTGGGGTTGGTAAAATGTCACTATTGCCACTACACGCCAGACTGGTGTGCCGACCTTGTGTCCCAACTTCCTATTTTTGAATAAGTCGCAAAACCGTCAATCTCCCAAAATCACTTATACTGATAGCACAGGGCCGGACCCCACCCTGGGGGGGTTGGTCCAATTTCATTATCACCAGTACATCCCAGACTGGTATGCTGACCTTGGGCCAAAATTTCAGCCGACCAACTGTTGTAATTATAATTTTAATTGTTCATTTATAACGCACTTAATACCAGGACTGGTTTATAAGCTTGGGATAAGGATTTGAACCTGTGTAGCATTACTTCCAAGACAAACGCATTGCCCCTGAGCTATCCTTCCTCCCCATGAGGCCAGAGCCAGCTCCAAACATACAAACAAACGTTCCCAAATATATATAGATTGCATACGTAGCACATGAATTAGCCAAGGCATGGCTGTGTGATGGACTCCTAGTGAGCTCAAGTGTGCCCTTGAAGAGTGAAGGGTGCTGTTTGTCACTGGGTAGCATTACTGAATGTTCCCCTTCATCAAGGGGGTGCATCTGGGGTGCAAAGCAAGCATCAGAAGTGCCAGAGCCAATATTTGTCTAGGTAACGGTGAGTGCATGGAAACACCAAGGGGAAAAGCGGGAAGCATGGAAGGGGATATTCCTGATCCCTAAGATCCAGTGCGATTGATCAAAAGTAGGTGCTGTGAACAGACAGCCATGCAGTAGTTTAAGAAGTCCATCAAAGCGTAGTCATAGGTGCCAACCTGTAGCAGGAGACTAGAACCTAAATCTCACTCTCTGGAGCAAGAGGTCAACTCACTCACTGCCAGGGGGGCTAGACAGTGTGTACACAGCAACATACGCTCCCAGAGCTCACCTGAACACACTCACCTTCAGCAGTGCATTTAAGACCTCTTCCTCCTCCCCTCGGAACAGGTTCTCTTTGTCAAAAAGCCTGTTTAATATATGTTCCTGTGTACCTGGTCAGAATCCTGATGGCATAAATTAAGGATGAAGCCATGGCGTCCATGTCCCACAGCTTCGGCTGCATGCAAGTTTAGCATGGGATTTAACCTCCTTTCCTGTCACTCTCTGGCCGGCCTCTCTTGGCCCTCTCCCTGCTCCACCTGTGAAGCTAAAAACCTCTGAGTCATCTTCGACTCCACACTTTCCTTCTCTCCTCACATCTCTGAAATCTCTAAGAAGTTACACTACCAGCTGCACAATCTCAGATGTATTCCTCCTTTCTTCTCCGTCCTCCAGAAGCTTACTGTCTCCAGAGTTCTGGTTCCCTCCAGATTGGACTACTGCAACAGCCTCTTTCTAAATCAGCCTGCCTCCACTCTAAGCCCACTACAACTCATCCAGAACAGGACTGCGAGACTTCTCCTTGGCCTCAAGCCCAGGGATCATATCTCTCCAGGACTGAATTCTCTGCACTGGCTCCCAGTGGGGGCGAGGATTACGTTCAAAACCCTATGCATTGTCCACAAGGCCTTCTGGGACATGGGGCCTCAATACCTCCAACTCTCTCTTCCTAAATATCTTCCTTCTTGAGCTCATTGCCCATCTGCCTCCAACTCCCTCAGGGTTGGTTGCTTATCTAAGCAGCAAGTTGTTGGTAGATCTCTTCCGCTGGGGCCTCCCTCCGGAACAGCCTCCCTGCCTCACCAAAACTTGAGGAGAACCATCTCTGGTTCCGGAAGCACCTCAAGACCTTCCTCTTTGCTTCTTCTTTCTCTCTGCCTCTCCCCTGCTGATCTCCTGGCTGAAACCGAAACGGCAATGGTTACCTGGCTACCCTCTGGTCTCGGGCCCAAGTCTCCTGCCATCCAGCTGCACACCTGCACTGTCCCCCTGGCAACCCTTGCAATCTAGGATTGTTTCTGTATCCCTATAGCCCCTACCAGAACCTAACACCTGGTGTCTGCACTTACCCCTGCACTTGCCACCAACTGGCCACACTTGTATGTATTATTTTTGTTGTTATCCTTTGTACTGCACTGCCCCTCACCTTTCCCCTGGAACGTCTTCCCTTCCCCCCTCCCCTGCCCTTGCACGATATCAATGTCACCTGGCCAAGTAGGATCGCTTTCTCTGTCTTCCCTGTTTCCCACCGCTTTTCTCGTCGCGCCTTGAATACACTTGCATATAGGTGCTTTATAAATGCCATATCATATCACATCATAACTCGCCCGGCTGCAGTTTGGCACTCATGCACGCTTCTTCTGAACACATCTTGATAAACTATGGCCTTTCACAGCCCTTGTAATCATCTTATCTCACCAGTAGTGCCGTCGAGTTTGCAATATGTACATTGGCTGCTGCTATGTGCGTTATTTTCATTCATAGGTCATGGGCATAATTCTGGTCAGGCGGGGCCTCAGAAGTCAGTGCTCGTGTACACATCCTCTCCCAGCAGCGACGCTATCATGGAGTCCTGTGTCTCATGACCCCCTGATGATTATTGGCTGCTTTTGTACTGTGTTTTTTTATTTATTTCTGAATTCAGTAATTGACATGCGATGGAGAGCAGGACTGGACATGGTGTGTTTCAGTTGCTTTTTCACCCGCTTCGTAATGGGAACGATTTAGGGGCTGCTTTTGACTTATGAATTTCTACCATAAAGTCACAGAGTCTCATTCCGAACGTGGCAGCTACAGAATGAACGGTGCCGGCAAGGGACTAGCACCGTTAATTCCGGGCCGCCACATTACGAGTTCTGCAGCGGGTCCCGCTCTGAACGCCTGGCCAGACCAGATGTGCAGAGCAAGACCCGCTAGCAGAAAGAGGATGCTAACAACGGGCCCGTCATTAACGGATCCTCCCCATTCCCATTGAGTCATATGGGGGCTCAAATGGGAATGGGGACATACCGAGTCCGGGTACCACGGAAGGGAATTACCGGGCCCTCCAAGGTCGGAATGGCCCGGTATGTCCCCTTTTTCGGGACCCGGACCCGAGTTTGGGGGTAGCCATGCCACTAAAAACGTAATGGCTACCTCCAAACTCGTAATGAGTCTTCTCCTACCTGTATAGCAAGATCAAACCTATTTCCGGACCATCTAATGATGGCATGGTACTTTGGTCATCTTTGGGTGACGAGGATCACCGTGGTTCAGTGTCACCTGGGGACACCATTCTATAATCGTGCTAGCCATCCTTTACCTCAGCTCTTCCCCTGCAGGAAAGTGGCCCCCTTCCTCTTCTTGCTTGAGGGGCAATATTGTAGTCTGCTCCTTGGGAATTTAAGAAGGAATTGAGGGCTGGTCAAGAGTTGTTCTCTTCTGACCCTTTGCTATCTCTTCCTGCCTCGAGGTATTCAGACAATAATATTTGCTGAAATGTAAGCAGATGTGTTAGGGCAGACATCCTGCTAACCTGACTAGTCCCAAGACCCTTTTACTGGCTTTTTGGTTACCCAGAATTCCTTTTGCTATAGAGGGACGTTCACTGATGTTGCAACTCATGTTCTATGTACCGCCCCGTTGTGGCCGATCGCTCTGCCTCGGCAGGGCTGCACCAGGAGCACCTCATTTGGTTTGTAGGGTGAGTGTTCTCATGCAGGGAATGCGTCTGGGGTTAGGCTGGTGGTGGTTACAGAAACCTTTTTGCCACTTTAGTAGACTTTTCCACCTACATTAATGAAAAATGAAGAATGCATCGAACACATTCTACGCAGCATCCATTTTCCTTTGTGGCTCCTTGTTTGTCCAAAATGGCTGTTCTACCTATGTAAGTTATTTGGAGTGCTCCAAAATGTCCTTTTTGGAGACTGTTTTCTGTTTTAACTGGATGGGGGGCTCCAAGAAGTTTAAGTACACATCTGTGTCTGCGTTCCTGAGATAATTAGTTTGACAGGCCCATGATTGGCTGGCTACCGAAACATTGAAAAGCACTCGGCTGATAATCGGTGGCCATGGTTACGCCCCTGTGCATTACTATCTGGGTAGACCCCATAGCGGGGCCATCCCCTACTATGCCCCCCCCCGAACCTTAGACATGGGTGCAATTATTAACTTTCTGATCATAATAACCACAGAAACGAATTGTATTTTTTGGGAAAAAAGATCACATTTCTTGGAGTCGAAAACAAATCAGGACTGGTCCAAGCCACATAGGCAAAGCAATGTCCTACAGCACCTAGCAACATGGTGTTTTGTCCATGAGTGACACGTGTCACTACTGGTTTGCAACTGCCAGTCAGTAATAGACCCGGGACCACTGCACTCAGTTGACGAGGAGTCTCAACTGTCCCTGAGGGATTCAGTGCCTGTCGACTGAACTTGGCTCGAGTGCAGCCATCCAGAAAAACCTGCGGCTGAAACCGCAGCTTCAAAGCTCCACCCGGCTAGGACCGATCTGTAACTCTACCTTTGACAGAAAAAGAAAAGTTAGCAACAAATTATACAATAAATGAACACATGCAATCATCATTCTCCTACAATACTTCACATGTCATTGAAAAAGAAATGTCAGCATCAAATTACACAATCTCTTGATTGAAGCAGACGTTAACTCCTCACAATGAACTTAATTACACAGCTGCACCACATCTAACCAACAGTGGGTCTCTGCCGCTTGGAGTACCTACCAGGTTCCAGCCTATTCTTTCCAGTTCAACCCAGCTGCCGGGTGCCTGAAACAAGGAAAGGGAGGGTGGTATTTCAGGCTGGAGCTGAAAAAAAGTGAATGAGCCCGGTAGCCCCAGCCTGAAGAGTGCTACCACAGGAGCCTTCTGCCAACCAAGCAAGGGCATTGGAAACCCCTGGAGTGGTGGCAAGAAGGGTAGCCCGCTATGCAGGCTGTCCCTCTAGTGCCTCCTCCAGGGGCTGGGCAGCCTCTTAGCGGTGCCATCCCCTACTATTCCCCCCTCCCCTGAATCTTAGATATGGATGCAATAATTTACTTTCTGATCATAATAACCACAGAAACAATGCATATTTTTAGGAAACAAAAGATCACATTTATTGGAGTCGAAAGCAAATTAGGGGTGGTCCCAGCCACATAAGCAAAGCAATGTCCTACAGCACCTAGCAACATGGAGTATTGTCCACAGGTGACATGTGTCACTAACGGTTTTCAAAGTAGTGGATATCCACTTCTGGTTAGCAAATGCCAGTCATTAATAGACCCAGGACCACTGCATTCAGTTGATGAGGATACTTAACTGTTTGTAAAGGAATGTTGTGCCCGTCGATGGAACCTGGGTCGAGTGCAGCCATCGGGAGCCGCTTGCAGCCGAAAAAGCAGCGTCCAAGCTCCTCCCGGGCTAGGACCACCATGTAACTCTGCCACGCTTTGGGGTGGCTCACCTGCTGCCCCCAATATCCTCAAATTAATAAGCCATCCTTACCAAGGAACCTCTCTGCACCCTGCCCTGCTCCCGTTGTCAGATTAATGCACACCATCAGCCTCAAAATGGGACTGGAGCAAATTCAAATAACATTGCCTAATTATTCCCAGGCCCTCAGATTTTGCAAATTGTTCCATGCTCGTGTTTAATCTCTGTCTAGATTTGTCCATACCCAAGATGGAGGAGGCTCCATGCCACTGCTAGTGGGGCATAATTTCAGATCAAAATATGTCTTTGCCAGGTAACTCTTGTGCCAAGATCTGCAGTGCCAACTGGATCTGAGCCAACAAGCGACTCCTTCCCAATGTGGTGAGGTCTTTCCCACCCAAGTGTAAGACCATAAATTGGGGCGCTGGCCTCCATTGCAGCTGTCGGCACACTGCGGCAATAAGGAATTCCACCTCGTGCCTGAAATGTCCAGCCAAACCACTTTTGTCTTGGGAAATCCCAAGTTGGGACCTAAACTTCATTGCTGTGTTTTCTTCTCAGCACAAACTATATATGAGTGCCCCATAAGCCATACTGTGCCCTCTGTCCAAATCAAGGAACACAACTAGCAAGTCAATTCCTCCTGCGCTGAAGCGCAGGTCGTCGGTTTAAGTTCAAGTTATTTACACAATCTCTCTGTTCCTTTTTACATTGCAGGCGTGGGGTTGCCCTCTGGCGTCACATAAAGTCAGTAGTGGTCGGAATCCCATCTTGCTATTCTCTTAATAGCTGTTGCGGTCATCCTTTGCAGAAAAGGCTGTGTTGGCAGACCCTATCCTAAAACTGTTTGAGTACCAGCCCCTGCCATGTATTCCCACTAGCCCCAAGGAGGCTGACAAGATTTTCCGGAATTGGTAAATGGTCGGGGGCTCCACTGGCATGTATTAGTAGGGGGCCCCCTTGGTGGGGCCTGATTGCCATGAAAGACCTCAATAGCTGGACAGGGCAGCTTTCTCTTTCCCTCCTGATCGTTCTTACATGTTCTCAACCTGACCCGTAACCCCTCTCCTGTGCCTCTGGTTACAAAGGAAACATCAAATACAGAGAGGGCCTTTCCTGACCAATACTCTTTGCTGGCTGCTACTAATTTGATGACCCAGTATGCCCCAGAAAATGACAGTGCATACGCAGCCCTAAACAGGGACACCTCATAGGCATTGGAGCATATGGTAGACAAGGCTTCAACTAGTTTCTGCAATAACGCAACATCAATAGGTTTACACACATCTTGCATGGGCCCCTCGGCCCGGCCCCATTCTTTTAAAACTGTGCATACTAGAATATCTTTGGAAGGGCCCCCTTCTCCCATTAACTTGCTGCCAGGTGCCCCACAGCCCAGCTCCTGCTCTTCCCCTCTTGTGTGCCCACTCTAGAAACGAATGCACCTGCTCTTCCAGTGCACTCTCTGGGTTGTCCAATGCACGTGACTCACTCAAAAACTTTCCATAGCCCTGCTGGTACCTGCACCTGATGCCTGGTGTGAGCGATCGCTCCCCCAAGTCCCAGAGCGTCCTGTCCACCACTCACTCACCACTCAATCTTGAGCTGTGCCCTCTTCTCCCTGGCTGCAGGATTGGCTTTCCGGAACTTGTTCCACTGAAAATGAGAAATATTAATAACACCCTACACATGGCGAGCCCTGAACTCAATATTCATGTACCTATAGATCTCTGCCAATGTATTCAAGAGGCTTAGCAAGATGCTGATTGTAAGTTTATAGCCTGAACCACTGCCTTATTGTCAGACCAAAAACAAACCCTTCTGTTCCCCAATTCCCCTGGCCATAACAGGAGTGCTATCACAATAGGGAAGAGCTCTAGAGTTGATATATTCTTGGCACTACCCTTCTTGTGCCACTGGGTCGGTCATTTCTGTGCACATCATTCCTGCCCTCGGATGACCCCAAAATCTTCCTTTCCTGATGCATTGGAATACATCTGTAGCTCCCCGCTTGCTTGCCATGGGGTTCTCCATAACTGCACCCCATTAACCCCTGGCAGGAATGACAGCCACATTCACTAGTCTTCTTTTATGGGAGAGCCAAGCCAGACGTGATGGTGCTTCTGCATAACCCCCGCTGTTGCCCTTGCCAACCTGCATGCAAACACGCTGCCCGCCGGAATAACCTTGGAAGCAAAATTCAACTTGCCCAACAGCTTTTTCCAAAGTGGTCCTGTCTTTGGATAAGATGTTCTCTAGCTCAGACAACAGTCCCTGCTCTTTATTGGGGGCAACCTGCAGGTGCCCTTTGATGTATCGATGTCGATATCCAATAATAGTATACGCTCTGTGGGTCCCTGTGTTTTTTCAGGAGCTAGCGGAATGCCCATCCTTGCCCCCAGGGTCTGAAAGGAAGCCAACGCATGAGCGTAGTCATCAGACCCTTCCCTTCCTATGAAAAGGAAATCATCCAGGTAGTGGGTGACGCGTCCCCACGGCTCCTCCCCACCCGTAGCCCTAACAAAGTGCTGAAAGCTTCAAATAGTGCTCAAGTCACTGAGCAGCCCATGGGAATTCATCTGTCACTCCCACTGAAATCCTTACAGGTGGAAACTGTCAGGGTGCACTGGTAGTAGACGAAATGAAGACTTTATGTCCACGTTGGCCAGGAGTGCCCCCCTGTCCATGCGGGCCACCAAAACCATGGCCTGGTCAAAGGATGCATAGTTTACCTAGCAGTGCTCCGGGTCGAGCAAGTCATTGACAAATTCTCCTTTTGAGTATGACAATGGTGGATGAACCTGAACTTGCCCTTTTCCCTCCTTGGGCACAATACCCAATGGGGAAACTACGGAATTGGGCAGGGGCTAGGTAAAGGGGCCTGCCACCCTACCCAGCTCTAGTTCCTTCCTCATTTGTTTGCTTACCAATCTTGGCTGGTTCAGTGTGGAGAGTACATTTTCAGCTGCCCTGGCCGTCACTGTATCCCCATAAGGCATCTGGACACCATTGCTAAAGCCCTTAAATATTAGACCCTGCTCTCTGGATTTCCGATAATTGTTTATACATTCCTGCATCACTGGTCTGTCCACCAGGAAGGGTCTTTTTTCCCACTTGGAACTACTGAGCACTTTTGTTTTGCCCTCTACCCAGGCCGCTCCTGGGATTTGTAGCATCTGGCAGCAGGGTGGGGTGTCCAACACCACATTTTGAGCATTCGTGGGTAAATGTGCACCTTGCACCTCAGCTGCACCCCCCCCCCACCCCCCTTGTTAAACAAGCTGCAGGTGTGTCCCAGGGCTTTTGGTCCCTCTGTGGCTCTTACCGCCTGTCCTGGCTGTTATTCGTGTACGTCTGCTCATTTCCCCTGGGTGCTGAGGGGCCTTGATGAAAGGGCACCCGCTTGTATTATGGTGGGGCTCATACATACTATACCACAGCTTCCGTGTGCCCTTTGCCGCCTCACCAGTTTCCTCACTGTTCCTGTACTTACCACCCATGCAGGACACCCAACCCTTCATGTCTTTCTGATCCCATGTCATACCCATTATTATTCACATCTTGGATCTAAAATCCTGGCTGTAATCTATCCACCCGGGGGAGCCATGCTTCCTTTGCTCATTCACAGTAGTGTCCCTGTATTTCCATAACACCGCCCCCTGCTCTGGATATTTTTCCATCTATATTGCAGCTAACAAAGCGAATGCCTTGTTACCATTAGTTATGTTCTCTGCAGCCCTATATCTTTTCTGCCTCTTCTTATCCAATGTCCAGCCACGCCGTCTCTACTGACAGTAATGAAAATATGTCGAAATACTCCTCTGGCCAAATTCACTCCTTCACCTGCCTGCCTGGGAATATGCCACGCTGAGGTGGACCTGCTAGATAGTGGGGGTATGATGGTCACTAACGGGGTACCCTCCACATCAGGTCCCACCTCCTTAGTCCCAGTAGGTCCTTGCAGCCCTGCCAATGCATCTAACAGCTGTGGTGTGAGTACACATGTGGAAAATGTTGAGGCTGTTACCCTTTGTCCATGTGCACCTACGTCACCCACTCCCGTGGACACTTGTTGTCCCACTGGTACCTCAACCTCCTGTGTTGCTGATAACCCCACTGTGGCAAGAGAGGTCTGTTCCTCTATGATCCCCACAATCGCAGCAGGTTCTGAGGGGCCTTCCCAAACCCTCCTTGCGGCCTCAATGCTGGCACCCTCCTTGGGTGGCTGCACCACTCCCCGCAGTAACCGCAGCCTTTCTTCCAATGCTTTACCAATCTGCCCACTTCCGCACTCATTACCTGTCTGCAGCTCCAGTGCCACACCTAACGCCCCATGCCCAACTGGTTACATGTTGGTGGCATCACCCACCCACCCTAATTCGTGAACTGCTGGCAGCTCATCCAGCTGAGGTCCGTGCAGGATCAGCCTCCACAAGTAAACACACTTGCTCAGTTAACCTTTTTGGTTGGTCTCTGACAAGCATTTTGGTCAGTGAGGAGGTGTCCATTGATGTGGGTGTGCAGATCTGGGCCTGCACTACCAGCTGCTGTGTCAGCACCTCCTGCTTTTTCTCCGACATCTTTTTTGTGCACTTGTTTTGGTTCCTGCGCATTTCCTTTTGAAAGAGGGCCTACAACTCAGCCTCTTCCTCACGTTTGTGACCACTGGGGCCGTTGGAGCCACCCTCACTGCTGCAAACATGTCTGGTGACCCTTCTCCCCATATTTTTAGCAGACCTAAGGTGATAGGAACAAAATACAGCTGTCATAGTCCGAATATCAGATGCTTCCCCGCAGGGTTCTTGGAGCGAGCCTGCAATGTACCGGTTCCCTGAGGTATGCTGCCTCATCGGAAGTTACTCCGAGGCCAACTGCTTTACAGGATATTGGTTATGCCACCATTTTCCTCCGTGATAAGTTGCCCACAGAAAACCTTACCAAGATGTCTTCCAGTTTTTCTTTGAATAGTGGTCGGCCTGCCAATGGCCCTCTGCCCTTGCAAGATCTCCTTGAACCTGTGTTAGCACATAAAACAAACCCAGAAAGTCTGATATTATAGCATCTGTCGCCGTCCCCCACGGACTCCTATTTCTGGTTTTCCTAGACGGTCCGATAGCACATCCCTGGCGGGCCCTTTCGCCTCCCCTCCACTGGAGAAGTTGGTGGTATCACCTTTGGGTTTGGTGCCCAAAAAGGAAGAAGGGAAGTACAGACTGATACAGCACGTTTCCTTCCCTGAGGGTGAATCCGTGAATGAGGGCATCGCCGAGGACCAATGCAGGGTGCATTATGCGTCATTTGATGAGGATGTGGAGATGGTGAAACCCACAGGGAGAGGGGCCCTAATGGGTGAGGCGGGCATAGAGTCCGCATTCCGGCTGCTGCCAATACATAAGGGAAGATATAATTTACTGGGTTTCAAGGTTTTAGAAGAATATTTCTATGATAAATGTTTGCCAAAGGGTTATGCTATTTCATGTGCATATTTTGAGAAATTCAGCAGCTTTCGGCAAAGGTCGTCCGTGGGGGGGTATTGCACTACCTCGATGATTTCTTGTTTATTGGTAAAAAGGGGACGGAAGAATGCGAGTCACTCATGGGAGTATTTCAGGGATTGATGGAGGAAATGGGAGTGCCGCTGGCCAGGGAAAAAACGGTTGGTCCGGCCGCAACACTGACCTTTCTGGGGATTGAGATCGACACGATCACAGGAGAGTGCAGGCTGCCTAGTGATAAAGTGCTGAAATTGAAAGACACAATCAGGGGGTTGAGGGGTAAGAAGAAAGCCACCCTGAGGAACTCCAATCTCTGGCGGGCAACCTTACTCTTGCGGGGAAGGTCATCCCGGCGGGGAAGGTGTTCGCAAGGGGCATTGAACTTAGAACAGTGGGGCTACAGCACGCATGACAACATGTCCGACTGGGGACAGAAGTCACAGAAGTCAAGGAGGACCTCAAAATATGGGACGCTTTCTTAGAAAACTTTAATGGGGTGTTGCTCTGGAGAGAGGAGTTGGGCAGGGGCAAGGGGCTCAAACTGTTCACTGATTCCTCGGGTTGACATGGATTTGGGGCCATTTTGGGGAGCGAATGGTGCGGTCAGGCATGGCCAGTAGCAGGGCAGTGTGAAGGAATAACTAGAGATATTACGCTGCTAGAGTTGTTCCCTATAGTAGTGGCATTTAAATTGTGGCCCAAACCGTTAAAAGACAAGAAGGTGATGATCTGGTCAGACAACCTGGCTGTGATGCAGATCATCAATCAAGGCAAGTGCAGTAACCACAGGGTGCTTAAGCTGCTTACAGAGCTCACAAGGAGCTACTGAATCTGAACACGGAGGTGGGGGCTCGGCATATTCCTGGGGTGAAGAATGTGGCGGCTGATTCTCTCTCTGTTTTAAAGTGGGAGAAGTTTCGGTGGAGCTGTCCGGAAGCAAACATGATGATGACCCTTTTTGAGGTGCAATGGTGGGACATGATTGGGGGAATATGAGTTCCCTGATCAACACCACTCTAGCACCTGGCAAAACAACGAGATACAATGGGTGCTGGGAGCGGTTCTTGGCCTTTCAGAGCGAAATACTGTCAGAATTGCAGAGTGATTTGCCAGTACGGTTTTTGTGGGATGGTGTTGGCGATCTGGGAGGTCCAGATCTTGGATGGTGCATCACTACAAGTTAGAGGGTAGAACTGATCCAACTAAAGAGCACTAAATTGTCATGGTCATGAAAGGTTGGGCCAAGCAGGCGGACAGGACAGAGAGAACATTGTAGTATAGCACAACAAGATACCTATTGCACACATTAGATACCATTGACCTGGGGAAATTGCACAATATGATCGGATGCCTGTCGGGAGTGTGCTTGAATGATTATGAGAAGGTCTTGTTTACAACTGCCTTCATGTTAGCTTTCTTTGGGGCGTTTAGGGTGAGCCAGTTGGTACCGGATAATAAGGAAGGCAGGCATTCAGGGTTCCTTAGGATGGGCGGCGTACACTTGGATGAAGGGCAATTGAGTACCATCCTTAGAAAATCCAAGACGGATCAGAAGGGGAAAGGGAGGATGATTACACTCTGTAGTACACAGGGCAGCACGCAGGGCAGCACGCAGGGCAGCACAGTGGGCCAGTTGGGACCGTAGCAGCGTAATTCCATCTGAGAGTTTGTACAGGTGAAGGGTCCCCGTTTCTCGTTCACAGTGATGGGGCGGCGTTGAGCCATTTTCAATTCAGGAGGATCATGGAAATGGCGCTGGTAAAATCAGGAGTTACCAAAGGGGTGTTTGGGACCCATTCCTTTAGGACAGGGGCAGCCACTTCAGCAGCAGGGTTGGGCATAAACGCTGAGGCAATCAAGCAGATAGGGGGATGGAAATCACAATGTTTTAAGAGGTACAACAGGCCTGATAAAGTTTAGTGCTAACAGCTTCCCTCTCATTCCCGCCCTAGTAGCTGCAGCACAAAGAAGGAGGCGGTCCGTCTGGGTGGTTGGGAATTCATTTGTGGCAAGGGCCGGGGCGAGCTGGACGGCCGAACAGGAGGTGTTGACCACTGGTGAATACCGGATTTGGTGGCAAGGGGTGCCCGGCATGAGATGGGCACATCTGTGGGGGCAGGTGCACAAATTGCTGGGTAAGCAGCAAAACCCTGAGGGCTGATTGTGCATCTCGGGGTTAATGACTTAAGGAGGTCGGGGAGAGGGAGCCTGTTGAGGGAGATGATGTCCTCCATGCTGGAGTTAGCAGCACAGCTGGGGGAGACCGAGATTGTATGGTCAGAAATCATTCCAAGGCAGGAATGGAGGGGTGCTGAGATCACTCAGCAGTGGAAAATTCAAGAAGAAAGTTGAATTGTTCAATGGCGAAATTCTGCAAGGGCAGGGGTTTCACCCACACCGGGCATGGATTGATCAACCTTAAATCCCCGGAATACTACTTGAAAGATGGAGTGCATTTGTTGGCATTGGGAATGGAGCTGTTTTTCTGGAATGTGTGCACAAAACTCTTGGAAATATGAAGGAGGGAAGCGGGGAGCTGTGGTGGGCGGTAACCCAACTTCGGCGTGGCAGTGTTTTGGCGACCAGTGATAAGAGACAGACTCCGAATGAGCCATTGCTAAGCCGCAAGGGTCTTCGCTCTTTCGGACTAGCGCATCCTGGGAGCCTAAACGTCAGGGGCATCTGGTGGTAGCAATGAGGGCTCAGCTTCCCCATAACAAACGGCGCTCCCTCAGCCCAGGAACACCAGCAGGGGCAGCCGGGTCTCAGACACGAAGGGCTTGGGGGATTTGTGCCTATTATGGACTTAGGGAAAAGGGGGAAGTAGGCTTTTGGATACGGAGCAGTCGCTGCACCTTCTGAGCTGTTTTCACTATTGTTTGCTGTGTTTATTATGTGGGAAAATAAATCTGCAGCCTTTTTATGCCAAAAAGAAAACATGTCTCATTCTGCTCCTTACTGGAGGGAAAAGGAAGGGGCATAAACGAATGAGCAAAGGTGATGTAAGTTGGTGTAACAAGTGGGCAAATGCCCAGGTTATGCAGCGCAGAGGAACTTCTGCTGGGGAGGTTTGAAGAGTTTCAAAGCTCTGAAGCAATTGTACAAACATCAATATGCTTCAAGCCTTTGAAACCCAGCTGGCTTGATGTGCTCGCGACTGCATCCGATTGCTTAGAAAGTAAAGTGGATAAACGGATCCAGCAAACAGAGCGGTGGCTGTTTACGCTGCAGGCGGTGCGACAGCACTGCGCGTTATGCTGTCATCTGGCAGCAAAGCCTCTGGCACTTCACTCTTTGTGACTAAGCAGATTAAACCCAGGCGCGTGCACACACACAAGAGACAGGCGGGAGGGAACTGGAGAAGACATAAACATGTTGACAAGCACTAAATACACACCTCAGAGCACACGCCACTTCCTAAAATCACCGGGGATCATATTGCAGACACTGTTCACGGGTGCATGTTGTACTAGTGCAAAAGTGCAAAACGTATTCTTTCAGTGCATTTTTACACCAGGGTAATGGGTGCCATAAAAATAATATGAATCGATATCAGCACTAGGAAAACGTTGTCCTGGTGCAAACATGCAAAACATAAGATTATGGACATATTATAGAAATTCTATGCCAAGGCCAGTGCAGTTAGCATGTGAGCAAAAATTACCCTAGTTGAAAAACATTTTTCTTCACTTCATTTTTGTACAAATTCAATGTTTTATGGTTTTTACAGTAAGGAAAAGATTGCCCTAGTGCAAACTGCACTTGCACTGGTGCAGCGTTTGTCTAATACGTCGGTATGTGTTATGAAGTACAGTCATGTTTGCCTGTGTGGTAACAAGGTGCACAATGGCACCTGAACTTGTACAGCCTCAGTTGGGTCCCTTTCTTTACAGCTACCTCGCTACATATGTATCTGTGAGGAATGCGACCATCCACGCTGGGAGTGTGTGCGCGCCTGGTCCATATTCTGTTTTTGTTTATAATGAAAATTAATGATGGGAGATCAACCTCCGAAAATGTATGACGCCATTCTGCACTCATTTTCTCTGCTCACTGCACGAAACGCATAGTCACATGTACGTACTCCGGGAAGACACAGCCTACAGATGCCATCCTCCCCTGTCAAGTTCAGAAGGAATCTGACAGCCACAGCTACCTCAAAGCATATCAAGAAGGGGTTGAAGGCTCACCTTCCTCCAGCCATAGGCAGCCTAATTAAAATATCAAACTGTCCAGTCTCCATGGATCTGCTTTCCTATTGTTTAGTTTGGCTGGTGGCAGCACATACTAATGAGAGATAATTGAGGCAAGCCTGTTGAAGGGGCTTGTTTGACAAACAAGACAACAGAAAGGCAGGGCTAGAACCCCTTTGGAATTCAATGTGTCAACATGTAGCTAGTTCCCAGCCCCCTGTATGAAAGCCAGTGAATGGCATGTCTGGGTCAATTAGTTACCGTGGGTACTCCTACAGAGCGGAATCCTTTCAAATGGGAGAAGTATTTGATTTGAGAGAGGCAGGACGTTTACTCTCGTCACAAACCTCAAGGGAGACCTGCGCTTTAATAAAGAGTCACAGAGGGCTCAGTCAAGCAGAGAGACACTTTGATCTACAACAGACAGGAGGATGGGTGGGACTTAGGTATATGTTGTCACCCCTTACCTTTCCTGTTGCAGAGCACTCTGGTCCTGACCTCATGCAGAACAGAAGATTGTTGGTGGGGACCAAGCTTAGCCTGCACAATCACTGGTGCACATTTGGCTTGAAAAGAGGGCTCAAGACCTCACTTAGCAGATCATTTGATGACTTTGAGAGGAGTAAGAAGGACTCATTTGGACCCAGGCTGAAGAAACAGTCTACCTTACATCTTCCGCCAGTGAAGAAAGGCCAGGATTTCCAAGCGGGAAGCAAGATCCCTCCCCTAAACATCTCACAGGGAACAGAGGGAGATACCAGACTCAGAGCTCCCACCCAGCAGCTCCAAAACCAGTACCCAGCCAGCACACAGAGTGCCCTGCTAGGTTTGGCCAGCAAGCTTCCTAGGTGGGAAGTGCTGGAGTATCTGAACTTCAGGAAGGATGTTGCCTGAAAACACTCTCCTAAGCTTTTGGTCCTGTGTCTTCAAAGTATGACACAAGCCCTGCGAAGAAGCTAGGAGGAGTGCCACACAAGCATCAACCAGCTCTAATCTTTTAAGGACATTTTCGAGACAGTTGAGTCCTCGAGCCACAACTGACTGCACCACTGACTGTTGTCACGCTGAAGATGCCAGAGCCGTCTAAGACACCTCAACTAGCGTTCTAGATATGCCAACCAGCACTGAGACAACAATTCTTGATCTCGAGATGCCATGCTGGCCAGCCTACAGCCGTCCGTCCAGCTTTGCTTGCCGAACTGCCTGCTGCCTGGTACCCGCAGCTGTCTCCTGTCACGACCTCTGTCTTAAGAGCTGTCAAGCGCCCTTTAACCACCTTGATGCTGTTGAGCATCAAGAACCTCTTAAGCACCAGATACATTCTGGTTCTGGCCCCCTATTCCTTCTTCATAGGCCCCTAGAAACAGTTACACCGCTTTGCCCATGGTGTTCAAACCAAATAACCTTGAACAGTAAGACTGATAACTTTACCATCTACCCTCCTGTCAGTATCCAGAGTGCATCCCTTCTTTTTGTGAAAATGTCTGTTCTCTATTTCTTTTACTGTGTGGGTTGTAAATGTAGTGTGCTAGAACTGTCTGCTGTAGTAATAATAAAGTAGATATGTTTATACAACCTTGACTACACAGTCCCTTTTATCATTGGACAATAATTGTATTTTTGCTGTGTTGCAACTAACCAACCATCCACAACCTTGTGGGGATTTAAGCCTGCTGTTCTGTCATGTTACCAAAATTGGACAAGAAGTCCTCATAATTTACTTGTATTCCAATCTGTTCAGATCCCTTCTGGTGTACTAGAGGTGTGGATTGATTGATGGTTTAGAAACCAATATTCATCCCTTGACCAGTGGTGCCCCGGAAGTTGATTTGTCACACAAGGAACTTCTCTTGGTCTTCTCTGTTGAGTGCTGCTTCTCCAAGTTCATCAGTAAATACCTGTAGCATCTCTCCCCATAGCATGGAAAACAATCAACTGATCCACCCCATCTGGCTAGGATACCTGAGCATCTTTGACTTTACTTTGAACAGCAGAGTGGTGTGTGGCAGATTGATGGCCTCAATGTACCATGTGTTCCCCTTTCTGTGACATATTTATGTGGACAGGGCATACTGGCATGGAAGATGGTGACTTCTCCCTAGTCACACCAAGTTGATGTGTTGTTTGTGCACTTACTCACAGCCCATGATTCATAAAATCTTGCTTGCTGTCGACAAACTCTGAAATGTTCTCTAGCCATTGAGAAGAAATGTGTGTTTGTGTGTGCAATGCAGGGTGGCCACTGGGACTCTCTCCTCCTGAGGAATTTCCACAAAAGATGGCAGATGTGTCACACACAAAGTTACAGCCAATGAATGGTTAATCTTCTGCCTGACGTCAACCAATTGTCAGATAAAAAAAACAATAACTAACATGTCCTATTCAAATGTTGTACTTCTCCCGTAACAGCCCTTGTAAAATCCCACTTCTGCCCACAAGACATATTATGCCCTCCAGCCATGCATGACTTACATAGACCATGAGTCCAAACAAGCCCAAACCACCACACAGGAACTTTAAACAAAGTACCGGAAAGTTTGACCTGGCTGCGTTGGAGGAAAGCGAGCTATTGAAGTATGCGCCCCGGAGATGGTAAGTGTGTTTTACTTATTTTATTTAATATCTATTGCAGATGCATGGGGCAGTGCAAGCCCCGCTCTCCAGCCACACCAACGGATCTCTCTCTTCTCCCTTGCCCTCCGTTCCTTGGGCTCGTTCCACTTGCATCGCCTCAGGGGTTCCATGACGCGATGTATCCCAACACTACACATCCCCTTTCTTTCACCACAATGCTTCTGCTGCTTCCACTAATCGGCATAGTCATCCAGGTAACGTGGTCTCCCATAACTCCTTCCACATCATGACGTAGTCAGTGATCTATCTGGTGTATGAAACAAGGGAGATTTTCCAATACTTTCAACACTACACCTCTCACCAACGTCACCGCTGACCTCTACAATTCTTCTCTGAATCTCTCCAAGCAGTCTTGATTCCATCACCATCACCCTTTCCATATGCCACACCCTACCATCTTTCATGCTCACTGCATGCTTGAACATCTTAATCACCTCAATTTACACAATCGACAACAATCACCATGCAGCGCACACTTGCAACTTTATGTTGACCCAACCTCCCACCTGGGGAACCTTGCATCTACTAAACTGCATGTTGTCCCGTGCAGCTTTGTTCTTCAATTGACAATTTGTAATCCTCTATTCCACACCACTCAATTTCACCTACATTCCAGACACATCTCCCATCCAGCCAGGAAAGAGCCTGGTTGTACCCGTTCTCCCTCCACTGTGTTTGAACTGAGACATGCTTGTGGTGCTGTGTGGGGTAAAAATATGGGCAACAATCGTCGTCCTCAACGCTTATTTCCATTCCTTTCCATTGGACCATGCCAGCCTGATGGCTTCCTTAATAATTATATTATATCTCTCCACAATTCCATTTGTTTGTGGATGATATATAGCACTTATCTTATGTTCAATGTCTCTCTTCTCAAAATTCAATTCCATTTCTTTTGATTTAAAATGTGAACCATTATCGGTGAGAACTACACCCGGGTAGCCCTCAGGCTCACACAATTTTTCCAAAAACTTAGTAATACATTTTGTAGAGACATGAGGTGTCATCATCACCTCTGTCCATATTGTCAAAACATCCACAACTACTATGCAGTATGCATGACCTCCATCACTCCATAACGGTCCAAGCACATCAATCACCAATTTCTCCGACAGTCTTTCTGGTATATCAGTTAAAGCCATGGAGCACCTCTCACCCACACACACCTTATCATAATTAGTGCAAACAATACAGTTTTGTTCTTTCTTCTCTATCTGTGCATCACACGCCAGCCACCAGTAACTGTTCCTTACCATATGCTTTGTCTTCACAATCCCTTGATGGCTCTCATGACCAAGACATATTATTGTCTCCTTCAATTCCTCTGGAGATACCAGTTTGTCCTCCCTCATGAGAATGCATTCCACAAATGTAGTTTATCTCTTAAGTTCCAGAAACCGTAAACACCTGCTTCTCTCGCTGTGCCTTTACTTAATTGTCCTTCCAGCAAATCTTTATTTATAACTTTTATTTTGTCATCTTTCAACATTTCATTATGCCATTCCTGTTTGGAAATCGCAGATTCCCACACTTCACACATTGCCTCTTGCTCCTCATCATGATTTTCCATTCAGTAAGTCCTACGTACCATGAATATATACCATTCTGAAGTCAAACTCTTGTAAACTGGACACCCACCTTCTTATTCTTTGCAATACCTTGTCTAATCCTTTAGCTGAAAAAATCTCAACCAACGGTTTGTGGTCGGTGTGTTGCTCAAATCTGATGCCCCATACGAAGCTCCTGAATTTTTCAGTAGCCAGTTTCACCGCCACAGCTTCTTTTTCATTGGCTGCATAGGCTTTCTCTGGCCCCTTCAATCTGTGTATGCAGAGAACAGTTACACCACTAGCTATCCAACTTCCCCACACAGGGGTCGTGGGATGAGTACTCCCAAGAGTGATTATCACTTACACTCAGCTGTATCGATCAAAATGAATCAGGTATCAAAAAACATATTTTAATAAGTATACACATACTTTAAAAAGACCATATGTATACCAAACACATCCATGGTCTGACTAAAACAAAGAAGACATAAGCATTTTTTTAAAGAATACATCAGAAGAAAAGTACAAAAACAAGACAAACACAAGAGTATGTCAGCTAAGAGGCCGGGGCCCTGGTTGTTGGGCGGTTCTCAGTATGCCCTGTGTGGGTTGTATCTCGATGCACAGTCCTCAGGGACAACCTGGTCCAGGGTTGACGATCTTGCTCTGGCTCATTCATTCTCGGATCGGGCCTGGGTACACCCCTTTGTCTGTCTGCGACTGATGGGCAGATCGCGCTGTTAACCACCACAGAAATTACTGTGAATCTGCAGTTGTGGGGACTCCCAGCGGGCCACAGTCGCTTGACACAGCTGAATCGTGTCTCCAGTCGATATGTTTGTATCCGGGGTGTATTATTGCCTGGTTTTCTAGGTGTCAAGCCTTGCTGGGTTCTAGTCGGTGTCCTATTTTGTCCCGTTCCCTGCTGCAGTCTATGCCGGTATTTGGTATGAAGTGGCCTGACACAGTATGTCTCGGCAACTGCGGGAACTTGGGAGGCTCATGTCCTTATCTCTCGCTAGCTAGCCATGCCCCGCAGGTAGAAATTAACTCTTGAACATTGGGCAGAGGGTGCTTTCAAGTATGACACATTTGTTTAGTTGACGGAGGTCTGTGCATACTCTGATCTTATCTGAAGGCTTCCACAATACCACCATGGGTGACACCCATTCCGAGGCATGAATGCTTTCTTTAATACCTTGCTTCTCTACGTTTTGATCATCTTTTACTCAAAGATAGTGGTATGGTGCATAGTTATTGTGCAATAGGTTTGCATCCATACTTCAATGAAATGCGAGGCATTAACCCCTTTAGGCATGCAATCCCTTCCTTCAACACCTCATATTCAGTTACGCTCTTGTGCTGCTCCACATCTTCAATTGCAAACACTGCTTCATCAGCATTTGTATCCAGGCATACTTTCAGGAGTCTTTGATGTGATCAACTTAAAAGAGAGGAACCCCCCTTCTTTGATACATGTACCCGTCATTCAGCATGTCTTTGAAATCCAGCATTGCTTTGAACCAGCCAATCAATCCAATCTTCACCCCTCCATTTGCTCTTGGTTTTATGTATACCTCACGTAAATATTTTAGACCGATTCTCCTCCTTACTCCTTCCGGGATTAGAGTGTATTTAGCACCTGAGTAGGCCATCATAGTATCAGAGTGCCATAAAATTGGACAGTTGTCATCAGCCTCTCTGTCATATCTTCTCCATCCCCTTCAGTAGATATACATTCTTCTCCTTCATCACTTTTTCATCCCCAATCCAATTGGTGGAACCTTTGTTTCTACAACATGTCGCTAACTGACATTTGCCAGTGCAAATCCTACATATCATCATTAATGCTGGGCAGGTCGGACTGTTGGCTAGATGGGTGTGGCTGTCACACCTATAGCAGGTTCTGACCATTCTCCATTCTCCTGTGTTTTGTCCTTGCCCATGTCCCTACATGTCTGACATCCTTCCCAATCTCTTATTCATTGTTCCCCTGCTCTCGGTATTATATCTGAAACCTCCGTTATCGTTACTCCATCTTCTCATTCCACCTTGGCCACTTATCAATGCTATGGATTCATTACATGGCTGCGGGGTAGCTGCAGGTGTAGGCTTAACAGAAGTCACCTTTATTCTATTGTAATGTCGAGACTGGACTACGCCAACTCCCTATACCTAGGGGTCCCAGCATACCACCTTGATAAACTCCAAAGAGCGCAAAATGCTGCTGCTAAACTGCTCCTCGCCCTGGGTCCAAGAGACCACTCCTCTCCACCTCTTAGAACCCTCCACTGGCTCCCAGTCAGACGAAGGGCCACCTTCAAGACACTGTGCATCACTCATCGTGCAGTGCACAAGACCGGCCCACTATACCTGCAAGATAAGTTTAAACCTTACCTCCCACCCTGCACCATATGATCAAGCACTGCCCTATTTTTAGTGTTCCCAACCACTAACTCCGTCAGGATCGGGGGGTCCTCTTTCTCAGTACTGGCCCGAATCTGTGGAACTTGTTTCCACCTCACATCCGACACACCCAACACCATATGACATTCTGCAAATTACTAAAAATATGGCTCTTTCCATAACACCAACAACAACCTTAAAGATGTGACTGAACTTCCAACAACCCAATGACTAAATGCACAATGGGACTCCCAACCTTGGCTTCAATGAATATGCCCACTGATTGTGCTATAGACAACCGTATCCCTGAACACTGAACGTTGATCTCTTTAGATCCTACCCACATTAAGCCCCAGCCCATAACACGTCCCTGTGACGTTGCTGTGTGCCCTTACTTCACCCTTGCAATGTCACCCTGCCCTGCCATTCCCATAATGTAGCTATATATCCCTCTGTATTACCCCCCTCTAACCTCAGTGTATCCCTCTATATTACCATCCTCTCTAGCCCCATGATGCCATTGCATGCCCCAATGTGTCTGTGTCGCTGTGCACCCTGCCTTCTGTTCCCAATGATTTCCATATGTATCCTTCTGCGTCCTGTCACTGTAACTCCAGCCCTCTATCACAATATATGCCCCTTTGTGCCTGTGTGTCACCATGTACCCTGCCCTCTTGTTCCTGTGATGTCACTATATTTCCCACTGTATTACCCTCCCCTCTGGCCCTGTGATGTCACTGGATTCCCTGCTGTGCTCGTGCGTCGCTGTGTACCTTCCCTCTTTTCCCCCTTGATGCCACTATGTATCCCTCTGCCACCCCCGTCCTGTCGCTGTAAGCCCAGCCCTCTGACATTTTATGCCCATCTCTGCACATTTGTTGCTGTGTACCCTGCCCCCCCCTGTTCCTGTGATGTCGCTATATATCCCAATGTATTTTGGATGGAATGGATAGATGGAAGGGATGGAAGGGATGGATGGACGGATGGATGGATGGACGGACGGACGGACGGACGGACGGACGGACGGATGGATGGATGGATGGATGGATGGAATGGACGGAATGATGGGACGGAATGATGGGACAGAATGATGGGACATATTGATGGGGTGGATTGATGGAACGGACAGGACGTACAGAATGGGACAGACGGGACAGGACAGGATGGGTGGAAGGGACGGAATGGGATGGGTGGAAGGGATGGAAGGGACAGAAGAGACGGATGGAACAGATTGATGGAAGGGATGGAATTGATGGATGGGACAGATGGGACGGATGGGACGGATGGGATGGATGGGATGGGACGGTACAGATGGGATGAGACGGGACAGAACGGTACAGATGGGATGGGAGGATAGGACGGGAGGGACGGGTGGAAGGGACAGAAGGGACGGGTGGAATGGGATGGATGGGAGAGATGGAAGGGACGGACGGAACAGATGGAATTACCTTACCCTCTAGTTCCCATGTGTGCACGTGACTCTGTGTACCCTGCTTTCTTTTTCGGCATGCTGTTGTTGTATATCCATATGTCCCCCTACTATCATTGTATGCCCAGCTCCCTGTCACTGAGTTCCTGTGATGTTGTTATGTATTCCACTGTACCCAACCTCTCGTCAATGTGTATGCCCACCGTGCCCGTGTTTCACTGTGTACCCTACTTTTTGTTCCCCATGCTGTTACTATATATCCATCTGCCCCCTCCTGTCGCTGTAAACCCAGCCCTCTGTCACTGTGTGTCTGTGTGTTGCTGTGTTCCCTGCCATCCTGTTCACATGCCTGGTCTCGGGCGCTTTAAGATGAACCATCATATCATATCACACCACTACGCTTACTCTCTACTTTACACCATCACACAACTAGATCACAGCTATACCCCTCAATAAATTCGGCCTAGCTTTTCACATACGAACACTAGCCCACGAACACTTCCTCACAGTAAAAAAATGCAACTATCCCATGACATTCCGGTCTAGTTGCTCACATAAGCTCCTTTCAGGCCTAACGCAGCCAGAACCCGGTCTGGGTGTCCACCCACCAGACTGTACACATCCAACTGATATCTTCAGCACCACTCCTAATGCTAGGCTGCAGCTACCATCCAGCAGTTACATCAGCTGCACACACATCTGGTCCACCCACGCACCCTATGACACTATCTCTCCCTACTAACTAGAACTACGGTTTCCGAGGGCGTTCAACCTTCCAGCGCTTTGAGATCATAGCAATGATATATAGAGCGCTATATAAATGCAAAGTAACATAACATAACATTCTGTCCACTAAGGTCTTTATGCACTTTTCTGTATGTTCAACCTCTTTGGCCACCGTCAGAACTGTTTCCAGTGGTGGTTCGTCCTCTGCGCACAGCCTTTCTCTTACTTTGCTACTTCTACACTGCAACATAATGTGGTCTCTAAGTCTCTCATCCAGCTGCTGATTAAACCTGCAAGTCCTTGCTAGTTTGCGTAATGCGGTCATATATTGCTCAACACTCTTCTTGAATGCATTTACCAAACTTGTACCGCTGTAGGATTGTGCTCAGTTTCTTCTCATAATGATTATTCATTTTCTTTATGGCTTTTTCATATTCGTTCATATCCTGACCCTCATCAGTGCTTAAGTCTGGTAGATCTTCCCATTTTTCTGTCCAGCTGCCCCCATACAGTGTAAAATAAAGATGTCTTCTGGTCTACACTGTAATTTGCACCGCACACCCCATTGGCATAGTGGTCAAAACTCTTTAGCCATCATTTCCATGGTATGGATGGCTCACGAGCCTCCAGTAGGAACATAGTAGGCAGTGGACCGCTCTGCATGGCAAGGTCTCCACCACCTCTGTGAGTAGCCGTGGCACTATAGTATCTGTGTAGTCTTTGACCAGTTCATATATTCAACATTGCATTCATTGCATTTTATCAAGTCTGCCAAAGGAAAACATAACATGTTTGGTTTGCTTTGTTTTGACTGGGACGAGGAGGAGTATATTAAGAACAGGTGCAGACAGTATATTATTGCCCGGCCCTTGAAATGGCCGCACGTCTCGTTCAAACTCAGAATGTTTGGAACGCGTTTCTTGGACGACTGGATGTATTTTGGCTTTGCTCCTCATGCAGTTTTCATAAATATTTCTCGATTCTGTTACACTTTTTGTTTCAGCCTTTTAAGGTATATGGGTCGTTTCGAACTTGAAATTATGAGAAGATATTTAAGGAGTTTTTGTGACGTACCTATCAAGATATGGAACTAAAGTAAAAAAAAACACATGCTGGGCGCGACGTTTGGCTTTTCTCTAAAACTTAAATAAATTCAAATTTAGAAATATATATATTTTTCCCATCATGCATCATAAATGACTCTGTGTGGACATGCGCGCCCAGGGAGCGACCCTTACAGTGGGACGTGTCACCCCCGCCACCGCCCCCTGTTCTAATGTTCTGGAAGGGGTCAGGAAACATCATTTACAGAACCAAGAAGCACAAGCTCCCTCAAGCACGAGATGCTGCCGACACATATGTCATGAGCACTTCGGGATCTGCAGGCTGCCCGCTCAACATGTGTGTATCACGATTCCAAACTCCTTTGCAATGGTGAGTGCTCTGGAAAATCAAATGAGCAAAAAATCCCTCTGTGCATTACATACTTAGTGAGTCGAACATATAAGCCGTATTTCATAGAGACACTGGTCAAATGGAAAGATCAGTGGTAATGCGCCTGCTCCCAAAATGCTCTTTGCTTTTATGCAAATGAGGTGGGAACCCTCATTGGTGCTCTTTCTTCCCTTCCCATTTCATATTGTCAAAAGAGTACAATAGGCTTGTCCCAGCCAATCCATTTGTGCAATGCTACCCATCCAGCGGAAAGTAGTGTGCATGTTTATTCTATATTTTGATAATGTGCAGTAAGATTAATGTAACCTTATAATGACTGATATCTATACTGCGCGTCATCATTACAAATGAGCATTATAACATGTTTACAGGGCTAGCTTACCATGTTTATAATTAAATAATTGTACATGTGTATCTCCCTTTCCCCCTGAATTATCTGTCTTTCTTCCCCTGGGCGGAAGTGCGAGAGAGAGAGTAAGACTGGAAGAGAGAGAGGGAGAGAAGGAGGAAGGGAGAGAAAGAGGGAGAGAGAGGGGGGAGGGAGAGAGGGATTTACAGAGGGAGAGCGGGGGAAGAGAAATAGGGAGAGAGGGACAGAGGAAGAGAGGGAGAGAGGAGAGAACACCATGGCAGGGAGCGTGTACAACGAAACCCTCAAGTCTGGAAGGGTTTAATTTCATTTGGCAAGCGGCACTCACAACAAAAATAAACTCTGCTTGGCATGCCACCAGGCCAGGCAGCGTTTACTCACTTTGCACTACAGCGTACAAATGTAAAGGGCAAAATCTGGCATAAACGCTTGTATTCCGCCTTTTGACCTTTACATATGCACCCCACAGTGCAAATGACAAAACTGTGTTGGAGGGGAGCCACTTACGTTGCAGAGTAAACTTAACAGCTCCTTGTCGTCAAATTCTAAGATTTGATAGTAACTGAGTGTAGAGGCGCAGGCGGGCATGGTAAAGGGCGAGTCCTGTTAGTAGAGCAGAACAGTACCAAGGCTAGAATGGATGGCAGCAGAGATGAGAAGCTTGGTAGCTTTGCGGGAACGAGGCAGATTTTATGAATGTTAAACAAGTGAAGAGGACAGAATCGAGAAACATTAGAAACAGGAGTAGAAAAAGAGCGAGACTGGTCAAAGAGTACTCCAAGATTAGGTCCAAAAGCGGAAATTGGGAGAAGGGGGGGTGTAAAGGGAACGGAGAAATAGTACAGGAGGAGCAAAAGAGTTGGTCTGTTTTAGAGGCACTTAAGTTAAGGAAAACAAAAAGGCATCCAGGATTGGATTTCCAGGAGATAAGCAGAAAGAGAGGAGTAAAGGCACAAAATGAGACAACAATCTGAGAATCACCCGCCTCGAAGTGAAAGGTAAAACCGAAGAAAGTAATACTAGAGGAAAGAGGAGAAGTGTAGAGAGAGAACAAGCGAGGTCCAAGAACAGCGCCTTGAAGAAGTGAGGCAGAACCGTGCTGGCCCAGAAGACTGAAAAAGTACAATTAGAGAGAATAAAACCAGTGTGGCAAGACAGGTGGGGTGTTCGACAGTGTTGAAGGCCTCCGAGAGTTCAATGAGGATCAGAACAGAAGATATGAGCTGGTGAAACGCTAAGGAGAGAGTGTGGCAGGACAGGTGGGGTGCTCGACAGTGTCAAAGGTGTCAGAGAGTTCAATGAGGATCAGAACAGAAGATATGAGCTTGTGAAACGCTAAGGAGAGAGTGTGGCAGGACAGGTGGGGTGCTCGACAGTGTCGAAGGTGTCAGAGAGTTCAATGAGGATCAGAACAGAAGATATGAGCTTGTGAAACGCTAAGGAGAGAGTGTGGCAGGACAGGTGGGGTGCTCGACAGTGTCGAAGGTGTCAGAGAGTTCAATGAGGATCAGAACAGAAGATATGAGCTTGTGAAACGCTAAGGAGAGAGTGTGGCAGGACAGGTGGGGTGCTCAACAGTGTCGAAGGTGTCAGAGAGTTCAATGAGGATCAGAACAGAAGATATGAGCTGGTGAAACGCTAAGGAGAGGGTGTGACAAGACAGGTGGGGTGTTCGACAGTGTCGAAGGTGTCAGAGAGTTCAATGAGGATCAGAACAGAAGATATGAGCTGGTGAAACGCTAAGGAGAGAGTGTGGCAGGACAGGTGGGGTGCTCGACAGTGTCGAAGGTGTCAGAGAGTTCAATGAGGATCAGAACAGAAGATATGAGCTTGTGAAACGCTAAGGAGAGAGTGTGGCAGGACAGGTGGGGTGCTCGACAGTGTCGAAGGTGTCAGAGAGTTCAATGAGGATCAGAACAGAAGATATGAGCTTGTCAAACGCTAAGGAGAGAGTGTGGCAGGACAGGTGGGGTGCTCGACAGTGTCGAAGGTGTCAGAGAGTTCAATGAGGATCAGAACAGAAGATATGAGCTTGTCAAACGCTAAGGAGAGAGTGTGGCAGGACAGGCGGGGTGCTCGACAGTGTCGAAGGTGTCAGAGAGTTCAATGAGGATCAGAACAGAAGATATGAGCTGGTGAAACGCTAAGGAGAGAGTGTGGCAAGACAGGTGGGGTGCTCGACAGTGTCGAAGGTGTCAGAGAGTTCAATGAGGATCAGAACAGAAGATATGAGCTGGTGAAACGCTAAGGAGAGAGTGTGGCAAGACAGGTGGGGTGTTCGACAGTGTCAAAGGTGTCAGAGAGATCAATGAGGATCAGAACAGAAGATATGAGCTGGTGAAACGCTAAGGAGAGAGTGTGGCAGGACAGGTGTGGTGCTCGACAGTGAAGAAGGTGTCAGAGAGTTCAATGAGGATCAGAGCAGAAGATATGAGCTGGTGAAACGCTAAGGAGAGAGTGTGGCAGGACAGGTGGGGTGCTCGACAGTGTCGAAGGTGTCAGACAGTTCAGTGAGGATAAGAACAGAAGATATGAGCTGGTGAAACGCTAAGGAGAGAGTGTGGCAAGACAGGTGGGGTGTTTGACAGTGTTGAAGGCCTCAGAGAGTTCAATGAGGATCAGAACAGAAGATATGAGCTCGTGAAACGCTAAGGAGAGAGTGTGGCAGGATAGGTGGGGTGCTCGACAGTGTCGAAGCTGTCAGAGAGTTCAATGAGGATCAGAACAGAAGATATGAGCTGGTGAAACGCTAAGGAGAGAGTGTGGCAGGACAGGTGGGGTGCTTGACAGTGTCGAAGGTGTCAGAGAGTTCAATGAGGATCAGAACAGAAGATATGAGCTGGTGAAATGCCAAGGAGAGAGTGTGGCAAGACAGGTGGGGTGCTCGACAGTGTCGAAAGACTCATAGAGTTCAATGAGGATCAGAACAGAAGATATGAGCTTGTGAAACGCTAAGGAGAGAGTGTGGCAGGACAGGTGGGGTGCTCGACAGTGTCGAAGGTGTCAGAGAGTTCAATGAGGATCAGAACAGAAGATATGAGCTGGTGAAACGCTAAGGAGAGAGTGTGGCAGGACAGGTGGGGTGCTCGACAGTGTCGAAGGTGTCAGAGAGTTCAATGAGGATCAGAACAGAAGATATGAGCTGGTGAAACGCTTAAGAGAGAGTGTGGCAGGACAGGTGGGGTGCTCGACAGTGTCGAAGGTGTCAGAGAGTTCAATGAGGATCAAAACAGAAGATATGAGCTGGTGAAACGCTAAGGAGAGAGTGTGGCAGGACAGGTGGGGTGCTCAACAGTGTCGAAGGTGTCAGAGAGTTCAATGAGGATCAGAACAGAAGATATGAGCTGGTGAAACGCTAAGGAGAGAGTGTGGGTCGACAGGTGGGGTGCTCGACAGTGTCGAAGGTGTCAGAGAGTTCAATGAGGATCAGAACAGAAGATATGAGCTGGTGAAACGCTTAAGAGAGAGTGTGGCAGGACAGGTGGGGTGCTCGACAGTGTCGAAGGTGTCAGAGAGTTCAATGAGGATCAGAACAGTAGATATGAGCTGGTGAAACGCTAAGGAGAGAGTGTGGCAGGACAGGTGGGGTGCTCGACAGTGTCGAAGGTGTCAGAGAGTTCAATGAGGATCAGAACAGAAGATATGAGCTGGTGAAACGCTTAAGAGAGAGTGTGGCAGGACAGGTGGGGTGCTCGACAGTGTCGAAGGTGTCAGAGAGTTCAATGAGGATCAGAACAGAAGATATGAGCTGGTGAAACGATAAGGAGAGAGTGTGGCAGGACAGGTGGGGTCAGAGAGTTCAATGATGATCAGAACAGAAGATAGTTTCGAATGACAGAGTGTGAAACATGCTGAATGCCGTTGCCCTGGCAACTCTAAAGGACATTGTTATTCAATGTTCCTCCATCTGTGTCATCTTAAACCCATGTGGCTTCCCTTTTGTTGTTTGCGATCTTGCAGTGCTGACCAATGTCCCTTTCATGTCTGCATGATGGCCATCATGATGACTGGCATGGTGGAGATGTGCTTATAATGCATCCTGTGTTCTTTTGTCGTTGACAGTTGCTGAGAGTCGAGGGATCCTTGACAGCGTACAGCGGTTCTCGCTTCTACCCACCTACCTGCCGGTAAGCTACCACATCCACCACAGCGATGTCTACTTCTTCTTGAAAGAAGCAAATCAAGACATTATGAGGAACTCAAGTCTGCAGTCTAGGGTGGAACTCTTCCTCATTTACAAAGCAAAGAGGCCCCCTGTCGTGAACGCCACCTACGGGCCCTTCACCACAGAGCAGACAGTACCTCCGGAGCTGCTCTTCCCGTCCAATCTCTTCGGCTCCACGGACGAGTTCACTTTCAATTGGAAGCTGAAATCTTACATTATCAATGCCAAGATCTACCCCAACAGGCCCAAAGTTCAGATCCTCTTCTACGTGGCGGGGCGGGACTGGGATGACTACGCCACCACGGAGCGGCTTCCCTGCCTCAGGGTCTTTGCCTTCAGGGAAACCCGGGAGGTGAAGGGCAGCTGCAGGCTCAAAGGGGATCTTGGACTCTGTGTAGCCGAGTTGAATCTACTGCCCGACTGGTTTGAGCCGCCCACCGTTGTTTCTGGTCGCAAGAAATTGATGGACCCGTCAGAAGGGAGCTCGGTGGAGCTCTACTACGCAGTCCATCGCGGAGATGAGAACGGGGAATGCCGCAAGGACGAAGCGAGGAAAGGCAATGGGATCCGCTTCGGTCGAAGCAACACCGAGGACAATGGCCCACCCTTGCAAAGGATTGGGAGTGTGTTTCTCTACCAGACACGCAACGAACCTTTGCTGCAGGAAATGTGGCTGGACCCTAATATTGTGATCCATTTCCCACCCACGCCTGCCAAAGAACCAGCTAAGCAGACCTTCTTCCTGTCCATTTCAAGGGACGCGACACTGGAGCAATTCATGGTGTGGTGAGTACAGCTGTGCCTTCAATGCATGTGTGATAACATGATTAGAAATGCCTGTCCGTAGGATATAGGAATTAGTGCGCGCTGAGACAGAAGAGTAAGGACTCCTGCAGGCCTGGGACGTGAATCACTCACGCATTGCGCGCCCTTTCAGATTATGGATCGGGTGGGGGGGGGGGGCATAATGACTTCTGCTCTTCTCTGGAAGCTGTCTCCGCACGGGGTGGGGGCTGGGGGTGAAGATTTGCCCCAGCGTGAGCGATTATAGGATCTGAAGGAATAGTCGATGCAGCCGCTTTTAGAAGTAGGCGCGCGAGAAGCCACTGTTGCCGACAGTAAACATGTTCTTTTGACCACAGCAGGCATCTTGGTCATGTCTACCCCTTTTACAGGTCCTGAGGGAAAAAAAATCATAAAATTAAAACAACCTGTTGTGCTACTCACGGCTAATGGTCCCAGTTCACACAGCTGCGCCCCCCCCCCGGTCCCCACTCACTCACTCATGGAAGCCCCCATTGCCGAAGGGAGGGGCCCAGACATTATGTTGGTCGCAGGGTCTACTTTTTCTTAAAATCGAACTAAACATGCAAAGAAACCACTCCTGGCAGGGACGGTCAGGGTCCGGAGCAGGTGGGAAGGGGGTGTTAAGAGCTCAGGGCAAGCAATGGGGGTCCTTTGGGGATGGGATGGAGGGGGTTTCCCTGAAACTGTTCCCAAAAAAGAAAAGAAAACACATGTGTTTCTTAGAAATACGCTGAGTAATACATTTTGCTATTTTGAATGTCTTAATTTAGAACTTTGCTTGAAGTGTTTACATTAATTTCAAAGTAAAATGAGTCACTATTAGCTCTTTATTTCCACCGCTTCGTTTTCAGGCTGTGCTCATTCCTGGGTTATTCTAACACAGATTCCGCGCCACACAGAGCCCAGGAAAATATGCATGCCATAGGCATGTCTGGAGGGCGGATAAGGAAGGGAGGAGGAGACAGTGGGGCACACAGCTCTCTGCTTGCAGAGAGACAGCAGGGAGGGAGGGGAGACAGTGGGGCACACAGCTCTCTGCTTGCAGAGAGACAGCAGGGAGGGAGGAGGAGACAGTGGGGCACACAGCTCTCTGCTTGCAGAGAGACAGCAGGGAGGGAGGGGAGACAGTGGGGCACACAGCTCTCTGCTTGCAGAGAGACAGCAGGGAGGGAGGGGAGACAGTGGGGCACACAGCTCTCTGCTTGCAGAGAGACAGCAGGGAGGGAGGGGAGACAGTGGGGCACACAGCTCTCTGCTTGCAGAGAGACAGCAGGAAGGGAGGGGAGATGTTGGGGCACACGGCACTCTGCTTGCAGAGAGACAACAGGGAGGGAGGGGGAGACCGTGGGGCACACAGCTCTCTGCTTGCAGAGAGACAGCAGGGAGGGAGGGGGAGACAGTGGGGCACACAACTCCCTGCTTGCAGAGAGACAGCAGGAGGGGAGAGGGAGACAGTAGGAATACACCTCTCTGCTTGCAGAGAGACAGCAGGAAGGGAGGGGAAGACAGAGGGGCATACATCTCTCTGCTTTCAGAGAGACGGCAGGAAGGGTGGGGAGACGGTGTGGCACACAGCTCTCTGCATGCAGAGAGACAGCAGGAAGGGAGAGGGAGACAACAGGGGATTCATCTCTCTACTTGCAGAGAGACAGCAGGGAGGGAGGGGGAGACAGTGGGGCACACAGCTCTCTGCTTGCAGAGAGACAGCAGGGAGGGAAGGGAGACGGTGGGGCACACAGCTCTCTGCTTGCAGAGAGACTGCAGGGAGGGAGGGGGAGACAGTGGGGCACACATCTCTCTGCTTGCAGAGAGACTGCAGGGAGGGAGGGGAGACGGTGGGGCACACAGCTCTCTGCTTGCAGAGAGACGGCAGGGAGGGAGGGGGAGACAGTGGGGCACACAGCTCTCTACTTGCAGAGAGACAGCAGGGAGGGAGGGGAAGAAACTGGGGCACACAGCTCTCTGCTTGCAGAGAGACAGCAGGAAGGGAGGGGGAGACCGTGGGGCACACAGCTCTCTGCTTGCAGAGAGACAGCAGGGAGGGAGGGGGAGACAGTGGGGCACACAACTCCCTGCTTGCAGAGAGACAGCAGGAGGGGAGAGGGAGACAGTAGGAATACACCTCTCTGCTTGCAGAGAGACAGCAGGAAGGGAGGGGAAGACAGAGGGGCATACATCTCTCTGCTTTCAGAGAGACGGCAGGAAGGGTGGGGAGACGGTGTGGCACACAGCTCTCTGCATGCAGAGAGACAGCAGGAAGGGAGAGGGAGACAACAGGGGATTCATCTCTCTACTTGCAGAGAGACAGCAGGGAGGGAGGGGGAGACAGTGGGGCACACAGCTCTCTGCTTGCAGAGAGACAGCAGGGAGGGAAGGGAGACGGTGGGGCACAAAGCTCTCTGCTTGCAGAGAGACTGCAGGGAGGGAGGGGGAGACAGTGGGGCACACATCTCTCTGCTTGCAGAGAGACTGCAGGGAGGGAGGGGAGACGGTGGGGCACACAGCTCTCTGCTTGCAGAGAGACGGCAGGGAGGGAGGGGGAGACAGTGGGGCACACAGCTCTCTACTTGCAGAGAGACAGCAGGGAGGGAGGGGAAGAAACTGGGGCACACAGCTCTCTGCTTGCAGAGAGACAGCAGGAAGGTTGGGTGAACAGTCTTCGGTGAGAGTTCAGTGGCACCTGTTGAGGGCTTTGACTTCATTTTGAAATGTGTTGAAGAAAATCCTGTGTGGAGACACGTTTTTATTTTCTTAAATTTGAGGAGCGTAGTGTTGCGTCTGTTTTGTTGGGAATGTCATTTTGGACATTGGGTATGAATGCCTATACAGACACTGGTGCACTAAGGAGGCCCTCGGCCGGCCCATAGAGCCGAGGTTTGCTCAGAAGTACTTTAAGATGAGATAGCTGCACCGTGAGATGGATGGGGGTGCAGATTTATTACTCCAACACCAATCAATAAGGACAACTCAATGGTTTGGCAAAGGGAGTCCATTTAATGACAAGTACGAAAAACGGGGAGTCATGGCAATCAGCAGTGATGCGATCGTCCTTCACGCCTTCAACTCCAATGAACTTCATAAAAACACATCCATTATACTGAAAGTTCATCATAAGTGACGTGTAACACTCAAAAGTTAATAAGCATTTCTATTGGTAAGGAAAAGGTAACTTTAATATAGGTGCGATATCTGTATATGGTAACGGAGTGAGGGGATTGGGTAAAACACTGTCAGGTGGGCATCTAAGCCCTTCCTTCAAAATGACGACTTTGGACGTCACCAAAAGTATGACGTCTCATTGGTTCTACTAAATATAGGACCCTAGATTGTGTGGTCCATTGTGATTGAGTTGGCACCAACCCCATGCATACATTTACAGTTTACTTAGCAGCACACAGAATGGTCAGCCAGGTGCAGGGTACCCCCTAAGCTACCCGGCCTTCCTCCAATTAATGTTACAATCAATCATCGCTTCAGCAACAATGTGTCAATTATATTACTGTGGTTGGTCTCGAAACTGCATCTTCTGTCTGGGAAAGTTCCGCTATCTTCTCCTGTGCGGATGCCACGTGTAGGTGTGAACTCGTGCTTCTCCTTGCTGGGATGGTCACGTGATGCAGACACCATGAATTTGCCTAGTTTCTCTCGATTTGTGCATTTAATTCTTACTTGGCTTGCCACCTGGCTACGCTTCCTTATCTTGACCATTCAGAGACAGGATATTCTGTTCTTAGGTTTCAATTAGATGTAGCTACTGTTTGTTCCTTCTATTGGTATGACCCTGGCGCTCCTGGCACGAGTTGCATCTGCTGAGTTTCATTTCAGCCATCCCTTCTCGTTTTGCTAGAATATGAATCTTGTCTTGTTTGTAATACAATAAAGAGCAAGATGATACGTGTTGTTTACTTGCCTCCAACCCCCTCACACAAAAACTCTATAAGGTTTTCCAGCATCACTAGTCCTGAAAAAAATGGACCGTCTGCTATAACTGATTTACACAAATGTATAACAAGTTTATTGTTATTTTAAATAAACTTGTTATACATTTGTGTAAATCAGTTATAGCAGACGGTTCATTTTTTCAGGACTAGTGATGCTGGAAAACCTTATAGAGTTTTTGTGTGAGGGGGTTGGAGGCAAGTAAACAACACGTATCATCTTGCTCTTTATTGTATTACATATATCTATATCCCCGTTGGTGGAGTAGGATGTTTTCATGTTAATAGGGATTCTTTATACCTATTTAAACATATTCTTGTCTTGTTTGGCCTCTAGTAACCTGAGTTGATTCTGCTTTTCGCGTAAAGTGGAATCGCACTTATAATACTGTGCTTTGTTTTGAGGTAGATTATATACAATGGCGCTTGCCGTGCTATTCTTCTACTTAGCATAGCAAGCCGCACTGGTTTCTTAGATTTCTTGTGGTTTCAGGCATATGTACAGGCGTAAACTGGTCGACTGTAGTCATTTTGCTTACAGCTTAACTCTCTTACATTTTGATAGCTTTCTATCGCTTTAAGCTCACAATCTCTGTCCTCATGGCGTTTCGTCTCCTTGTGTAATTCTTGGTTCGTCATCTGTTCTATCTGTGAGTCCGTCCGGGCTCTCGTGATGTCACCCTTCATCTTCCATTAAGACCTTTTTGGTTTCTTCTGGGATGGTACTTCACCAATCTTCATTTCGTCTCATTTGTTGGTAGGGTTTTCTCAATGGATACATTACTGTCCATGGTTTGTCTGGGTTTTGGTACTTCAATAGGTGGTGATCTTCTGATGTGTACTGGGAAGAGCCCTACTGCA
Source organism: Ambystoma mexicanum (assembly GCF_040938575.1). Lineage (NCBI taxonomy): Eukaryota > Metazoa > Chordata > Amphibia > Caudata > Ambystomatidae > Ambystoma > Ambystoma mexicanum. The sequence continues at coordinate 1,704,663,870 of NC_090932.1, read as the reverse complement.
GCTCTCTGCCGATTTATTTGTTCATCATATGTCACATATTTTGGTGTGAATGTTCCTGGTACTTCAAAATGGGTGATGGGAGTGCAGGCTTTATTTGGGATCTCCTCTACACTGGTGTGAATGCAATTATAGACACTGGGTGGGAATGCCATTACAGACACTGATGTGAATGCCAACACAAACACTAGGTGGGAATGCCATTACAGTGACTGTGTAGGAATACCATTACAGAGACTGGGGGGCATTCCATGACAGACACTGATGTGAATGCCAACACAAACACTAGGTGGGAATGCCATTACAGTGACTGGGTAGGAATACCATTACAGAGACTAGGTGGGCATGCCATGACAGACACTGAGTGTGAATGCCATTATAGTCACTGAGTGGGAGTGCCATTATAGACACAGAGTGGGAGTGCCATTATAGACACTGAGTGGGAGTGTGATTACAGACACTGAGTGGGCATGCCATGAAAGACACTGGCTGTGAATGCCATTACAGATACTGAGTGTGAATGCCATTATAGACACTGAGTGGGAGTGTGATTATAGAGACTGGGTGGGAATGCCATTACTCTGGACGGAACTGTCATTACAGACTCTCGGTGTGAATGCCATTACAGACACTGAGTGTGAATGCCATTATAGACACTGAGTGGGAGTGCGATTACAAACACTGAGTGTGAATGCAATTGCAGACACTGGGTGGGAATGCCATTACAGAAACTGGGTGGGAATGCCATTGCAGAGACTGGGTGGGAATGCCATTACAGACTCTGGGTGTGAATGCCATTACAGACACTGAGTGTGAATGCCATTATAGACACTGAGTGGGAGTGCCATTACAGACACTGAGTGTGAATGCAATTACAGACACTGGGTGGGAATGCCATTTCAGAGACTGGGTGGGAATGCCATTACAGAAACTGGGTGGGAATGCGATTGCAGAGACTGGGTGGGAATGTCATTACAGAGACTGGGTGGGAATGCCATTACAGAGACTGGGCGGGAATGCCATTGCAGAGACTGAGTGGGAATGCCATTACAGTGACTGGGTGGGAATGCAATTACAGAGACTGGGGGGAATGCCATTGCAGAGACTGGGAGGGAATGCCATTACAGAAACTGGGTGGGAATGCCATTGCAGAGACTGGGTGGGAATGTCATTACAGAGACTGGGTGGGAATGCCATTGCAGAGACTGGGTGGGAATGCCATTGCAGAAACTGGGTGGGAATGCCATTGCAGAGACTGGGTGGGAATGTCATTACAGAGACTGGGTGGGAATGCCATTACAGAGACTGGGCGGGAATGCCATTGCAGAGACTGAGTGGGAATGCCATTACAGTGACTGGGTGGGAATGCAATTACAGAGACTGGGGGGAATGCCATTGCAGAGACTGGGAGGGAATGCCATTACAGAAACTGGGTGGGAATGCCATTGCAGAGACTGGGTGGGAATGTCATTACAGAGACTGGATGGGAATGCCATTGCAGAGACTGGGTGGGAATGCCATTGCAGAGACTGAGTGGGAATGCCATTACAGAGACTGGGTGGGAATGCCATTGCAGACACTGGGAGGGAATGCCATTACTCTGGACGGAACTGTCATTACAGACGCTGGGTGGGAGTGCCATTACAGAAACTGGGTGGGAATGCCATTGCAGAGACTGGGTGGGAATGCCATTACAGACTCTGGGTGTGAATGCCATTACAGACACTGAGTGTGAATGCCATTATAGACACTGAGTGGGAGTGCCATTACAGACACTGAGTGTGAATGCAATTGCAGACACTGGGAGGGAATGCCATTACTCTGGACGGAACTGTCATTACAGACGCTGGGTGGGAGTGCCATTACAGAAACTGGGTGGGAATGCCATTGCAGAGACTGGGTGGGAATGCCATTACAGACTCTGGGTGTGAATGCCATTACAGACACTGAGTGTGAATGCCATTATAGACACTGAGTGGGAGTGCCATTACAGACACTGAGTGTGAATGCAATTACAGACACTGGGTGGGAATGCCATTTCAGAGACTGGGTGGGAATGCCATTACAGAAACTGGGTGGGAATGCCATTGCAGAGACTGGGTGGGAATGTCATTACAGAGACTGGGTGGGAATGCCATTACAGAGACTGGGCGGGAATGCCATTGCAGAGACTGAGTGGGAATGCCATTACAGTGACTGGGTGGGAATGCAATTACAGAGACTGGGGGGGATGCCATTGCAGAGACTGGGAGGGAATGCCATTACAGAAACTGGGTGGGAATGCCATTGCAGAGACTGGGTGGGAATGTCATTACAGAGACTGGGTGGGAATGCCATTGCAGAGACTGAGTGTGAATGCCATTATAGACACTGAGTGGGAGTGCCATTACAGACACTGAGTGTGAATGCAATTACAGACACTGGGTGGGAATGCCATTTCAGAGACTGGGTGGGAATGCCATTACAGAAACTGGGTGGGAATGCCATTGCAGAGACTGGGTGGGAATGTCATTACAGAGACTGGGTGGGAATGTCATTACAGAGACTGGGCGGGAATGCCATTACAGACACTGATGTGAATGCCAACACAAACACTAGGTGGGAATGCCATTACAGTGACTGTGTAGGAATACCATTACAGAGACTGGGGGGCATTCCATGACAGACACTGATGTGAATGCCAACACAAACACTAGGTGGGAATGCCATTACAGTGACTGGGTAGGAATACCATTACAGAGACTAGGTGGGCATGCCATGACAGACACTGAGTGTGAATGCCATTATAGTCACTGAGTGGGAGTGCCATTATAGACACAGAGTGGGAGTGCCATTATAGACACTGAGTGGGAGTGTGATTACAGACACTGAGTGGGCATGCCATGAAAGACACTGGCTGTGAATGCCATTACAGATACTGAGTGTGAATGCCATTATAGACACTGAGTGGGAGTGTGATTATAGAGACTGGGTGGGAATGCCATTACTCTGGATGGAACTGTCATTACAGACGGTGTGAATGCCATTACAGACACTGAGTGTGAATGCCATTATAGACACTGAGTGGGAGTGCGATTACAAACACTGAGTGTGAATGCAATTGCAGACACTGGGTGGGAATGCCATTACAGAAACTGGGTGGGAATGCCATTGCAGAGACTGGGTGGGAATGCCATTACAGACTCTGGGTGTGAATGCCATTACAGACACTGAGTGTGAATGCCATTATAGACACTGAGTGGGAGTGCCATTACAGACACTGAGTGTGAATGCAATTACAGACACTGGGTGGGAATGCCATTTCAGAGACTGGGTGGGAATGCCATTACAGAAACTGGGTGGGAATGCAATTGCAGAGACTGGGTGGGAATGTCATTACAGAGACTGGGTGGGAATGCCATTACAGAGACTGGGCGGGAATGCCATTGCAGAGACTGAGTGGGAATGCCATTACAGTGACTGGGTGGGAATGCAATTACAGATACTGGGGGGAATGCCATTGCAGAGACTGGGAGGGAATGCCATTACAGAAACTGGGTGGGAATGCCATTGCAGAGACTGGGTGGGAATGTCATTACAGAGACTGGGTGGGAATGCCATTGCAGAGACTGGGTGGGAATGCCATTGCAGAAACTGGGTGGGAATGCCATTGCAGAGACTGGGTGGGAATGTCATTACAGAGACTGGGTGGGAATGCCATTACAGAGACTGGGCGGGAATGCCATTGCAGAGACTGAGTGGGAATGCCATTACAGTGACTGGGTGGGAATGCAATTACAGAGACTGGGGGGAATGCCATTGCAGAGACTGGGAGGGAATGCCATTACAGAAACTGGGTGGGAATGCCATTGCAGAGACTGGGTGGGAATGTCATTACAGAGACTGGGTGGGAATGCCATTGCAGAGACTGGGTGGGAATGCCATTGCAGAGACTGAGTGGGAATGCCATTACAGAGACTGGGTGGGAATGCCATTGCAGACACTGGGAGGGAATGCCATTACTCTGGACGGAACTGTCATTACAGACGCTGGGTGGGAGTGCCATTACAGAAACTGGGTGAGAATGCCATTGCAGAGACTGGGTGGGAATGCCATTACAGACTCTGGGTGTGAATGCCATTACAGACACTGAGTGTGAATGCCATTATAGACACTGAGTGGGAGTGCCATTACAGACACTGAGTGTGAATGCAATTGCAGACACTGGGAGGGAATGCCATTACTCTGGACGGAACTGTCATTACAGACGCTGGGTGGGAGTGCCATTACAGAAACTGGGTCAGAATGCCATTGCAGAGACTGGGTGGGAATGCCATTACAGACTCTGGGTGTGAATGCCATTACAGACACTGAGTGTGAATGCCATTATAGACACTGAGTGGGAGTGCCATTACAGACACTGAGTGTGAATGCAATTACAGACACTGGGTGGGAATGCCATTTCAGAGACTGGGTGGGAATGCCATTACAGAAACTGGGTGGGAATGCCATTGCAGAGACTGGGTGGGAATGTCATTACAGAGACTGGGTGGGAATGCCATTACAGAGACTGGGCGGGAATGCCATTGCAGAGACTGAGTGGGAATGCCATTACAGTGACTGGGTGGGAATGCAATTACAGAGACTGGGGGGGATGCCATTGCAGAGACTGGGAGGGAATGCCATTACAGAAACTGGGTGGGAATGCCATTGCAGAGACTGGGTGGGAATGTCATTACAGAGACTGGGTGGGAATGCCATTGCAGAGACTGAGTGTGAATGCCATTATAGACACTGAGTGGGAGTGCCATTACAGACACTGAGTGTGAATGCAATTACAGACACTGGGTGGGAATGCCATTTCAGAGACTGGGTGGGAATGCCATTACAGAAACTGGGTGGGAATGCCATTGCAGAGACTGGGTGGGAATGTCATTACAGAGACTGGGTGGGAATGTCATTACAGAGACTGGGCGGGAATGCCATTGCAGAGACTGAGTGGGAATGCCATTACAGTGACTGGGTGGGAATGCAATTACAGAGACTGGGGGGAATGCCATTGCAGAGACTGGGAGGCAATGCCATTACAGAAACTGGGTGGGAATGCCATTGCAGAGACTGGGTGGGAATGTCATTACAGAGACTGGGTGGGAATGCCATTGCAGAGACTGGGTGGGAATGCCATTGCAGAAACTGGGTGGGAATGCCATTGCAGAGACTGGGTGGGAATGTCATTACAGAGACTGGGTGGGAATGTCATTACAGAGACTGGGCGGGAATGCCATTGCAGAGACTGAGTGGGAATGCCATTACAGTGACTGGGTGGGAATGCAATTACAGAGACATGGGGGGAATGCCATTGCAGAGACTGGGAGGGAATGCCATTACAGAAACTGGGTGGGAATGCCATTGCAGAGACTGGGTGGGAATGTCATTACAGAGACTGGGTGGGAATGCCATTGCAGAGACTTGGTGGGAATGTCATTACAGAAACTGGGTGGGAATGCCATTGCAGACACTGGGAGGGAATGCCATTACTCTGGACGGAACTGTCATTACAGACGCTGGGTGGGAGTGCCATTACAGAAACTGGGTGGGAATGCCATTGCAGAGACTGGATGGGAATGCCATTACAGACTCTGGGTGTGAATGCCATTACAGACACTGAGTGTGAATGCCATTATAGACACTGAGTGGGAGTGCCATTACAGACACTGAGTGTGAATGCAATTGCAGACACTGGGAGGGAATGCCATTACTCTGGACGGAACTGTCATTACAGACGATGGGTGGGAGTGCCATTACAGAAACTGGGTGGGAATGCCATTGCAGAGACTGGGTGGGAATGCCATTACAGACTCTGGGTGTGAATGCCATTACAGACACTGAGTGTGAATGCCATTATAGACACTGAGTGGGAGTGCCATTACAGACACTGAGTGTGAACGCAATTACAGACACTGGGTGGGAATGCCATTTCAGAGACTGGGTGGGAATGCCATTACAGAAACTGGGTGGGAATGCCATTGCAGAGACTGGGTGGGAATGTCATTACAGAGACTGGGTGGGAATGCCATTACAGAGACTGGGCGGGAATGCCATTGCAGAGACTGAGTGGGAATGCCATTACAGTGACTGGGTGGGAATGCAATTACAGAGACTGGGGGGGGATGCCATTGCAGAGACTGGGAGGGAATGCCATTACAGAAACTGGGTGGGAATGCCATTGCAGAGACTGGGTGGGAATGTCATTACAGAGACTGGGTGGGAATGCCATTGCAGAGACTGAGTGTGAATGCCATTATAGACACTGAGTGGGAGTGCCATTACAGACACTGAGTGTGAATGCAATTACAGACACTGGGTGGGAATGCCATTTCAGAGACTGGGTGGGAATGCCATTACAGAAACTGGGTGGGAATGCCATTGCAGAGACTGGGTGGGAATGTCATTACAGAGACTGGGTGGGAATGTCATTACAGAGACTGGGCGGGAATGCCATTGCAGAGACTGAGTGGGAATGCCATTACAGTGACTGGGTGGGAATGCAATTACAGAGACTGGGGGGAATGCCATTGCAGAGACTGGGAGGGAATGCCATTACAGAAACTGGGTGGGAATGCCATTGCAGAGACTGGGTGGGAATGTCATTACAGAAACTGGGTGGGAATGCCATTGCAGAGACTGGGTGGGAATGCCATTGCAGAAACTGGGTGGGAATGCCATTGCAGAGACTGGGTGGGAATGTCATTACAGAGACTGGGTGGGAATGCCATTACAGACACTGGGCGGGAATGCCATTGCAGAGACTGAGTGGGAATGCCATTACAGTGACTGGGTGGGAATGCAATTACAGAGACTGGGGGGAATGCCATTGCAGAGACTGGGAGGGAATGCCATTACAGAAACTGGGTGGGAATGCCATTGCAGAGACTGGGTGGGAATGTCATTACAGAGACTGGGTGGGAATGCCATTGCAGAGATTGGGTGAGAATGCCATTGCAGAGACTGAGTGGGAATGCCATTACAGAGACTGGGTGGGAATGCCATTGCAGACACTGGGAGGGAATGCCATTACTCTTGACGGAACTGTCATTACAGACGCTGGGTGGGAGTGCCATTACAGAAACTGGGTGGGAATGCCATTGCAGAGACTGGGTGGGAATGCCATTTCAGAGACTGGGTGGGAATGCCATTACAGAAACTGGGTGGGAATGCCATTGCAGAGACTGGGTGGGAATGTCATTACAGAGACTGGGTGGGAATGCCATTACAGAGACTGGGCGGGAATGCCATTGCAGAGACTGAGTGGGAATGCCATTACAGTGACTGGGTGGGAATGCAATTACAGAGGCTGGGGGGATGCCATTGCAGAGACTGGGAGGGAATGCCATTACAGAAACTGGGTGGGAATGCCATTGCAGAGACTGGGTGGGAATGTCATTACAGAGACTGGGTGGGAATGCCATTGCAGAGACTGGGTGGGAATGCCATTGCAGAGACTGAGTGGGAATGCCATTACAGTGACTGGGTGGGAATGCAATTACAGAGACTGGGGGGAATGCCATTGCAGAGACTGGGAGGGAATGCCATTACAGAAACTGGGTGGGAATGCCATTGCAGAGACTGGGTGGGAATGTCATTACAGAGACTGGGTGGGAATGCCATTGCAGAGACTGGGTGGGAATGCCATTGCAGAGACTGAGTGGGAATGCCATTACAGAGACTGGGTGGGAATGCCATTGCAGACACTGGGAGGGAATGCCATTACTCTGGACGGAACTGTCATTACAGACGCTGGGTGGGAGTGCCATTATAGACGCTGAGTGGGAGTGCCATTATAGACACTGAGTGGGAGTGCCATTACAGATACTGAGTGTGAATGCCATTATAGACAATGAGTGGGAGTGCGATTACAGAGACTGGGTGGAAATGCCATGACAGACACTGAGTGGGAATGCCATTGCAGGGACTGGGTGGGAATGCCATTACAGAGACTGGGTGGAAATGCCATTACAGAGACTGGGTGGGAATGCCATTACTCTGGATGGAACTGTCATTACAGACTCCGGGTGTGAATGCCATTACAGACACTGAGTGTGAATGCCATTATAGACACTGAGTGGGAATGCCATTACAGACACTGATGTGAATGCCAACACAAACACTAGGTGGGAATGCCATTAAAGTGACTGGGTAGGAATACCATTACAGAGACTGGGGGGCTTTCCATGCCAGACACTGATGTGAATGCCAACACAAACACTAGGTGGGAATGCCATTACAGTGACTGGGTAGGAATACCATTACAGAGACTAGGTGGGCATGCCATGACAGACACTGAGTGTGAATGCCATTATAGTCACTGAGTGGGAGTGCCATTATAGACACAGAGTGGGAGTGCCATTATAGACACTGAGTGGGAGTGTGATTACAGACACTGAGTGGGCATGCCATGACAGACACTGGCTGTGAATGCCATGACAGACACTGGCTGTGAATGCCATTACAGACTCTGGGTGTGAATGCCATTACAGAAACTGGGTGGGAATGTCATTACAGAGACTGGGTGGGAATGCCATTGCAGAGACTGGGTGGGAATGTCATTACAGAGACTGGGTGGGAATGCCATTACAGAAACTGGGTGGGAATGCCATTACAGAAACTGGGTGGGAATGCCATTGCAGAGACTGGGTGGGAATGCCATTACAGAAACTGGGTGGGAATGCCATTGCAGAGACTGGGTGGGAATGTCATTACAGAGACTGGGTGGGAATGCCATTACAGAAACTGGGTGGGAATGCCATTGCAGAGACTGGGTGGGAATGCCATTACAGAAACTGGGTGGGAATGCCATTGCAGAGACTGGGTGGGAATGTCATTACAGAGACTGGGTGGGAATGCCATTGCAGAGACTGGGAGGGAATGCCATTACAGAAACTGGGTGGGAATGCCATTGCAGAGACTGGGTGGGAATGCCATTGCAGAGACTGAGTGGGAATGCCATTACAGAGACTGGGTGGGAATGCCATTGCAGACACTGGGAGGGAATGCCATTACTCTGGACGGATCTGTCATTACAGACGCTGGGTGGGAGTGCCATTGCAGAGACTGGGTGGGAATGCCATTACAGAAACTGGGTGGGAATGTCATTACAGAGACTGGGTGGGAATGCCATTGCAGAGACTGGGTGGGAATGCCATTGCAGAGACTGAGTGGGAATGCCATTACAGAGACTGGGTGGGAATGCCATTGCAGACACTGGGAGGGAATGCCATTACTCTGGACGGAACTGTCATTACAGACGCTGGGTGGGAGTGCCATTATAGACGCTGAGTGGGAGTGCCATTATAGACACTGAGTGGGAGTGCCATTACAGATACTGAGTGTGAATGCCATTATAGACAATGAGTGGGAGTGCGATTACAGAGACTGGGTGGAAATGCCATGACAGACACTGAGTGGGAATGCCATTGCAGGGACTGGGTGGGAATGCCATTACAGAGACTGGGTGGAAATGCCATTACAGAGACTGGGTGGGAATGCCATTACTCTGGATGGAACTGTCATTACAGACTCCGGGTGTGAATGCCATTACAGACACTGAGTGTGAATGCCATTATAGACACTGAGTGGGAATGCCATTACAGACACTGATGTGAATGCCAACACAAACACTAGGTGGGAATGCCATTACAGTGACTGGGTAGGAATACCATTACAGAGACTGGGGGGCTTTCCATGCCAGACACTGATGTGAATGCCAACACAAACACTAGGTGGGAATGCCATTACAGTGACTGGGTAGGAATACCATTACAGAGACTAGGTGGGCATGCCATGACAGACACTGAGTGTGAATGCCATTATAGTCACTGAGTGGGAGTGCCATTATAGACACAGAGTGGGAGTGCCATTATAGACACTGAGTGGGAGTGTGATTACAGACACTGAGTGGGCATGCCATGACAGACACTGGCTGTGAATGCCATGACAGACACTGGCTGTGAATGCCATTACAGACTCTGGGTGTGAATGCCATTACAGAAACTGGGTGGGAATGTCATTACAGAGACTGGGTGGGAATGCCATTGCAGAGACTGGGTGGGAATGTCATTACAGAGACTGGGTGGGAATGCCATTACAGAAACTGGGTGGGAATGCCATTACAGAAACTGGGTGGGAATGCCATTGCAGAGACTGGGTGGGAATGCCATTACAGAAACTGGGTGGGAATGCCATTGCAGAGACTGGGTGGGAATGTCATTACAGAGACTGGGTGGGAATGCCATTACAGAAACTGGGTGGGAATGCCATTGCAGAGACTGGGTGGGAATGCCATTACAGAAACTGGGTGGGAATGCCATTGCAGAGACTGGGTGGGAATGTCATTACAGAGACTGGGTGGGAATGCCATTGCAGAGACTGGGAGGGAATGCCATTACAGAAACTGGGTGGGAATGCCATTGCAGAGACTGGGTGGGAATGCCATTGCAGAGACTGGGTGGGAATGCCATTGCAGAGACTGAGTGGGAATGCCATTACAGAGACTGGGTGGGAATGCCATTGCAGACACTGGGAGGGAATGCCATTACTCTGGACGGATCTGTCATTACAGACGCTGGGTGGGAGTGCCATTGCAGAGACTGGGTGGGAATGCCATTACAGAAACTGGGTGGGAATGTCATTACAGAGACTGGGTGGAATGCCATTGCAGAGACTGAGTGGGAATGCCATTACAGATACTGAGTGTGAATGCCATTAAAGACAATGAGTGGGAGTGCGATTACAGAGACTGGGTGGAAATGCCATTACAGAGACTGGGTGGAAATGCAGTTACAGAGACTGGGTGGGAATGCCATTACTCTGGATGGAACTGTCATTACAGACTCTGGATAGGAATGCATTGCCATGCTACTTGATATTTGTATAGTGCCTAACTGCTGGTGTCACACATTTAAAGCACTGTGAGTTGAATGGGCCTTTAGTAGGCCATAGTCAGAACAGACATGTACAGAACACATTACATTGAATGCAAATAGTTTATCATTTCATGCAACTGTTTGGTTACTAGAAAGATGACTAGTGTACTTGTAGTATACTCTGGGCAGTATGAAGGGTGTCCAGGCATGGCGTGGATCACATTGTCAGTAGGACTCAGCCATATTCCATGAATCACCGGGCTAAAGCGGGGCTAATATGAACCAGTCTATCAATTCAAGGGCAACATGTCTACATGTGAGGGCTCTGCTATACTGTACATGCACAATGAATAACATGCATGAGGTACCGCGTGCACATTTGGCAGACATCTCAAAGATACATTCAATGCATGTCCACGTGTCAGGCTTCATTTGAAAATGTCCAGACCTATATGACCTTTAAAGGCCTGATAACTGGTATTGGTCGTTCTTGCATGCCGTAACATCCCTTTAGTGATCAATGGGATGAAAGTACTGTTTCACTCTTTTGAGCCTAAGAACATGTAACCAATAGAAAGGGTGAGAGATTGCCTTATTGGACGGCAGTATATGTTAATGGAGGCCATTACTGATGTGTTGAGTCATGAACTTGAGGTGTCTTTTGAAGAAGTCCTAGAAGATGTGGGGGCCACAGACCAGATAATCATATTGGATTCCCTCCTGCCGATGGCTGAAAGGGGTTCTGGTAAAACAGAGCACGCGGACGGTGGTATCAGAGCAGGAATTGGCGGTGTGCAGAATGAGTGCTTGTCGACACAACAGGAGAGTCTGACAAAGGGATCCACCCTCTCCTGCCCCAGCCATACCAGATTCGTTGTGTGTGGGGAAAAGACGAGTGCTGCTGCCCTTGTATGTAGTGGATTGGTAAATAAGTCCATGATTGGCAGTACGAGGGAAATGAATTAGAGGCAAGGTTGTAAACGAATGCATGATAGCGTAGCTGGCTCAAAGGAGACACCTTTGTAAGGCTGTACGCAGAGGCTGTCGGACACCTTGACGAGAGGCATTGAAGCCGTCCTGCCCTGCCTGCGTGTGCTCAAAAGATGCCCAAGGAGCAGGAATGAAGACACTCTTTCACTTACTCGCCTGGAACCCGAACCCATGAATGGCCATGTTCTATAGTTAGTGAAGAGGGGAGAAATAACGGGGGCTCCTGAGTCATGGTGGCTTTGGTCCGTGGTTGCACCAGGAGCAGTACCCTGGAAGTACTTGATGCCTGCTAGGGGCTTCGTGGGGATGGTAATGGTGATGTGGGGTGATGAATTCCTCCTCCCGGCCCCGCCATGTCCTTCCATCACAGGGTTAACTCATGTGATCCTTCGTGTGCACTGTGTCATCACATGCACGGATGGGATGTAGGGGTGGGAGCAGGGAGGAGGAAAGAGCACCATTTGTGATTCCAAATAAAAACACTTGTGACAACTGTAGACGGTTCATGTCGAGCAAAGAACAGACTTGTCAGTAGAATGGAAGTCATTACACTGATGTCAATTTCCACTTGTAGAGAACACAGTGTCCAGCTCAGCATTTAACACCAGTTGACTTTATAATCCTGTTGAGAAGCAGATGTATGCATCATCAAAGCGTCAGCCCCTCCCCTGCCTCAACATTATGGGGATGGAACACATGCACCATTTATGGAACCTGTCCCTTCTCCCCCGCTATACCTCAAGCATGGGAGATAGTGTGATGCTGTACCTCAAGCATGGGAGATGGTGTGATGCTGTACCTCAAGCATGGGAGATGGTGTTACACTGTATCTCAAACATGGGAGATATTGTGACGCTGTACCTCAAGCATGTGAGATGCTGTGACGCTGTACCTCAAGCATTAGAGATAGTGTGATGCTGTACCTCAAGCATGGGAGAGGGTTTGTTGCTGTACCTCAAGCATGGGAGATGGCGTGACGCTGTACGTCAAGCATGGAAGAGAGTGTGATGATGTACCTCAAGCGTGGGAGATGGTGTGACGCTTTACCTCAAGCATCGGAGATGGTATGACGATATACCTCAAGCATGGGAGATGGTATGACGCTGTACCTCAAGCATCGGAGATGGTGTGACACTGTACCTCAAGCATGGGAGTTGGTGTGACGCTCTACCTCAAGCATCGGAGATGGTGTGATGCTGTACCTCAAGCATGAGAGATGGCGTGACGCTGTACCTCAAGCATGGCAGATGGTATGATGCTATACCTCAAGCATGGGAGATGGTGTGACGATGTACCTCAAGCATGGGACAAATCAACTTCCAGGGCACCAGTGGTCCAGGGATGAAAACCCTTTTCTAGACCATCAGTCAGCCCCACACCTCTGTTACACCACATACAAGGGCATCACCCCTCCTCTTTGCTCAGACTCCTTGCTTAGTTGATTGATGAAATGTCTGGAGATTCCTTGTTGAACCTTTTTATTTTGTTCCTTGACATTCCAAATACACCTTTAGGCGTTCTTCTTCTCAAATTAGCGTTTTTATAAAGAAAAAAGCAGGTCAGAAACGTTGTCTTTGTGCTGGTGCTGTTGTAAAAGCAAGGAAATATCGAGGCTGAGTACCACAAAAGGAAATACACCAAACACAGGCTATACAGATTCAAAGATCTTTAATACTGTGCAGTTACAAAGAAACACAGATCTGATACAGATAGCTATCTGGCTCTCGACACCCCGCAATAAGTACTAGCCCGTCAGAGTGGGGAGGGAGAGGTACTGGACATCTAAACATTTGCATTCTTTATACATACCCTGTAATATTGTCCAGCCCCTCTACAGGTTAATAATCTGCAGTCCAGAATTTGTGCCGAGTTCACATACAGCTCATACAATAATATGCACATGGATTACATAGGTTTGTGATTCCAACAAGTTACAATGGCAAAGTGTATTCCTGGATTTAGCAGTGAGCCTTAGTACATATCCCTTCACAATGTAGTTCTGCCAGTGTCCACGCTCGACATTTGCATTACATTGTCCTCGATGAATATCCGTGGATGAGGCTTGTTAGTGCAGACAATCCTGAGACAAGTCAAACTTGGTGCAAGGTCGCATTACCTAGCCTAAACAGTTGGCCCTCGGACAGTCTAACCATTAACAAGGGCTCAAAGTTCGGGAAGGCTTGGTTGCAAGTTAAATACAGTCCACTATTTTACAACAGAGAATTTACATGAGAACAGAAATCAAAATGGCGGACAATTCTAAAATGGCAGCGAAGTCGATCTAAAATCGGAACTTTGCAACGCGGTTTTCTTCACAGAGTGACTAGGCTTAGGCCAATATATATCAAAAGGAGGCACAATATGAATTCCTGTTTGACAAACCCTTCTTTTGGCCTAAGCCAAGCGCTAAACTACAACTAGTCACTTTACGAGTAACTTCACGTCTCAATGTCCGAATCACAATCGTCAGAGATATCAATCGCCATAAGGTCTGTAACAGAAATTTCTTTCAACACAAATTCGTTGGTCATTCTTTCCGGTGCGCGTACCTTTTTTCCTAATGTTCCCATAGTCTGTGCACAACTTCCCCCTAGCATTGAACATATGACATGGAGACATTGTATACAGAAACAGCAGAACAACAGAACACTCAGAATAATTAAGACTGAAAGTAGCTTCCATCCCCACGATCGTAAGAAGTCTCAGAACCAAGCGCTAAGATCCCAATTACCCTCGGGAAAGTGCACTTCTGAACTAAAGACGTGCATATTTTGTATAGCCTCAAAGATGGTTGGGGAGGAATCTGGAACGAAAACGCAACAAGCGGACCCCACTAATTTGCATAATCCATCACACTCAGCCAGGATGGTGTCTAACGCCATCTGATTCTGTAGTGCTACTAACCTTTTTGCTTTCTGTTCTAGAGTCATGTTATAGAGTATGTCAGTGGTCCAGTTGATGGTTCTCTCCAGTACTCTCGCTAGTCTCCTAATATCCTCGTAATTTAGTATTTGCCCCCAGAAAGGTACAAAGGATTTTGCTACGTCACCCAGAACCTGCGACGAAGTATCGCCATTCTCATCCCGCCTTGGACGAGCCCTAGAGATTTCTGTGGTGCTAGCTATAAATACCCCTGGCAACAGGATCCCTAAATAACAGGTTCCCTGCCAATCCCTAGGTAGCCATGGGAAAGCTTCATTACCGCAAACGAAATAGAGAGGTTTGCCTACATACAAAGGTCTGTCCTCACTGGTGAAGTTCGCAACATTGGTGCAACATTTGAAATCACCCATTGACTGAGTACCATTCCTCTGTATGCAGAAATAAATTGAGTAGGGGCTGTGGTTAACAGTATAGGAAGGTGGTGTGGCATCCCTATTGCCTATAGGAGCCATCGTGAAAGAGATCAGAGATTGAAAAGGTCGAGACAATCTATCAGAAGGCCTAATGGAAGCAACATGAAGCTTGCTTCTATTTTCGAAAAGTGAACATCCCAGGGGCGTTAGAACTCGTCTTTCAAACTCGTTCAAATTCGTTCCATCAAAGTTCCCCGAGATGCTATCATTCCATCGACCAAAGAATAGTGCCCTTAGAGAAGCATAACATGCAGTAGTTAGAGGCAAAGGATAAATATACCAGCCCAACCCTTTTCTTTATGTTGCGGGAAATGAGAGCAGACCCAACAATTAGACCTGTTGAAAATGGCATGTGTTGCATTCATTATAAGCAGTAGTGTGTTATTGTGATAACTCTGTCTGTGTTGAGAGTCTCTAGGAGATAGAGTGTGCAGACACACAAAAGGTGTAGATACAGTAGGTACATTATCAGTAGGCAAAAATGTTTCAAGCGGACGTATTTCTTCCATGTACCAAAATCATAAAGCAATTACTATTGTGAAACCAGTTAACATGATTACAAGAAAGCAATACGTTTTAAAAGACCATATATTCGATTGTCCATTGCCTTTACTGGTCACAGAGTAACTTATTTATTCCGTACGGGTATAGGCGATAGCAGGCATTGTTCCTTTGAAAGGAAAAGCGCCGTAGTTCATGTGCTGGTGATCTCCAGATCACGCGTTTTCTTAGTCTTTCCCTATCCCCAGCCAACAACTTTCCTTTATATGCAAAAGATAGGGCAAAGTACAAGCCCTATGGTGATTTTCATGTTGGCACAGCCGAACCGTGCAGTAAGTCTAGCTCCGTGGACGCAGATTGTACCTTGTGACTCCTGGTACAGTGTGATCTGCAAACAATGTGTCGTAGCTTCCTGATGGAAGTGATGAATTTAAACAGAACCAAATGGAGATACAAAAGGATCTGTGGGAGAGTGTGGAGATAAAGCAGCTGTTTCCCCAGACCCCGCGGGCTCAGGGAGTGTCTCTGAAACACTCTCAGTACTGCTCAATGCTGAATGATCGTTGGGAGCAGAGCAGGTAGGTTCCTCTGTATCTTCTTTATTGTGTGGCAAAGGGAAGGGTATCCTCTTGACATGTGACGCATGTATCCAGTGCCTCTTGCCTTCCACCCTAATCGCTGTCTATGTGGCCAGGGGAACCTGGTGTGGTCCTCTCCACAGCGGTGCAAGACAGGATGCTCGTTCAACTGCTTTCATGAGCACCCACTCCCCAGGTCGGATACTATGACCTGGCCCCTCATATTTTACTGGAAGGGCTTCTCGCACCTGTTGGTAAATCAAATACAGATTTTTAGTTGACTTGTCACAGTAATCAGAAAGAAGTACATGCTCAATATCCCTCAGGACCCAGGTTTTTGGACATTCCAAATGTTAGCTGGCCTACCCATGACAACTTCATATGGGGAGAGCCCAGTCTTAGTCTGTGGGGTGGTGCGCATTGACAGTAACACAATCGGTAAGCCGTACGGCCATTTCAATTTGGTGCCGGCACATGTCTTAGCAAGCTTGTTCTTCAAAATTCCATTGTGTCTCTCTACCAATCCAGCACTCTGAGCATGTCTAGCCGAATGGAAGCGTTTATCGATCTGTAATCCCGTGCATATCTGCAGAATTACAGCAGCAATAAAATGTGGACCATTGTCTGACCAGATGACTCTTGGCAAACCAAACCTAGGAAAATATTCCTTAAGCATGGTTTTCGCCGTTGTCATTGCTGTGGCATCTTTTACAGGGAAGGCTTCAACCCATTTACTAAAGGCACAAATAACAACCAAAACAAATTTAAAATTATTACAACGCTCCATTTCAATAAAGTCAAAGTGGATCACTTCAAAGAGGACAGAAGGTGGACCAAAACTACCCTTGGTGTCGATGTGCCTTTTCCCATATTGTGCTGTACACAGATTGTGCAACTCTGGACAAAACGCTGAGCTGTCTTCAAGATGTTAATATTCACCCAGACATTTTCTGACATTTTGCAAACCTTCCTGGCACAGATGTGGGTGGGCCCATGAGCCATTGTGACCATCATAGTAATGTACACATCTGGCAGCATCCATTTTCCCTCTAACTTATCCACCCAACACCCATCATCATCCAACCTCGCCAAACCCTCAGCCCATTGCTTAGTTTCTTCTAAAGTGGCATCGGCTTGGATATTCTTTACAGACTCAATACCTTCATCTACGGTAGAAACATTTGTAGCTTCCCTTGTAGTGTACATATCTGTATAAATATCACTAGCAGTTTGTTTGGCTATCTGGTCAACAAAAGCGTGCTCTTTTCCTATATCATTTATGATTTTCTGATGCGCTGCGCATTTCATGATTGCTAACTGAGTGGGAAGTGCAAGTGCTGAAAGTAACCGCACCATCAAGGTGCCATATTGAATCTTCGTTCCATGTGAGGTCAAGAAACCTTGTTCTGCCCAAAGTCTACCGAAGTTGTGACCTACCCCAAAAGCATACTGACTGTCAGTATATATGTTTACTCTAAGTCCTTCGGAAAGTTCACAAGCTCGAGTCAATGCAATAATCACTGCAGCCTGCGCAGAGTTATGCAAAATTCTTTTGGTTTCCACAATCGTGCTTAGTGTGGCGATGGCATAAGCAGTCATGGATGTACCACCCGGAAGTTTGAAGCAAGAGCCATCACAAAACAGCTACCCTTTTGGGTTGTTCAAAGGTGTATCTTTCAGGTCAATCCTGCCTTTAGTATCTTGTTCTGTAGTGTAAAGGCAGTCATGTGATATTTTGTCACTGCAAGCAGTATCTTGCGGGAAAGGTAATAGTTCAGCTGGATTAAATACACAACACCTCTTTATTTGTATATGCGGTGCAAACAAGATCAATTCATAACTCGTTAATAGTGCAGAGGTGAGGTGTTGTGTTTGTGTTCTATTTAATAGAACATCTACAGAGTGAAGTACCAACAAGGTTAAAGCATGGCCTAGGACCATACACTCGCTCTGTTTTACAGACGCAGCAGCAGCAGCGACAGCTCTCAAACATCTTGGCAAAGCGCATGTGATAGGATCAAGGGCGGAAGAAAAGTAACCGCACGGCCTATTCTTCCCTCCATGTTCCTGCGTTAATACAGCCAAAGCACATCCATCACGTTCATGCACATACAACTCGAAGGCCTTTTCATAATTTGGTGTGCCCAAAACTGGTGCGGAACACAGTGCAGTCTTGAGCAGATTAAATACTTTCTGGTGTTCCAAGTTCCATGGCAATGGCAAAGAAATGCCCTTCTTTGTCAAAGCCAACATTGCTTTAATCACTAGTGAGAAGTTGGGGATCCACTGCCTATAGTCAGAAGCCATTCCTATCAAGGTTCTGACTCCCTTCTGTATATTTGGGACAGACATGCTGGAAATAATTTTAATCCGTCCAGGCGTCAACCTTCTTCCCTCCTTTGACAGGCGATAGCCTAAATAGGCGACCTCCTGCCGACAATATTGAAACTTTTTCAGTGAAGCTTTATGTCCATGCTTTGCTAGGTGAATAAGCAACAACACGGTGCCCTCCTTACAGGCACTTTCTGAATCAGCAGCTAAAAGAACATCAGCTACATATTGAAGCGATATACAAGTGGTAGGCAACTCAAGTGTATCAAACTGCTCATTCAAAGCCCTACTGTAAATGCTCAGACTTTCCGTGTACCCCTGTGGTGCACGGGTGAATGTAAACAAGTGTCCCCCTAAGGTGAACGTGAACTGGTATCTGCTACCCTTGTGTATAGGAATGCTAAAGAAGGCATTCTTAAGATCTACGACACTAAAATGAGTAGCAGAAGCTGGGATCATAGTTAATATCGTCATTACATCAGGCACAATAGGAAATTGTGGAGCAACAATCTTATTGATAGCACGTAAATCAATGATAAAACAAAAAGGAATTGCATTATCTCCTTTCTTATACAAATGCAAAATCGGATTATTGCACAAACTACCTGCTATTTCTTCAATTACCCCACATTGTACAAAATTGGAAACTATACACTTCAAATCTTGCTCACCATCAACCGAAATCTTATACTGAGGAATATGTGGCAACTTTACTCCAGGTTTCAAAATGATTTCAACAGGCTCAAACTGTAAAACACCGACATCATTGTCATCAATCACCCATAAACACTCTGGAACATCACTAAATTCCGGCGGCAAAGGTCTAGTCAGGAACTGTGAGGCAGAACGTTGCTGTGGTGAAATCGTCAAACGCACTCCATCCGAAGAACAATGAATTACCGCATTTAATTCCTTCAACAGATTCAACCCCAACAAATTCTCTCCACAGTTCGTTGTCAAAAGAAACAGACAGTGATCTGTGAATGGACCCAGTGTAATCGGTACCGGCGAAGAAACCGGACTAACCACTTGTGTACCAGAAAACCCTACAGAAACATTGGT
The DNA here is from genome assembly GCF_040938575.1 of Ambystoma mexicanum. NCBI lineage: Eukaryota > Metazoa > Chordata > Amphibia > Caudata > Ambystomatidae > Ambystoma > Ambystoma mexicanum. The sequence goes on along the minus strand of NC_090932.1, from coordinate 1,704,644,154 downwards.
TTTCCCTGACAGTGGAAAGTTTGGAACCCGTGAATGGTCAATGGAACACTTCTGCTCTCCTGTATCTATCAAGAATAGATGTTTCCTATTTCCCACTATCATTTCAATGTAGGGACCTTTCTGATTAACGGGAATAGGCATTGGTTCCAAACCCTGCTTCGGGCAATCCTAACAAAACAATATATTGTCAAAGGGAAGGTCTTCAGAGAGATATGCAGTTGAAAGATGATAAATAATGTTTCTATTATCCACACTCAGTGACTGACTGTCTTGTGAAAAAGTATGTACATTCTGAGAAAACTGACTTCTACCAGGACCTATTGCCCCAGGGTGGCCTCTGGATCATCTACCCATAGTACCAAATGTGTTATTCGACCTCTCCTGGAGGATCGGGCATTGTGCACGCCAATTACTCTCTTGTCTGCAATATACACATTGGTTCACGTGTACAGGACCCAACGGCACAGTACCCTGTGGAGGATACTGTCCCCTAAACTGTGTACTACCCTCTCTAGGAACTCTTACAATCTGTTGCAACAAAACCTTAGTTTTCAGGTCTCCCTTTCTCTTTTCGATCCTCTCTTTTTCATTATTGACTTGGTTTTCATAATACTGAGCCATATGCAATACTTCAGACTGAGACTTAGCTTGCCAAGCGCTCTCAGAAGTCATAATTTGCGACTGGATGTCAGGTAACAATCCATGCACAAATTTGTCTACAAATAGTCGTTTTCCAGATTCTGTGCTCAAATCTTGTCCACTGAAATCCGAAATCATTGTTCAAACCGATTAAAGAATTCGGTAGCACCCTCAGACTTCCCTTGGACACAGACAGTAAGTTTGTCACAGACAATTCTTCTCTCAGGAATTAAGGCTTTCTGTTTTGTCACTATTCTATCAGGCAAAGTCAGTATTACCTGCGGTGGTCTCTCGCCAGCTGGTCTATCTCTATCTTGTCCAGCCAAATTATCCCATGTGTCCTCTAACCCTGCTATATCATCTACTGTCCTAATCTGTTTCCCCAAATCAGCAGGTAGGAGCACAGGAAATAACAAATCTATATCACTCAAAGTGAATACTGATGACTGCAAGACAGATTATATTTCTTTATAGAACCCTGTTGGATTCTTTCTAATATCTGGGATGGATTATCTAATAGTGTTCACTTCCTGTCTCGAGAATGGGACGTGAACAAACTGTGATACATAATGTGCAGGAATGTCGTAAGCAGCAGTACCTGCTGTGGCATTGGCTGGAATCTCAACTTTTGGAACAAATGTTGGAGGAACCTCTCTCATAGGCAACTGAAAGATCGGAAACTCCGAACGCTTACTGAGCAACAGAGCTAAATCGAGCGCTAAAGCAGCTGAAGGGGTGTCAGACATAAAAGCTCTCTTATAGATATTCAATAATTCTGCGGGAAAACAAATCTTTCTTTTTATACATTCATCCTGCAGGTATTCTACCATAACCTGTATCACTTTAGATCTGCATTTCTGGCGTATACTGACTATACGTGTCATATACTTCTACTGGAGATATCGACATGTCTGAAATCCACCTAATTGCATCTTTTGTGCAAATTTGAATTTCTTCACTCATTGACTTACAAAGAGGAAGGAACCGTTTCTGTACAAAAATAGCGCTCAAACTATCACCATCTGTTGCTTCATTTCGTAACCTTTCTAACTCCCTTCTATACTCAAAAACCCTCTCGACGTGCTCATAAACCTTCTCCGCAGTATCTCTTGAATATGCTAAGACATTCAAGTCCCTCAACCCTTGTGGGAGATCTACATCATTCAGTCTGTTCCACATTACAGATAAATTAATTCCCAATCCTTCGATGAAAACATTTTTCTCAGGAAAACTTTCTAGATTAGAGAGTGTAGCAAAAACTTCAGATTGTTCACCTTTCTCCATGCACTGTCTAGCCCATGCAGTCAAATCACGCATTCTCTCTTCAGACACAGTACTGTGAGTTACGATCTTTTATTCCGCTCCCTTATCAACTACAAGCAGAACAGAACCACTTGGAAGAGAAACAGTAGAATAATCTTGTGCAATGGGTAACAAAGGTACTATCTCTGGTGCAGAAGACACATCTACCAGATCCGTAACAATAGGAAAATGCAGAGGTGCAGGTGGAGGAGCAACGATAGGAAGAGGAACAATAACTGGAGGAAGAGGAGCAATAGGAGGAACGATAGGAGGAGCAGGAATTACTACAGGAGGAGGAACAAACCAGAAAGAGGTAAAACAACGGGAATAGGAACATACAGAGGTGGCGCAGTGGCACCAGGCCTTCGTTCGTTTAGAAGCTTGTCAATGAATTCATCAGACACATGAAAGTCTTTAGACGGATATGTTTTCTGGATGCCAAGTTGAAAAGCCCTAGCCATATTTCTAACTGACTCTGATTGTTTATTTTGATCGTACAAAAACGCTTTCTCTGCGTTGGACATATGTAGGCGCACATGTTTCTCTCCTCTTTTAAGTTGCTGTATAGCTTCTTTTTTCCAATTTGGTAATACATCAAATGCTGCAGGTCTCGCTTTTTCTTCAACAATATGGACTCTAAATATTCTATATGAGGAATCTCAAAGCTACCATTGATTGGCCACTGAAGTTCGGAAGCATGTCTAGTTTGTCTGTGCCAAATATCATTAAACACTATACTACCAATGCCGTGCTTACAGTACATAGTACATGCCCGCGACCCCTCCTGTGGCGCCGCACGGCCAAATTCCAAAGATTGTCTGTCTCTGCGGAATAATGCCCTGAAACAGGCAGACAATTTCTCAGACATCAGATTCCTGGTGTTACCTGGTCAATAATTGTGCTCGCAAGTACAATACGCCAAATCAAATTATCAGGATACTTAAGAATCAGGTCACGACTCACCTGATCAAAGAACTAAAGGAGATCCGATCGGATTACTAAGGACAACAAAGGACCCTCGTGGGGGGTGATTTCGGCAAAACTGCCCACCTCGAAATATGGACCCTCGTCAAGATGCCGTCTCGGACCGCGGGCTCACCGTCCAGGGATCGGGTCATGCAGTACTCTTCAGGTATCGCGTCTCATCCAAGAAGGGGCCCCCTTTCTCACCATCCAATCCCGGTCCAATAGCTGCGTCAACACTTCAACGAGATGGCATCAATCTTGAGGGTCTCTATTCGGGCGCCATCTGTAAATGCAAGGAAATATCGAGGCTGAGTACCACAAAAGGAAATACACCAAACACGGACTGTAAAGATTCACAGATCTTTACTACTGTGCAGTTAAAAAGATACACAGATCTGATACAGATAGCTATCTGGCTCTCAAAACCCTGCAATGAGTTCAAGCCCATCAGAGTGGGGAGGGAGAGGTACTGGACATCTAAACACTTGCATTATTCATACATATCCTGCAATATTGTCCAGCCCCTCTACAGGTTAATAATATGCGGTCTAGAGATTGTGCCGAGTTCACCCATAACTCATACAATAATATGCACATGGATTACATAGGTTTGTGTTTCCAACAAGTTACAAAGGCAAAGTGTATTCCTGGATTTAGCAGTGAGCCTTAGTACATATCCCTTCACAATGTAGTTCTGCCAGTGTCCACGCTCGACATTTGCATTACATTGTCCTCGATGCGTATCCGTGGATGAGGCTTGTTAGTGCAGACAATCCTAGGACAACAAGTCAAAATGGTGCAAGGTCGCATTACCTAGCCTAAACAGTCGGCCCTCGGGCAGTCTAACCATTAACAAGGGCTCAAAGTTCGGGAAGGCTCGGTTGCAAGTTAAACACAATCCACCATTTTAGAACAGAGAATTCACATACGAACAGAAATCAAAGTGGCGGACGATTCTAAAATGGCGGCCAAGTCGATCTAAAATTGGAACTTCGCAATGCGGTTTTCTTCACAGAGTGACTAGGCTTAGGCCAATATATATCAAAAGGAGGCACGATATGATTTCCCGTTTGACACCGTCCCAGACCGCCAGCATTCGCACCGCTCCAGGAAGCCTGGTTCTGCAGCAAGGAGCGGCAGCGAACACTCCTGCAACCCTTCCAAAATGGACGCCAAGATCTTGCGCGTGCCAGGAGAATTGTGTTCATGGTTGCGGTCACCGTGGTTTCCGGGCGGCCTGGTTGCCCTTTACCAGTGACAGGAATATTGCAACATGGGGCATGTGCTGCGCTTGCAGGAGAACATTTCACAGATATGTTCTGGGGGTATTTTCCCTGCATTGCAAGACATGTTTCCAAGCACCCTTTCTTTCTACCAATGTCCTGCATTGACAAAAAGTAAAAATGAGTTTGTCCATGAAAATCGTTTGGCCACGAACACAAAATGTTGTGTAGTGGAGAAGCTGAGACTGATCGTGCAAAGCCAAGAAGTGATAATATTACCACTAAACCACGGGCCTCATTACACTGTTGGTGGTAAGCGGTAACACAGGGTCTAATTGCGTACTTGCCCATATTACCACTCTGTCTGAATATGGGGTTTACAACCATAAGTAGATGATACCTGCAACCTTTGCCTTGGAGGTGCCACCTCCTGAAGAATATCAGAATGACAGGACTTACCGCACTCGGTTACACCTCGAATCCCAATGAAGTCCTATCAGACTTCCAAATGGGGAGGAAGACATAATTAGGAGCTGGTGGAAAATCACCAGATGTCCTGGCGGTAAAAGCCTTTCCGTTTGGCGGGATTATCACTATTAATCCATAAAGAGGTCCACAGACTCCTGCACAGCAACATGGTGAAACAATAGCAACACAAATAGAACAGTTGCCTTCATACAATTGACAGCTTCATATTATGACTCGACAGAGGACATTTGACAGCAGCTTTTTGTGCGAGGCTTTGCTCACTGCTCCTCTGGTGTGGGCAGGCTGGCAGAAGTCTGGGGAGATGTGGGAGCGCAGCTATCTGCATGCTCCTGGCAGAGAGCTTCATTATCTGTGCATCGCCGGCCAGGGAGGAATATTGCTTCCAACACACAAGAAAATTGCTTCCATGTCCCCAGCTCAGTTTTACTATAAATGCAAATCTTTTCAATTAAGAATAACTTTTGTCTGAATCGGGGCTGAGCGCCAAAGAGACGGTTTGTTTTGTGATTTGCTGATCTCGAAAACGCTACTGCGCTGAGGCGCGCGGCGCGGTCCAGGTAGGAGTGCAGCGTAGGGCTACAGACAATATTCAAGGAGTGCTAAATATAGATTGAGGAGCACTTCTTGCATCTTAACAAATGGTGAAAGCTAAAACATCCTTTCCAAGAGGCGTTGCTCATTTATTGAATAACACGGGCCCACCCGTGCACAGGCTGAATTTCCCAAAGTGTGCATCGATGACAGCTGGGACACACATCCTGTTACTAGAAGAATATGCCTCATCATGAGTTGGGCTGTATTCACGGCTGTAATACCGGTGACTGCAATAGCCCTAGCGCCGACTGGTCCGGTGGTATTACCACCGGATCACGGGTTGGGCCTTAACGGTAAATCCCCATTCCTGAATGGGTCCTTTGGATCCAATGGGGAATTTTCGGTGCTAATGCTGCGGGCTAATACAGCCGGCTGTAATACAGCCGAAAACAGGGACTTTCACCTCCAGAAAAAAGCTGAGGTAAAACAGCCGATTTAGCGCCCAACTCGTGATAGGGCCAGCCCTTAAATGCGATGGTAATACCGTTACCACCGCATTTAAGGGCTACAGCCCAACTCGTGATGAGGCCCAATGTCACGTTTGATAACGCATTTCCATTTGCGGGCGATAAATTTGGCCTGAGTGAAAGTGTCCGCCTAGGATTTCTTTTTTATTTACATTCTGAATTCCCAGTGAGAATTTAATGTGAGAAAGGCTGGGCAGGCAGGGACTCTTCCCGCAGTCTCTCAGATAGGACTCTCCCGCAGTCTCTCAGAGAGGACTCTCTCCGCAGTCTCTCAGATAGGACTCTCCCCGCAGTCTCTCAGATAGAACTCTCCCCGCAGTCTCTCAGAGAGGACTATCCGCGCAGTCTCTCAGAGCGGACTCTCCCTACAGTCTCTCATAGAGGACTATCTCCACAGCCTCTCAGAGAGGACTCTACCATAGTCTCTCAGATAGGACTCTCCCGCAGTCTCTCAGGGGGGACTCTCCCTGCAGTATCTCAGATAACACTCTCCCACAGTCTCTCAGAGAGGACTCTCCCCGCAGTCTCTCAGAGAGGACTCTCCCCGCAGTCTCTCAGAGAGCACATTCTCCCCACAGTCTCTCATTGAGTACTCTTCCCGCAGTCTCTCAGATAGGACTCTTCCCGCAGTCTCTCATAGAGGACTCGCCCCACAGTCTCTCTGAGAGGACTTTACCCGCAGTCTCTCAGAGAGCACATTCTCCCCACAGTCTCTCAGTGAGTACTCTTCCCGCAGTCTCTCAGAGAGGACTCTCCCCGCAGTCTCTCAGAGAGCACATTCTCCCCACAGTCTCTCAGAGAGCACATTCTCCCCACAGTCTCTCAGAGAGGACTCTACCCGCAGTCTCTCAGAGAGGACTCTCCCCGCAGTCTCTCAGAGAGCACATTCTCCCCACAGTCTCTCAGTGAGTACTCTTCCTGCAGTCTCTCAGATAGGACTCTTCCCGCAGTCTCTCATAGAGGACTCGCTCCACAGTCTCTCAGAGAGGACTCTCCCCGCAGTCTCTCAGAGAGCACATTCTCCCCACAGTCTCTCAGTGAGTACTCTTCCCGCAGTCTCTCAGAGAGGACTCTCCCCACAGTCTCTCAGAGAGGACTCTCCCCGCAGTCTCTCATAGAGGACTCTCCCCACAGTCTCTCAGAGAGGACTCTCCCCGCAGTCTCTCAGAGAGGACTTTACCCGCAGTCTCTCAGAGAGCACATTCTCCCCACAGTCTCTCATAGAGGACTCTCCCCAGAGTCTCTCAGAGAGGACTCTCCCCGCAGTCTCTCAGAGAGGACTTTACCCGCAGTCTCTCAGAGAGCACATTCTCTCCACAGTCTCTCAGTGAGTACTCTTCCCACAGTCTCTCAGAGAGCACATTCTCCCCACAGTCTCTCATAGAGGACTCGCTCCACAGTCTCTCAGAGAGGACTCTCCCCGCAGTCTCTCATAGAGGACTCTCCCCACAGTCTCTCATAGAGGACTCTCCCCGCAGTCTCTCAGAGAGGACTCTCCCCGCAGTCTCTCAGAGAGGACTCTCCCCGCAGTCTCTCAGAGAGCACATTCTCCCCACAGTCTCTCAGAGAGGACTCTACCCGCAGTCTCTCAGAGAGGACTCTCCCCGCAGTCTCTCATAGAGGACTCGCTCCACAGTCTCTCAGAGAGGACTCTCCCCGCAGTCTCTCATAGAGGACTCTCCCCACAGTCTCTCATAGAGGACTCTCCCCACAGTCTCTCAGAGAGGACTCTCCCCGCAGTCTCTCAGAGAGGACTCTCCCCGCAGTCTCTCAGAGAGGACTCTCCCCACAGTCTCTCAGAGAGCACATTCTCCCCACAGTCTCTCAGAGAGGACTCTCCCCGCAGTCTCTCAGAGAGCACATTCTCCCCACAGTCTCTCAGAGAGGACTCTCCCCGCAGTCTCTCAGAGAGCACATTCTCCCCACAGTCTCTCAGAGAGGACTCTCCCCGCAGTCTCTCAGAGAGGACTCTCCCCGCAGTCTCTCAGAATGCCTAATTCGGGATCTGCGCCCATCCGTCTCGGAGTTCTCAGGCCCTCGAGTAAACTGCTCCATGCAGCCGAGGCAGAACCATGGCTGTCCACTGGTACTTTAGAGATTACCAGGGCCACACTCTCAAAGACCTCACGGGAAAGAATCAAATATGTACTATTTAGAAAATAAAACACAATTCCCATAATTCACTTGCGAATCACAACAAATGGAAAACGTCATCAGATTTAAAATGAGTAATGGTCGGTTTAGGTAAACAAAAACAATTGATCAAGACCAAAGTGTGTCGCACACTGGCAAATGAACGATAGTTGTACCCATATATATCATACAAAAATAGAAATGTATTATTCTTCACGTTCAGTTAGTAACATCTGGTAATATCACATTTCCTAAACACATCTGTATACTGGTTGTTCCCAAACACATTCAACCTATTTGCTCCGGCGTATCTCTATTCACTCATAACACTCTCACAGTGTGGTGCCTTGTTCATGTAATTCGAGGCTTCATGTGGTGAAGTAGTTATTTTACTTGACACTGATTCAAAAATGATAACGGCGTCTACACGTGTTTCAGCTGGACAAAACGAGCCAATTCCGTGTAGCTCTCAAATACCACCAGCCTTCTTCAGGACGAAAAATGAGTGTTGCAATGAGCCCCATTTTGCTACGCCCTGATGTGTTGGTTGGCTTATCTCCAGTGGAAATTCTGGTGGCAGCTGCGGGGTATCGACGGAATTCTAGTTTCAGAACTCTGTCAGTGTAGATAGAGCAATTTAATGTGTTGAACGTGGGTTATTCATTTCCCTTCTGGGCTCCGCCGGTTGTGAAGTCTAGGCAGCGCACTTAAACACACCCACGGAACCGTGACCCTGTGATTTCAGGTATGTTTCACTGCAGTGATTCACTGGACGCAGTCGTTTACTCAAGACATCCCCACACGATAGTTTTCTATTCACAGATGGCGTCTGATAAGTCTTCTCCCTTATTTTCCATTTCGACCAATGCCTTCATTCGGAATCGGAATCACTGCAGTAAAACATACCTGAAATCACAGGGTCAAGGGAAAGGGCCGGGCATGCAGCTGCATGCAGCCACGTTTCCGTGATAGCTAGTAGATTCAGTTTATTAGAGGTGATGAGATCAGAGATAATGAGAGCATGGACTGGGAGAGATCTAGCATTGAACAGTGCCCCTTTGGAAATTTGCAGTTATGGCACTGTTGTTGGTTGCAGTTCTATTTATGCTGTTGGCAAGCCCTGTGGCCAGTGGGTGGTAGACAGTAGCTTGGGCATCAAGCTCAGTAGATCTGGAGGCAGCAGGGGTAGTCAGAGGTGAAGGGTCCACACCAGGAGTGGAAGAGCCAGTTGTCTGCGGCTTGCATGTGACATTGGTTGGAGTGGGTGTAGCACGTTTAGTGCTATGAGTCAGCAAAATGGGAACTGGCTACCAGTTATATAGGGCATCAGGCCGTGAGGTACCCAGGGCGAGAAAGATGACAGTAGGTTCTGATATACAGGGGGCATGCATAGTAGCGGCACCAGGACCTGACATACAGGGGGAATGCATATAGTGGAAACAGGCTCTAATATGTAGGGGGAATGCATAGTGATGGCAACAGGCTCTGATATACAGGGGACATGCATAGTGATGGCAATAGGCTCTGATATACAGGGGACATGCATAGTGATGGCAACTGACTCTGGTATACAGGGGGCATGCATAGTAGCGACAACAGGCTCTGATGTACAGGGGACATGCATAGTGATGGCAATAGGCTCTGATATACAGGGGACATGCATAGTGATGGCAACAGGCTCTGATATACAGGGGACATGCATAGTGATGGCAACTGACTCTGGTATACAGGGGGCATGCATAGTAGCGACAACAGGCTCTGATGTACAGGGGGCATGCATAATGGTGGCATCAGGCTCTGATATACATGTGTCATGCATAGTGATGGCAATAGGCTCTGATATACAGGGGACATGCATAGTGATGGCAACAGGCTCTGATATACAGGGGACATGCATAGTGATGGCAACTGACTCTGGTATACAGGGGGCATGCATAGTAGCGACAACAGGCTCTGATGTACAGGGGGCATGCATAATGGTGGCATCAGGCTCTGATATACATGTGTCATGCATAGTGATGGCAACAGGCTCTGACATAGATGGGGCATGCATAGTGATGGCAACAGGCTCTGACATAGATGGGGCATGCATAGTGATAGCATCAGGCTCTGACATAGATGGGGCATGCATGGTGATGGCAACAGGCTCTGACATAGAATGGGCATGTATAGTGATGGCAACAGGCTCTGACATAGATGGGGCATGCATAGTGATGGCAACAGGCTCCGATATACATGGAGCATGCATAGTGATGGCAACAAGCTCTGACATAGATGGGGCATGCATGGTGATGGCAACAGGCTCCGACATAGATGGGGCATGTATAGTGATGGCAACAGGCTCTGACATAGATGGGGCATGTATAGTGATGGCAACAGGCTCTGATATAGATGGGGCATGCATAGTGATGGCAACAAGCTCTGACATAGATGGGGCATGTATAGTGATGGCAACAGGCTCTGATATATATGGGACAAGCCTAGCAATTCTACATTTGTAACTCGCTCTTCATCATTTTCATAAACCATATCTCTGAAAGACAAGACCCCCAGACGAAATTGAATAAACAAGTGTTATTTTTTTAAAGAAATGGCCTATCCTATCCTGGTGCCACCTGGGCCCAGGGGGGCATTTCCACAGAATTAAACTAAGAACTGTAGATGCTCTTCCTTTGCATTTAATCAGCTAACCCGGAATCCACTAATGTAGGTGTCTCTCCTCAGGGAATGAACACTTTTTTAGTCAGATACAGAGAGGCAACAGGTAAGGGTAAGGCCTCTTCCTTCACAGCTTCAGTTTTTGTGACGTCATAATATGGGCGGGGACATGCAGTAGGGGTTATATCATCTTTGATAAGAAGTCGTAGTAAATATGCAGGTGCAACTATTCATATCAGATGCCCTTGCAAATCAATAACGTTTGGCCCGAGATGGATGTGAAAATGGCTTGGGTATGGCAAGTCCTAATCATTGTATTCCCCAGTAGACTTGGTGGAGGGAAGGAGATGCCTAGTCAGTGCTACTTTTAGATCTGCATTTCTGCTATCTTCTCCTCTGCCAGCGCTAATCAAGCTGAAAAGGACGGTGAGGAAATGGAATCAGGGAACTCCAAAGCAATGGAACCTTGAGGAATCACCCCGGCTGCTACGGGCGTAGAGATGGGCGCGCAGCTACTCAGCAGGAAGATGCGTTGCATATAGTATGGATCCTCCGTAACCATGGCAGCCTGAGGAATCACCCGGCTGCTACGGGGTAGAGGATGGGCGCGCAGCTACTCAGCAGGAAGATGCGTTGCATATAGTATGGATCCTCCGTAACCATGGCAGCCTGAGGAATCACCCGGCTCCTACGGGGTAGAGGATGGGCGCGCAGATGAGTCGCATACTGAAGTTTCAGGAGGGTATCAAATGGATCCTAGGTAACCATGGCCAGCCTGAGGAGTACAAGGGGTTCCAACACCACCCTTTGCTACCTCTCTAAGCAAATAACTAAAGCACAGCCATCTAGACCTACCAGATCAGCCTATCTTGGTCAGCTGACCATGCAGACATACAAAAGACAAAAAGGCAGGAGGCGCCAGTTTCCCGGTTATCCCAGCCAACTATTGGAATGCCATGCCATCAGAGCTCAGGACCGACCCCTCACTCTGGTCATTCTGCAAAAAACTCAGAACCTGGCTCTTCACCCAAGATATGAAAAACTACTGCTAAATCCATTCCAAATCCTTTACTAGCCCCCTCAGACAAGGCTACCCAAAGGGTCCCAGAAAACCACTTTACTACGCAACTGCCACTGCACAAACATCTTGTTGTGGGACCACCATGAACATACTTCTGAATGTAACCTTTATGTATTCACACTCTGCATTTGACTAAGCTTGAAAGTAGCTGGATGTAACACATTCCTTATGCACAAGATTAAGACTAAGCTTGAAAGTAACTGGGTGTAACCAATTCCTTATGCACAAGATTAAGACTAAGCTTGAAAGTAACTGGGTGTAACCAATTCCTTATGCACAAGATTACGACTAAGCTTGAAAGTAACTGGATGTAACCAATTCCTTATGCACAAGATTAAGACTAAGCTTGGAAGTAACTGGGTGTAACCAATTCCTTATGCACAAGATTAAGACTAAGCTTGAAAGTAACTGGGTGTAACCAATTCCTTATGCACAAGATTACGACTAAGCTTGAAAGTAACTGGATGTAACCAATTCCTTATGCACAAGATTAAGACTAAGCTTGAAAGTAACTGGGTGTAACCAATTCCTTATGCACAAGATTATGACTAAGCTTGAAAGTAGCTGGATGTAACAAATTCCTTATGCACAAGATTAAGACTAAGCTTGAAAGTAACTGGGTGTAACCAATTCCTTATGCACAAGATTACGACTAAGCTTGAAAGTAACTGGATGTAACAAATTCCTTATGCACAAGATTAAGGCTAAGCTTCAAAGTAACGGGATGTAACCAATTCCTTATGCACAAGATTAAGACTAAGCTTGAAAGTAACTGGGTGTAACCAATTCCTTATGCACAAGATTACGACTAAGCTTGAAAGTAGCTGGATGTAACAAATTCCTTATGCACAAGATTAAGACTAAGCTTGAAAGTAACTGGGTGTAACCAATTCCTTATGCACAAGATTACGACTAAGCTTGAAAGTAACTGGATGTAACCAATTCCTTATGCACAAGATTAAGGCTAAGCTTCAAAGTAACGGGATGTAACCAATTCCTTATGCACAAGATTAAGACTAAGCTTGGAAGTAACGGTATGTAACCAATTCCTTATGCACAAGACTAAAATGTAACTGACTGTAACCATATTGTTAAGCACAAGCGCATAGATGCCCACGGATTAGGTGTGCTACATAAATGTAATACATAAATAAATAAATGTAATGTCCTTGCCAAAATGTAGCCTCACCAAAAAATGGCCTGTTTTTTGCAGGAACATTTTATTCATGGTGGTGCTGGGGAGACCCTTGCAATACCCGCTCCCCTTGACACCATATATATGGTCACCATATATAATGCTGCAAACCTTTTCCAGGTGACATTATGTATGGTGACCATTATATATATATATAATGGGAAATTATTACCTGATAGCCTCCAGGGGTCTTAGGCAGAACTTAGTACAAGTGGCGATATATATCCCCCAACCCCAGATTATTCTTCTCTCCTCACATTCTCAGAGACTTTGCTGCAGTAACGTTTGTAATCCCTTTTCACTTGGTAGGAATACAGGAGAGAGGAATTCTGGTCCCTCTGAAGGATTCTGGTCAAGGGTTCTTCGATCCAAGAGATCATTGTCAGACACGCTTGTCATGGAATCTGCAGCCTTTTCCAACTGCACCCTCCTGTACTGACCAAACTGAACACGACAATAATCTCGTACTGTATGCGTGGCAGTGGAGCCTTAAATGAAAACAGGTCTTCTTTGCTAATGGGTTGGAAGGGACTGTGGAACCATTACCCCACAAGGTGCTTCTTGATGTCGACATACGTCTTCTGTAAGGCACTGGCAACAAAGTAAAACATATAGCACTCTCTGCAGGGATGGAGTGGGAATGAAAAGAGTCAGTGGAAATAATGTTCAAAGTGGACCCATATCACTAATTTTCAGCAAGCCCAACCCTTTTCCTATAAGAACATTTGGAAATGAAATAATTTATCACACAAAAGAGGCCCAGGGTGCCGAGGTCCACTGGGACATCTCCAAACTTCCCTATGGGCCAGTCCAGGCCTGCCCAGTGGGCAGAGGCCCACTGAGATATCGCTAGAGTTCCCATCTCCAGACTTCCCTGTAGGCCTGTACAGCCCTGCCCTGGTTGCAGAGACCCACTGGGAAGTCTCCAGACCTCCGTATAGGCCAGTCCAGGCCTGCCCAGTGTGCAGAGGCCCACTGAGAAATCTCTAGAGTTCCCATCTCTAGACTTCCCTGTAGGCCTGTACAGCCCTGCCCTGGTTGCAGAGACCCACTGGGAAGTCTCCAGACCTCCGTATAGGCCAGTCCAGGCCTGCCCAGTGTGCAGAGGCCTACTGAGAAATCTCTAGAGTTCCCATCTCCAGACTTCCCTGTAGGCCTGTACAGCCTATAGGGAAACCAGAAGATGTCTCCCTAGCTAGTCCCTGGGGATCTGTCATCCAGGTGGCCAGGGCAAGGCCATTGCTATTGGATCCAGTTCATGGGGGTGAACCAGTGAGGGAGGATCACCTGGATGGGGGGTCCTTGGGAAGTGGGAGTGGGACACCGATGGGTGAGACGTGGTATCCCCCTTCTTTCAACACCTTTTCCCCATCCTAACACATAGTAAATTTAAAACCACTCCACTGCCCCTCCCCTTTTCTGACACAAACACTTTCACATGATACAAAGGACAACGGACTAACACCAGAGCCATTACTTGACATGTCCCAACACGCTGGTCAAGCAAGGTCAGGCAATTACTGATCATTACACACACGTGATGGCCCTTACCCTTGCCCACAGGAATAAATGGTGGAGCCAGAGAGCACAGTACGAGCAGGGTGAGCACGGCAGATAGCACAAAGAGACAGCTAATTAGGCGTGGCAGTTCAAGAGAAGGAGAAAGGCAGCAGCAATCAAAAGGTCAGTGAGGAGAGAAGTGACCTTGCCCTTTTCATGCCAGGCCTGTGGAACCTTTGTTGAAGAGAGCCTAAGTAAATCCTGCAACACTTTAAAATAAAGTGAATGTGAAGTTGGCAAGTGAAAACCAAGAAGGGGGGGGCAAGTCTATATTCCCATGAAAAGCCAAAGTCAATCCAGCAGATGGAGGCTCAAAGTAGAGAAAGGGTCAGTGCCCAGAAGAGGGGGATCCAGTGGTGAGCCATTATCACCCTGATCACTTGAACCCCAGAAGAGCAGATTCACAGTTAAATGTGTTTAAAAAGGCAATGAAACACAAGGGAAAGTAAACTATCCTGCTTGTCATTTGCGGTTCAAGCCCAGCCGAGGAAGATCCTGGGGTGAAAAGCCATCACCCAAAGTCTATGAAGGATTTGTTATTTGAATTAAAGAATACGATCAGTTAAGGGTCAGCACCCAGAAGATGGGGACCCAGGGGTGAAACCATCACCCTATGTGAACTGTGGTTAATAATTGAGAAGGGTCGGCACCCAGAAGAGGGGGAACCAGGGATGAACCATTATAATCCTAAAGAACTTACATTTGGTTAAAGTAACTTTTTGTTTTGCATATTGAACACGTCAGGTCCTCTAAGGCAAGAGACTTTCAAAGGAAACTAGACTTGACCATCGAAGGTCTTGAGGGCTGCCCTTAGACTGTCATCTCGTGCTGGAGAAGGCCCAGATTGTACTGTGCTCCAAGCTCCCATCTTACCCGTGCTCAAATTGTGGGGAAGCAAGACCCATGCTGCCGCATGCTGACATATTATTTGAGAGCACATCGTTCTTTTCCTGAAAACTATGCCACAATCATTTTAGATCAGTTGTAAGGTTTGGCAATAGGTTTTTTAGTATAGGCCCTTTTTATTTTGACTCAATGACACTAGGGATGCCTTCATTTTCTTTTGATGGTCAACACTTGCTCCCATTATATATTTAGGTTTAGATTAGGCATTTTTCCAACCTGAAAACAACATTTCATTGTTCAATAAACACCCTTGAACTGTGATCACTTGTTTCTGTTTTACTTGTTGCCACCATGAGTACCTTACAGAAATCTCCATTCAGGTTGGAATCCACAAAACAGGGATGGGAACCAGCCATCCCCTTCAGTCTTATCTGCCTCTTCCTCCATCTTTGTGTGCAGGTTTGACAACACAGATATTGCCTCTGTCAGGGTTCCATTTTCTCCATCATGGGCAGGAATTTACGTACAGCAAGAAGGTCCAATCTTGGCAGAAATGCCTCCTCCCATTGTTGTACTCAAGTCCAAGACATACCTGTTCTGGAGGGTCATCAATCGATTGGTCCTCAATTCCTCACAAATTTTATTAAATCCTTTTATCGGTGTGTTCATTGTTTGTAGCAACAACCATCAGGTATTTTGCATCCACTCAGCATTCACTGCAGTCTGCAGTCCTGGCATACATTTGTATGTAAACATCATCACTGTTTTACTAAATAGTTCATGCTCAGATGGAATATTCTCATACGCTTTTATTGATTTTGCTGAGAAATAGTTCTCTCTCATCAGCCGAAAGAGGTTAAGTGACCTCTTCTTTTTTT
Source organism: Ambystoma mexicanum (assembly GCF_040938575.1). NCBI lineage: Eukaryota > Metazoa > Chordata > Amphibia > Caudata > Ambystomatidae > Ambystoma > Ambystoma mexicanum. The sequence goes on along the minus strand of NC_090932.1, from coordinate 1,704,628,123 downwards.
TGGTATGCCTCCATTTTCAGAAAGTCTTCAATGTGGCGACCACTCTGGGGAATAACCAATGCAGCAGGAACGTGTATGACCACTATAGAACATATTCCTCTGCAATGTTTAGGCAGCTGTATAGAGGCTATGGATCCACAGGCCCAATGGTGGTCAATGAGCCCTGCAGTTCCTCCATTCATTCCTGATACATCAATTATCTGCTTGCATTCCTTGTTTTCTCCAACTTTAGTCAGAGCCTTGTTCGTGGAGCAGACTGTGGCATTCTTCATTGGCAGTATGGACACAGGTCCTTTTTCATTTTTGACCCATTTTAATAACTTTGCCAACTTGTCCCAGTGGTCGAAGTGTGCAAAAAGAAGTTGTGGTATGTTCGATGCTGGTCTGTCCCCTCTCCCCACAAACCCGATTGCCAGACCCCCCCCCTTTGCACAATAAAAACCACCAAACAAATGTGCCTGCTGTTTAAGGGAATGTTTATTGTCGTGCACTGAAGTGCAAGTTTCAACTTTTTCCTACAATTTTATTTTAAAACGAAACCATTCGGGAGCTTTTTTTTTTTTTTAAATAACTTTGTATGAACAGTAAGTAGAGGAGCACTGCTCCCAACCACTCCTGCTCAATTCGACCGCTGCATATTACTAATAGTGTTTACAATTCTTTTCATACAAAAGAAAAAAAAGAAACTCCCAGAACTTAAATTTGGGCTGCATGTATGCCATGCTGTACTGCATAGTAGGGTTAAGAAGTTTATTAACCCAGATAAGGCTTAATCATTACCATTAATTCATTACTTTTAAGAAACATGCTTTCAAAAGGCAGGAATTACTCTTTCAAATCACACACATGTGACTGGAATCTAGATAAAGATGTTCTGATCGGCTGAAATGTACTTATCACCTTTCATACACTGTTTTCTCGGGCGGAAATTATTGTTTTAAATCACCTAAAAGTGACAAGAATGTGTTAAAGGCAGTCACACTGGGGTATAAATACATTCCACAATAAGGGACATTAGAGCTTCAAAAATCACAATGAAGGAAAGCATTGGATTTAAAATTGAAACCACACATATGTTTTCCAAATACTGTGACGTAAGACCTCAAGGTTAGACATAGAGTTCAGAGTATAAATAAAGATGGCTACAAACTGAAATTGAGAGCGTTGTACACTTAAGGACTACTGCTATGATTTGGGGGGGAGGGTTTACTGCCTGATAAAGGCCTAGGCCCATGTTGTATGCCAGAGTGGTGAAAGGGCCTTAACGTGGGCCTTGGTGCCATTACCAGGTGGTAAAGCCCCCACTGCAGCATTATGGTTAAATCGATTAGCACCACAGGAACATCCTAAAGATAAGGCGGGGCCCGGGATATCCTCTGATCTCAAAGGCGTACCATTATTACATGCTTTGTAATAAAGGCTGTTCAAAGCCATGTTGGGAAGAAAAGCAGAAAAGTGCTTGTCATCAGAAATTAAGGAACGTGAAAAGATGTGTCATGAGATCCGTTTAAGAAACGATGCACAGGGTGAGGTGAATGTAGCCCAAAGAGATATTTCTTTAAGAATAAAACAGACCTGCTGTTGTAATAAAGTTGTTAAAGATTGCGAGGCAGGTGTTCTAGGTGCTGTTTGAGTTACCTCACTATGCGGCGAGTAGTTTTTACCATTTCTGCTGAATAAATATTCTTCACATTGCCCAATTTACCTCAGATTTTATTTTTAAAAAAACCTCACCCTTGAGTACTATTCAAACTGTCACAAAAGGAATCCATTACCATTGGCAACTGTGGGCCACTTTTTCATTGGTGCCTGAGACCATTTTATGCCCCAGTCTGATCCAGCTGCCAGGGACGTTGCACGGACATAGTGCCAGTGATACGTGGTTCTGACTGGACTTCAACAGCGTATCGAGGCGGCTTTAGCATCTGAATGAAGAAATAACAGGGTAGAAACCCTCTGCCCTCTTCTTGCCTATACCCCTCGCAGGGACCACACACACTACCTGGGCATAATCACTGACCTAAGAAGGATGGTTGCACCCCTTGCCATCCACACCCCATCTCCATGGGAGAGCAGGACTGTATGCAGGGCACCAGACACACACAGTCGAATTCTCTCCAAAGTGAGGTAAAGTCGAGAAAACCGAAGCGCAGGGACGTCGTTTCACCAAAATGCCAGGGGTAGCAGATGTGACATCACATGACTTATGACCTCTGATGACATCACCGGAAGAGATGTCATTTGACCCCACCCAGAAGTCACATAACAGAAAGCGATGGAACACAAACCTTCACCCCTTAATAAAACAGGAAGTGACATCACATAGCATTGTTCCTAAGTACACTATGAAAAATATGGTTACGATATCACTGTAACATGATATACATTTCATACAAGAATGGATCACCATATGTATTGTTAATGCCAGTGTGTATAGGCCCATTTACCAAATTACTGTGAATGCGAGCAGGTGTCCTAGCCAAACGATAATGATGTGTTATTATATAGCACATATCGCTGCATATAGAACAAATATACATACAATATCACCCAACCTGTGTTGGTACTCATTTATCAACCTGAGCAGGATAAAAGGCTGAGTTGACCTTCCCAGGAGCCAAACCTGCAACCTGCTGAACACACGCACATTGCTGCAGTGAGCGCTCAACACACTGAGGTATCTTACAGGCTATAGCTATCAGAAAACGACCCACTCAAGATACACATACTGCTGGACACAGCCCAGGAGCCTAAAAAAAATGTCTTTTTTACTTTTTTTATGGGGTAGCAAGGGAGACCACAGAGGTAGCAAGGGAGACCTCAGGGGTCGCAGGTGCAACCCCTTGCTACCTCTACCTGACATCCCTGCCGTAGCGTCAAAGTGCTTGGGGTTTGGAGGGGTCGAAAAGCAAAGATCACGTCCTACATTCATACTGCAAATTACGTCTAGTGATGTAAATACAGCAACTCGATTTCTAACCTAACTAAATGCTCTGGGTCAGGACCCGCGCTCTTATAACCCCCACACGCCCCTTATCCTGTAACAAGCCGGGTGAAGTGCTGCGTTTAGCTGCTCTCTGAAAGTTTAACCTCTCCACAAAATGTGCACTTGACACATGTGTTCACTTAATCAGTCAGATATGACACAACCTCAGCAGCCCCCGGCCGGCTGAAACACAACCTGCCTGTTCATATCATCACACAGAAATGCAGGCACTAGTCATTCAAAGCAATGAAACTGGGTATACCCGGTGAAAACAAGAAAACACACAAGCAAGGAACGCTGCAGTGCAGCGTGCGTTTCAATCCTCTGTGGACTTCCTACAGGTAACATGATGCCAAAATACTTATAAATAGTGCTGTGAGAATGACGCGAATACTGATTAGCTGATGAAAACATGTTATTAAAGCACGTCTGCGCAGAACTCTGCAAAATATACGCCATGGGTTAATGCGTGCACGTGTTGCTTAATGTCAAGCCTGACCATTAAAATAAAAATATAATAGTATCCCTTCAGCCTCCAATAAAAAACATAAGTAGCGCCAAGAGGCCACCATAATCGGCAAAAGTCCTGATATACCAGACTGGACTACATTGTATTGCAAGCCGTTCAGAGAAGAGCAGGGGGCTGCCTACCATCGTCCGGTGGGTATTGTCCCAGAAGAGTTGCCTTTCTTAATTTTAAGTGCCCTTGTCTTTAGGCTGGGTGCCAACAGCGATGGGGCAGCAAGGCTCGGATTCGGCGAAATGATATATTCTATCTTCACAGATTTCTACCCATCAGATTGAAATGTTTCCACACTTCTAGATCTGCTCTTCTGCGTTCCCAAGTAAAAGACACATGTGTGCAGTTACCCCACTGTGATGCTGGAAATGCATCGGAGGGACAGGTCCTCCGTATCCTTGTCCTTTACTGTTTTTTATCGTGTGTTCTATCATGTTTTCCATGCAGGAGTTCATGTGGGACTCCTGGCGGTGCAGCTCTCTCTTTTGGTTTTGTGTGCTGACCCATGGGATACCCTTATGGCACCCATGGGTGGGGGTACACCCCTATACCCCAAGTGTATGTTTTTGGGCACCTGTGGGTGGCCAGCAGAGCAGGGTATGGGCTTGTGGCAGCTCCATGCTGAATTTGACAGGTGCTCTGAGTATCCTCCATTTTGGGATACCCAGGCCCTGCCATTGGGATCAGTTGATTCCTGATAGGGGACAAGATGGCCCCTGTGGCCTCTTGCTTTCTATTACCTGTTACCTTGTTTTCCCAAAGTCCTGGGAAGCCCTGACTCTGTCCCTTCCCCCTGACTGGCTGTTGGGTGGAAGTTCCATATATAGTGTTGTTGTGAAGTCCAGGCCAGACTTGCTGGAGCCTTGCCAGTGACTGTATGTTGTGGTTACACCCTGTGGGTGGGACCTGGGTGAATGGAGTGTGTGACAAATACGCATTCTGTGGTGTAAGTGTCTAGTATCTGGTGTTTGACATAATGACTGAGACAGCCCTGCCCGAAACCGGTATGAAAACTCTATCACAAACCTGGGCTTCATACACAGAATCAAAACACAAACACCGACCCACGCCAAAGGCCGAACGCTGGACTCGGTGTCAGACCTCAACTGCTCCATCTCCATTCTCCAAAACGAACCAGTAGCCTGGTCATATCATCACCTCATCTGTTCTCCATCCCCGGATCCTCCCCATCCAAAGCCACATGAGGCCCCCTCACTATCTAGAATCTGTCGCAACATCACCATAGACAGCCTCCAGCCCCTCATTAGCAACATCCTAAATGAGACCAAGTTCAGTAGCCTCGACCCTCACAAATTGGTAGACCTTTACAACACCACCCTTAAATCAGCATTAGATATTGCGGTTCCTCCAAAACTCAGAAAAGCCAAATCCATCGCACACCTTAATTGGTTCACTCCTGAACTAAAAAGCCTCAGAATCATCAAAAGATCAGTGGAATCCACTTGGGTCAAATCGCCCACCATCACCAACAAAACTGCATTTTTGTCAGCCTCCGCTACTTACAAAGTGGCCACCCTCTCTGCTAAAGAAGAAGCCTATAAGCCCAGAATCCACAATGCCAAATCCAGTACTAAGGAACTCTTCGGCATCCTAAAAGAGCTCCAACCCCCAGCACCACCCACAAAAGACTCCATCAAAGATGCAGAGTGGTGCACAAAAATCCAGCAAGCCCTCGCAGACAAAATCACTCTACTCCAAAACAAGAGTGAAGCTAAAAAGGCAAGCCTCACTAACGGCTCCCAGGCTGATCCTGAACCAGCGAAAACCCCACAATCTTGCACTCCCTTCACCTTCTCACATGTAACATCAAAGGATGTTGAAGATATCATAAAAAGCCTAAAACCTTCCCACTGTCAAGGGGATATCTGCCCAACCACATCATTAAAGAGGGAGCTAAAAATCTACCTTCCTTCATCACCACTCTGATTAATTCTTCCTTCTCTTCCAACTAGGTACCCAACGACCTCAAGGAGGCTTGGGTTATGCCGCTCTTAAAAAAAACAACCTTGTTCCTAATATCACCACAAACTATAGGCCCATCACCACCGTCCCGTTCTTCTTAAGAATTGGCCTATTTGCAAATTCAGAAGCACCTGGAGGAGAACTAACTGCTGGGTCTCAGACAATCAGGTTTCAGACCCAAACATGGAACTGAGAAAGCCTTCCTAGATGTCAAGATCCAAATGGACAAGGCGAAGGACAAAGGTGAGCTAGAGATCCTCCAACTCCTCGACTTTTCTGTGGCCTTTGACCTCGTCAACCACCAAATTCTCACCAAGCACCTAAACACAGCTGCAGCCTCTGACTGGGTTAAATCCTGCCTCTCAAATCGGACCACCAGAGTATTCTCCCCTTCGGCCTCAGCAGACCCCACACCCATACTCTGTGAAGTCCTTCAGGGATCATGTGTGTCACACATTGACACTATACAATATATTTACCAAGCTATTATTCAACCGTGTGGACAACTTGGGTGTCATCTACACCAATTATGCAGATGACACTCAAGTCTTTATCCCCCTCACTGGCTGTTACAACCATAATTCCAAATTACTGAATGATATGTATCTTGAAATCCAAGCATGGATGGCCACCAACAGTCTATGCCTCAGTGACGAGAAGACTGAGCTAATGATCGTGGGCACTCAGGTACGATTGAATAAACTTGACACCAAATACTCATCTTTCATCATTGATTGTAACATAATCAACGTATCTAAAGAGAAAAAAACATTAGGGTCTACCTGACTCAACACTCTCTCTCAAAAAACAAGTCAGCAGTGTAGCGTCCTCCACGGCCTGCACACATAAAATGATCTATAGCTGCAAATCGTACTTATCTACAAGTAGCTGCCTAACATTAGTTAGAGCACTTGCACTGTCTAAACTAGACTACTGCAACACGCTATTCCTAGGTTCTTCTGAACAAAATATAAATAGACTCCAGGTACTCCAGAATAACTCATTGTGAGCAGCACTTGGTCTTCCCAGATCCTGCCGTATATCCATCCACAGACACAATGTCAACTGGTTGCCCATCCGTGACAGAATCACACTTTGCATCCTGGCCATCACCCACAAATGCCTCACAAACAGAGCCCCGAGATACCTGTCTGACAAAATTTGTAAACACCAACCCGCTCATACCACTAGATTGTCTCAATCCCACAACCTGGTGATACCAAGATTAAATCTAAAAACTGTCTGAAGAGCCAGCTTCCCAGTCCAAGCAGCCAAACATTGGAACTCTTTTTCCATCCCTCTCAGACAAGAACCCTCCTTCCTCACCTTCAAAGCCAGAACATAAAATTAGCTGAGCAACAAGCCTCCTCACTAAGAAGTTACCATGATGTCTATCTAACCACTGGTTATCTAGGCAATTGCTCACGGCCTCCTGCCTATTTATGCTACTGTACATTATCTCCACTTTCTGACCCGCCTGTAACTAGGGTCCCAATCGGGGATTCCACACTTGACTGTAATGTACTTATTTCACCATGTATGTAACCTCCACGTTGTTCAAGCGCCCAGTTACCTCAGGGTTTAGTGCACAATCTAAATAATAAACAAATGCAAATGAATGCAGTGTGTAGTGTTGAATGGCCTGGTACTTGTCCGAATCCACATTCTGTGTTGTGAGTGTCTGGCTGACTGACTGCCTGAATGCCCTTCTGAGTGATTGGCTGCCTGAGTGTGACCCAGCAGAGTGAATGGGAGATCAACAGTATATCTGAGCCTCTCACTGATAGAATTTGTTCAGAAGCTGTAGTTGAAACTTACATTGAAACTGAAGCTTAACCTTGAAGCCCTTCTGGAAGAGAAGTATTGCTGTTGCTCTACTTCGTCGACCTGAAAGCTGCTTTGTCTTCAAAAACTGATCCAGAGAGGACCTGGTTAGGCGCCCTCATCCGGAGCTACCAGGGACCATCGTTCACTGCTAACCTTCGCCGAAGCACCCTGGAAGTCAGCCTACTAAAAACTGTCAGCCGGAGACGGGGACCACCGACGAGAACCGAGGAGAAGCACCCGACAGCCCTCCACCATCGTCGATCAGGGTTTGCAGGTTTGCTATAACCGCTGGAGGCCCGTTGAAGTTAGTTGCCCAAAAGCGGGGACTGCTTGACGCTGTGCCGTCGACAACTGGAGCCTCAACGCTGCATTGATTAAGATATTTGATTCCCGGACATGCTCATCTGCCCCGCTGACCGCGTTATCCTGCCGGAGAAGGCCAGGCTGTTGATGCGCCGAGGAGCAACCGCCGGTGGGTTTCCCGCCACCCAAACACTGTAGAGACGCCGGACGACTCGACGCCCTTGCTGGGCCACAGTTCTTCACAAGCTCTTTGCGGTCCTGAACTATCGACATTGAGGTACCCCGCAAGACCCCATCCTTGCAGGACGTCTTCAACTCGTCGTCGACGAGCACCGTCAGGACCTAAGCTGCTGCCTCATCATCAAGTTCACCTTCTTCGAGGCCCATCGACGATCCATGGCTCGTGTTTTAAAGGGGGTCACTCAAGAAGGATCCATCGATGCCTCCTCGAGGAACTTTGCTACTCCAGGTACATTGGGGAAGTAGAAACTCTTTAGAAGGAAATAAGACTCATTGAACGATGTATGGTCTGTGCTTGTAGTATACCTTTATTTTACAGGTTGCCCAGGTGGGGGGGGTCTCCACAGAGAGTTATGTCTAGTGGTAGGGGCCATTATTCTGCCAATTGTTCTAACCAACTGCTTTCCTCCTATGTCTATTGTTAGTTACCTTTATTAATTGATTTGTGTGACATTTGACCAGAGTACAGTTGATGCACTTTAATGAAATTTGATAATAATTGTGGTACCACTTAGAAATGTATATATTTGCCATTGTAGATTAACTGAGCACAAAGTGAGTTATTGTGATATTGTATATAACCTTGAATCTTAACTATATATAGACAGTGTTTTAACTCATACAGTGTGCGGACATTCCTTTGTGGGTGCTTTGCGACTACACTGTACTTAAGAACCAGCCCACATCACCTCTTGAGAGCTAGGCCTGGATTGGTTTCCATTCCTACCAACAATAGAGAATGTTGGCTGGGGTCCTCTGTGCCTCTCCTCTATCATAGAGACAGCAGAAGTACAGACACCCCCCTCTAGTCTTTACACGGACCAGGTGTGCTGCCTACCCCACACTCCGTGCCCCACTTGACCCCCACCCCTCTTTATCTCACAGATCTGTTTAGTATAATGAGAATACATTATCCAGTGGCAGCCATTTGTGCAGGTTGGATTTACTGAATTGCTGCACTGTCTGCCCTGCAGCAGAATGAGCGTTGTTGTGCTTAGGTGTTGAAAGACGCCTGGCAAGCAGTTCCCACGTTGGATGAGGAATTTTTGGTGGCAGAATACCCAACACAGCCCTGGGCCAAGCAGTTCACCGCCAGTAGTTTAGGCTTAGTCCATGCTTGCGCACTGTGTAGGCATGTGCAGTTACAGAGCATGAGCCGCTGCACAATGCGCAGGTGCGGGCCCAGGATAAGCACTACTGTGTGACCCATGTTGCTGCAGCTGAGCGCGCGTGCACATTTTTTGACTTACTTCTCGTTCTATACTTTTATTTTAAAAAGAACTGCTCTGGAGCGGTTTCTATGGAAGTATAGGAATAGTAACACTAAAACAATTGAAGTAGAGGAGCTCCGCTCCCACCCGTTCCCGCCCACTTCGACCACTGACTTGGCCCATGACTTCAGACAGTCATCATTGACTATTTACACTATTACAAAGGAGTGTGGGAGACCCTCTATGTGGAACGGACATGGCTCAAATACATGTTCTATGGATTTCCTTCCACTCAAGAGGGCTTACATTCACGTTTTAGCTCACTGCACCCTGGTGGGTGCATTACCTGGTGGGTAGCTGCAGGGTGTATTCCCTGGTGGATAGCTGCTGGAAGCATTACCTGGTGAGTAGCTGCTGGGTGCATTACTTGGTGCATAACTGCAGGGTGCATAGCTGCTGGGTGCATTCCTGGTATATAGCTGCAGGGTGCATTCCTTGGTGCATAATTGCAGGGTGCATAGCTGCTGGGTGCATTCCCTGGTATATAGCTGCAGGGTGCATTCCTTGTACATAACTGCAGGCTTCATAGCTGCTGGGTGCATTCCCGGGTGCATAACTGCAGGGTGCATAGCTGCTGGGTGCATTCCTGGTATATAGCTGCAGGGTGCATTCCTTGGTGCATAACTGCAGGGTGCATGGCTGTTGGGTGCATTCCCTGGTATATAGCTGCAGGGTGCATTCCTTGGTGCATAACTGAAGGATGCATAGCTGTTGGGGGCATTTCCTGGTGGATTGCTGCTAGCTGCATTCCTTGGTATGTAGCTGCTGGGTGCATTTCCTAGTGAATAGCTGCTGGGTGTATTCCGTGGTAGATAGCAGTTTAGTGCATTCCTCTGTGGGTAGCTGCTCGATGCTTTCCCTGGTGGATAGTTGCTTGGTGCATTCCTTGGTGCATAGCTGCAGGTTGCATTCCCTGGTGGATATCTGTTGGGTGCATTCCCTGGTGGATAGTTGCTGGGTGCATTCCTTGGTGCATAGCTGCAGGTTGCATTCCCTGGTGGATATCTGGTAGGGGCTGGGTGCATTCCTATGTGAATAGCTGATGGGTGCATTCACTTGTGGGTATATGTTGGGTGCTTTCCCTGGTGGATAGCTGGAGGGTGCCTTCCTTGGTGCATAGCTACATGGTGCCTTCCTTGGTGGGTAGCTTTTGGGTGCATTCCCTGGTGCAGAACCGCAGGGTGCATAGCTTCTAGATGCATTCCCTGGTGCGGAAATGCAGGGTGCATAGCTGCAGGTTGCATTTCCTGGTGGATATCTTTTGGGTGCATTCTCTGGTGGATAGCTGGGGGTGCATTCCCTGGTGGGTAGCTGGGAGTGCCTTCCCTGGTGGATAGCTGGAGGGTGCCTTCATTGGTTATTGTTATTGTTATTGTTATTTTGCATTTATATAGCGCCTTATATACCATTGGTATGGTCTGAAGGCGCTGGTAGGTTGAACGCCCTTGGGAACCGAAGTTCGGGTCAGTGGAGAGGTTAGAGAGAGTCCAAAGGTGCGTGTGCGCACCAGGTATGTGTGCAGCTGATGCGGGATTCATGTGGAAGCTGCTTCTTAGCGGTAGGTGTGGTGGTTGAGAGATCAGGAGTATGCAAACTCTCCTCTGTACTCTTTCAGTATCCTACTTACCAGACTGCTGCCCACCCCTCTCCTCCTTATACTGCACTTTGGCTGCACTGCACTATACCTTACCACCACCTCTATCTACCACTCTTACTTGCATCACACCTCTACTATGCTATCCCACGCTCACCACACCAACCCCTATCTCAACAACCCAGCCCTCTGGATCCAGCACTTCGCCACCAGACCTTCACCTAACTTACCCTGCTCTATCTCCTTGAGAAATGCTAGACTTGGCTCGCGTTTTACCCACGCTTCCCATCATTTAGCTCACCGCATCAAACTGCCTCTCCCTTTGTCACCACCTACACTTTCACCTAATCTACCACCATCTTCCAACTCCCCTAACTCAAACAATATCAAAGGCGCGCTAATCAACGCCAGATCACTCCCGGCTCACGCCCTAGAAGTAGCTGACTTGATCATCAACCTTGACCTCGACTTTATAGCAATCACTGAAACCTGGCTCCACCCAGCTTCAGGTCCTCTTCTCTCCCTCGCTATCCCTCCAGGCTACAACATTATCAGACATGACCGTAATTCCATCCAATCTAAAGGAGGTGGCATCGCCATCATCCACAAAAACGCTCTGAACTTCCACCTCTCAGCCACACATCACGCCTCCACTCTGGAAGCACTGACAGCTAAACTAGCTGTCACACCTAACCATTCTATCACCTTCCATCTACTCTACTGGCCACCTGGCCCACTATCCACCTTCACGGAGGACCTCTCTAACATCTTCACACACAACACCAAAGCTATCTCCCAGATCTTGATACTGGGGGATTTTAACTTAGGCCTCCACGACCCCAAGGACACTGCTGCTTCGTCTATTGACAACATCCTCACTAATGCTGGATTCACTCAGTTCCTAAACCAACCCACCCACATCAAGGGCAGAACCCTTGACTGGCTAGCCGCCCTCAACTGTCCCATCAACATCACCTCTAACCAACAGTGTGCCTGGACAGACCACAACTTAATTACATTCAATATTGAGTCCAAACCTATCAGCCTCCCTCACAACATTGCCCCGGCTATGGCCACTCGTAACAAACGCAACATTACCTGCGATAGACTCCTCCCCCTCCTCCTTCCAGCTCTCAATGACCGGGATCCCTCATGCTCTGACCCTACGGCCTTGGTCGATACATACAACCAGGCCATGCTTATAGCCTTAGACACCATCGCACCCTCGAAACTGAGAAAATCTAAACCTCGAGCCCACCTAAACTCTTGGTTTACACCCCATCTCAGAGCCCTGCGCAAAGAAAAACGAATTGCAGAATCCCACTGGAGAAGCAATCACTCGCCAGCTAACAAATCACGCGTACTCCTGGCCACCCTTAACTACAAGGAAGCTATATTCCAGGCAAAAAAGACACATACAACAAACGTATCGAACAAGCCAAATCTAACACCAAAGAATTGTTTAAAATCCTAAAAGAACTTGAAACTCCTGCTACTCCACCTGACACTTGTACCAAAGATAGCACCTGGTGCTCCAAAATCCAAGAAGCTCTCTTAGGTAAGATTGCCACTCTCCAAATTAAAATCAACAACAAACAATCTAGCCTTCAATCCAACCCTCTACAGATCCCTATACCTACCATAAACCTCTCTAGCACAGACTCTCTGACTCCTTTTAGCTTCTCTCCACTCTCCATTCTCGAAGTGGAAAAGATCATCACTAGCCTTAAACCTTCCAATTGTCAGGGTGACCTTTGTCCTGCACCTATTATTAAGGAAGCAGCTCACGACCTAGCACCTTTCATCACTACGCTCATCAACTCCTCCTTCAGCTCTGGGATTGTACCGGACAATCTTAAGGATGCGTGGGTCATCCCGCTTCTGAAAAAACCTACCCTGGATCCCAGCATACCCACTAACTACAGACCAATTACCACTGTACCTTTTTTACTAAAAATCCTTGACCGCGCGGCCTACCTACAAATTCAGGAATACCTTGAATCAAATAAACTTCTGGGACTCAGGCAATCAGGGTTCCGGCCTCGCCATGGCACTGAGACCGCCCTTATCGATTTAAAAACGCAGATCGAAGAGCTCAAAGACAAAGGCAAACTGGCGTTATTACTTCTCCTGGACCTCTCTGCTGCTTTTGATCTTGTCAATCACAAAATTCTCTGCCATCACCTCAAATCAGCCGCACATTTCTCAGAAAATGCCTCTACTTGGATCAGATCCTTCCTGGATAATAGATCTATGCTCGTGTTTTCCCCACTTGCGGCCGCACCACCCGCTCCGGTCTCTTGTGGTGTGCCTCAAGGGTCTTGTGTCTCGCCCACGTTATATAACGTGTTTACCAAACCCCTTTTCGATATTCTGGACCATTTGGGCATCACGTATACCAATTGCGCTGACGACACACAGATACTAATCCCCATCACAGGAGACTACACAACTGACTCCCGCGCCATCAACGCCATCTACCAGGTCATCCAAGCGTGGATGGCCCAACACGGCCTCTGCCTAAATGATGAAAAGACAGAGCTCCTCATTCTTGGTTCACCACAAAAACTCACTAAACTTGACCCTGCTTTCAAGTCTTTCACCATTGATGGGAACACCATCCCTATTGCCAAGGACACGAAAACCTTAGGGATTTACATCGACTCAACCCTATCCTTGACTAGACAGTCCAACGCAGTCTCATCTGCAGCAGCGTATACTTGCAAGCTCATCACCGCCTGTCGCCCGTTCCTAACCACTGCCAACTGCGTAACCTTGGCCAGGACCCTCGTACTATCCAAGGTCGACTACTGTAATGCCCTCTACCTAGGTACTAATCTCCGCAACTTAAACAAGCTACAAATTGTCCAAAACAATGCGATCAGAGCGGCCCTTAACATTCCTAGGCGCCAGCATATATCTGACACCAGGCGCAACCTGCACTGGCTCTCTATCCCACATCACATCTCCTTGAAGTCCCTGACTCTCACACACAAATGCCTCCACAACCAAGCCCCTCGCTACCTGGCAAACAGATTCTCTTTCCACAATTCCACCAGACCTCGCAGAGCGGCCCAAGCCAACTGCCTTGTCATCCCGCGTTTTAATCTCCAAAGATCAGGTGGAACCAGCTTCCCCATCCTGGCAGCCAAACTTTGGAACTCACTCCCCAATGACCTTAGAGCAGAACCTTCCTTCCTGAAATTCAAACACCTTACCAAAGCTTGGCTATCCTCCCAAGACAGCTAACACCAGCTTACTGCCCTACTTGCACTTTGACCTACTCTGCATCCATTATTAACTATCCTGTATATCACTGCCTTATCTATATGCGCTTGAATGTATACTTTGTAAATTTTGTAAATCTTCTTGTAATACTCCTGTAATACTCTGTCACATGCCTTGTCATGCCTTCATGTTGTTGTAACGGAGTTAAGCGCCCGGTTGCCCCTGGGCCTGGTGCGATATAGAAATAAATAAAATACTAAAAAATACTAAAATGTGTTCGGTCTGGCCGGAGTTATCCAGACCGAGTGTGGCGTCGTTAGGCCTGAGGAGAAACGCCTGGCTGGGGGTGTGAAACCAGCCATGTTTACTTAGAGTGATGGGGGGTGAGCGGCAGATGTTGATATGAGAACAGTTATACCGAATGGTGTCATAGTATCTCTGTGTTCTAGTTGAATGGTGGTGCAAAGAAGAGAGTAAGCGTGGGGTGTGATATGATGTATGCTCTTTCAAAAGTTCCTTGCATTCCAAAACAAAATATGCACGTCACGCAATTCTGAGCGGTCAGGTCTGTTCTATGTGTTGTGTTTCTCATCCGCTATATGCACTGTTCATCCACTCAACATGCTCATCCGTACAGCATACTCATGCGCTCTATATATCCATCCAGTCCATACACTCATTTGTTCTGTGCGTTCATACGCTCCACAGACTCATCTGCCACTCATCAGCTCCGCACTCATCCGCTCCACAGACTCATCTGCCACTCATCAGCTCCACACTCATCCGCTCCACATACTCTTCCGCGTACACTCGTCCACTCTATGTACTCGTCCGTTCCGTGTACACTCGTCCGCTCTCCACACACTCGGCCGCTCTCCACACACTCGGCCACTCTCCACAGACTCAGCCACTCTCCACACACTCAGCCACTCTCCACACACTCAGCCGCTCTCCACACACTCAGCCGCTCCCCACACTCAGCCGCATTGGTGAATAGCTACAGGGTGCCTTCCTTGGTGGGTAGCTTGTGGGTGCATTCCCTGGTGGAGAACTGCAGGGTGCATAGGTTCTGGGTGCATTCCCTGGTGCAGAACTGCAGGGTGCATAGCTGCAAGTTGCATTTCCTGGTGGATATCTTTTGGGTGCATTCCCTGGTGGATAGCTGTATAGTGCATTCCCTGGTGGGTAGCTACAGGGTGCCTTCCATGGTGGATATCTTTTGATTGCATTCCCTGTGGATAGCTGGGGTGCATTCCCTGGTGGATAGCTGTATAGTGCATTCCCTGGTGGGTAGCTACAGGGTGCCTTCCCTGGTGGATATGTTTTGGGTGCATTCTCTGGTGGATAGCTGGGGTGCATTCCCTGGTGGGTAGCTGCAGGGTGACTTCCCTGGTGGATAGCTGGGGGGTGAATTCCCTGGTGGGTAACTACAGGGTGCCTTCCCTGGTGGGTAGGTACATGGTGCCTTCCCTGGTGCAGAACTGCAGGGTGCATTCCATGGTGCAGAACTGCAGGGTGCATTCCATGGTGGATAGCTGGGGGTAAATTCCCTGGTGGGTAGCTGCAGGGTGCCTTCCCTGGTGGATAGCTGGGGGTGAATTCCCTGGTGGGTAACTACAGGGTGCCTTCCTTGGTGCAGAACTGCAGGGTGCATTCCATGGTGCATAGCTGCTGGGTGCATTACCTGGTGGGTAGCTGCAGGGTGTCTTCCCTGGTGGGTAGCTGCAGGATGCATTCCCTGGTGCATAGCTGCTGGGTGCATTACCTGGTGGGTAGCTGCAGGGTGTCTTCCCTGGTGGGTAGCTGCAGGATGTATTCCCTGGTGCATAGCTGCTGGGAGCATTAGCTGGTGGGTTGCTGCAGGGTGTCTTCCCTGGTGGGTAGCTGCAGGATGCATTCCCTGGTGCAGAACTGCAGGGTGCATTCCCTTGTGCATAGCTGCTGGGTGCATTTCGTGGTGGAGACGTTATTGACCTGCAGAAATGCAAGTGTCGCCGCCCTGGTCTTAACATGCCCCCGCCGTCATGTGTGAATGTACACATCCATATCGTGACTCCAGAACTATATCTGTTTTCAAGATTCGTGAAACATATTTTAGAGATGTGTGTCTAAGTTTTCTGTGCAGTAACCTGGCGCAGGTTGTTGGTTGCCATGGTTACGATTGCTTTTTTTGAGGATCGCCCCATTAAGCCTCCTCTTCTCGACCAACGTCGCTACGCGCTGAGCGCTGATCACACGTGTCCAATGTAACATGTGTTTCCAACAGGAAAGTTACAGACGAGAGGCCCAAACCTGGCCCTGGCTTCAACACTCGAACCATATTCAAGCGTTTGGTCGCATCGCCTCTGGGCCTGATCCTTAATGAGTATTAATATTAGTATTCATATTAATGTATTTGTGGTATTGAGCGCATACCCAGCTTCTGGGAGCGCAACCCCCACATGACAGGGTCAACACAACTCTGCCCATTTGCCCATCGCGTTCCTGCTGACGTCATGATCCTGCTCTTATTCCGCACATGGAGCTGATGTCTGGACTTGGGGAGCAACCCCAATACGATGACGGCAGCGGTGTATACGAACCCCGCGGGTTTTGACTTGTCAGTAATATTTGTCTTAGTGCATATCCCAGCAGGCTACGCGTGCAGCCTGGAAGCGTTTGTGACTGAGTGACAGGAGACACAGGCACTTCCTGCAGTGCTGCAGGCGGCTGCACCAGGGAACCACTACCTCGCAGCACTTAGAGGCTGGAGGAATCCGGTACTAAGCGCTATGGCTAAACTCAGTACTATTACTCTTGCCCTATAGTTACCCACACGTTCTGCGAGCACTAGCGCCCCCCCCCTTTCCTGGGAGCCATCAGATACATGTGTGCTAGCAGCAGGTATGCATGTCAAACCGACGTCGGTTAAAACTCGCCACTACATCAGTGCACTGGGACTGGAGGTGTAAACCGCGGGGAAATGGAAACGCCACTGAAATTAGCTCGAACATGTGATTTAAACGGTGTCACGTCATGCTTAACATATGACCTGCCTAGGTGCAGGCCGGCCCCATTGCATAGAAGAACGGACAGTACTTTTGGGTGTTGGTGATGGCTAGAAATAAAGGGAGCTACAAGGCACATGTAAAAGGTTACATGCGTGTTCTAGGCTCCTGGGAAGGGAAGATCTGATAAGCCGCCCCAAGTATGGTTCTGGGGGGGGGGGGGTGGAGGTGTAGCTTCAGAGGAAATAACCTTACATTCCAGAAGCCGCCAGGTGGTGTGCTCACCGGCTATCACGCACAGGTCATGAGATCAACCCCGTGACGTCAATCTCAGGAAGTGTGAAACAGACCAACGCTCGAATGATGTTAATGTCATTGAATGAAGCCTCTGGAGTGTTGGGGAGCCTGGGGTCCTCTGTGCTCTGCGTCTCCTTTAGGAAGCTGTGGCTTCTGCCCTTGCACTTATTCTGAGAGCTGGTCAGTTCGTTGGCTTCTGTCTTTGCTTTACATTAAATGCATGTTCTGAATTAATGTGCTGCGTGAAGTATGTTCATTCAGAGAACGACAGGCCCCAAAAGACTCCCTTTAGGTCAAAGTAAGGGCATGACGTGTGGAATTTCTAGCGTGTGCAAAGTCGCTCTGTACTGAAAAAACACACGTTGCACAGTTCCATGAATCAGGGCTTCTGTTAGCACTGCAAAGTCACTTTGCACCCTAAAGATTCCACGAGTCAGGCCCACGGAGTCCTGCATCCAAACAGCACAGAGGACCCCAGACAATAGCACAGCTATTTGCTTATGTTGCTTGAATGTTGCTTGAATGTACCAATACATACGTGCGTCTCAGTGCCCCACAAAAGCTATGATGACATCCAGATAATAATCCAAGGAAATCAGTGCATTTTTTTTTTGATTCTTAGATTTTTTTATTGGCATTTGTAAAATCACATCGATTTGTGTGTGTGCTCGCGTTGGGGATTGAACACGCACCCCGCCTCGTGGACACAATCACCTATACCTTCAAATCCGGCGGTTCTAAATCGGCTCTTTGTACCACACAACAGACCATAATACAAGCTCCAGTCATTTTATCCTCACATCTGAGATGTGTTAATGTCCAAATTGGCATATACGGTGCATTGCTACAGAGACTTTAATGTTAGGGTGAGTGTTGTGGAAAATTAAATGTCCATTGAGCCCCTATTTCACATTATAAACTCAGTGATTCAAGCATTTGACCCTTTCATTAGAGATATATGTGTCAAATATAAGACTCTGTGCTTACGGTTATGCTCCCAGCATGCTCTTTGGTGTTATGCAAAGATGCCAGGAATCCTCATTGGCACTGTTTGTCCCCTTCACCATTCTCGTACGGGCATTTCAAAAGATGATATTAGAAGCATACCCGACAGTCCATCTAGGAAGGTAACCTTCTAGCAAAACATATTTTAAATGCTCATTACCAGATTTGATCATGTGCTTTTGCTCATTAAGGCAAATGTGATGTTCACGTGAAGATTACAATATATACTGGAGGTGGTTTCTTTTTAGACACAGGAGCACAGGGGCAGCAGTGACTGCTCGTGCTGAGGCAAAGGGTCATGAAACATATTTAATGAAGGGACAGGTTTTCAGCAGTTTCTTGAAGGTTGGGCAGGAAGTTTCATCGTTGATGTTTGTGGTAAGAGAGTTCCAGAGTGAAGGGGTGGTCACTTACTCTAGACCTCGTGAAACTGGGGGTGGCAGGAGGGGTGCTGTTGGATGAATGGAGAGCACGGAGTGGTGTTGCAGAGCAATGCTCGAGATTATTAGAAATGAACATTGTAAAAATGTTAAAACAGTCGGTAAAATTAGTACAGTTAAATAATTCCATATTTCATAGCTTCTTTTGCAGACATGGCCCTTCTTTTTGGAGAGGCTGACCTGCCGCCCTTGCCGTGCATTTCCCTATATGGCTTGTAAAGCGCGCGGCTGCTTTCCGAATCTAGGTCTGCTGTCAATCAATATAATGCGAATGAATACTAATACAAATAACGCGGTATGCCAGCAAATACTAGTCTCAAAAAACACGGCCCTGCAGAGTGGGTGCTCCTCGGGAGAACCAGGCGCACCCACAGCTTCTACCTGCCCGTGCTATATCCCCTGATAAGTGCCCGCCACATGGCCGCCTGGAAGCCGGTCACAGAAGACGGAGAAAGTAACGAGGCTGCCGGTGTGTGATGCCCGCTTCTGCTTGTGTTGCTGGGTATTAGTTCCGCGCGCACTTTCCAGAGTCGGCGCCCTTCAGTTTAATCCAGTCTTGATAATTTGATTGCCGGTAATAATTCCTGATGTGTGAAATAAACTCCGTTCCTCGTAGATTTCCCAGGAGAGGGGCTTCTGAATGTATTGGATGAGTATGAATAATTGGGGTTGCTCTGCCATTCGAGAGGTGATGGTGTCTGGCGCTGGGGAGAAGGCACTGGGGTGGGGGCATAACATCAGAACTGCACTGGCTCTGCCTCCCTGGGTGAGACGGAAAGCCTAGTGCAGCTCGGGGGAGCACAGCACTGCCCCCCAACGCCCGGCACCTCTGTGGCACTCAGTTACACACAGCACCTGTGGCAATAGCCCCGACCCCAGCACATCCCCAGGTCCTGAGGCAGGCTGCTTCAGACCGCCCAGCACGGCTTCATCAGTGTGTGATGTCACTGGGATGTATACAGCGCTGCGCTGCTGTTTGCATGGTCTCCAGGCGCTGTAGGCTGCGGGACAGGCACAGCAAAGGTTAAGGCTGTCCTCCTTCTGCACACAGCCCTGAGGTGCAAATTTTTGCAAGCAGTGTTTGTTGCATGATCTGTTGCACACACCTGCTGCACTCTTTAGGCTGAGTAGTGTGAGCCCCCCAGGCTTCTGATTCCTACCTCATATCTTGGAATAAATATACATACCACTTTTTGTGGACAACATTTTTGGCCATAGGCATGTATTTCTTACTCACAAATATTACCAACCCCAAACTTATAAACAAACGAGGTGTGCTTTAGGGCACCCCGTGTCTAGGGTGGGGGGTGCCTGCCCATTGCACCTTTACTCTGAGTCTGACTACTTGCCTTCCTGCCCATCCCGACCCAGTCGGCTCCCGATCCACCGCAATCTACTCTACTGCCATCTAGTCAACCTCACCCTACCACATCCAGGTCGCACACTGACCACCCATGGCAAACCTCTACTTAGCCACTCGCCTTGCTCCACCACAACAACACCACCCGCCACAAACCTCGACCACAATCACACCCAGCCCAACATCCCTCATACACCTCGACTATGGGTTTTTTCGAGGCCCAACATATTGTCCAGCCTAACGGCACCCTCAGCCCCATAGAATGGATCCGCCGATTGCTGCTCCGCCCACTCCCTGGAACCCATACACATTGAAAGACAGAAACCTGAGACTCGGCTCTCGGTTCATAACCCCCACGAGACTCGCCAAAAGACACTCCCCTCTTCCCACGCACAATCAAGCTAACACCGCTCAAATTTTGAACATCACCCAAACAGCCCCCTTGAGCACATCTGAACAGCTGCTGATCAAGGGCGCCCTCATCAATGCCCGCTCAGTGGTCGCCCATGCGCTAGATATCGCAGACTTCATCTCTGCCAACAACCTGCACTTCCTGGCTATCACTGAAACCTGGCTGCACCAAGCAGCAGGCCCAGCGCTATCCCTTGCCATCCCAGAAGGTTATTCAATACTAAGGAAAGACCGGGACATAGGTAAAGGAGGAGGAGTAGCCTTCATCGCCAAAACATCCCTTGGCCTCAGATTAACCCCACCGCCTAGCTTCCGGTCTGCAGAACTTCTGTCAGCCAAGCTCCAACTCTCAGCTACACAAACCGTACTATTACACCTCCTCTACAGACCGCCAGGCCCCATCACCACATTTGAGGAAGAGATTTCTGACCTCTTGACCACCAACACCAAAACAGGATCTCAAATTATCCTCCTTGGTGACCTCAACCTCGGTCTCGGTGACCCAAACAATGCCAATACGCTCTCCCTGGAAAGCACCATCTCCCAACTAGGGTTCAAGCTCAGAATCACAGACCCCACCCACAACAAAGGCAGGACCTTGGACTGGCTAGCGGATCTCAACTGCTCTACAGCCATCACAAAAAACAAGCAAACTGCATGGTCTGACCACCATGCCATCTCCTTCTCCATCCAAGGGAAATCACAACCAAACGCTCCAACCCCCATCATCCCTCAAGTCCTCACCAGAAATAACCACAACATTACCTTACAAAACCTCAGCCCACTCTTAGACAACATCCTTACCCCCACAAACTACGTTAACCTAGATGCAGAGAAACTTGCTGACCTATACAACAAAACGCTAGAATCAGCAGTAGACACCATCGCTCCACTCAAACTCACCAAAGCCAAACCGGCAGCCCACATGAACAAATGGTTCACACCAGAGCTAAAACTCCTCCGAAACGCCAAACGAGCCGCAGAAGCCACCTGGAGAAAAACGCCCAACCTCTCCAACAAAACACAACTATCAATAGCAGCCACCACCTACAAAACTGCCATCCTCAAGGCCAAAAAAGAGACATATGACAACAGAATTGAGAGCGCCAAATCCAAAACAAAAGAGCTTTTCAATATCCTCAGGGAACTCGAATCCCCCCCCCCACCCTGGCAGAAACCTGCGTGAAAGATGCACACTGGTGTGAGAGGATTCAAAAAGCTCTAGCAGACAAAATCACCATGTTACAATCCAAAATCGAACAGAAAAAGCTTAACCTATCCAAAAAAACAAACCATCCACCGTCCACTACTCCCAAAACACCTACCTGCCCCCCCTTCTCCTTCTCACCAGTATCCACTAAAGAAGTAGAAAGCATCATTAAGGGCCTCAAACCCTCTAGATGCCAAGGGGACTCATGCCCAGCTCCCATCATCCAGGAAAGCGCCAACATGCTGGCCCCCTTCATAACAGCCCTTATCAACGCATCCTTCAAATCAAGCTCAGTGCCTAGCACCCTCAAGGAGGCCTGGGTCATGCCACTGCTAAAAAAAACTAATCTAGACCCCAATAACCCAACCAACTACAGGCCAATCACCACCGTTCCCTACATCCTAAAGATCTTAGACAGAGTGGCCTACCTGCAAATACAGAAGCACCCGGAGGACAACAACTTCCTGGTTCTCAGACAATCCGGCTTCAGGCCAGGGCACGGAACAGAGTCAGCCCTACTGGACCTAAAAATCCAGATGGACGAGGCAAAGGACAAGGGTCATCTAGCCATTTTCTTGCTGCTAGATCTATCAGCAGCCTTCGACCTCATTGACCATCAGATCTTCACGGAACATCTGATGACTTCAGCGGCCTTCTCTAACCAGGCGACTGCCTGGATCCAATCCTTCCTAGCCAACCGAACCACCCGGGTCTTCTCCCCGGGGGCCTCAGCACTCCCTGTCCCCATCACATGCAACGTCCCTCAAGGCTCGTGCGTCTCGCCGACCCTATACAATATCTTCACTAAGCTATTGTTTGACCGCCTAGACAACCTAGGTGTCACATACACAAACTATGCTGACGATACCCAGGTTCTCATCACCCTATCAGGGTGCTACAACGAGGACTCCACCAGAATCAACAATCTATATTTGGAGATCCAAGCCTGGATGGCAGAGCACGGTCTATGCCTCAACGATGAGAAAACTGAGCTCCTTCATGTCGGCTCCCAACCACGGGTAAACAAACTCGACCCCCGTTACGCGTCCATCAACATAGACGGTAACCTAATCACAGTTGCCAAAGAAATTAAAACCCTTGGGGTTTATCTAGACTCTACTCTCTCGCTCAAAAGACAGGTAAATGCCACAGCCTCATCCACAGTTTACACAAATAAGCTTATCAACGCCTGCAAACCTTTCCTTTCTGCCTCCAGCTGCATTACTCCCACCAGAGCGCTAGTGCTCTCAAAAATTGACTACTGCAATACACTCTTTCTCGGCACATCAGAACGCAACCTGAACAAACTACAGGTGCTTCAAAATAATGCCCTCAGAGCCACCCTCAGTATCCCATGACACGCCCACATCTCCAGCATCAGGCAAGATGCACACTGGCTCCCTCTACGAGACAGAATCACTCTCAGATCCCTCGTCATTGTCCATAAATACCGCTCCAATGACGCACCCAAATACCTGGCAGACAAGTTCCACAATCACACATCAACTAGACCAACCAGAACGCCATACTCACATTGCCTTTCCATTCCCAAATTCTCCCTAAAAAAAGCTGGTGGCGCCAGCTTCCCGGTCCTAGCTGCCAAACTATGGAACGCTATGCCACTAAACCTTAGAACAGAACCCTCCTTTTGGACTTTTAGAGCCAAAACTAAAACATGGCTTTCCAACAAAAACTCTGCTTAATGTACTTATTCTCCGCACGTCCTTGTCGACCATCTTGTAACCTGGTCTACCACACGTATTGTTGTTATTTCACAGTCTGTATTGTACATTTTTGCCATGTTGTAACTGTATCTAAGTCTCCGGCGCCCGGTTACCCCAGGTTTCGGCGCACGGCACAAATAAAGAAACTAAACTAAACTAGGGTGGGGGGTGCCTTACTTCGCTGGCAAGTCTCTTGATCCCCTTGGCATCCGCTCCTGGACACGTGCCGCCGGCTGCCTACGACTTCCGTTACCGGGTACCGAACCTGCTACCTGACGTTCCTTGGTCTCCTTGGTCCCCCCTCCTCTTTTCTTTTAAAACGGGGTTCGAAAAATTTCGCCTGGCCCTCCCTGCTCCTGAGAAGCTGTACCCGATGCGGGTGTGCTTCTCTTTTGGAATGGGCCTCTCCTCTGCCAAGAGGCAATTTTAATCCTTCTCCATCCCTTTGTCATTCTAGTGGAGGGCCGCCGCCCCAGCCCCCCACCGGTTCCCTTCTCACCTTTCCTGTGTTTGGGCCATGTTGCCATGACATCTGAGTGGGGGGGCGCCTCCTGTCTGCCCTTCCACTGTGTATGCCCCTTCCTCTGCCCCCACCCCACACCTAACCCCCCATGCCCTATATCGGGCCGTGCTTAGTACAGCCCAGGGCCTGTGGCCTTAGAGTCTGGCAGCAGCTGGGAAACCCCAGGGAAACACAATACCCACATGCAAACCCTCCAAACTCGAGTGTGATGGAAAGGAGAGGTAGATGAAAAGACTGGAGGGGGGATGATAGAGTGTGGACACACTAGTGGCGTGAAACTCCACCACGCACACACACATTCACCGTAGGAAGACCCCCTAAAATGTGGCATAGAATAGGCACATTTAACAGAACGAGGAAGCCCCCGGGTGGTCTATGCTCTCCCAGGTGCTCAAGCGATGCAGGTGGTCCGTCCTCTCCCAGGTGCTCAAGCGATGCAGGTGGTCCGTCCTCTCGCATTTGCTCAAGCGATGCAGGTGGTCCATCCTCTCCCAGGTGCTCAAGCGATGCAGGTGGTCCATCCACTCCCAGGTGCTCAAGCCATGCTGGTGGTCCATCCTCTCCCAGGTGCTCAAGCAATGCTGGTGGCCCATCCTCTCCCTGGTGGTCCATCCTCTCCCAGGTGCTCAAGCCATGCAGGTGGTCCATCTTCTCCCAGGTGCTCAAGCGATGCAGGTGGTCCATCCTCTCCCAGGTGCTCAAGTGATGCAGGTGGTCCAACCTTTCCGAGGTGCTCAAGCGATGCAGGTGGTCCATCCTCTCCCAGGTGCTCAAGAGATGCAGGTGGTCCATCCTCTCTCAGGTGCCCAAGCAATGCATGTGGTACACCCTCTCCCAGGTGCTCAAGCAATGCAGGTGGTCCATCCTCTCCCAGGTGCTCAAGCGATGCAGGTGGTCCACTCTCTCCCAGGTGCTCAAGCCATGCAGGTGGTCCATCCTCTCCCAGGTGCTCAAGCGATGCAGGTGGTCCAACCTCTCCCAGGTGCTCAAGCCATGCAGGTGGTCCTTCCTCTCCTAGGTGCTCAAGCCATGCAGGTGGTCCATCCTCTCCCATTTGCTCAAGTGATGCAGGTGGTCCATCCTCTCCCATTTGCTCAAGCGATGCAGGTGGTCCATACTCTCCCAGGTGCTCAAGCGATGCAGGTGCTCCTGCGAACCTGCGTTAACAGGCTCTGCGCGGATGGCAAAGCGAGCGCTCTACGCGTTGTGCCGCTTGACCAGCTGTGATTACAAAGATGGGCATGTCTCATGTTTCTGTGTCCAGTGTTTTCCTTTGGGTACTTATTGTCATAAGTGCTCAAGCCATGCAGGTGGTCCATCCTCTGCCAGGTGCTCAAGCAATGGTGGTGGCCCATCCCCTCCCAGGTGGTCTATCCTCTCCCAGGTGCTCAAGCAATGCAGGTGGTCCATCTTCTCCCAGGTGCTCAAGCGATGCAGGTGGTCCATCCTCTCCCAGGTGCTCAAGCGATGCAGGTGGTCCACATTCTCCCAGGTGCTCAAGCGATGCAGGTGGTCCATCCTCTTCCAGGTGCTCAAGCGATGCAGATGGTACACCCTCTCCCAGGTGCTCAAGCCATGCAGGTGGTCGATCCTCTCCCAGGTGCTCAAGCCATACAGGTGGTCCATCCTCTCCCAGGTGCTCAAGCAATGCAGGTGGTCCACCCTCTCCCAGGTGCTCAAGCCATGCAGGTGGTCCATCCTCTCCCAGGTGCTCAAGCCATGCAGGTGTTCCACCCTCTCGCAGGTGCTCAAGCCATGCAGGTCGTCCATCCTCTCCCAGGTGCTCAAGCCATGCAGGTGGTCCACCCTCTCCCAGGTGCTCAAGCGATGCAGGTGGTCCACCCTCTCCCAGGTGCTCAAGCCATGCAGGTCATCCATCCTCTCGCAGATACTCAAGCAATGCAGGTGGTCCACCCTCTCCCAGGTGCTCAAGCCATGCAGGTCGTCCATCCTCTCGCAGATACTCAAGCAATGCAGGTGGTCCACCCTCTCCCAGGTGCTCAAGCCATGCAGGTGGTCCAACCTCTGCTAGGTTCTCAAGCGATGCAGGTGGTCCATCCGATCCCAGGTGCTCAAGCGATGCAGGTGGTCCACCCTCTCCCAGGTGCTAAACCGATGCATTTGGTCCATCCTCTCCCAGCTGCTCAAGCGATGCAGGTGGTCCACCTTCTCCCAGGTGCTCAAGCCATGCAGGTCGTCCATCCTCTCCCAGGTGCTCAGGCCATGCAGGTGGTCCACCCTCTACCAGGTGCTCAAGCGATGCAGGTGGTCCATCCTCTCCCAGGTACTCAAGCAATGCAGGTGGTCCATCCTCTCCCAGGTGCTCAAGCCATGCAGGTGGTCCAACCTCTGCTAGGTTCTCAAGCGATGCAGGTGGTCCATCCTCTCCCAGGTGCTCAAGCGATGCAGGTGGTCCATCCTCTCCCAGGTGCTCAAGAGATGCAGGTTGTCCACCTTCTCCCAGGTGCTCAAGCCATGCAGGTCGTCCATCCTCTCCCAGGCGGTCCATCCTCTCCCAGGTGCTCAAGCCATGCAGGTGGTCCACTCTCTCCCAGGTGCTCAAGCCATGCAGGTCGTCCATCCTCTCCCAGGTGGTCCATCCTCTCCCAGGTGCTCAAGCGATGCAGGTGGTCCATCCTCTCCCAGGTGCTCAAGAGATGCATGTGGTCCATCCTCTCCCAGATGCTCAAGCAATGCAGGTGGTTCACCCTCTGCCAGGTGCTCAAGCCATGCAGGTTGTCCAACCTCTGCCAGGTGCTCAAGCGATGCAGGTGGTCCATCTGATCCCAGGTGCTCAAGCGATGCAGGTGGTCCATGGATTTCCTGGATGTCTGGTTCCTGCGGCTGCTTGACCAGGCTCTGCTTTAACCCTTGAGGTGTGCTAGTGGTGAGGGGTCATGTGTGGGGCTTTCTCTGCATCTGTTGCCCTATTGGCACATGCCACGGTTGGCAATTCTTTTCTAGGCATAGGTAAGTGCAGCTGCGGGCCAACCAGTGCAGGGAGATCTGTCACATGGATCCGCCATCATTCCGTGTCCTGGGTTTAACAGGCTCTGCACGGATGGCAAAGCGAGCGCTCTACGCGCTATGCCACTTGACCGGCTGTGATTACAAAGATGGACATGTCTCATGTTTCTGTGTCCAGTGTTTTCCTTTGGGTACTTATTGTCATGAGATGGCCAAAGGCCGTCCTTCATGTGGCTTTCAGAGACAGTGCTATTCCCCTGATGTGGCCTACATCCAGCTGTGACTGGGCTCATACTTGTGCACACATTCCCGCGTCTGTCATTCGCCTGCACGTCACTGTTGCTATGTTACACATCACATGATTGGTCCCTGCCATTATATGGGTCTTTGACAAGTCTTTCCAAGGAGCTCCTGCGTAGACCCTCACTCAGGGAGGGGAAGAAGACATTCCAAATGGGACAGTGAGCTGTTATTGGACTGTCAATCCCTGCCCCCTTCCAAAACACCCTTTATGTTATGTCTGCAGTCTACTGTTTCCCTTCCAGCCTACAATGCACTGCCTTCAGGCCAGGGGATGGGGTGCTCAGCTTTGTGGGGGGCTTTAAGGAATCCACAGTCCACATGTTATCTTTCCTGCTCAAGAGGGACATCCTGCAGGCTCTCAGCATCCCCTGAAACAGCAGCTATGAGGTGGCCCCAAAGCCAGGTGAGTGGCGGCCAGGTGAGTGGCGGCCAGGTGAGTGGCGGCCAGGTGAGTGGAAGTGTGCATTGTGTGAGGTTGCCTCAAGGCCAGGGGAGGGGTGTTATCCACTGTGTAAGTAGGCCCCAAGGCTAGCTGAGTGGTGGTGTGCACACTGTGAGGTTGCCTCAAGGCCAGGTGAGTGGTAGCGTGCACTGTGTGAGGATGCCTCGAGGCCAGGTGAGTGGTGGCCAGGTGAGTGGCGGCCAGGTGAGTGGCAGCTAGGTGAGTGGTGGCAGGTGAGTGGTGGCCAGGTGAGTGGTGGCGAGATCAGTGATGGCTAGGTGAGTGGTTGCCCAAGAGGAACATCCCGCAGATTTTCAGCATCCTCTGAAACAGCAGCTATGAGATGGCCCTAAGGCCAGGTGAGTGGTGGCCAGGTGAGTAGTGGCCAGGTGTTTAATGGTCAGGTGAGTGATGGCCAGATGAGTGGTGGCCAGGTGAGTGGTGGCCAGGTGAGTGGTGGCCAGGTGAGTGGTTTCCCAAGAGGAACATCCTGCAGACTTTCAGCATCCTCTGAAACAGCAGCTATGAGATGGCCCTAAGGCCAAGTGAGTGGTGGCCAGGTGAGTGGTGGCCAGGTGATTAATGGTCAGGTGAGTGATGGCCAGATGAGTGGTGGCCAGGTGAGTGGTGGCCAGGTGAGTGGTTTCCCAAGAGGAACATCCTGCAGGCTTTCAGCATCCTCTGAAACAGCAGCTATGAGATGGCCCTAAGGCCAGGTGAGTGGTAGCCAGGTGAGTGGTGGCTAGGTGAGTGGTGGCCAGGTGAGTGATGGTCAGGTGAGTGGTGGCCAGGTGAGTGGTGGCCAGGTGATTGGCGGCTAGGTGAGTGGTGGCAGGTGAGTTATGGTCAGATGAGTGTTGACCAGGTGAGTGGTGGCCAGGTGAGTGATGCTCAGGTGAGTGATGCTCAGGTGAGTGGTGGCCAGGTGAGTGATGTTCAGGTGAGTGATGGCCAGGTGAGTGATGGCCAGGTGAGTGGTGGCCAGGTGAGTGGCGGCTAGGTGAGTGGTTGCCCAAGAGTAACATCCTGCAGGCTTTCAGCATCCTCTGAAACAGCAGCTAAGAGGTGGCCCCAAGGCCAAGTGAGCGGTGGCCAGGTGAGTGGTGGCCAGATGAGTGGTGGCTAGGTGAGTGGTGGCCAAGTGAGTGGTGGTGTGCACTGTGCACCATGTGAGGTGGCCCTAAGGCCTGGTGAGTGGCGGCTAGGTGAGTGGTGGCCAGGTGAGTGGGGGCCAGGTGAGTGGCAGCCAGGTGAGTGGCAGCCAGGTGAGTGGTAGCCAGGTGAGTGGTGGCAGGGAGAGTGGTGGCCAGGTGAGTGATGGCCAGGTGAGTGGTGGCCAGGTGAGTGGTGGCCGGGTGAGTGGCGGCTAGGTGAGTGGTGGCTAGGTGAGTGGTGGCCAAGTAAGTGGTGGCGTGCACTGTGCACCCTGTTAGGTGGCCCTAAGGCCTGGTGAGTGGCAGCCAGGTGAGTGGTGGCTAGGTGAGTGGTGGCCAGGTGAGTGGGGGCCAGGTTAGTGGCAGCCAGGTGAGTGGTAGCCAGGTGAGTGGTGGCAGGTGAGTGGTGGCCAGGTGAGTGGTGGCGAGATCAGTGATGGCTAGGTGAGTGGTTGCGCAAGAGGAACATCCCGCAGATTTTCAGCATCCTCTGAAACAGCAGCTATGAGATGGCCCTATGGCCAGGTGAGTGCTGGCCAGGTGAGTAGTGGCCAGGTGTTTAATGGTCAGGTGAGTGATGGCCAGATGAGTGGTGGCCAGGTGAGTGGTGGCCAGGTGAGTGGTGGCCAGGTGAGTGGTTTCCCAAGAGGAACATCCTGCAGACTTTCAGCATCCTCTGAAACAGCAGCTATGAGATGGCCCTAAGGCCAGGTGAGTGGTGGCCAGGTGAGTGGTGGCCAGGTGATTAATGGTCAGGTGAGTGATGGCCAGATGAGTGGTGGCCAGGTGAGTGGTGGCCAGGTGAGTGGTTTCCCAAGAGGAACATCCTGCAGACTTTCAGCATCCTCTGAAACAGCAGCTATGAGATGGCCCTAAGGCCAGGTGAGTGGTAGCCAGGTGAGTGGTGGCTAGGTGAGTGGTGGCCAGGTGAGTGATGGTCAGGTGAGTGGTGGCCAGGTGAGTGGTGGCCAGGTGATTGGCAGCTAGGTGAGTGGTGGCAGGTGAGTTATGGTCAGATGAGTGTTGACCAGGTGAGTGGTGGCCAGGTGAGTGATGCTCAGGTGAGTGATGCTCAGGTGAGTGGTGGCCAGGTGAGTGATGTTCAGGTGAGTGATGGCCAGGTGAGTGATGGCCAGGTGAGTGGTGGCCAGGTGAGTGGCGGCTAGGTGGGTGGTTGCCCAAGAGTAACATCCTGCAGGCTTTCAGCATCCTCTGAAACAGCAGCTATGAGGTGGCCCCAAGGCCAAGTGAGCGGTGGCCAGGTGAGTGGTGGCCAGATGAGTGGCAGCTAGGTGAGTGGTGGCTAGGTGAGTGGTGGCCAAGTGAGTGGTGGTGTGCACTGTGCACCATGTGAGGTGGCCCTAAGGCCTGGTGAGTGGCGGCTAGGTGAGTGGTGGCCAGGTGAGTGGGGGCCAGGTGAGTGGCAGCCAGGTGAGTGGCAGCCAGGTGAGTGGTAGCCAGGTGAGTGGTGGCAGGGAGAGTGGTGGCCAGGTGAGTGGTGGCCAGGTGAGTGGCGGCTAGGTGAGTGGTGGCTAGGTGAGTGGTGGCCAAGTGAGTGGTGGCGTGCACTGTGCACCCTGCGAGGTGGCCCTAAGGCCTGGTGAGTGGCAGCCAGGTGAGTGGTGGCCAGGTGAGTGGTGGCCAGGTGAGTGGGGGCCAGGTTAGTGGCAGCCAGGTGAGTGGTAGCCAGGTGAGTGGTGGCAGGGAGAGTGGTGGCCAGGTGAGTGGTGGCCAGGTGAGTGGTGGCAGGGAGAGTGGGGGCCAGATGAGTGGTGGCTAGGTGAGTGGCGGCCAGGTGAGTGGTAGCCAGGTGAGTGGTGGCAGGGAGAGTGGTGGCCAGGTGAGTGGTGGCCAGGTGAGTGGCGGCTAGGTGAGTGGTGGCTAGGTGAGTGGTGGCCAAGTGAGTGGTGGCGTGCACTGTGCACCCTGCGAGGTGGCCCTAAGGCCTGGTGAGTGGCAGCCAGGTGAGTGGCGGCTAGGTGAGTGGTGGCCAGGTGAGTGGGGGCCAGGTTAGTGGCAGCCAGGTGAGTGGTAGCCAGGTGAGTGGTGGCAGGGAGAGTGGTGGCCAGGTGAGTGGTGGCCAGGTGAGTGGTGGCAGGGAGAGTGGGGGCCAGATGAGTGGTGGCTAGGTGAGTGGCGGCCAGGTGAGTGGTGGCCAGGTGAGTGGCGGCTAGGTGAGTGGTGGCTAGGTGAGTGGTGGCCAAGTGAGTGGTGGCGTGCACTGTGCACCCTGCGAGGTGGCCCTAAGGCCTGGTGAGTGGCAGCCAGGTGAGTGGCGGCTAGGTGAGTGGTGGCCAGGTGAGTGGGGGCCAGGTTAGTGGCAGCCAGGTGAGTGGTAGCCAGGTGAGTGGTGGCAGGGAGAGTGGTGGCCAGGTGAGTGGTGGCCAGGTGAGTGGTGGCAGGGAGAGTGGGGGCCAGATGAGTGGTGGCTAGGTGAGTGGCGGCCAGGTGAGTGGTAGCCAGGTGAGTGGTGGCAGGGAGAGTGGTGGCCAGGTGAGTGGTGGCCAGGTGAGTGGCGGCTAGGTGAGTGGTGGCTAGGTGAGTGGTGGCCAAGTGAGTGGTGGCGTGCACTGTGCACCCTGCGAGGTGGCCCTAAGGCCTGGTGAGTGGCAGCCAGGTGAGTGGCGGCTAGGTGAGTGGTGGCCAGGTGAGTGGGGGCCAGGTTAGTGGCAGCCAGGTGAGTGGTAGCCAGGTGAGTGGTGGCAGGGAGAGTGGTGGCCAGGTGAGTGGTGGCCAGGTGAGTGGTGGCAGGGAGAGTGGGGGCCAGATGAGTGGTGGCTAGGTGAGTGGCGGCCAGGTGAGTGGTGGTGTGCACCGTGTGAGAGGAGGTTTAGGTTTGTTTTAGGCATAGGCCATAGGAAGACACTGTAAGGAGCTCTAGCCCTGCTCTGATCGCCCGACGGGCGCCTGACAAATGATTTTCTATACCCCAATGGGCCAAAATCCCAGCAAGCAAGAGTGAGGCCCAGGAGGTCTCTCAGCCTATCAGGAAGGCTACATCGACAGCTGCGGTCCTCATAGGTCCAGCAATAGAGACACTTGTACAGGCGCGTTATAAACGCCATATCATATGATAAACATCTTGTTCTCTGAACCAATGGTTAACTTCCATACCCCCTAGCCCATAGCCCATGGAAAGGAGTGGGGTCTCCTGATGTCCCCTTCCCTCATCTCGCCCATTCCCAGATCCCTTGGTAGGAGCGCCGGGAGACGCCAGGTTATTGTGCCGTGGAAGTCTTCTTCCTGTGTTGGTCTGACTTCTCTGATGCTGTGTGACCATGCTCATGCCTTTTTCGTGGCTTGCTGTGGCATCTTAGGCTCTGACATATTTGGTTTCAGGATTCTCTGGCCCCTCCGCATCATGTTCTTTACCCCACTACATTCCCCAGGCTTGTCTCTCACCTTCTTTTCCCAGTAAAATCTGCTACCAACCTACTCCACGCACACAAGGCCCTCCCACGGTCACATGTTAGCCATCGGCACGTCCACTCTCCTTGAGCTGTGGCTGAGCTCTTCTCTTTAGCCCTGTCACGACCCCCTCCCCCACATCGGGGGTTAGCAAGACCGGAAGTGCTCTAGTCCCATCTTGTGCCCTCCATATTCCCAAGCATCACTGCCAATCCCGGAGAACAGCATTCTTCAACCTTTGGCTCTTTAGATTTTTTGGACTACATATCCCATCAGGCTTAGCCAATGTAGTCAATCATGGGAGTCTTCTCGAGAGGAAGGTTGCAGGCTCAATTTATAGAAAGTGAGAGGCACTCAGGTCTCGGCTACTTCTGATGTGTGGCATCTACACAACTGGATTCCCAGAGCCACGCACAGCGAGACCATCCAACATGGCTGACGAGCGGTATACAAGGCCACTTTACATTACATTCTCATCAAGGTCCTACAAGTCAGGGGTGACTCCACCACCCCTTTACATTGTGCATGGGGTTGGCAATTGGCATTCCGGTACATGTAGGCTCATGTGTATGATTGAAGGCGTGTTCTGAAAAGTCTCAATATGTAAAGTGCCGCTTCCTATAGCACATGCTGATTTTGGGACATGTGACCTCAGCCATGCGCCCTTACAGTACCAGCTTAACTTTCCTTGAATCTTCAACTCTTCCTGTGCCTTGAATGGGCATAACCTTTACACTTGGGTGCCTGGTGAGCTGGTGTGGGGAGCCTCCCCCAGTGCGCTGTGCGTAGTTCAGGTGGTGTGACACAGGTGCCTGGTGCATTGGCGGAGGTCAATTCAGTGGTTTTGCATGTGTGCACCGAGTGCAACACGATGGTGACAGCAGAGACTCTGCGCTGCACCTTTCCCAGGACCTTAGTCATGAGGTCCCCAATAGCCCGGCCTCCTCCACAACACGCCCCGTGGATCTATCTTTTTGACTGTGGCGCCAAATCATGCAGACCTCAGTTGGTGGCACTGTTGCAGCATCTCTTTCCGCTGCATTATGATGACACCATGCGCCCGATGTGTCATAGCTGTGTATGTTCCAACTGTGATCCGGACGTGGGGAGCATATAATTTGGCTGGGTGGCATTGCATCGCCGTACCAACGCTACCATAGTTATTGCCAGTCAACTGTGCCTTTGTGCTGGATTTTTAACATCTAAGCCCACTGTTGTGAGTAGGTGACCCAAATGCACTCCTCTGGAGAAAGTTCTCCTAATAAGCTTTGTTTGCTAATACATTCACTCATAAACTATGCATTGAAGTAAATAAATAAAAATGAAAGACTCTAGACCATTCAAATTGCAGACTCAAAATCCTTGGTGACACCAAACAGTTTTCATAATTATATGCATTTCAACCTGACAGTTGGGAACTGTAGACTTTGTATCCTAGGACCGGAGATACAGGGCATATTTTTCTGAACATATCAACGAGGTCAGAGTAAGAGAGAGTGGCTTGGGCTATTGAGTTGGGCTCTGAATACATACAATTGAGTCCAATGGGGAGGGGCCTTGTGGCACCCGACCGGCTCTGCCGGATTTGTGGCATTTTTGGCATCCTCCTTATTGTGCTGTTGATCTAACCTCCTAAGGGCGTGAGTTCAGTAGAATTAACATGTGAACATTGGAGTGGGAAGGGGAGGGGCCTAATGATACTGGGCTTGAATCCCCGGACCAGTGACATTTAGGCGGTCTCATCATTCTTGACAACCTACCTGATTAAGTTAAGGAAGAGCATTACATAATATTTCTTTTTCCAAGTCCCGTATAATTTATTGATTTTGATATTGTAACTGTCAGTAAAACCAAAACCATGGTTACAGGATAGAAAGAATGTTCACAAGTGGAACAGTCTTAACTATTAACATTATAAATTAGCACTTACAAGATGGCTGCCGTCTTTACGGCCCCATTGGACTAATCGCATCAGGACATGTGACTGCCTGATGTGAAGGAATGCATTTAGGGAGGGAAATCTTCAAGGGACTCAGACATTCTGCAGAGTTCCTCTTTGAGTGCAGATGGAATTCTGGATTGGTAAGTAGAGGAGTGAGAGTGAGTGCTTGTAGATGGAAGACAAGGAATGGTTCAGGCTCCCTGTATGTGGAGTGACTTATGATGGATGTATGTGTCACCTTTGAATAGGAAGAAGTCTCTTTGCGTGCTGGGAGAAAACATTAACAAACTGTGAGTTCGCCCGTTGAGGTCTACTGAAGCTACAAAGGTGGGAGAGGAGTGAATTTATGTTGCTGTAAAAAACGCGTTTCAAATGACCCAATTCTTACAGGGGTGGATGGCTATACATATTTACGAGTGATTTGTCTACAATGGGAATGCTGATTCACTTTATTTAACGTGAGCTTTATAAATATTCATCTGGAAGGTCACCCATAGTTACCAGTTAGTAATGACATGCATGTGTTTTAGATTAATCAAAGAAATAGCAATTTAGAAGAACACTGGACATGCCCTGAAGATGGATACCGAATCCGAAACGTGTTGGCAATGCTGGCGAGGTGTCTGAATGAACATCTCCAGACTGTTGTTAGTTGATAAGAAATATGGCCAGTGTTTGTTGATATTGTGAGGATCAAGAATTAAGTGTGATGTGGTAACACTTAAGAATGTTGAGTTCAAGAATTGAAAGATTATGTTTTTGTAAAACTGCCTTTTATAAAATTGTATCAATTACACCTCAGAGATAAGTGAAACTTGTTTGAAATGCATATAATTATAAACACTGTTTGGTGTTACAAGGGACTTTGAGTCTGCAATTCGAATGCTCTACAGAGTCTTCCAATGTTTTATTTATTTACGTCATTGCATAGTTTATGGTTGAATGTATTAGCAAACCAAGCTTATGAGAAGAGTTTTCTGCACAGGAGTGGATTTGGGTCACCATATGGCAACAGTGGGCTTAGATGTTGTATATTGTGTCACTCTTCGCACCCGCGAGTATTGCCCAGCGGCATCTGCGATTGCATTTTTTAGCCCGTACACATGTATACTTTATGAAATTAACCGTTAGATTAGGCTGTGCACCTCACACATCTTCTGTTATATTTGTATTCGATTTTTACATCCAACATTTATATTCTGTACCAAAAAACAGTCACATTTTGTTGGCACAAAACCAGTGCTGATTCAGTTTTTACTGCATTTCCCAAGCAGCTTTTATTTGTTGCTGCAGAGATCCTTTCTGGCATTGTTGAGCTGCTTGGGTTGGAAACGGAGATGGCAGGAAATGTTGGCAGGCAACAGTAGCAGCAGCAGACTAGAGGCATTGCTGCCAGTTAGTCCCACCTCATGTGTGACCCGTTGAGCCTGGATGTTCCCATTGCATGCTGGGACCTGTAGTCTTGCACTTCCCACTGGAAGAATGAGCCTACAAGTGGCAGCATGCAATATTGCAAGGCAGGACTGGCTCAAGGTTTTGCAGAAGTCCTGGGCCACATGGCAGTTATGGAGATGACAACAAGGTTGTAAACAGGAGCGTATTTTCATAGGCAGGTCTTCCTTAGGGAGCAAGATCTAGAATACAGTGGCATAACGCAAACTATCAGACACCCATGCAAACCCTGCTGATGGGGCATCCCCCAAAGTTCAGCAATGAAGCATGGGCCGTGCCACACTCAAGGCCAGCCAGGACCACCACACATGCACAATGTGTCTGATAATCAGGCTGCTGAAGGGGGCACACGCACTCTGCACTCGATGACAGATACAAGTATGTGTTTAATCAAACCTTAAATCTGTCACATAGCCTAGAAACTAGGCTGTTGTGTCTAGCTTCTGGTTCCCAAATGTACCAGCCCACTCTATGTGGGGCCAGTAATATCACGCACAGAAACAGTCCCTTGCTGACTCTGCCCTCAATGCCATCACCACAGGAAGTAAACATGTTATTACTGGCTGCACAAATGTTTTCCCCGCTCCTGCACCACCATGTAAGACTACTCTTCATGTTGATTCTGCCCTCAACATCAGTAAAAGTGCAATGAAAGATTTATTGAATTCATTTCATTTATAAACATTACGGGGAAAGCATGCATTTTTGGCACAAAAATGGTTGCAAAATTCAACATTAATAACCGAGCGGAGGACGTGGGTCCTTTACAATGGGGTGAGCCAATGTGACTTGAAGACCAGATGTTGCACGAGAAGGGGGAAACACAAACCAGGCACGGACACAGGGCAGAATAACATAGCAACGGGATGGTGGAGAAAGTGCTGAGTTATGGATAGAGGGGTGACAGAAAAGTGCTGTAGGGTTGTCCATGAAGGGTAGGGAGTTAGGAAAAAAGGGTAATGCAGTATCGAAGCGTGCTTGGAGACAGGTTCTTCAGAAAGAAGGAGGTCTTGGAGATTGGAGAGGGAAAGGAAGGGCATACCAGAGTAAGGGAGTGAGGAGAGAGAGCGAGCAGAAATGAGAGGGAGTGAAGGGGGCCCAAGAAGTGGCAAGGAGATGAGCTGAGGATGGTCTTAATGAGCGAGGAGGAGAATAAGGAGGGAGATGAGCAGATAGGTAGGGTGGGACGAGTCCATGGATAGTTTTTTAGATGATGAGAAGACGTTTATACTTAGCCCTTTGTTGCCTAGAAAGCCAGCCAGTTCAGGACTTCTTCCAGAGGTGAAAGAAGCACAGTTGAGAAGGCCATAGTGGAGACTAGCCCATCAGTCAGATCTATAAAGGACTAAGGAGGAGATTATCTGTTTAGCACTGTTGAAAGGAAGAAGATGACAGATTATTGTTGATACTGAGGAGGTTGAGTCTGTGTGCTGTGGCAGATTTGGAGATGAAGAGCAAGGAGTTGTGTAATAGGTTGAAGATGACACCAAAGTTGCGAGTGGAAGCAGAGGAAGGAAGGTAAGTAGGATATACCAAGGGGAGAGGACGAGAAAGGCTGTTTGGCTGGGAAATAGAGAACATCAGTCCTAGTGTAGTTGAGCATGAGCGAGTGAGTCACCATCCATTATTTGATGGCAGTGAGACAGTTTTAAAATGTTGACTGCTCGTCGAATAAGGTGTGAAAGGAGAAACAGATCTGAGTGTCGTTAGCACAGACTTTTTAGGAGAAGTTGTAAAAGCAGATCAGGATGGCAAGAGCTGAACTATAGTGAGTGAACAGAAGTGGACCATGGGTAGACCCTTGGGGAACTCCAACAGTAAGAGGGTGAGTGGGGAGCTAAGGCTGTTCCAGGACACCTAAAAGTCTGGGGGCAAGGTATGAAGTAAACCAAGCATTGGCCTTATCTCTGATGCCAAGGAGAGATAATCTAGAGAGAAGGTCAGAATAGTCGACCGTATCAAAGGCAAGAGAAAGGTCGAGAAAAATAAGAATAGATGAAAGGTGTGTATGCCGAGCAGAAGAGACGATGTGGCTGACATCTCCGTAGAATGCAGAGGTTGCAAGCCAGATTGGAGAGGGTCCTGGAGGTTGTGAGGATCAAGGAACCAAGTGAGTTGATTGAATACCACCTGGTCTAGGTTTCTGGAATAGTGTGGCAGAAGAGAGACAAGGCAAATGTTGGCAGGACAGTTAGGACCTAGACCAGCTTTCTTAAGGATTGGGATGACAGAGGCCGTCTTATAGGAGGAGTGCAAAGTGGCATTGTCTTGAGAGGTATTTACGTTGGGAAGCAAGATGTGGAGCAACGCCGGGAGCTACGTGCTTTACAGTGTGCAGGGACAGTGGGTCAGTGGGGGCACAGGAAGGCTTAACCTTGAGGAGTAGAGCGAGAATCTCATCAGGGCTGGTGGAGGCAAAGGAAGACATAGTAGCAGGAGAGGAAGGTCAGAGTAGTGAAGAAAAGTGCATAGAAGGAGGGGATAGAAGGAAAGTAGCGAGGGTCTTGTGAATGGTTAGCATGTTAAAAACAAAGTAAAGACCAAGATAATTTGCAGAAAGAGCAGAGAAGGTGCAGGCGGGTTTAGGAGGTGAGCAAATTCAATTGAGAGATTTTTGGAGGCACTTCGGTTGGGAGGATTGAGACAAAATGAGAGAGAGCTAAAAGTCACGTTTGTCAGAGTCAGGAGTAGTGGAGTCATTTTGAATGGCAGTCAGATACAGTTTTAGATCAGAGGAGTGTCTTGATCTTTGCTAATTGTGAAGCCTTTTCTTCATTATTCTTTTCAGGGTGCAGAAGAGAGGTGTTATCCAGTGCCGTAGAGGGGAGGATTTTGGAGTCAGTAGGCCTCATTACAAGTTTGCCGGTCCGGTATCAACGGTACCGGTAAGCTTACCGGTATTGTAGTTACCGGACCGGCAAACTACGAGTTCTGCTCGTGGGTGCCTTTTCACCCACCAGGTCAGACCTAGCGGGCGGAATAGCACACGCGAGGAGAGCATGTCGGATGCACCGGCACCATTCTCAATGGTGCCGGTGCATCCAACCTCCCCATTCTCATTGAGCCCAATGGGGCTCAAATGGGAATGGGGAGTAAAAGTTTCCGCCCCCTGGAAATGGGGAAATACAGGGTATGCCAGGGTTGTAATGGTCCTGTATTTCCCCATTGCCAGGGGCCATAAAAATGTGCAAGTTTGGTGGCAGCCTGCCGGTTTTACCGGCAAACCTACCACCAAACTTGTAATGACGCCCAGTGTAGCAACATGGAATTGAGAGGAGAAGGGAGGTTTAAGAGCAGTGTTAAAGTTAGTGAAGTGTTCTTCAATGGATGGAAAGGTGAGTTCAGTGTAGGAGGAAGGAGAGTGGTGTAGGTCAGAGAGGTAGTCAGGGAGTTTGGAAGAGGGAAACATGCTTAGTAATAGTTGTAGTAGATGGAGAGAGTGATGAAGAAGGAGGACTGGAGATTGAGGCAAAGATGATCGAGTCATAGGAGAGAGAAGGTGCGGTGGAGATATTAGAGGCAGAGAGTTGAGAGGAGATGAAAATAAGATAATGGGAGTTTGTCTTTGAATGGGTGAGCAGAGAGTGGACAGGAGAGAGTGAGTG
This sequence comes from Ambystoma mexicanum, assembly GCF_040938575.1. NCBI lineage: Eukaryota > Metazoa > Chordata > Amphibia > Caudata > Ambystomatidae > Ambystoma > Ambystoma mexicanum. The sequence goes on along the minus strand of NC_090932.1, from coordinate 1,704,588,941 downwards.
GTTAAGGGGAAGAAGGCTAAAGTCAGTGGATAGAGCAGCAGAGAGAGGGGGAGGTTAAGTTAAAGTCACCAATGACAAAGAGGTGGTGATCGGGAGAGAGAGAGAGAGTCAATGAGAGGTGATTGAAGAATTGACGAGGTGGCCGATAGAGGGAGATAATATGTATGCAATGGGGGGCAGTGATTGTGGAGATGTTATATTTGAATAAGAAAGACTTAGCGGGAGATAGGGGTGTGGGAGAGATTGAAGGTTTGGAGGATGAAAACTGAAAAGGAGCAAGGGAACATTTACTTGCTCAGTGCGCAAGTGCCCCATCCTCCCATGTAAGAATGCGCTTCACGTTGACTTTGTCCTCAACACCAATAAAACATGCAATGCTACAGCAAGGTACCATTTCCTTGTTTAGCTGCACACATGCCTCCACCATCAAGTAAGAAAATGCATCATGTTGGCCTTTCCCTTATGTGAGTAAAAAATGCCCAGACTGCTTACGCCCCTGCCCTGCCTCCTTGCGCTATAAAGCTCCCAAACCAAACCAAATCAATCCAAACCGTCCTCCATGGAATAACATTCATTAAGTTAATTTTGCCCAAAAATACTAGAAAAACCTGTAAGAAACCGTCCATGCTCCACTGCCCCTTTCCTGGGCCCCAGCCCTGCATTCAGACATTCATACCCTGTCACCCACCAGTGACTCATTTAGTGGCGCATTGAATTTTGTAATTGGAGGGGTGACTGAGCGCGGCTGAGCGGGCTTTCGGCGGTGGATCCCTCCTCACCCCCAGAGAATTATGTTTGAATGTTTGGATAATGAATTAAAATGGTGCATGCTACAGCACACTTTCTGTAAAGAATTGGGTATTCGGTTTATAGGGTAACTCCAATACAAATATCCAATAGCTGGAAGCCACCAACAGTGCTCAGGAGCTTTTGCCAACGCATTTTCATGATGCATTTGCCCACTGTACACCAGTATAAAAACATATTCTTGCTAGCTATGCCTATTCATTTCCATTCTAGCTGCTCCAATATGTGTCAGTATGTGGCAGTATTCCCATATAAGAACATACACACATTTATTGCGCATAATTTCAGTAATGTTTGTACAAGAAAACATGTCTGCACTGGGTCTGCCAATATATGACAGTATCCCGATATAAGCCCTGTCATAATTAGAAAGCCTGTCCAAACAAACTGACTGTACAATGTAGGCCTGTCTAGACATTTAATAGCACTTATCATGTTTGCTTTAACCTTGACTACTCACAGTAAAACGTGTTATGCCACAGTAAGAAAGCGCTAGACTGGCTGCTCCAAAATACTAGGCTAGCCCTGTAATAACACGTATCATGCTTGCTTTAACATGGATGTCTATTAAAATTGCAGTAGTAGCACACACCCTTAAACACCCCTATTGTACCTACCACCCCCTTCTCCACCTACACCTCCTCCCTAAGCCTAAATTAACTCCTCGGTCCGGCGTTGAGCAGAAGCACAAACACATTCACACAACATTCACTCGCTTATTTAAACACAACATTCATTTGTGCACGCACACACCATACACTTGCATGTTCACACGTGCCCCCAGCCACCGATACATCATACACTCACTCATTCACACACATTACATAATACATTAATCAACTTGAATGCACACACACATACATACATGCAACACCCTCGCATGCAGGCACACAGATATATAATAAAAACATGTGGTCGCACATATTTTTCCCAAATTCCTCGCCCGACAGTCCTTTCTCTCCTGCTGCATGCAACAGGGTCAGGGCAGCGGGGAGAGCTTCCTGGTCTGAGCCGTGTGCAGTGAAGCCGCAGAACCTTTATTTCGCGTTGCACCTGGAACAGAAATAATTTCTTTCTGACTTCAGAAATAAATGATTTTCATTATCTTACTGAAATCACATTGTGTGCACTCTGAGCCTGAGGGAGCCTGCAAAGGACATGGGGTGGTGAGGATCACAATGTAATTGGGTATTTATATATATATACAAAAAAGTAAAATTGTGGGGGGTCCCCACTACCCAATGCTGGATGGTCTCATTTGCACAGCTCAACCCCACGGTATAAGGATGACTCTGGGGCCTGCCCCGACAGTGACTCAGAACTATGGATGGAGAGGCAGCTCTCTCTCGGGCAGCTGCAAATACAATAATACACTTGAACACGACAAACATAAACCGCGCTGCACCTGATCACAAGACGGGGCTGTCTTTGGAGTTCCGGAAGTTGTGATGTTGCGTTGTTTGAACTGGCGCATGGCACTTTTTCAGGTGTGGATGTGTTCATACCATGATGAAGGCCATCGCGCCATTAAATAAAATGCACAGTTCTCCTTTGAGTCCCAGCTAGGATTGTACCACATAAGCCCAGTTACAAATGTAGGGTCAGGGATGAGATCTTCAGACAAAAGGGGCCTTCTTGCAGGGCGATGGCCCGGTATAGTGTGTGTGTGTGTGTGAGAGTGTCTGTGTGTGTGTGTTGTGCAGAGTGCAAAGTGATTCCCTATTTTAGACCCAGTCGTTTTTTTTCTTTCTCTCATTAGCAAAACTGAGGGGTGATGGCTGGCAGATTTTGAATTAATCATAACCATAGAATGATTCCTAACCATGGGTTCGGCTCTAGGCACCCTGCCCCCCACCCCTTGCTTCTCAGCCTGTCACCTGCCCCCACCCCTTGTTTCTCAGCCTGTCACCTACCCCCCTCGCTTCTCAGCCTGTCACCTACCCCCCTCGTGCCTCAGCCTGTCACCTACCCCCCTCGTGCCTCAGCCTGTCACCTACCCCCTCTTGTCTCAGCCTGTCACCTGCCCCCACCCACCGTTTCTCAGCCTGTCACCTACCCCCCTCACTTCTCAGCCTGTCACCTACCCCTCTCTTGTCTCAGCCTGTCACCTGCTTCCCACCCCTGTTTCTCAGCCTGTCACCTACCCCCACCCCTTGTTTCTCAGCCTGTCGCCTAATCTCCTCGTGTCTCAGCCTGTCACCTACCCCCCTCGCTTCTCAGCCTGTCACCTACCCCCTCGTGTCTCAGCCTGTCACCTACCCCCCTCACTTCTCAGCCTGTCACCTACCCCCTCGTGTCTCAGCCTGTCACCTACCCCCTCGCTTCTCAGCCTGTCACCTACCCCCTCGTGTCTCAGCCTGTCACCTACCCCCTCGCTTCTCAGCCTGTCACCTACCCCCTCGTGTCTCAGCCTGTCACCTACCCCCTCGTGTCTCAGCCTGTCACCTACCCCCTCGTGTCTCAGCCTGTCACCTGCCCCCACCCACCGTTTCTCAGCCTGTCACCTACCCCCCTCACTTCTCAGCCTGTCACCTACCCCCCTCTTGTCTCAGCCTGTCACCTGCTTCCCACCCCTGTTTCTCAGCCTGTCACCTACCCCCCCTCGCTTCTCAGCCTGTCACCTACCCCCTCGTGTCTCAGCCTGTCACCTACCCCCCTCGCTTCTCAGCCTGTCACCTACCCCCTCGTGTCTCAGCCTGTCACCTACCCCCTCGCTTCTCAGCCTGTCACCTACCCCCTCGTGTCTCAGCCTGTCACCTACCCCCTCGTGTCTCAGCCTGTCACCTACCCCCCTCGCTTCTCAGCCTGTCACCTACCCCCTCGTGTCTCAGCCTGTCACCTACCCCCCTCGCTTCTCAGCCTGTCACCTACCCCCTCGTGTCCCAGCCTAAAGTGGCATTTCAACTCGAAATGCTAGGTCACATCCTTTCTGCTCAAAACCAAAATAAAGCCCTGATACATGTTGGCACCTTTGGTGATTGGGAGTGAGGTGCACCTTGGGTCTCTAGGTACACCAAACCAAAGTCCCATGTCTGGGCAAAGACACCCCACTGGACTTGGCATCTGTAAAACTGCACGTTTATAGTTAGAAGCGTTTGACTTAAATCTCTGTGCAACGTAAACATTATTAAAATCGACAGAAGGCACCGCCTTATTAGGAGAGGTTGTGTAAGCTGGAATTAGCACAGCTTGGTGATGCAAGCTGACCACTCCTTGCAGCCTGGGTGTGTTAAACCTGCAGAGACACAACAGAACAACTGAAAACATCACAATAATTATCACTTCTGAGGGATTTACAGATCACCAAAATACATCAATATGGAAGTCACAAATGTGGTCATACACTCAGCACTAGTTTGCCGACTCACTCACTACCTCACTCATTCCCTTCACCCTTCCGCATTACTGGTTCATCCCTCCCTCACTTCCTCACTCACTCTTGTTTGCTTGCTCTGTCCCTGTTTTTCTGCTTTTATCGCTTTTTCACTCACTCACAGCACTACCTCGCTCACCTCACTTAATCATCCAATCACGATTCCATTCACTAACCTCAGACACATCTTCAGTACCTCATGTATTTGTTTGTGCACCACTTTCATTCACTCATTTTCCGGATCTGTCATCTCATTCACTCACACATCCCTCTCACTCATTCACTCATTCAGTCACCTATGATTACTGCAAACTGTCCCAGTGTTCTATGGCTTGAGTTACTAGTGAGTGCACATTTTCCAAATATGCCTCAGTTTATAAATCAACAGCAAACATGACTTGTGCCTTCTTTTTATTGTTTAAAGTAAACCCAACAACAAAGATGCATTTGGCATAAAAGGCATTTCAGCCTTCAGTGCAGCCTCAGCTTATCTCTAAGACGTCCTTGCCTTCAGGCTCTTGCCTCTGTCCAAAGCATCACCTCACGCGCCTGCGGTGAACCCACACATCATGGGTCAGCCTCATCTCTTTCTATCTCCTTTTGATTGTGACATTCTTCACATAGATATTCTCCTGGCCTTCAGACACTGGCCTCATTACGAATTTGGAGGTAACCATGCCGTTTTAGCGGCATGGCTAGCCCCAAACTCGGGTCCGGGTCTGGGTCCTGCAAAAGGGGACTTACTGGGCCATTCTGACCTTGGAGGGCCCGGTAATTCCCTTTCGCGGGACCCGGACCCGGTACGTCCCCATTACCATTTGAACCCCTATAGGGCTCAATGCGAATGGAGAGGCTGCTAACAACGGGCCTGTTAATGACGGGCCCGTTGTTAGTATTTGCATTTGTATTTATTTTATGTGTATAGCGCAAAACCAGGCCCGGAGGCTACCGGGCGCATCACTTAGAAACAGTGATTACAGTGGTTACATAACAATGTGACATTACAAGTAAACATTTGAATTGAACAGATTAATCAGAACATGTTAGAGGTATAGACAGAAATACATAGGTAATCAAGTATTCAGAGTGAAGGTTGGTCATCTGAGGTGACTAGCCAGCGTTTGGCTTTGTGTTTGAATGAGTTCAGGGAAGGCAGGTTTCTGATAGTAAGAGGGACATAGTTCCACAGTTTAGCTGCCAGGACTGGCAAGCTGGACCCGCCGGCTGTTTGGAGCTTGTATCTGGAGATCAGTAGGCTCTGGCTAAGGAGGGTAGACCTTAGAGATCGAGGTGGGGTGTACTGCGTGAACCGTGAGGAGAGATAGATGGGGGCCTGGTCAGGGCAAGCGATTTTAGTGAGATCCTTTGGGGGACTGACAGCCAGTGAAGGTTCTTCCTAGTTTCCGAGATGTGGGCTGATCTGGGGATATTGAGGGCTGCTCTGATGGCATTATTTTGTAATCTGGAGTTTGTCTAGGTTACGTTGATTGGTGTCTTGGTATAGTGCATTACAATAATCCAGCTTGGACATGACCAAAGTCCTAGCAAGGATTGTGCAGTTATGAGTGGAGGGAAAAGGGCGACTTGCTGTGATCAGCTTGCAGGTGTAAGCAGAGGCGGCAGCAACTGCATTAGTTTGTCTGTGGGGGGAGAGAGTGGAGTCCAGGTAGATTCCTAGAGTTTTGGTATCTTTGGAGACTTTTATGGAATTACTGTCGATGGGGTTCAGCTTGTTAAGTCTTTGCTGTGTACCTAGGATGGGGAGCTCTGTCTTATCGTCATTAAGACAGAGCTCATGTTGTGCCATCCAGGTTTGAATGACGTGGTATATGTCATTTAAGGATTTCGAGTCTACCGTGTAATCGCCCGTGATGGGGATGAGCATCCTGTTCTGCTAGCGGGTCCCGCTATGCACGTCTGGTCTGGCCAGGCGTAGAGAGCGGAACCCACTGCAGAACTCCTAATGTGGCAGCCCGGTATGAACGGTGCCGGTCCCTTTACGGTACCGTTCATTCCAGCCGCCAAAGTTGTAATGAGGACCAGTGTGCCCTTAAACTCTGCCATTCACTGATGGCAAACGTCGCCATCTGTTCATCTAATAGAGCAGTTTCTGTTTAATCTTTATTTAGCATCTGCCCTTTCTACCGGGTGTGTGTTAAACACTCAAAGTTCTGATCAACCTCTGAAAAGTAAGAAGCTGTGGGTAAGACAAGGATTGATGAGAAATTTCACTTGAAGGAATTCTCAATCTGCGCTGCAGTAAAGAACCTGGTGTGTACCATGGACTCAGATCTGACACTTTCACGCCACATAAACTGTGTGTCCAAATCTTGCTATGTACACCTCTGCATTCTCCGACACATCTTCCCTTACCTCTCCTACCCTCGCAGAGTTATAGCAATCATGGCTATCGTCCTCTCTTGCCTAGACTATTCTACCTCCCTTTACCTGGACGATCCTACATAGTAACCATGACAACTCCAACGGGTCCAAAACACTGCAGCTAGGCTTCTCCTAGCACTGGGACCCAGAAAGCACAGCACACCCACCTTCTGTGCCCTCCACTGACTCCCTGTCGGTTGTCAGTTCACTTTCAAAGCCATGTGCATCACCTACCATGCCTTGTACAAGACAAGCCCAGAATAGCTCCAATACAAGCTGACCCTTTGACAGCCCAATAGAAACCTTCCTTCCTCCCTGAGAGATGTGTGTCAGAAGCGGCCTCTGTGGTTGATGCGTGAGTCGTTGGAGAGGTGCGGCTTGACACGCTACCTTATGTCAGAGGGTCCTTTCCTCTGTTTCCTGAGAGCGCAAGTGCGCGAATGCGAACCGAGACGAGACGAGCTGAGAGACGAGCTGAAACGCTGTGAGCTGAGGGGCGGGTGACGAGAGAGGAGCCTCCACCACCTCCAGCAGATCAGCAGGCCCTGTGTTTGACTGCCCAGGAACATCGGAGTGCATACGAGTGTTTGGGATCTATTGGTGACTACCCTCAGCGCTGGCCAGTCTCCATTGGGGGAGCATGTGAGAGCAACGGATGAGTTGAGGAGAGAACCCCTTGCACCGAGGCCAGGGCAGTCCCCAGCCACCTGCCACCTGCCTTAAGAGTGGGTGCTAGCCAGGTGGTTTAGGGGCCTGAATGGGGACTGAAGTTAGTTTCCACAGTCCCTCGTAATTTGCTTGTAAGAACTCTGCTGTGCCTTTCCTGTGGCTCATTGGAGCCTTGGGGCACAGTTGTCTGGCACATCAGCATCTGGCATGCCTGGAGGACAATAGAAAGACCTACCTGGGAAGGCCCTTGTAAGCTCTGCTTTCCTGCGGGTTCATCTAGAGCTGCTCCCCGAATCAAACGGACTTCAACTTCCAGCAGGCATTCTGTTACACACTGCTGGGAGGGGCTAGTTAACCGTGCTTGCACCTGACGGGGGGCTCTAGACCCAATTTGATTAGTTTTGGCAGTATGCGCATATCTTTAAAACTGGGCATGTCGGCACAGAGCCCCCTAAAGAGTATGAATACTGGGGGGGCCAGAAAACACGGTGATACTGGCCTGTCTTGTTCTACCCCGAGGCGGAGAGGCTCAAGAGACCCAGCACCGGGGAATACAGATATACGTAAATACTGCAATGGGTCTCTATCTGCCTTCCGGGCACAGTCTGGGCCCACGACATCTAAACCTATGGAGAAGGATGGTGGTGGGAGTGGTAACCTATCTGGCCCAAATAACAGATTTAGTGACAGCCCTGTCAACTTGCAAACACAGGACCAACTGATGAAGCCGCCTAACAAGTGTCCGTTGAAGGATTCCTCCATACGGCCCTATTGGAATCAATGCCGGCAACTGGTGCCCCGACTCACGGTCCCTGAAAACCCACTAACTCTGAGGGACAGAAAGTTGACATTGTTGTGATAGATCTGGAGGCAAACGACTCTGTATTCTCAAACAATTTACTCCCCGAAAACTTATCAGCCTCCCCGGTAATTATTTCGGAGAGTTCTATATGTGCAGCCCACTCTAGGAGTGAGGAACAAGGTTGGACAAATGAGTCAGTAATGTCTGTAAGAGAACCCAATACCATAAATGATGAACAGGAAGTGACAACTCTGTCAATCCACAACCAGAGTATGAACACGTCTGTGGTAGTTTTGCATTCAGAAAAGGGTTGGGGGATTGCTTTACAGGCTATGAACCTTGCTTTAACCTCAATGCCAAGCTCTTTGTTAGCATGCAAACAGAAATTAACCATCCAGAGTAAATGTATGGAAAAAATTATGAAAGGGCAAGTCCTGAATGAGGCTGCCTTAGCCAAAATCTGGGACTTCTCGGTTGCAGCAAGGGAATTGAAACCCCAAATGATCACTGTAGCGGTCCAAACAGACACGGCTGCTGAGAATAATTCAGGAGAGAATTATGCTAGAAATGTGACCTTAAAAACAAATGTAGTTGAATCAGTGATTCCGTATTTTGATGATGTTATAGATGTATCCTCGAGAGGGGGTGGTGGGCAGTTGGCCCAAGGGGAAGATAGCTTAAAAATTCTACAATCCTCCCCTGAGGAAATCTTGGGGGAACAGCAGAAAGTTAAAACGCCTGAAGTAGTTATATCCCTCGATAAACAAAAAAGCAAGTGAGGAAAACAGACCCCAAAAATACCTGAGAAAAAATTACCAAAAAACCAGCAAACCCCTAAAACGATAGGAAAATCGTTGGTCAAACATTTCTTTAAGGTAATTTCACTGCCTAAACGCACTACCATAGCTGCATCTGAGGCTATTAAACAAAAATACTTAGCTTGAGCTCTTGTTCGAAGAAATGGGACTCTACATTTTCGTCCCCTTCAAGCCTTGGACTATCCGCCCTTAGACGATTTAGTGGGGGAGTTGGCAATCTCTGACAATGTATAGAGGAAAAGTCGACCTCCCGGGAAGCCAACTCTGTAAATCCCCCTCCTAAACCTTCGTTAGAGTTGGAAGCCAAGGATCTTGCCCTCAGTGCCGATCGTGCAGAGATCAGGAAAGCAATAGATGCCTATATGGCGAAAGCATCACACACTAAACTACTGCCACCTGACAAACCGTGTGTGGCGAGTGCATTCGAAAAGGCCGATAGTGGGCAAAGTAAATTGGCCTTGGAAAGACCTGTGGGTATTAAGCCATTTCAACCGTGTAATCTGAGCTTAGAAAAAGTAAGCTCCCCCTAGTGTCCCTGACAGGACCGTGGAAGCGAATCACCCTCAAGTGTCTGGCCTGGTAGATCAACCCCAAGGCAACCCAGAAAGATAATATTGGGGATCTTACAAAAATAACGAGGCCGATCATTTCTATGATCGAAAGTGCACATTAAGAGATTGCAGGTTCCTCACGCTCGTATAGATGAAACGCCCATGCAGGATAGGGCGAAGCAGATGGAAAATACCCAACCTAAACCGCCTGTGAGAAATCTGCCTACATCGTTTCCCCTGAGTTTATCATGCAGAAGCCCTCATTGCACGCAGTAGGATCTTAATAGGAGGGCGGTGATGGCTATCTTTTCAGAGATCCACCAACTACAGGATATAGTCTCAACGGACTTGTCATTAGTGGTGTTCCCTGTTTGATCTGATTGAATTCAGTAATTATGTGGTTCAAATCAAGAGTAGTACAAAATGTAACCTGCAGGCCAAGGATGAGTTGTTCGCATTGGGATTTGTGGTTGAGCCGCTATTGAACACAACACATGAGGGCCCTCCCCATGGCTCGAGGTCTAAGGCCCCTGGACAGAACTAGTGTGAGGATGGGGGGCGGCAGGAGTTGTTGTCAATGGTAATCTGGAACACCAGAGGTTTTTCCCACCTCATAAATAAGGAACAGAATGAGCTGTGTAAATATGACATTGTATTTTTACAGGAGACGTGGCTCACAGATGTACCAATATGGGATAATCATGACCTACATCTAAACCCTGCAGTGAAACCGCAAATGGGTCGTCCGATGTCAGGACTTGTGATAGCCGTGAAAGGGGGCAGAAGCTCAAGCTCTGAGCTTTGGGCCATTCCAAATAGCTACATAATGTAGGCAAAATTAATGGCTGGTATAGAGGTTTATGCTCTTCTGAATATATACTGGAACCCCATTGCCATGTCAGATGAGTCCTTTTTTAAAGATCTAAATAATATTCTAGATCTTGTGGTGTTGGACCCAAAGATAAGGGTAATTGTAGTGGTGGGTGATTTAAATTTAAACTGTTTGTTTATGGTGGGTACCAAAAATAAAAATAGATGGAAAAGATGTGACTCCTTCGTAAAAGATAGAAGTTTGATAATCCTTAATGGTGCCTTCCCATCTGATATACCCCCGCCCCGACATGGCAAAAAGGTGACAGTAAATCGGTTATCGATTATATCTATGTAAGCATGGATCTCTGGCCTGCTGTAACAAACTTTTGTGTAACAAAAACAGAGGCGAGCGATCATAACAAACTGGAAACCCAATGGAGATGAGATCCGCTAAAGAGCTCCAAAGTGGATAAACACAAGGATTAATTTTGTACAGTGTATGCAGGGGGAAAAAATATGATGGTCAGAGAATGATATAACTAGCCTTGGCTGTTTATAAGAGAAAGGCCACCATGATTATACTGTTTTGATAAGAAACGGCATGAAGGAACACTCTGATCTAATACAAATACCCCGAAAACAAGGCACCAAATCGAAGCAATCATCGCTACATCTTCATGTCTTCGATAAAGATGTAAAAGAAATGAAAACAAGACTCGGTTATGAACTGAGAGTATCCCGTAATGCACCTCTCCTGATCAGGAAAACGCTGACCACGAGAGTGAAAACAGGGTATAGAAATTGGGTCAGAAGACATTGAGCGAACCTGTATCAGGAGGATGGGGCAAATATGCTGGAAACCCTAGCGAACAAGAACATAGCGAAAATGTGGTCAACCATAAATCATGCAACCTTAGGCTCCCAGATAAGCTTACAGGTGAATGGAGTGTCTACTCAGAAATGGATTGATTACTTCTCCCTTCTTTATGCCTGCCCCTCCCCATGACCATTAGCAAAGTTACTAGGCCCTTGGTGCCCTTTCATCTGGCATTTGATTTAGATGATAATATATATCTGATTGTGGCTGCCTCTAACTCAAAAGCTTGTGGTCCGGATGGTCTGTCAAACTTTGAGTTAAACAAAAATTCCCTAAAGTTTGGGCGACAGTCCTTTATAAAATCTTCAAGACTATAAATGTATCGCAGAGCCTCACAAGCTTGTGGACGCAAGCGATTACTATTCCCATTTATAAAAAGGGGGATAAACTGGAACCGAGCAGCTATAGGCCAATCTCGCTGCTCGATGTCCCGGTAAAAATATATTGTCGGCTAATTCTGAAGGAAATACAAGCTTTGGTGTCATCTAAAAAATTAGTTGATCCATTACAATCCGGTTTTGTAAAGGGCTTAGGAACAATTCCTAACATAATGATACTCAACCGCCTCCAGGTACAGCAGCTAGAGAAATCTCTACCCCTATACATGGGCTTTATAGATTTCAAGGCAGCATTTGATTCTATGGATCACGATCTGCTGTTTAAGAAACTGAAAGCGTATGAGTTCCCAATCTCTCTACTGTGCCTGATCATTTTGTTCCACTCTAATACATCAATTTGGGTTCGCATGAGCTTAGATGGGAAGCTGTCACCGGAAATTGAAACATCACGTGGCTTGAAACAGGGCTGTGCGCTGGCCGCGTTTTTGTTTAACTTCTTCATTTTAGATCTTGGGAATTAATTTCTACATTGTAATGGTGATCCTCCGAGGTTGGGGGCCCAGCAGATCCCGTATCTGTTGTACGCAGACGACCTCGTCCTTTTGTCTCAGACTCCACAAGGTCTTCAGCGGTTGCTTGTAAGGCTTGGGGAATATGCCTGTGAAAACAGATTGGTTATTAATGTCAGCAAATCACAAGTAATTGCCTGTCCTCCCAAGCTGGGAAGGAAAAGGAGGTCCCACCCTCACACACTCATGGTCGATACAAGACATCAAGTTGGAAAGGGTGTCTGAATACAAATATTTGGGGATAGAAATTTCAAATAGGCAATCTAAGGGCGACATGGGAACAATGGTTCAGAGTTATCTACTCCAATTGACCTCACAGTCCAGAATTATCCTAAAAAAATTTGGTAAATACTCCCTGAAACATGCAGTAGATTTTTACAAAATGAAAGTCGTCCCGATCGTATCGTACGGTGTGGAGAGCACGGTGTTAGACACAGGCTCCGCCTGGGAGGCCTTGGAGGCTAAATATCGGAAGGCGATCTTAGGCTTACCTAAAGCAGCGCCGATCGCTGTGGTGCATTATGAGTTGGGACTGGTGTCTTTGTATGCACAGGCAAGGTGGAGACAGTGTGCCCTGCTAAGGAAGTGTGTGTTGGGTATAAATAGTGGGACAATTCTGGAAGTTTTGGCCTCTGCCTTGTTAAAATCAAGCAATACATATCCAATGAAATGGCTGAAGTGTGTATTTAGCCATATGAGTGAAGCAAATGTAACAATAGAGTTGTTACTCCAGAATCCTGACCGTGCCAAAGTAAAGTTCTATCGCGCTGATTGGGCGGGGACTTTAGCAAAGTGCTCGCATTATATAGACTTTAATGTTTGGGTTTTTGGTGTCAAGCCTTATGGTATCATTGCTCAGTACCTGCTGAAATATCCCATCTCCAGCTATACGATCTGAATTCCAACGGTTTAGATTTAATCTATGGGGTACGAGAGATGTACTATCTAGACAGAAACTGATCCCCCAGGAACAAAACTACTGCAGATATTGCATTGACGTTCAGCAAAAAGAAACTCTGCAACATCTGCTAGTAGACTGTCCGTCACTAATGTTGGTGAGAGAAAGATATTTCCACAATATGATCACCTTTCACACTCGCACTTCAAGTGACTACAAATGGCAAATTATGTTTTCGAACCTCAAGAGAAAAAGTACAGATCACTATTGTCCAATATTTAAGAATGATTGTGCCTGTGGTGGCCGTCTCAAATTAATTTTTTATGGGGTCCTATTGGATTGTGAGAGGTGTTTGGTCATTTTAACTTTGATATTGTATTCAAATCATCTGGAAGGTATATGAAATGTAAAGTACTTTGTTTTTATGCATTGTTTTTTTTTTCTAATAAGGCTATCTTTTGCACCCTTGGTATTGTATTCCCTTTTTCTCTTTTTTGTTGCTTTTGTATTATTGTGTATTTTTGTATATATTTGAAAAGTTGTGTATCAACTAAATCAAATAGGAAAATTAAAAAAAATATAAACCTGCGATCAGGCACCAGACACCCTTTATAATCTTTCCCTTCAAATCAACAAGAATAGGGGGATCCATGTCCATTCGAGCTCCCACATTCTGGAATGCAATTCCCCTTAGCATAAGTCACTTTGAGGATGCCCTTGCCTCCCAGAAGGCCCTCAAGACCTGGCTTTCACCCCAGTTCAGTAACTGTGCTGAAAATGTTGTGGGGGACATGACATCTAAGGGGCCCCTGCCAAATGAGGGGGACAAAATGCTGCACCACAAAAGTTGGGCTCATCCCCCTAAAGTTATGACTATGCTCCCCCCACCCCCTGCATCCTGACAAACCCATTCTGCACTTCAGGTTATTTATCCTCCCGATTGACGGAGAGAATAAACTCCAGCAGACCACAGGAAAGAATCCACGCCACATCTATGAAACCAAGAAACTAGCCAGAGCACAAGGGTACGTATTGCACGCCATGTCGATGGAGGATAGCCACAGGCACGGCCATCCACGGACACACATCTGCTGTCATACACTATTTGGAGACACATCACACAAGACCTCTGCCATTAAAATGCAGCAATGTTCCACAACAAACATTCGGTCTAGCTGGACACATGAGTCTCCTGCACTCGCATACTCTCCCGCCAACCTCACAGCACCCATGCACAAGAAAGCTCGACATGGGTCGCTAGCAGGGACTTGGCCTCCTCTACCTATGTTTGTATTGGCTAAAATGCACACATACATTCTAAATTTCTCTGACGAAACTCTCATACGTCGGACTTCGGTCTCCTTAGGGCATTCACCTACAACGCCTCGAGGCCATACCAATGGAAAAAGGCTCTATACAATTGTCAGTTTACATTACATTACATCTAATTGCAGCTCCCATATTGGCCCTTGTTAATATAAAGTATATTTCATTGTTGCTGCCTCCTCATTTCATTTGTAAAGATGCCTTCAGCTCAGAATCTGCACTGACATGTGTGGCCCACCACGGAGCAAAGCTGATAGTAACTGAGCTTGTCTATCCTTGTAAAGTGGAATAATATGATCAGTGCATCTATTCCTAGTGACTTCATGAACACTGAAAATGTGAGGCGCTAGGAACATGTCTTCTCACACTGCTGTAAGACTGCACCAATGCTACATTGAAATAAACAGTACTATCTCAGAATATTTAACACTACTTCTTCTTCCTCCCAGCCCTTCTGCTTCTCCTAAGTTCTACTCCTTCTTGTCTGTCTTACTATTACTTCCCCCTGGTCGTGGTCCTGCTTCTTCTCCTTCTCGCTTGCCCTTCTTCTTTGCCCTTGTCTTCATTCATCCCAGTTCATTTTCCTTTTAACAGCCATTCTCCTCCATCACAGCCATTCTCCTTCATCCCAGTCCTTCTCCCTTTTCTTTCTCCTTGTCCTCCTCAATCCCAGCCATTCTCCGTCATCCCAGTCCTTCTCGCTATTCTTCCTCCTACTTGTCCTCCATCCCAGACATTCTCCTTCATCTCAGTCCTTCTCCCTTTACTTTTTCCTAGTCGTCCTCCATCCCAGCCATTGACCTTAATCCCAGTCTTTCTACCTTTTCTTACTCCTTGTCCTCCTCCATCCCAACCATCGTCCGTCTTCCCAGTCCTTCTCGCTATTCTTCCTCCTAGTCTTCCTCCATCCCAGCCATTTGTCTTCATCCCTGTCCTTCTCGCTATTCTTCCTCCTAGTCCTCCTCCATCCCAGCCATTCACCTTTCTCCCATTTCTTACTCCTAGTCCTCCTCCATCCTAGACATTCTCCTTCATCCCAGTCCTCTCTATTTTTCCTCGGAGTCCTCCATCCCAGACATTCTCCTTAATCCCAGTCTTTCTACCTTTTCTTACTCTTTGTCCTCTGTTAAGTGACTCCAATCAAGCACTCCCACTAAGTCAGTGCCTCGTCTGGGATGCCCAAGGAAAGCCCTTATTTATATATTTTTATAGCAAGTTATACCCTGGATGATAAACCCTTGTATAACACCCCTCTCTATGAATCCCCCTGATCTCACTGAGCCAAGAAGTAGGTTTGTTTTGCAATTTAAAAGATTTATTGGAAAATTTAAACAATATATATATATATCACACTTTTATAATAAATTAATATTTGATAGCACCCTTATGAATATAATGTTGATCAACAATAGATATTCTGACACTAGCACACTTCTTTAAAATCAATGAGGAGTTAGTATAGGAAGGATAAGGTAGCAGAAAATACTTTTATGGTTTCAAGGAAAAGCAATGAGAGAAAAAGCAGCACAGAAATAAACTTGATATGATTTCAACAAAAGATTATATGATCACTTTTTCTTTGAGAATTTCCTCCCCCCCTATGCAAGATCAGGGGATGGAAGGAGAGCACACAATTCTCAGGAATACAAAATGCAATACAAATTTCCAGTTCCCCCCAGCGAGCTTAGAGGAAAACAGGTATGATTTTAAAGCAGGCAAGATCCTTTTTAATGTGGTGGCAATGAAGTGAAAAATATGCTGAAAATGCTTTTAATTCCCTCTAGAGGTTCAGGGTGAGTGAGAGATACTTTAAATCAGTTCGGTCAGCCCTACCAATGATTCAGAGATGGTTATCAGGTTGAAAACGGGATTCAGTAAAGGAAGCAAAAGACAGATATTTTTACATGTGGTTGAAATGAAGCAAGCTGTCAATTTGCGGCACTTTTTTCCGAGTGCGTCAATCGCGATTATGGAGGAACTATAAGGAGTAGCAAGTCAGTTATATGCTTGTTGGAAAGCTTAGAATCCTAGCTTTAAGATGGAAGTTAAACCACATTCCTAGAACCTACGATTCCAAAGATACAGACGATTTTATGAAGGTAGTTTTTCAGAAATGAAATAATGATTCAAAATGGCAAAATGACACTTTTACAGGTTTAAAATCGGAGAAGGGACACACAATTCTCTGATGCAGTTCTGGACAGGTTAAAATGGTTTGGATCAGATTATTTTAGACTAAGAGATTGGTTTTGCACAGTTCTGGCTGTGTACTCACACTATGAATTTGAAATAGGCCGTCAGGGTCTGGTCAGCAGGTTTGGACTGGACTCCTGGCGGATGGTTCTGAAGTCACAGCTCTCTGGGTCAGCTCTGCTCTGCACTTCACAGCAGTCTGGTCTGGGTCTCTCTGGTTCTGGTCTCTCTGGATACAGCACTGCTTTCTGGGTCTGCTACCGGTTCTGGCAAAAGTTCTTGGCAAAGAATCCAACAGCTCGCCCGGCTGTAGAATAGTTTGGTTGGATTGCTGGATTCTGAAGGCCTGCTGAGAAGAGTTCTCAGCTTGTGGGTTAGGCCTTTGCTTTAAGTTCTGTAGTCTATCTGGAGTCTAAGTTCTGGATGTTCCTTCTAGATGTTGTGTGGTCCGGCATAATGCTCTGCAAGAAAATGGAAAATGAATGTCTTGCCTGTCCATGCAGTCTCTTTTTATGTGTTTTGAAAATGGGTGTGTGCGTGAGCATAACTAAGCCTGCCCCTCACAACTTATCATTGGCCAAGTTCTCCTATCTCCCTTGATTGGCGGAAGGAATGGAGTGTCATCAGGCATTAATTTTATGGCATAAAGAAAGAACACTCCCCTTGTCAATTTGTACCCAAATCTATTTTTGATCCAAATACATATTTATCTATGTACCATTTTTCTAATATTATATGTCCAGTTAACATATTTTCTGTAGCACAAAACCATCCGATCCCTGTCTTTGTAAGATGTCGTGTCCACTTATGACAGAATTCTGCCCTTTTCATCAAGAACACAACCTCTAAACTTTTCCAGAATTTACACAAACATGTACAAGGAATATGGGCATCAGATGATAAAGTGTCAGATTTTTAACATACAGACATTCGGAGTAATACCTTATTTTCCGCTACTACCCCCCAGAACATACCACAGAGTCCTAACACCTCTTAAAATGCGCACAGAAAAATCACAAGAATAATAATATTAATTATATAATGTTGACAAGTCCGTACTATGAATTATCCATCTTTTTAAAATTATGCTCTGGCCCAGAGGGGTGTGGTTTGCCAAAGCACATGGTGGAATTTCTGGTTTGTCCACTTCCTCCAACTCAAGTTGCTCACAGAGGCACTGCCCCTCCCAGTTTCTCTCAAGAGGAAGCCATTTATGACCGCCCCCTAGTTTAACATTTGCCTCAGCCAAGGAAGGCTCATTGTTCTGTTTCCCTGCTCCCAGGTGCTCCTCCCCTGATTCAATCAGGGAGGTGTCATCTCCTTTTGGTGGTAACAGCAGAAGGCAGCCAGGCCTGGAATGCAGTTGCTGGGCAAGTTTCAACTCCTGTCGGGGGTAGTTGCCAGGCAGAATTCAATCTCTTCACGCCCGGCTTCAGCTAAATGTCACTTTTGTTGCAGTTTTCGTCATTCAAATCAAACTTACAATTTGTACACATGCAGCTAGAACGCTGATTCTAAGTTCAAAACTATGACCTTTAAACAGTTGCAACCTATGTGACACTCCAAGTAGGTCACTCATTTATTTTAAACATTTCGATTTTAGTGGCTTTAAGTCCAATTTCACTTCAGCTGCTGACATCCACAGCTCAGCCACTTTTGTTATAAACATTGTTTTGGGCTCGAATATCTTGCAATGTTTAAAATAGGCATTATTAGCTTGCATTTCAGAGAAAAAAAGTGATTTCCAAGCGCTTTTGAGCTAACAGGCATTGCTGTTTTTCTTTTGGCACCACGTTTCACTCATGGCGCTTCCGGCCCACCACGCCCGCACTGGTAGGTGGCAGGTTAGGCAACCATTTCGGTGTGCGCAAAAACTGTGCGGTTTTCCTGGATTCTGGCGCAATGTGGGCTTTTTCGGCCATCTTGGATTTGCTGAGCCCGCAGCCCCAAATGTTGCAGCATAATAACTCGAACATGGGTCATAACACCCAACACCTCCTCCATCCCACCCATTCTCCGTCATCCCAGTCCTTCTCGCTATTCTTTCTCTTAGTTGTCCTCCATCCCAGACATTCTCCATTATCCCAGTCCTTCCCCTTTTCTTTCTCCTTGTCCTCCTCCACCCCAGTCATTCTCTGCCATCCCAGCCTTCTCGCTATTCTTCCTCCTAGTTGTCCTCCATCCCAGACATTCTCCTTCATCCCAGTCCTTTTCCCTGTTCTTCTTCCTAGTCATCCTCCATTCCAGCCATTCACCTTAATCCCAGTCTTTCTCCCATTTCTTACTCCTAGTACTCCTCCATCCTAGACATTCTCCTTCATCCCAGTCCTTCTCCCTTTTCTTTCTCCTTGTCCTCCTCCATCCCAGACATTCTCCTTCATCCCACTCCTTCTCCGTTTTCTTTTTCCTAGTCGTCCTCCATCCCAGCCATTCACCTTAATCCCAGTCTTTCTACCTTTTCTTACTCCTTGTCCTCCTCCATCCCACCCATTCTCCGTCATCCCAGTCCTTCTTGCTATTCTTCTTCCTAGTTGTCCTCCATCCAGACATTCTCCTTCATCCCAGTCCTTCTCCCTTTTCTTTCTCCTTGTCCTCCTCCATCCCAGCCATTCTCTGTCATCCCAGTCCTTCTCCCTTTTCTTTCTCCTTGTCCTCCTCCATCCCAGCCATTCTCTGTCATCCCAACCTTCTCGCTATTCTTCCTCCTAGTTGTCCTCCATCCAGACATTCTCCTTCATCCCAGTCCTTCTCCCGTTTCTTTCTCCTTGTCCTCCTCCATCCCAGCCATTCTCTGTCATCCCAGTCCTTCTCCCTTTTCTTTCTCCTTGTCCTCCTCCATCCCAGCCATTCTCTGTCATCCCAACCTTCTTGCTATTCTTCCTCCTAGTTGTCCTCCATCCCAGCCATTTACCTTAATCCCAGTCTTTCTCCCTTTTTTTACTCCTAGTCCTCCTCCTTCCCAGACATTCTCCTTCATCCCAGTCCTTCTCGCTATTCTTCCTCGTAGTCCTCCTCCATCCCAGACATTCTCCTTCATCCCAGTCTTTCTCCCTTTTCTTACTCCTAATCCTCCTTCATCCCAGACATTCTCCTTCATCTCAGTCCTTCTCGCTATTCTTCCTCGTAGTCCTCCTCCATCCCAGACATTCTCCTTCATCCCAGTCCTTCTCGCTATTCTTCCTCCTAGTCCTCCTCCATCCCAGACATTCTCCTTCATCCCAGTCTTTCTCCCTTTTCTTACTCCTAGTCCTCCTCCATCCCAGACATTCTCCTTCATCCCAGTCCTTCTCACTATTCTTCCTCCTAGTCCTCCTCCATCCCAGCCATCCGTCTTCATCCCTGTCCTTCTCCCTTTTCTTACTCCTAGTACTCCTCCATCCCAGCCATTCTCCATCATCCCAGTGCTTCTCCTTTTTCTTCCTCTCAATCCTCCTGTATCCCACCCATCCTCTTCATCTCAGTCATCCTCCATACTTCATAGCCCTCATCCTTGGCCTTCATGCTAGTCCGCTTCCACAGGCTACTCCTCCAATTTTTTCTTAGTCCTTCATCCTTGTCCACATCTTTTTCTTCAGTCTGTCTCCTTCATCCTACCCACTCACTTTCATTCTCGTTCTTCTTCTTAGACCCAGCCTTCTCCTTATTTCTAGTTCTTTGTTCTAGGACTAGACTTTAGTCATTGTGATAGTCATTAAACCAAGCCATTCATTGTAGTCCCTTATCCATGACGTTCTAGGTCATTCTACTACTTCTCATACTTAGTCTCTCAATCTGTCCTTCTCTCATTCTCTGCCTCTTTCAGTTCACCTACATTACCCTCTATACCCCCCTCTCTCTCTGTCTCTCTCCCTCTCTCTCTGTCTCCTCCTCTCTATCTTTTTCTCCCCCTCTCGGTCTCTCTCTCCCCCTCTCCCTCCCGCTCTCTCTCTCTCCCTCTTTGTTCTGCAGTTATGTCTGTATATCACTGTTCTGGTCTACCCTTATCTCTCTCCCCCCTCTCTCTCTCTCGCTCGTTCTCACTCTTTGCTTTCTAGTTCTGTATCTATCTCTCATGTCTGGTCTCCCTTTCACTCTCTGTCTCTCTCCCTCTCGGTCTCTCCCTCCTGTATCGCTCTTTCTCACTCTCTGCTGTCTAATTCCGGGTCTATCTCTCTTGTCTGGTCTTCCTCTCTCTCTCTCTCTCTCTCTCTCTCTCTCTCTCTCCCTTGCTGTCCTTCTCTGTCTCTCTCCCTCCCACTCTTTCTCTCCCTCCTCTCTATCTCTCTCTCTCTCTTTCGCTCATTCCGACTCTCTGTTCTGTAGTTCTGTCTCTATATCTGTTGGCTAGTATCCCTCTCTCTCTCACTCGCTCTCTCTCTGCTCTGCAGTTATGTCTGTATATCACTGTTCTGGTCTCCTCCTATTTCTCTCTCCCCCCTCTCTTTCTCTCACTCGTTCTCACTCTCTGCTCTATAGTTCTGTATCTATCTCTCTTGTCTGGTCTCCCTCCCTCTCTCTATCTCTCTCTCTGTCTCTCCCTTGCCGCCCCTCTTTGTCTCTCCCTCCCACTCTCTCTCCCCATCTCTCTCTCCCGTTCTTTCTCATTCTCTGCTCTATAGTTATGTCTCTATCTCTCTTGTGTTGTCTCCCTCTCCCTCTCCCCCGCTTTATCTCTCTCCCTCTCTGTCTCTCTCTCTCTCACTCTCTCTCTCTCTCTCTCTCTCTCTCTCTCTCTCTCTCTCTCTCTGCTCTGCAGTTATGTCTGTATATCACTGTTCTGGTCTCCTCCTATTTCTCTCTCCCCCCTCTCTTTCTCTCAATCGTTCTCACTCTCTGCTCTCTAGTTCTGTATCTATCTCTCTTGTCTGGTCTCCCTCCCTCTCTCTATCTCTCTCTCTGTCTCTCCCTTGCCGCCCCTCTCTGTCTCTCCCTCCCACTCTCTCTCCCCATCTCTCTCTCCCGTTCTTTCTCATTCTCTGCTCTATAGTTATGTCTCTATCTCTCTTGTGTTGTCTCCCTCTCCATCTCCCCCTCTTTATCTCTCTCCCTCTCTCTCTCTCTCTCTCTCTCTCACCCTCTCTCTCTCTGTCTTCTCTCTCTCTCTCTTTCTCACTCTATGCAGTTATGTCTTTATATCTCTTGTCTGGTCTCCCTCTCTCTCTTCCTCTCTCTCTCTTTCTATATCTCCCCCCTCTATCTCTCTCTCGCTCGTTCTCACTCTCTGCTCTCTAGTTCTGTATCTATCTCTCTTGTCTGGTCTCCCTCCCTCTCTCTATCTCTCTCTCTGTCTCTCCCTTGCCGCCCCTCTCTGTCTCTCCCTCCCACTCTCTCTCCCCATCTCTCTCTCCCGTTCTTTCTCATTCTCTGCTCTATAGTTATGTCTCTATCTCTCTTGTGTTGTCTCCCTCTCCCTCTCCCCCTCTTTATCTCTCTCCCTCTCTGTCTCTCTCTCTCTCACCCTCTCTCTCTCTGTCTTCTCTCTCTCTCTCTTTCTCACTCTATGCAGTTATGTCTGTATATCTCTTGTCTGGTCTCCCTCTCTCTCTTCCTCTCTCTCTCTTTCTATATCTCCCCCCTCTATCTCTCTCTCGCTCGTTCTCACTCTCTGCTCTCTAGTTCTGTATCTATCTCTCTTGTCTGGTCTCCCTCCCTCTCTCTATCTCTCTCTCTGTCTCTCCCTTGCCGCCCCTCTCTGTCTCTCCCTCCCACTCTCTCTCCCCATCTCTCTCTCCCGTTCTTTCTCATTCTCTGCTCTATAGTTATGTCTCTATCTCTCTTGTGTTGTCTCCCTCTCCCTCTCCCCCTCTTTATCTCTCTCCCTCTCTGTCTCTCTCTCTCTCATCCTCTCTCTCTCTGTCTTCTCTCTCTCTCTCTTTCTCACTCTATGCAGTTATGTCTTTATATCTCTTGTCTGGTCTCCCTCTCTCTCTTCCTCTCTCTCTCTTTCTATATCTCCCCCCTCTATCTCTCTCTCGCTCATTCTCACTCTCTGCTCTCTAGTTCTGTCTCTATCTCTCTTGTCTGGTCTCTCTCTCTCTCTCTCTCTCTCTCTCTCTCTCTCTTTGTCTCTCCCTCTGTGTCTCCCCTTCTTTATCCCTCTCCCTCTCTGTCTCTCTCTCTCTCCCTCTCTCTCTGTCTTCTCTGTCTCTTTCGCTCTTTCTCACTCTATGCAGTTATGTCTATATCTCTTTTGTCTGGTGTTAGGGACAATTCTCATTTATGGCTAATTTCCCTCGCCTAGTGAGTCCCACAGCATCTTTGCTGGATTTGAGGGGTTTATTTTTTCCACCTAGTAAGAGTGTGAGCCTTTTTTCCCACTCTTACATGTGTTTTGCCATGTGTATTTCTACTGTTTGTGTGATCTTGGGCTCTGGAGAACACCACTCCATGAGCCCCACTTTTTGTGTGTGTTACACAGCACCTTCAATGCAATGACACAGGGCTGTCTTTAGAATTCCCACTGACTCCATTTTTCTGGGGCTGACTACTGTGCCCCAGAAACATGTAAAGTTGCCATTAACTTAATATAGTCACTTTAAAACTACAGACCCAGTACACCCCATCTTACATGGAGTATTGGAAAGGGTTAATTCCTACCCCTTTTTGTCTGTGCCTCTCTGAGCTTTGTTTTGCTCTTTTAACATTTAGACTTAGCTGGTGGCAGTGGTATCTACCCTAACTTTTCTACCGCAATTATACTACATAAACGTGGTACTGTTCCAGGCTATTGTATCCTCGAACATAAACCTGCTTGCCCAAATACTTTTTACTTCGGGTCCGGTTGGGTTTAGTCACCATTTCTTTTTGTTAAAGTCCTTCTTGTGTTTTACTTTGTGCGGCAAACCAGGTTTGCCTTCTTTGTTCACCGTCTTTTGGAGGGCTTCTATGAAGAAGCCCTCCTTTGGCGCCTGGGTGTTTACGTGGGCTGAACGTGAGAGAGAGGTGTATTCACCCCCTGCACAGGGTCTCCTTGGAGACCCAAGTCGAACTTTGTATTGATTGGCTGAGGTGGTTGTCCGGGCCGGACAACCCCCCTGCTGAGTGATTGACAGCCAGGCTGTGTGAATGGGGGATTTTCACATAAAAGGCAGGACTCTTGGGCTGGAAGTCAGAGTCGCCACTGGAACTGCAAGGAACCGAAGAGAAGCAGAGAAGAAGACGGCTGCTGCACCCCCGAGTCCCGGTGAAGCCCTGCTGCAGTCCTGAGCTATCTACCCTTCAACGACCAGAGAAGATCCAGTCCGGAGTCTTCTTCCCTTGAGCCTGGTGGGGTCAACCAGCTCATCTTTCACAGCCAGAGGATCCTCTTCGTGGTCGAAATCACTGCACACTGCTGTAGTGGTCCGGATAGCCATCGGAAGAGCCTCTCCTGTTTTAAAGGAGCGCACCTTTTATTCACCGTCGCTGCTGCTGGCCTCATCCCTGGGTAGTGCAGATCAATCCAGACGTCCTCCTTCTTGTCTCCATGACTGAAGCTCCAGGAACAGTGAGTCGCAGGAAACTACCAGGAACAACTGTCGCAGCAGCAGCGTTCTTCACCGAATAAGGCAATGTGTCTGACTTCGAGGAATTGGGGTGAACACTTCTTCCTCACCAAAGGCTTGTCCTTTTCTTCATTCCCTCTTATAACTTTTGCCTCCTCTTCTGACAATATCTAAGTACTCCTGGCAATCTTGAATCATGAAATGTTCTAGTCGTGTGATCCTCGGCAACAGGAACCTTGTTCCACTTGACACTGGCACAGGCCTATTGATTTTTATCTCGGTGTTAGAAAGTGCCCTCTGATTCTCTCTGCCATTACAAAAGTATTGCCTATGATTTTTATCCCCAACTCGCTTGTGTTAATTCAGGTGCTAAGTGTGTTTGACTACGGTTACATTTCTTTCCGTGGGTACGCTTATCTTTAATAAGACCGAACTGTCATTACTGTCAAAAAGTGAGCGCATATGTACTCCCGGTAAAGTCTTTGTTTCATAACACCGGTCTGTCAAATCCTAAGGTACTTGACTTGAATTGTTCTGCACAACGGGAATTGGTTGTGTGTAGTGTATTTGAAGTGTGGTTTTATTTTTACTAGAAGTGAAGTGTTTTGTGAACAGATGGTTTAAAATAAATGTACTTATATTTTTTAACCAGAAACCTTGAGTCAGTGTTGCTTGAGTCACAGTAATTGTGTAATCTCTACCACTGCCTATTTGCTCTTGAGGTAAGTTTGGCTGCTCCGCTACTGCTACCACTCTTTCTGTGTAGTACAGGCTTGTGCCAAAGGTGAACTTGTATTACCACTTGTAGTCTTAACTCTATGCAGTGGTCCCTAAGGGCACTGCATAGGATTCTGCCTAACATCTGGTCTCCCTCTCTAGTCCTCACGGTTCCTCTCCCTTCCTCTCTCTATCTCTCTATTTCTCCTCATCTCTCTCTCACGCTAGTTCTCACTCTTTGCTCTCTAGTTCTGTCTCTATCTCTCTTGTCTGGTCTCTATTTCCCTCTCTCTCCTGCTCTTTCTCACTCTCTTCAGTTCTGTCTGTATCTCTCGTGTCTGGTCTCTCTTTCCCTCTCTCTCCCCCTCTCTGTCTCTCTCTCTCGCTCTTTCTCACTCTCTGCAGTACTTTCTTTATCTCTCTTGTCTGGTCTCCCTCTCTCTCTCTGCCTTGAGCGTAGAGCCCTTTGGATAGCATGTATGCAATGGATGGGGATGCAGAATAACTCAAACCAAATAATGAAACCAACTCAGGAAGATGACAAAAGTTTCTGTTTTATTAACAAATATCTAAAACAGGGACTTACAATAGACATCAACGGGTGTTGGCTCGAGCTCGCTGCATACTTTTTGTCATAAGTGATGTCACACTATGTGGCAAATAAGAAAAACCTACGAGGGGTTGTTGTAGGCTCTAGGGGAACATCTAAGCAAACTTTCTATAAGCGGTTGGGTTGTGATTGGACATATACTGTCAGGTGGACAACTTAAGTGCACCTCTAAATCAAGTCATCTTCAACAGTATTAAGTACACAATGTATAATTGGCTCTCAACTATGGGGCCCTTCGTTACATGGCCATCTACAATTGGTTGGCACGCTCGTGCCATGTCTGGAACATTCGGTTCACATAAACTCAAACCCAGGTGCCAGGAGGTGGACTTGACTGTACCTGCCCACCCAATCAGCCCAACATCTCTCATCACCCATGCCTTCTGCCATGAAGATTGTCTTTGAACTCGGCCTTGTAGAGTGTTCTTGTGTCTGGGAATATAAGGGAGTGCGGGCACACACTATTGTCGTTCTAGGACTCCATGCTCAATTTTATTTTCAATCTTGGCTCACGTGACTGGAGACCATGATTTGGTCCATTGGGCAGTAATTAAATGCCTTGAATGAATAAAATCTGGCACGCTTGGTGTTCTTTCTTTGCACCTTAATAACTGATGATTCAGCTTCTCACATTCACCGTCTTCAACAATAGATAAACTGTCTTGGCTGCTTCAATTTTGACAAAAGGCAGACATCCCTATTAGACTCTTCCATGATCCCAGAAAATTCTTGTGGCGACACAGCTCTCGACTCTTCTCTTCATGGGTTTAAGCTTACTAAAGTTATGACATCAATGTCCAGCAATATAATGGCGGCTCCGCCTGCAGTCTATTCACTACTTATAGCCAGCTTATATGATTACTTAATCTACTTGCATTACAACATCTGTACAATTATTGAACGGTTTGCATTTTCTCTAGTGCTTCTCACACATGCAATCTTCTTTTCGCATATGAGAGTGTACTCGATTCTTATATTCATCATTCATTTCCATAAGATCCATGCATTCTCTTCAGCCATTTTTCGTAGTGCGTCACGCATTTTTCGTAGTGCGTCTCGTGATGTCACCAGCTCCTCTTTCACTCTTTTTTCATATTTCTTCGGGGAGTTCCTCCCTCAGATTGTCATCTCTTCGGGAATACATTTGATAGATTTTCTCAGAGAATACCTATTCTTGAATATTCTCTGTGGATGGTCACAACTGCTGGTGTCTAGCATAGCACAATCTCAGGTTTCCAACATACAGGTGGTCGGGGGGGACTTCCTGCAGAGGCACGTAACTGCCCCTCTACAGTCTCTCCCCCTCTCTCTCTCTCTCTCTCTCTCTCTCTCGCGCGCGCGCGCGTTCTCACTCTCTGCTCTCTAGTTCTGTCTCTATCTCTCTTGTCTGGTCTACCTCTCTCTCTGTCTCTCTCCTTCTCCCACTCTCTCTCTCGCTGGTTCTAACTCTCTGCTCTGTAGTTCTGTCTCTATCTCTTTTGTCTGGTCTCCCTCTTTTTCTGTCTCTCTGTCTCTTTCTTCTCTCGCTCTCTCTCTCTCTCTCTCTCTCTCTCTCTCTCTCTCTCTCTCTCTCTTGTTTTCACTCTCTGCTCTGTAATTCTGTCTCTATCTCCTTTGTCTGGTCTCTTTTTCTCTCCATGGGAAGTGTGGTGCTGGTCAGACCGGAAATGGTGTAAGAGATGATGACGAAACCATCACCGGTAGCATTGAGAGTTTCGAAGGGGGCTTGATGCTGGCAGAATAAAATGTTATCTACAAGAATGTTTCGCTGTTATTTCTGAAACAACCCACCCCCTGGCCAATTGCGGCTTGAATATGTGTTAAAACATTATATAACTTTCCCTAAGCAATAACCCCCGAGCCGGGGGGCATTACTGAGTCAGGTAATACCCCAGGCCCGTAGTTATAGGCTGGAGCAAAAGGAGGGTCTTAACAAAGGCGTCAGAGCATTACCTGATTCAGTAATGCTCCCCTGTTGTGGTGATTATTGCTATTAATACCCGGCCTATTGGATCATGCTACTTAAAGCATGTTTCTTCCTTTGTGAAACACTCTGCTCTGGCTGCCGGGGAATGAAAACAAAGATAGTTTTCCCTTTCCGTGGCGGCCATTTAAAATAATAAAAAAGTAAACAAACTAAAGGGCGACCATTGAAAGGAGAGGAGGGACTACATGACGTCCCTTCTTCCATGAATCAAAATAGATAGGTGAAGACCCTCTTTTTTGTTAACGGGGGGCCTGACTCTTTAGGGTTCAATCAGTAGAACAATCTTGGAAAGTGAGTCGAGGCTACCCCTCCCTTCGACACAAAGGTAGTGATAACAGCCTACAGACAGCTAAGGTCGATTTCAACTCAGCCATTCGTGATCAAGCCTGACAAGTTGTAATACTGTTAAAACAAAATGTATTCCAAAACAATCGTGGATTCACATTAAAAGCAATTTACGACAATAGTCAAAACAATTAACTGAAATGGTCATTCACAACACACAAGCATATAACAATGTTGACTCTCCAACAGTGAGGTTAGTAACTTAGAGTGATTGAGTCAACATTGTTATATGCTTGACTCAGCACAGCCCTTCAAAGGCTCGTTCAAGGGTCTGTAAAAGGAAGATAAATGCACAGGGGCAGAAGCATGGATGCACAGGGCAGAAGCATGGATGCATAGGGCAGAAGCATGGATGGACAAGACAGAAGCGTGGATGCACAAGACAGAAGCGTGGATGCACACGGGCAGAAGCGTGGATGCACACGGGCAGAAGCATGGATTCACACGGGCAGAAGCATGGAGGCACAGGGGCAGAAGCATGGATGCACAGGGGCAGGAGCATAAATACAAGGGGCATAAGCATGGATGCACAGGAGCAGCCACATGGATGCACAGGGGCAGAAACATGGATGCACAGGGTAGAAGCATGGATGCACAGGGGCAGAAACATGGATGCACAGGGCAAAAGCATAGATGCACAGGGCAAAAGCATAGATGCACAGGGGCAGAAGCATGGATGCATAGGGGCAGCCACAAGGATGCACAGGGGCAGAAGCATGGATGCACAGGGCAAAAACATGGATGCACAGGGGAAGAAGCATGGATGCACAGGAGCAGAAGCATGGATCCACAGGGCAGAAACATGGATGCACAGGGTAGAAGCATGGATGCACAGGGGCAGAAGCATGGATGCACAGGGTAGAAGCATGGATGCACAGGGCAAAAGCATAGATGCACAGGGGCAGAAGCATGGATGCATAGGGGCAGCCACATGGATGCACAGGGGCAGAAGCATGGATGCACAGGGCAGAAGCATGGATGCACAGGGGCAGAAGCATGGATGCACAGGGGCAGAAGCATGGATGCACAGGGTAGAAGCATGGATGCACAGGGGCAGAAGCATGGATGTACTGGGGCAGAAACATGGACCCACAGGGCAGAAGCATGGACACACAGGGCAGAAGCATGGATGCACAGGTGCAGAAGCATGGATGCACAGGGGCAGAAGCATGGATGCACAGGACAGAAGCATGGACACACAGGGCAGTAGCACGGATGTACAGGGGCAGAAGCATGGATGCGAAGGGCAGAAGCATGGATGCACTGGGGCAGAGGCATGGATCCACATGGCAGAAGCATGGACGCACAGGGCAGAAGCATAGATGCACAGGGCAGAATCATGGATGCACTGGGGCAGTAGCATGGATCCACAGGGCAGAAGCATGAACACACAGGGCAGAAGAATGGTTGCACAGGGGCAGAAGCTTTCTATTCTGCTTGAATAAAGCCTGTACTTATGTAATTGTTTCTGGTGTTTATCACGCCCCCTTCTCCCACCCACGGGGTGGAGGGGTGGCTCCATTGTATATAAGAGTAGATCAATAAAGAGCTGGGGACTGCCGGCCAGAGAGAGCAATTTCTGTACCAGGGAGGTAAGTGCTCTGACATCGGGAAGTATCGGATAGAACACAATCGCTGTTTACCGCAGGTGCTCAATCGACTCTGATTGGTTAAGAGCACCGACAAATGCAGCTTAGGAAACACAGGTGGGCCACCTCCGGCCTTTCAACTCTTCCAAGCAGAAATAAAGACATGCATACCCAGAGTACAAAAGAAAGATATATATGTATATATATATTGCATGGCCTTTCGGTAGCAGCCATGTAGTTATGGTTAAGTTGCTAAACCCATAGGAAGAGCACTTTTTGGGTGGCTTGTAACTTCGCTCCCCCTGGACGAATCCTTACGCAATAAAAGTATATGGCCCACTCTGAATGTATTTGCAAAGTTCGGTGAGGTTAGGTCGAGGGGGGGCAAAGTTATAGGGTGGGTCACAAAATGTATTTTTTTCCCATAGACATAATGTGAAAAAAACTTTGCTCACACCTACAGCCCAAACCGCTGGACGGATTTCCACAAAATTTGCGGCAGGGGCGGCGGCTTGGTCCCGAAAGTGTGCTTTTGTTAATTTAGTGTAAATCCATCCAGCAGTTTTTTTTAAACAACCAAAACATAAGGCAAAAAAAATAGTGATATCTGTGTCCGCTCCGCGGACTCACTTCCCTGTTTGGTCCGTGGACTGGCCTCTGATTGGCTGTTCTGTCCATGGACTGTCCTCTGATTGGCCTGAAGATTTGCTGACTTTTGCGTGGTCCGCGGACATCGGGACACACTCGCTGTTTGGCTGGTGGGAAAACGTGAAATGCGTCGGTTTTCCTGAAACGCCTGCCATCTTGGATTTGCAGACTTTTTTGGGGTCCGCGGACAGTGCAGTAAAAACATTTTTAAAAAGCAGCATTTCACTTGTCAAACTCAGCAAACAATCTCTGGGGATGTGGGTGCGGTGAGGATTGAATTGGATATGGCCATAAAAAGCCAACTTATGGGTTTTTTCACAACCCCTTGTATGAAAAGTAAATGCACATGTGATGTCATCAGTGATGTCTTCAATGATATTTATGATGTCATCTTTGGTGTCCTGGGTGTTAGTCTTAGCAGTGCACGGTGGTGGCGCGAGTTATGGTTGCTTAGCTTACCATAACTGGCAATTTTCAGGGTTTTTTTGATTTTACTTGGAGCCATAACATCCTTTTAACATCTTTTTTTGCTGAATTTCATAGGTTTTTATTAGTGCAACTTAACCATAACATCCCCTTAACAAAGTGTTTTCATATATATATATATATATATATATATATATATATATATATATATATATATATATATATATATATATATATACACACACATTTCAACATAACACAGTGGTTTTCTGCACTTAAAGGTATTAAGGTGCAATGATGGAAGTGAGTAATGAGACCCTGCCAGTGCCTTCGTCTCCCAGTAAGTAAGTGCTATAAATGGAGTAGTTGTTGATGCCTGAATTCCCATCTTCTTCCCTCTTAGATCCCACACTTTCTTGCTTCCTGGATAATAGACTCTAAGGTTTCTCCCTCCTATATACAACAAGATTCTTGGGTTTCCCCCTAATCCTCCTAATTTCCAGACTGTATGGTTTCCACTCCATCCCCTTAAATCCCAGACTCCAGGGTTCTCCCCTAATCCTACCCATACCAGACCCTATGGTTTCTCCCCTCCCAAATCCCAGACCCTATGGTTTCTCTCCTTCCAGATCCTATGGATCCACCTTCCCAAATCCCATACCCTATGGTTTCCCCCTTCCCAAATGCCAGACCCTATGTTTTCTCCCCTCCAAAATTCTCTATGGTTTCCCCCTTCCCAAATCCCAGACCCTATGGTTTCCCCTTCCCAAATCCCATACCTTATGGTTTCTCCACCGCCTCCCCTTACATCCCAGACTCTAGGTTTTCTCTTCTCCTAGAACCCAGAATCTGGGGTATCTCCCCTCCTCTGCTCCCTCCTAGATTCCAAACTTTGGTTGTTCTCACCTCCCTCTTCTAGGACCCAGACACTAGAGTTTCCCTCATCATGCCTCCTTGATCCCAGACTCCATGCTTTCTACACTTCCTCCCCTTATATCCCAAACTCTAGGGGTTCCCTCTAATCCTCCCAAATCTCAGACCCTCTGGTTTCCCCCCTCCCAAATCCCAGACCCTATGGTTAGTCTGATTGGATGGCTTCTCAGCAAGTGATTGGCTGAACATCTCTTACATCTCAGTAACTTCTCTTATGTCATATTTTGCATAGAGCGTGACATCACAGGTGTTGCCTTTTAGTGTAGAGAGTGGAACATGTTCAGACGTTTACGATAAATTAGAAGATCAGTGTCTTTCCTAAAGTTGGACATCCAAAGTGTTGCATGATTTCAACAAGGGGGATAGCAGTGGTCCTGGGATGAATATCGCCTTCTAAACCATCAATCAGCCCCACACCTCTAGTACACCAGAAGGGATCTGAACAGATTGGAATACAAGTGAATTATCAGACCTCCTTGTCCAATTTTGGTAACGTGTACAGAATGGCGGGTTTATCTCTGCACGGTCCTGGATCGTTGGTTAGTTGCAACACAGCGAAAATACAATGGTTACCCAATAATAAAAGGTAAAAGGGACTGTCCGATCAATGTTGTATAAAAAATATCTACTTTATTTATATCATGGCAGACAGTTCTAGCAACACTACGAAATACAAACCACCCTGTACAGGAATGCAGAGGACAGACAGTTTCAAAGTAGGGAACGGGATGCACTCTGGATACTGACAGGAGGGTTGTCGGTATGGTAAATAATTGCAACAGTTCAAGGATACTTGGCTTCAGCACAAAAGGAGCAATGCATCTTAAAATGTCACTAAGGGCCTTTGGAGAAGGACAGGGGGGACAGAACCACAATGTATCTTGTGCTCTTGGGTTGAGACGGTTACAGGGCACTTGACAGCTTCTGTGACAGAGTTCAAGACAGGAGATAGCTGCATCATCCGGCAATCGGTTCGGCGAGCAGATCTGGTCGGACAGCTGCAGGCTGGCCTACATGTAGGCTCGGGGTCAGGAATAATTGTCTCAGTGCTGGTCAGCAGTTCTGAAGCACTGGGCGGAATATCTTGGATGACTTTAAGCGACTGCGGCGTGACAAACATCAGCGTTGAGTTTGTCTTGCAACTCCATGCAAAGTCTTCAGATGATCTCACAAAAGAGGGGCTCAGTCCTCTTTCAAAGCCAAATGGACCACAGGGAATGGTGTAGACAAGCCTGCCTTAATGAACCAGCCCTGGGTGGCAATTAATAATCCCCTGTACAAGTGAGGTCATAGCTAGAGTGATTTGCAACATAAAAGGTAAAGGGGTAAAAACATGCAATACTAAGTCCCACTCATCTTCCTGTCTGTTGTGGATCTCTGTGGTTACTGATTAAAGCGGCAGGTCTCCCTTGAAGCTTTGGCGAGACCAGACTCTCTGGCTCCTGCAAACAACATTCTCATATCTTATTAATAGGTTCCCCCTGTGGGGTGAACTACTGTAAACATGCAGTCCCAGTCATGACGGCTCACTATCGTAGATACTGAGGGCAGGAGCTGACTTCAGGTTGACACAGTTGTCTCCTTTGTTATCCTCTACAGCCAGGACTCATGTGAGCCTGTTTGAAGTATGCTCTATTAGTATGTTAATTATGTTAATCACTACCCCCAGCTGCAGGGACCAACACAAGAGCAGGCCGGATCCATGGAACCTTTGTTAGTTAATCAGAATGGCCATGGCAGAGGAAAGTTTGGTCCTCCCCCTTCTGGAGATGCATTGTGTACCCCTGGCTGTCATATCCAATTGAAATATGACAGGGGGCCTGCACCTGTAAGCTGTTGCCACCCAGAGTGTGCAGGTCTATGTGTTTGTTGTGCTGTGAGCATAGGAAATTGTGTTTGGATTAGCTCCACACATTATTTTGAGGTTGGTCTGGCATCATTCCATTTCATTCATAATTTCAAAAAGGCCCAGGCAAGTGCACACCCACCATGCCGATGGTTGAACTCCTCACAGGGGTGTTCGCCTATCATGCTGAAGTTCTCCATCAGGGACATGTTTCCAGATTTTAGGGGGAATGCGATGGCACAGAGAAAGGGGACTTCTGGTAACAGGGAGCAATGCATATAGAAATAATGTTCCTTTTGGCAAACGGGCACCATTGGCACGAGTGCAATTATACACAGGTAAGTGCAGTTATTTGTCATCACTTTAGGCACTGAGGAGTGGGGATAACACAGGAGTAAATATACATATGGTAAGGTAGCGCACAAGTACAGTTCAACAGCAATATGATATTATATAATATAAGTCATTAATAACATGCATGTACACAAGTGTTTCTAGGCACGACAAGACAAGGGAGGACAAGACAAACGGTTTTGCTAGTCCTTGTGTCATTCTTATCGTGCAAGTGCAAGAACGAGAAGTGCAAGGGGAAAGGGAGGGGGGAAGTGCAAGGGGAAAGGGAGGGGGGAAGTGCAAGGGAGAGAGGAGGGGAAAACAGGGCAGTAATACTCTGGGTAAGTGCAGCCAGGGCAGCGCGGCTCTGGGTAGTGCAAGGAGAACAATGGACTGTAGGGTTACAGTTACAGCCTCTAAGTGCATGGTAGGCCCAGAGTCAGTGTAAGGGTGAGTGATCAAGAAAGAGCCTGGTACCCAGTGAGGCTTTGAGGGTAGCCAAGCAACCAGTTGTTACGCAGACAGGTAGGCCAGGTAGGTCAGCAGGGTAGGGAGAGAGATAAAGCAGAAGAGATGATGAACATTTAGAGCTGCTTCCAGAACTTTAGGTAGTCGGGTTCAAGTTTGATAGAGGCAGGGAGGCAAATCCAGAAGGAGGCACCTGCAGAGGAGAGAGATCTACCCCCATTCTCTGTCTGGAAAAGCGTCTAACCCTTACAGAGATGGGGGTAGCTAAGCCAAAGGCTCGAGAAGGAAGGTATTTTGGAAGAGAACATTGAATGTAGTGAGGACCCTTGCCCCAGAAAGCCTTGTGGACAATGCAAAGGGTCTTGAACTTGTTCCTTGCAGTCACTGGGAGCTAGTGGATAGATTTCAGTGCTGGAGAGAAAATGGTCCCTGGGCGAGAGGCCAAGGATAAGTCTTGCAAGGGTAGAATGGAGTGCAGAATCGAGGTAAAGGGTGAACCTTCTTTGGTTAGGATGTGGAACTTTTTCGGATATTTAATAGGTTCAGAAGCTGTGATTCCTGAGAACGCTGTCATGATTTCCAAGCTAGAGATTGAGTCATTCCATTGAATTTGGTATGTTACAACGTATGATATTTAGGGCTCAATTAATGGAATTATTTGCATGGAAAATAGTAAACTTTCGCGCCAAACGACGTGTGAAATCCCATTCGTCGATTCATAGAATCTAATGTGCAGGACGTTTCCTGGACTTGAGTGGAGGTCGCGCCAGCCATCGAGCACCTTGTGCATGACACCACTCAGAGCATGGGCGTGGCTTGCTCAGAGGGCTAGGAAGGGGGGACACAGAAATAGGGAAGAACATGTGAAAAAGTGGGTGTTCTGAAGGACAGCCCACAGGCAATCCCTCACACGCCCACAATTGCACCAAACAACACATATTTATGCAACCACCCACTCAGCCTCTTGGCATAATAATAGCCATGCAAATCCATCGATCTTTATGCCGCCCGAAGCAGGCGTAAAGACGCTTGGGTTAGGAATCACAGCGCTAAGGTGGATTTGTATGTCAGATTTAGGGGTGCGTGTACGCAACCAGGGTTCTGAGCTTATTTAGGGGTGCATGTACGCATTATAGCAGGGTGCAGGAATGGTTTACAGGGTTTTGCGCACAGATTTTGTGAGTTTTTACCGATTTAAGATTTTTCATACGCATGTTGTTGGGGGGCCGCCAGCAGTTAGGGGGGACCCTGCGCAGGATCCTCGAGATGCAGGCCTGCTTGCGTGGGACCCCACACACTGTTTGAAGGGTGCGTGAAGTCACGCACAGGGAACACGCAAAGGTAGCTGCTCTGGCTGTTTATGCTTTGTGTGGGGGCGTGACAGGGGTGTTTTGGGTGCAACTGGTATATTTTTTATCCTGCGCACAGGCTCGCGCAGTGTGCTTCTCAGAGTGCGGCACTTGCATGCTTTCTGCACACATTTCCATGAAGCAG
Organism: Ambystoma mexicanum; assembly: GCF_040938575.1. NCBI lineage: Eukaryota > Metazoa > Chordata > Amphibia > Caudata > Ambystomatidae > Ambystoma > Ambystoma mexicanum. The sequence goes on along the minus strand of NC_090932.1, from coordinate 1,704,553,666 downwards.
GCCCTTAGGCGTGCCAAGGTCAGCGCTGGTCAATGGGCCGGCTCTTGCCGGGTCCGAGACCCGGCATCAGAAGTCTGGCCGGATCTCGGACCGGGCCTGCCTCAGTCCTGGGAAGGCCTTACTGAACCCTAAGCTTTGCGTGATCTAATCTACACTGTCCTCCTTTCCCCAGATTTCATCGCGCGTTTGCCATTCATTTTGCTCATCCTGTTTTTTTTTCTTTTTGCCTTAAAGACACACCATGAGAATCCATGGGCCAAGACTATCCGCAGGGTGGGGCCATCACTGTTAAAAGCAGGCTTCCTACATGCTGGGTACACTACTCGCCCTGGGAATCAATGGCCATAACTATCCCCGGGGTGGGTCCATCCCTGAAAACAAGCTACCTACATGCTGGGCACACTACTTGCCCCGGGAATCAATGGCCATGACTATCCCCGGGGCGGGGGGCCATCACTCTTAAAAGCAGGCTTCCTACATGCTGGGCACACTACTCGCCCCGGGAATCAATGGCCATGACTATCACTGGGGTAGGGGCCATCACTGAAAGCAGGCTTCTTACATGCTGGGCACACTACTCGCCCTGGGAATCAATGGCCATGACTATCACTGGGGTAGGGGTCATCACTGAAAGCAGGCTTCCTACATGCTGGGCACACTACTCGCCCCGGGAATCAATGGTCATGACTATCCCCGGGGTGCGGGACATCCCTGAAAGCAGGCTTCCTACATGCTCGGCACACTACTCGCACTGGGAATCAATGGCTATGACTATCACTGGAGTGGGGGCCATCCCTGAAAGCAGGCTTCCTACATGCTGGGCACACTACTCGCCCCGGGAATCAATGGCCATGACTATCACCGGGGTGTGGGCCATCACTGTTAAAAGCAGGCTTCCTACATGCTGGGCACACTACTCGCCCCGGTAATCAATGGCCATGACTATCCCCGTGGTGGGGGCCATCCCTGAAAGCAGGCTTCCTACATGCTGGGAACACTACTTGCCCCGGGAATCAAAGGCCATGACTATCACTGGGGTGGGGGTCATCACTGAAAGCAGGCTTCCTACATGCTGGGCACACTACTCGCCCTGGGAATCAATGGCCATGACTATCCCCGGGGTGGGGACCATCCCTAAAAGCAGGCTTCCTACATGCTGGGCACACTACTTGCCCTGGGAATCAATGGCAATGACTATCACTGGGGTGGGGCCAGCCCTGAAAGCAGGCTTCCTACATGCTGGGCACACTACTCGCCCCAGGAATTGATGGCCATGACTATCTCCGGGGTGGGGGCCATCCCTGAAAGCAGGCTTCCTACATTCTGGGCACACTACTCGCCCCGGGAATCAATGGCCATGACTATCCCCGGGGTGGGGGCCGTCCCTGAAAGCAGGCTTCCTACATGCTGGGCACACTACTCGCCCCGGTAATCAATGGCCATGACTATCACTGGGGTGGGGGCCATCACTGAAAGCAGGCTTCCTACAAGCTGGGCACACTACTCTCCCCGGGAATCAATGGCTATGACTATCACTGGGGTGGGGGGCATCACTGAAAGCAGGTTTCCTACATGCTGGGCACACTACTCGCCCCGGGAATCAATGGCCATGACTATCCCCGGGGTGGGGGCCATCACTGAAAGCAGGCTTCCTACATGCTGGGCACACTACTGGTCCCGGGAATCAATGGCCATGACTATCACTGGGGTGGGGGCCATCACTGTTAAAAGCAGGCTTCCTACATGCTGGGCACACTACTCGCCCAGGAATCAATGGCTATGACTATCACTGGGGTGGGGGCATCACTGAAAGCAGGTTTCCTACATGCTGGGCACACAACTCGCCCCGGGAATCAATGGCCATGACTATCACTGGGGTGGGGGCCATCACTGTTAAAAGCAGGCTTCCTACATGCTGGGCACACTACTCGTCCCGGGAATCAATGGACATGACTATCCCCGGGGTGGGGGCCATCCCTGAAAGCAGGCTTCCTACATGCTGGGCACACTACTCGCCCCGGGAATCAATGGCCATGACTATCACTGGGGTGGGGGCCATCACTGAAAGCAGGCTTCCTACATGCTGGGCACACTACTCACCCCGGGAATCAATGGTCATGACTATCCCCGGGTGGGGGCCATCCCTGAAAGCAGGCTTCCTACATGCTGGGCACACTACTCGCCCCGGGAATCAATGGCTATGACTATCAGTGTAGTGGGGGCCATCCCTGAAAGCAGGTTTCCTACATGCTGGGCACACAACTCGCCCCTGGAATCAATGGCCATGACTATCACTGGGGTGGGGGCCATCCCTGAAAGCAGGCTTCCTACATGCTGGGCACACTACTCGCCCCTGGAATCAATGCCCATGACTATCACTGGGGTGGGGGCCATCACTGAAAGCAGGCTTCCTACATGCTGGGCACACTACTCGCCCCGGGAATCAATGGTCATGACTATCCCCGGGGTGGGGGCCATCCCTGAAAGCAGGTTTCCTACATGCTGGGCACACTACTCGCCCCGGGAATCAATGGCCTTGACTATCACCGGGGTGGGGGCCATCACTGTTAAAAGCAGGCTTCCTACATGCTGGGAACACTACTCGCCCCGGGAATCAATGGCCATGACTATCCCCATGGCGGGGGCCATCCCTGAAAGCTGGCTTCCTACATGCTGGGCACACTACTTGCCCCGGGAATCAAAGGCCATGACTATCACTGGGGTGGGGGCCATCCCTGAAAGCAGGCTTCCTACATGCTGGGCGCACTACTCGCCCCGGGTATCAATGGCCATGACTATCCCAGAGGTGGGGGCCATCACTGAAAGCAGGCTTCCTACATGCTGGGCACACTACTCGCCCCGGTAATCAATGGTTATGACTATCCCCGGGGTGGGGGCCATCCCTGAAAGCAGGCTTCCTACATGCTGGGCACACTACTCACCCCGGGAATCAATGGCCATGAATATCCCCGGGGTGGTGGCCATCCCTGAAAGCAGGCTACCTACATGCTGGGCACAATACTCGCCCCGGGAATCAATGGCCATGACTATCCCTGGGGTGGGGGCCATCTCTGAAAGCAGTCTTCCTACATGCTGGGCACAGTACTCACCTCGGGAATCAATGGCCATGACTATCACCGGGGTGGGGACATCCCTGAAAGCAGGCTTCCTACATGCTGGGCACACTACTCGCCCCGGGAATCAATCACTACTCGCCCCAGGAATCAATGGCCATGACTATCCCGGGGTGGGGTCCATCACTGAAAGCAGGATTCCTATATGCTGGGCACACTACTCGCCCCGGGAATCAATGGCTATGAATATCCCCGGGGTGGGGGCCATCCCTGAAAGCAGGCTTCCTAGATGCTGGGCACACTACTCGCCCCGGGAATCAATGGCTATGACTATCCCCGGGGTGGGGGCCATCCCTGAAAGCAGGCTTCCTACATGCTGGGCACACTACTTGCCCTGGGAATCAATGGCCATGACTATCCCCGGGGTGGGGGCCATCCCTGAAAGCAGGCTACCTACATGCTGGGCACACCCCTCGCCCCGGGAATCAATGGCCATGACTATCATTGGGGTGGGGGTCCATCACTGTTAGAAGCAGGCTTCATACATGCTGGGAACACTACTCGCCCTGGGAATCAATGGTAATGACTATCACCGGGGTGGGGGCATCCCTGAAAGCAGGCTTCCTACATGCTGGGCACACTACTCGTCCCGGGAATCAATGGCCCTGACTATCCCCGGGGTGGGGGCCATCACTGTTAAAAGCAGGCTTCCTACATGCTGGGCACACTACTCGCCCCGGGAATCAATGGCTATGACTATCCCCGTGGTGGGGGCCCATCCCTGAAAGCAGGCTTCCTACATGCTGGGCACACTACTCGCCCTGGGAATGAATGGCTATGACTATCCCAGGGGTGGGGGCCATCCCTGAAAGCAGGCTTCCTACATGCTGGGCACACTACTCGCCCCGGGAATCAATGGCATGACTATCCCTGGGGTGGGGGCCATCGCTGTTAAAAGCAGGCTTCCTACATGCTGGGCACACTACTCGCCCCGGGAATCAATGACTATGACTATCCCCGGGGTGGGGGCCATCTCTGAAAGCAGGCTTCCTACATGCTGGGCACAGTACTCGCCCCGGGAATCAATGGCTATGACTATCCCCGGGGTGGGGGCCATCCCTGAAAGCAGGCTTCCTACATGCTGGGCACACTACTCGCCCCGGGAATCAATGGCCATGAATATCCCTGGGGTGGGGCCATCCCTGAAAGCAGGCTTCCTACATGCTGGGCACACTACTCGCCCCGGGAATCAATGGCCATGACTATCACTTGGGTGGGGGCCATCCCTGAAAGCAGGCTTCCTATATGCTGGGCACACTACTCACCCCGGGAATCAATGGCCATGAATATCCCCGGGGTGGTGGCCATCCCTGAAAGCAGGCTACCTACATGTTGGGCACACTACTCGCACCGGGAATCAATCACTACTCGCCCCGGGAATCAATGGCCATGACTATCCCCGGGGTGGGGTCCATCACTGAAAGCAGGATTCCTACATGCTGGGTACACTACTCGGCTCGGGAATCAATGGCCATGACTATCCCCAGGGTTGGGGCATCACTGAATGCAGGCTTCCTACATGCTGGGTACACTACTCGGCCCGGGAATCAATGGCCATGACTATCACTGGGGTGGGGGCATCATGATAGCAGGCTTCCTACATGCTGGGCACACTACTCGCCCCGGGAATCAATGGCTATGACTATCCCCGGGGTGGGGGCCATCCCTGAAAGCAGGTTTCCTACATGCTGGGCACACTACTCGCCCCGGGAATCAATGGCCATGAATATCCCCGGGGTGGGGGCCATCCCTGAAAGCAGGCTACCTACATGCTGGGCACACTACTGGCCCCGGGAATCAATGGCCATGACTATCATTGGGGTGCTGGTCCATCACTGTTAGAAGCAGGCTTCCTACATGCTCGGAACACTACTCGCCCCGGGAATCAATGGCTATGACTATCCCCGGGGTGGGGGCCATCACTGTTAAAAGCAGGCTTCCTACATGCTGGGCACACTACTCGCCCCGGGAATCAATGGCTGTGACTATCCCCGGGGTGGGGGCCATCCCTGAAAGCAGGCTTCCTACATGCTGGGCACAATACTCGCCCCGGGAATCAATGGCCATGACTATCCCCAGGGTGGGGGCCATCCCTGAAAGCAGGCTTCCTACATGCTGGGCACAGTTCTCGCCCCGGGAATCAATGGCCATGACTATCACTGGGGTGGGGCCATCCCTGAAAGCAGGCTTCCTACATGCTGGGCACACTACTCGCCCCGGGAATCAATGGTTATGACTATCCCCGGGGTGGGGGCCATCCCTGAAAGCAGGCTACCTATATGCTGGGCACACTACTCGCCCCGGGATTCAATGGCCATGACTATCATTGGGGTGGTGGTCCATCACTGTTAGAAGCAGGCTTCCTACATGCTGGGAGCACTACTCGCCCCGGGAATCAATGGCTATGACTATCCCCGGGGTGGGGGCCATCCCTGTAAAAGCAGGCTTCCTACATGCTGGGCACACTACTCGCCCCGGGAATCAATGGTTATGACTATACCCGGGGTGGGGGCCATCCCTGAAAGCAGGCTTCCTACATGCTGGGTACAGTACTCGCCCCGGGAATCAATGGCCATGACTATCACTGGGGTGGGGACATCCCTGAAAGGAGGCTTCCTACATGCTGGGCACACTACTCGCCCCGGGAATCAATGGCCATGACTATCCCTGGGGTGGGGGCCATCACTGTTAAAAGCAGGCTTCCTACATGCTGGGCACACTACTCGCCCCGGGAATCAATGGCTATGACTATTCCCGGTGTGGAGGCCATCCCTGAAAGCAGGCTTCCTACATGCTGGGCACACTACTCGCCCCGTGAATCAATGGCCATGACTATCCCCGGGGTGGGGGCCATCACTGTTAAAAGCAGGCTTCCTACATGCTGGGCACACTACTCGCCCCGGGAATCAATGGTTATGACTATCCCCGGGGTGGGGGCCATCACTGTTAAAAGTAGGCTTCCTACATGCTGGGCACACTACTCGCCCCGGGAATCAATGGCTATGACTATCCCCGGGGTGGGGGCCATCCCTGAAAGCAGGCTTCCTACATGCTGGGTACACTACTCGCCCCGGGAATCAATGGCTATGACTATCCCCGGGGTGGGGACCATCCCTGAAAGCAGGCTTCCTACATGCTGGGCACACTACTCGCCCCGGGAATCAATGGCCATGACTATCCCCGGGGTGGGGGCCATCACTGTTAAAAGCAGGCTTCCTACATGCTGGGCACACTACTCGCCCCGGGAATCAATGGCTATGACTATCCCCGGGGTGGGGGCCATCACTGTTAAAAGTAGGCTTCCTACATGCTGGGCACACTACTCGCCCCGGGAATCAATGGCTATGACTATCCCCGGGGTGGGGGCCATCCCTGAAAGCAGGCTTCCTACATGCTGGGCACAATACTCGCCCCGGGAATCAATGGCCATGACTATCCCCGGGGTGGGGGCCATCCCTGAAAGCAGGCTTCCTACATGCTGGGCACAGTACTCACCTCGGGAATCAATGGCCATGACTATCACTGGGGTGGGGCCATCCCTGAAAGCAGGCTTCCTACATGCTGGGCACACTACTCGCCCCGGGAATCAATGGCCATGACTATCCCCGGGGTGGGGGCCATCACTGTTAAAAGCAGGCTTCCTACATCCTGGGCTCACTACTCGCCCCGGGAATCAATGGCTATGACTATTCCCGGGATGGGGGCCATCCCTGAAAGCAGGCTTCCTAGATGCTGGGCACACTACTCGCCCCGGGAATCAATGGTTATGACTATCCCTGGGGTGGGGGCCATCACTGTTAAAAGCAGGCTTCCTACATGCTGGGAACACTACTCGCCCCGGGAATCAATGGCCATGACTATCCCCATGGCGGGGGCCATCCCTGAAAGCTGGCTTCCTACATGCTGGGCACACTACTTGCCCCGGGAATCAAAGGCCATGACTATCACTGGGGTGGGGGCCATCCCTGAAAGCAGGCTTCCTACATGCTGGGCGCACTACTCGCCCCGGGTATCAATGGCCATGACTATCCCAGAGGTGGGGGCCATCACTGAAAGCAGGCTTCCTACATGCTGGGCACACTACTCGCCCCGGTAATCAATGGTTATGACTATCCCCGGGGTGGGGGCCATCCCTGAAAGCAGGCTTCCTACATGCTGGGCACACTACTCACCCCGGGAATCAATGGCCATGAATATCCCCGGGGTGGTGGCCATCCCTGAAAGCAGGCTACCTACATGCTGGGCACAATACTCGCCCCGGGAATCAATGGCCATGACTATCCCTGGGGTGGGGGCCATCTCTGAAAGCAGTCTTCCTACATGCTGGGCACAGTACTCACCTCGGGAATCAATGGCCATGACTATCACCGGGGTGGGGACATCCCTGAAAGCAGGCTTCCTACATGCTGGGCACACTACTCGCCCCGGGAATCAATCACTACTCGCCCCAGGAATCAATGGCCATGACTATCCCGGGGTGGGGTCCATCACTGAAAGCAGGATTCCTATATGCTGGGCACACTACTCGCCCCGGGAATCAATGGCTATGAATATCCCCGGGGTGGGGGCCATCCCTGAAAGCAGGCTTCCTAGATGCTGGGCACACTACTCGCCCCGGGAATCAATGGCTATGACTATCCCCGGGGTGGGGGCCATCCCTGAAAGCAGGCTTCCTACATGCTGGGCACACTACTTGCCCTGGGAATCAATGGCCATGACTATCCCCGGGGTGGGGGCCATCCCTGAAAGCAGGCTACCTACATGCTGGGCACACCCCTCGCCCCGGGAATCAATGGCCATGACTATCATTGGGGTGGGGGTCCATCACTGTTAGAAGCAGGCTTCATACATGCTGGGAACACTACTCGCCCTGGGAATCAATGGTAATGACTATCACCGGGGTGGGGGCATCCCTGAAAGCAGGCTTCCTACATGCTGGGCACACTACTCGTCCCGGGAATCAATGGCCCTGACTATCCCCGGGGTGGGGGCCATCACTGTTAAAAGCAGGCTTCCTACATGCTGGGCACACTACTCGCCCCGGGAATCAATGGCTATGACTATCCCCGTGGTGGGGGCCCATCCCTGAAAGCAGGCTTCCTACATGCTGGGCACACTACTCGCCCTGGGAATGAATGGCTATGACTATCCCAGGGGTGGGGGCCATCCCTGAAAGCAGGCTTCCTACATGCTGGGCACACTACTCGCCCCGGGAATCAATGGCATGACTATCCCTGGGGTGGGGGCCATCGCTGTTAAAAGCAGGCTTCCTACATGCTGGGCACACTACTCGCCCCGGGAATCAATGACTATGACTATCCCCGGGGTGGGGGCCATCTCTGAAAGCAGGCTTCCTACATGCTGGGCACAGTACTCGCCCCGGGAATCAATGGCTATGACTATCCCCGGGGTGGGGGCCATCCCTGAAAGCAGGCTTCCTACATGCTGGGCACACTACTCGCCCCGGGAATCAATGGCCATGAATATCCCTGGGGTGGGGCCATCCCTGAAAGCAGGCTTCCTACATGCTGGGCACACTACTCGCCCCGGGAATCAATGGCCATGACTATCACTTGGGTGGGGGCCATCCCTGAAAGCAGGCTTCCTATATGCTGGGCACACTACTCACCCCGGGAATCAATGGCCATGAATATCCCCGGGGTGGTGGCCATCCCTGAAAGCAGGCTACCTACATGTTGGGCACACTACTCGCACCGGGAATCAATCACTACTCGCCCCGGGAATCAATGGCCATGACTATCCCCGGGGTGGGGTCCATCACTGAAAGCAGGATTCCTACATGCTGGGTACACTACTCGGCTCGGGAATCAATGGCCATGACTATCCCCAGGGTTGGGGCATCACTGAATGCAGGCTTCCTACATGCTGGGTACACTACTCGGCCCGGGAATCAATGGCCATGACTATCACTGGGGTGGGGGCATCATGATAGCAGGCTTCCTACATGCTGGGCACACTACTCGCCCCGGGAATCAATGGCTATGACTATCCCCGGGGTGGGGGCCATCCCTGAAAGCAGGTTTCCTACATGCTGGGCACACTACTCGCCCCGGGAATCAATGGCCATGAATATCCCCGGGGTGGGGGCCATCCCTGAAAGCAGGCTACCTACATGCTGGGCACACTACTGGCCCCGGGAATCAATGGCCATGACTATCATTGGGGTGCTGGTCCATCACTGTTAGAAGCAGGCTTCCTACATGCTCGGAACACTACTCGCCCCGGGAATCAATGGCTATGACTATCCCCGGGGTGGGGGCCATCACTGTTAAAAGCAGGCTTCCTACATGCTGGGCACACTACTCGCCCCGGGAATCAATGGCTGTGACTATCCCCGGGGTGGGGGCCATCCCTGAAAGCAGGCTTCCTACATGCTGGGCACAATACTCGCCCCGGGAATCAATGGCCATGACTATCCCCAGGGTGGGGGCCATCCCTGAAAGCAGGCTTCCTACATGCTGGGCACAGTTCTCGCCCCGGGAATCAATGGCCATGACTATCACTGGGGTGGGGCCATCCCTGAAAGCAGGCTTCCTACATGCTGGGCACACTACTCGCCCCGGGAATCAATGGTTATGACTATCCCCGGGGTGGGGGCCATCCCTGAAAGCAGGCTACCTATATGCTGGGCACACTACTCGCCCCGGGATTCAATGGCCATGACTATCATTGGGGTGGTGGTCCATCACTGTTAGAAGCAGGCTTCCTACATGCTGGGAGCACTACTCGCCCCGGGAATCAATGGCTATGACTATCCCCGGGGTGGGGGCCATCCCTGTAAAAGCAGGCTTCCTACATGCTGGGCACACTACTCGCCCCGGGAATCAATGGTTATGACTATACCCGGGGTGGGGGCCATCCCTGAAAGCAGGCTTCCTACATGCTGGGTACAGTACTCGCCCCGGGAATCAATGGCCATGACTATCACTGGGGTGGGGACATCCCTGAAAGGAGGCTTCCTACATGCTGGGCACACTACTCGCCCCGGGAATCAATGGCCATGACTATCCCTGGGGTGGGGGCCATCACTGTTAAAAGCAGGCTTCCTACATGCTGGGCACACTACTCGCCCCGGGAATCAATGGCTATGACTATTCCCGGTGTGGAGGCCATCCCTGAAAGCAGGCTTCCTACATGCTGGGCACACTACTCGCCCCGTGAATCAATGGCCATGACTATCCCCGGGGTGGGGGCCATCACTGTTAAAAGCAGGCTTCCTACATGCTGGGCACACTACTCGCCCCGGGAATCAATGGTTATGACTATCCCCGGGGTGGGGGCCATCACTGTTAAAAGTAGGCTTCCTACATGCTGGGCACACTACTCGCCCCGGGAATCAATGGCTATGACTATCCCCGGGGTGGGGGCCATCCCTGAAAGCAGGCTTCCTACATGCTGGGTACACTACTCGCCCCGGGAATCAATGGCTATGACTATCCCCGGGGTGGGGACCATCCCTGAAAGCAGGCTTCCTACATGCTGGGCACACTACTCGCCCCGGGAATCAATGGCCATGACTATCCCCGGGGTGGGGGCCATCACTGTTAAAAGCAGGCTTCCTACATGCTGGGCACACTACTCGCCCCGGGAATCAATGGCTATGACTATCCCCGGGGTGGGGGCCATCACTGTTAAAAGTAGGCTTCCTACATGCTGGGCACACTACTCGCCCCGGGAATCAATGGCTATGACTATCCCCGGGGTGGGGGCCATCCCTGAAAGCAGGCTTCCTACATGCTGGGCACAATACTCGCCCCGGGAATCAATGGCCATGACTATCCCCGGGGTGGGGGCCATCCCTGAAAGCAGGCTTCCTACATGCTGGGCACAGTACTCACCTCGGGAATCAATGGCCATGACTATCACTGGGGTGGGGCCATCCCTGAAAGCAGGCTTCCTACATGCTGGGCACACTACTCGCCCCGGGAATCAATGGCCATGACTATCCCCGGGGTGGGGGCCATCACTGTTAAAAGCAGGCTTCCTACATCCTGGGCTCACTACTCGCCCCGGGAATCAATGGCTATGACTATTCCCGGGATGGGGGCCATCCCTGAAAGCAGGCTTCCTAGATGCTGGGCACACTACTCGCCCCGGGAATCAATGGTTATGACTATCCCTGGGGTGGGGGCCATCACTGTTAAAAGCAGGCTTCCTACATGCTGGGCACACTACTCGCCCCGGGAATCAATGGCCATGAATATCCCCGGGATGGAGGCCATCACTGTTAAAAGCAGGCTTCCTACATGCTGCGCACAGTACTCGCCCCCGGAATCAATGGCTATGACTATCCCCGGGGTGAGGGCCATCCCTGAAAGCAGGCTTCCTACATGCTGGGCACACTACTCGCCCCGGGAATCAATGGCTATGACTATCCCCGGGGTGGGGGCCATCCCTGAAAGCAGGCTTCCTACATGCTGGGCACACTACTCGCCCGGGAATCAATGGCTATGACTATCCCCGGGGCGGGGGCCATCCCTGAAAGCAGGCTTCCTACATGCCGGGCACACTACTCGTCCCGGGAATCAATGGCCCTGACTATCCCCGGGGTGGGGGCCATCACTGTTAAAAGCAGGCTTCCTACATGCTGGGCACACTACTCGCCCCGGGAATCAATGGCTATGACTATCCCTGGGGTGGGGGCCATACCTGAAAGCAGGCTTCCTACATGCTGGGCACACTACTCGCCCCGGGAATCAATGGCTATGACTATCCCCGGGGTGGGGGCCATCCCTGAAAGCAGGCTTCCTACATGCTGGGCACACTACTCGCCCCGGGAATCAATGGTCATGACTATCCCCGGGGCGGGGGCCATCCCTGAAAGCAGGCTTCCTACATGCTGGACACACTACTCGCCCCGGGAATCAATGGCCATGACTATCACTGGGGTGGGGGCCATCACGGAAAGCAGGCTTCCTACATGCTGGGCACACTACTCGCCCCGGGAATCAATGGTCATGACTATCCCCGGGTGGGGGCCATCCCTGAAAGCAGGCTTCCTACATGCTGGGCACACTACTCGCCCCGGGAATCAATGGCTATGACTATCAGTGTAGTGGGGGCCATCCCTGAAAGCAGGTTTCCTACATGCTGGGCACACAACTCGCCCCGGGAATCAATGGCCATGACTATCACTGGGGTGGGGGCCATCACTGTTAAAAGCAGGCTTCCTACATGCTGGGCACACTACTCTACCCGGGAATCAATGGTCATGACTATCCCCGGGGTGGGGGCCATCCCTGAAAGCAGGTTTCCTACATGCTGGGCACACTACTCGCCCCGGGAATCGATGGCCTTGACTATCACCGGGGTGGGGGCCATCACTGTTAAAAGCAGGCTTCCTACATGCTGGGAACACTACTCGCCCCGGGAATCAATGGCCATGACTATCCCCATGGCGGGGGCCATCCCTGAAAGCTGGCTTCCTACATGCTGGGCACACTACTTGCCCCGGGAATCAAAGGCCATGACTATCACTGGGGTGGGGGCCATCCCTGAAAGCAGGCTTCCTACATGCTGGGCGCACTACTCGCCCCGGGTATCAATGGCCATGACTATCCCAGAGGTGGGGGCCATCACTGAAAGCAGGCTTCCTACATGCTGGGCACACTACTCGCCCCGGTAATCAATGGTTATGACTATCCACGGGGTGGGGGCCATCCCTGAAAGCAGGCTTCCTACATGCTGGGCACACTACTCACCCCGGGAATCAATGGCCATGAATATCCCCGGGGTGGTGGCCATCCCTGAAAGCAGGCTACCTACATGCTGGGCACACTACTCGCCCCGGGAATCAATGGCTATGACTATCACTGGGGTGGGGGCATCACTGAAAGCAGGTTTCCTACATGCTGGGCACAATACTCGCCCCGGGAATCAATGGCTATGACTATCCCCGGGGTGGGGGCCATCCCTGAAAGCAGGCTTCCTACATGCTGGGCACACTACTCGCCCCGGGAATCAATGGCTATGACTATCCCCGGGGTGGGGACCATCCCTGAAAGCAGGCTTCCTACATGCTGGGCACACTACTCGCCCCGGGAATCAATGGCCATGACTATCCCCGGGGTGGGGGCCATCACTGTTAAAAGCAGGCTTCCTACATGCTGGGCACACTACTCGCCCCGGGAATCAATGGCTATGACTATTCACGGTGTGGAGGCCATCCCTGAAAGCAGGCTTCCTACATGCTGGGCACACTACTCGCCCCGTGAATCAATGGCCATGACTATCCCCGGGGTGGGGGCCATCACTGTTAAAAGCAGGCTTCCTACATGCTGGGCACACTACTCGCCCCGGGAATCAATGGTTATGACTATCCCCGGGGTGGGGGCCATCCCTGAAAGCAGGCTTCCTACATGCTGGGCACACTACTCGCCCCGGGAATCAATGGCTATGACTATCCCCGGGGTGGGGACCATCCCTGAAAGCAGGCTTCCTACATGCTGGGCACACTACTCGCCCCGGGAATCAATGGCCATGACTATCCCCGGGGTGGGGGCCATCACTGTTAAAAGCAGGCTTCCTACATGCTGGGCACACTACTCGCCCCGGGAATCAATGGCTATGACTATCCCCGGGGTGGGGGCCATCACTGTTAAAAGTAGGCTTCCTACATGCTGGGCACACTACTCGCCCCGGGAATCAATGGCTATGACTATCCCCGGGGTGGGGGCCATCCCTGAAAGCAGGCTTCCTACATGCTGGGCACAATACTCGCCCCGGGAATCAATGGCCATGACTATCCCCGGGGTGGGGGACATCCCTGAAAGCAGGCTTCCTACATGCTGGGCACAGTACTCACCTCGGGAATCAATGGCCATGACTATCACTGGGGTGGGGCCATCCCTGAAAGCAGGCTTCCTACATGCTGGGCACACTACTCGCCCCGGGAATCAATGGCCATGACTATCCCCGGGGTGGGGGCCATCACTGTTAAAAGCAGGCTTCCTACATGCTGGGCACAGTACTCGCCCCCGGAATCAATGGCTATGACTATCCCCGGGGTGGGGGCCATCCCTGAAAGCAGGCTTCCTACATGCTGGGCACACTACTCGCCCCGGGAATCAATGGCTATGACTATCCCCGGGGTGGGGGCCATCCCTGAAAGCAGGCTTCCTACATGCTGGGCACACTACTCGCCCGGGAATCAATGGCTATGACTATCCCCGGGGCGGGGGCCATCCCTGAAAGCAGGCTTCCTACATGCCGGGCACACTACTCATCCCGGGAATCAATGGCCCTGACTATCCCCGGGGTGGGGGCCATCACTGTTAAAAGCAGGCTTCCTACATGCTGGGCACACTACTCGCCCCGGGAATCAATGGCTATGACTATCCCTGGGGTGGGGGCCATACCTGAAAGCAGGCTTCCTACATGCTGGGCACACTACTCGCCCCGGGAATCAATGGCTATGACTATCCCCGGGGTGGGGGCCATCCCTGAAAGCAGGCTTCCTACATGCTGGGCACACTACTCGCCCCAAGAATCAATGGCTATGACTATCCCCGGGGCGGGGGCCATCCCTGAAAGCAGGCTTCCTACATGCCGGGCACACTACTCGTCCCGGGAATCAATGGCCCTGACTATCCCCGGGGTGGGGGCCATCACTGTTAAAAGCAGGCTTCCTACATGCTGGGCACACTACTCGCCCCGGGAATCAATGGCTATGACTATCCCTGGGGTGGGGGCCATACCTGAAAGCAGGCTTCCTACATGCTGGGCACACTACTCGCCCCGGGAATCAATGGCTATGACTATCCCCGGGGTGGCGGCCATCCCTGAAAGCAGGCTTCCTACATGCCGGGCACACTACTCGTCCCGGGAATCAATGGCCCTGACTATCCCCGGGGTGGGGGCCATCACTGTTCAAAGCAGGCTTCCTACATGCTGGGACCACTACTCGCCCCGGGAATCAATGGCTATGACTATCCCCGGGGTGGGGGCCATCCCTGAAAGCAGGCTTCCTACATGCTGGGCACACTATTACTTTCCAAATGGACATCTTACACTTTCATAACATTTTATTAAGTTGTATATATTAGTCATACATCAACAACAGCATTATAATCAACAATCTCAACGTTCAGCAATACACATTCATATGGCAGATTAGTTATTAGTCGGCATTAGGTAGAACTCCCCTTTGATCCTATATTCGAGCTTGGTGTGCATATCAGCAGTTATGGGCTGGGTGATTCTGATTGAAGGTTATAGGCTGGTCAGTAGAGGGGACTGCTTTGTAGCCAGCTGATGAGTGGTGGCCTTCTGGTCAGGGCCGGGAATCTGGCAGCATAGTCATTTCATAGCTAGATTTCTTTGAAATGTGTTTCTTTTTTTGTTGGACTACCACACAAATACCCTGTAGTTTCTGTGCCCCTTCCCTTCGGTTTTATCACAGGGTATATTTGTAAAGCTGTTCTATGCTTGTCGAACTGCTTAATCACAAATAAAAATCTTCTGTTGTGCTGACTCAGTTATTAGAATATTAAACTGTGGGTTCATGGGTGCCAACTTTCGATTTTCACTACATGGGAAGAAATGCCCCCACCTCCGCTCTGAATATAAGCAAGCGACCAGCCCAACCCATGCCCTGGCCAAACACTTTTTATAGCACGTGTCTTGTATAAGGAATTGCAAACAGTCATCCGATTAACAACCCTTTTAAAAAAATATATATAACATCTCAACGACGGTTCCTCAACCTGCTGAGCTACCCTAGTTGCCTTTTACTGTAGAACGTGTGTTTATGGATACCTTGATGTACTAAGGATCACTGCCCATAGTGCTAACTGTATTTTGGGTGCACCACTGCCATGGACGTGATTTAAAGTGGAATTGGTGCACAGTGTGGAGTTTGGAAATAACCACTGTGACAGACATTGCAACATTTTTAAACTATTATTTAGAACATATCCTTTGAATGGAGTTGAACTGCCAGCTCCGCCCCCTCAGACTCAGACCCCCAAACTCCGCCCCCACCCCGGCCCTTGTGGGATCCCCTCTCCACCACTGGCATAGGTAGAGTGCTGTGGGATCTGCGAATTAGGAACTGCATCCTGATTTATGGGAAGGATGGCAATGGAACTCCTCCTTTCAGCCCCTTCGGGTCTACAGGCATATGCTATACACACCCCACGAACTCCCCAGTCATTCATGCAGTAGTGGGACAGCACTGATAATGATTCTACTGCAATAGGCCGGGATAGGATACACGTGCTCGAGGCCAAACATCTGTTGGGCAAGTCACGTGTCAGCAGAAGCTGTCGTCATCCCGCAGATGCGCCTATCAGTGATACGCTCGCGCTTTGTACATTTAGGAATTGGAGCTGCAGAGTTTGATGTGATGTGAAAGGCCAGTTTTATGTCACACACATGACCATGGATCTCCTTCCAAACATGTGCATACGTCATTGCTACACATTAAGCAGTGGGCGATGGAGCCGGCTCGACCACCCACACATGTGCACCTTTCTGCATCCAATCCATGGTGGTCCTCATTTCATCCGCCTCGTGTAAATGAAAGGCTGAGCCATCACCCGCAGGCTTACTGCCAATGGCAATTACACTGAGCGGGGAGCCCACCCCTGAGCTATCTTCCCAGCTCACTGAGCCAGCTCCAGTAGCGGCGCAGATGTGCCCAGCCAGGACCCTGGGCACAGGAGATGGGTGCTTGAGGGGGAAATGGAGGGTGGCGGGAACTCTCCGACACGTGGCTTGCAGGGGGTTACTGCCAGGTGTGAGGCATGTGTTTGTGGGGTCTATGGAAAATGGTCCCCTGTCTTCATAGGTTGACCAAAAGCTGATGAAGGCACTGGTCAGGGGTGGGGGGTTCCATCCCCTGGGGGTCTCAGTGTTACTTATCTTGAGTGTCACTTACCTGAAGGAGACTTAGACAATACACTTACCTACAAGAAGAGAGTGTCCAGGCGTCTTCCTAAACCCACCATGTAACTCCAGATCGGTACCCAGTGCCACGAAGCTGCAGAATGGTAGGTGTGCGGAGGAGGGCATGAGAGGGCGCCTCGTGATGAAGACCTCAGCCTTTAGGCGCGAAGCTCAACTCCCTTTGAAGCCAAGAGGAGTCCAAAATGCAATGCAATGAAAGGGCGTGCGACGCGATGGAGAGTCGGGCATTTCCTCGTTGACAGCAAGGCCTGGATGGGCATCTTGGCAGAAGCCGGAGGGGGTAGCGAGGGGCGCCCCTGGCGATGAAAGCGCCGCGAGCCGTGCACGGCGCGCATGCATGCGAGGACGGGGCTCCGCGCGCGATGCCGCGTGCGACAAAGCAACAGGTGCAACCTCCAGGCCATTAGCACGCGACCACGCGAATGAATGAATGAATGAACGCACTGAGTGGAGGGCGGCACGCTCGAACGTCTAGTAAAAGCCACATTCGGAAAGGGGGCGCATCCCAAACGGCGCGGGGCACCATTTGAAAGCCGGAAGCAGAGAGAAACAAAGGTGGCCAAATGCTCTCGTTCGGGCTTGTGCATGGCCACGGCAGCGGCCTCTAGCCACCAGTCCCCACCCCCATTTGCCAGCTGCTCTGAGCACACACACACACACACATATCACACTCCCATCCGAGGGCCTGGTACTTACACCAGACTGCATGGACGCAGCACACAGCAGCCAGTGCCACCAGAAGCCCAGGCGCTCACCCTGGCATCGTGAAGTGTCTCCAAATCCACAGAGATTACAGTATTTCACTCAAGCGAGCATTGGCAAAGCCAACCGTTTTGACTTTTCTTGTAGATATGGGGCACGAGGAACTGAACGGGGGTAGTGCCTGCCAATAAGATGGCGACAGATGGCAACTGCTGTGAGTGCCTGGGAATATGGTGTCAGGTGCTGGAACATGCCCAATTTATACCGTACACACACCACTACTATTGGAATGCCAACACTTGGTAGCTTTTCAGTTCGCCGAACAGACGATGAGGACATGCATACTGTGTATAGAACAAATGCCTGAAGAAAAACGGGGCTACGACATTTTCATTACCCCAGGAGGGCCTGTAAAGCTGCAACTAAGTCAGTAACCATGAGAAGACAGCTCGCAAATAACACTGGGTGGCCAAATACAGCAGGAAGCTATATGACAGATTGAAGGATGGGAGAGAGTGGGAAAGAGGAGGGCGAGGCAGAGTGGAGGATGGGCGAGAGTGGGAAAGAGGAAGGCAGTACAGAGTGAAGGATGGGAGAGAGTGGGAAAGAGAGGAGGGAGAGGCAGAGTGGAGGATGGGAGAGTGGGGAAGAGAGGAGGCCGAGGCAGAGTGGAGGATGGGAGAATGGGGAAGAGAGGAGGTGAGGCAGAGTGAAGGATGGGAGAGAGTGGGAAAGAGGAGGGCGAGGCAAAGTGGAGGATGGGAGAGAGTGGGAAAGAGGAGGGCGAGGCAGAGTGGAGGATGGGAGAGAGTGGGAAAGAGGAGGGCGTGGTAGAGTGAAGGATGGGCGAGAGTGGGAAAGAAGGGAGGGCGAGGCAGAGTGAAGGATGGGAGAGTGGGGAAGAAAGGAGGGTGAGGCATAGTGGAGGGTGGCAGAGTGGGAAAGAGGAGGGCGAGGCAGAGTGGAGGATGGGGGATTGCGGGAAAGAGGAGGGCGAGGCAGAGTGGAGGATGTGGGAGTGGGAAAGAGAGGAGGGCGAGAGAAAGTGATGGATGGGAACATGGGAAGAGGATAGAGAGATAGAGTGGATGATGTCAGAGTGGGAAAGAGAGGAGGGTGAGACAGAATGATGGATGGGAACATGGGAAGAGGATGGAGAAATAGAGTGGAGGATGGAAGAGTGGGAAAGAGAGGAGGGAGAGGCAGAGTGGAGGATGGGAGAGTGGGGAAGAGAGGAGGCCGAGGCAGAGTGGAGGATGGGAGAGTGGGGAAGAGAGGAGGTGAGGCAGAGTGAAGGATGGGAGAGAGTGGGAAAGAGGAGGGCGAGGCAGAGTGAAGGATGGGAGAGAGTGGGAAAGAGGAGGGCGAGGCAGAGTGAAGGATGTGAGAGTGGGAAAGAGGAGGGCGAGGCACAGTGAAGGATGGCAGAGTGGGAAAGAAGGGAGGGCGAGGCAGAGTGAAGGATGGGAGAGTGGGGAAGAGAGGAGGGTGAGGCATAGTGGAGGGTGGCAGAGTGGGAAAGAGGAGGGCGAGGCAGAGTGGAGGATGGGGGATTGCGGGAAAGAGGAGGGCGAGGCAGAGTGGAGGATGTGAGAGTGGGAAAGAGAGGAGGGCCAGAGAAAGTGATGGATGGGAACATGGGAAGAGGATGGAGAAATAGAGTGGAGGATGGCAGAGTGGGAAAGAAAGGAGGGGCAGGCAGAGTGGAGGATGGGAGTGTGGGAAAGAGAGGAGGGCGAGGCAGACTGAAGGATGGGAGAGTGGGGAAGAGAGGAGAGTGAGGCAGAGTGGAGGATGGGAGAGTGGGAAAGAGAGGGCGGTGAGGCAGAGTGAAGGATGGGAGAGTTGGAAAGAGAGGAGGGCGAGGCAGATTGGAGGATGGCAGAGTGGGGAAGAGAGGAGGTGAGGCAGAGTGAAGGATGGGAGAGTGGGAAATAGTAGAGGGCGAGACAGAGTGATGGATGGGAACATGGGAAGAGGATGGAAAGATAGAGTGGAGGATGGCAAAGTGGGAAACAGAGAGAGGAGGTCGAGGCAGAGTGGAGGATGGCAGAGGGGGAAAGAGAGGAGGGTGAGGCAGAGTGGAGGATGGCAGAGTGGGAAAGAGAGGTGGGTGAGGCAGAGTGGAGGATGGGAGAGTAGGAAAGAGAGGAGGGTGAGGCAGAGTGGAGGTTGGCAGAGTGGGAAAGAGAGGAGGGCGAGGCAGAGTGGAGAATGTCAGAGATGGAAAGAGAGGAGGGCGAGACAGAGTGATGGATGGGAACATGGGAAGAGGATAGAGAGATAGAGTGGAGGATGGCAGAGTGGGAAAGAAAGGAGGGCGAGGCAGAGTGGAGGATGGCAGAGTGGGAAAGAGAGGACGGCGAGGCAGAGTGGAGGATGGGGGATAGCGGGAAAGATAGAGTGGAAGATGGCAGACTGGGAAAGAGAGGAGGGCGAGACAGGGTGAAGGATGGTAGAGTGGGAAAGAGAGAGGAGGGCGAGGCATAGTGGAGGATGGCAGAGAGGGAAAGAGAGGCGGGCGAGGCGGAGTGGAGGATGGCAGGGTGGGAACGAGGAGGGCAAGGAAGAGTGGAGGATGGCAGAGAGAGAAAGAGAGGCGGGCGAGGTGGAGTGGAGGATGGCAGAGTGGGAAAGAGGAGGGCGAGGCAGACTGGAGGTTTGCAGAGTGGGAAAGAGAGGAGGGCAAGGCAGAGTGGAGGAAAGCAGAGAGGGAAAGAGAGGAGGATGAGTCAGAGTGGAGGATGGGAGTGTGGGAAAGAGAGGAGGGAGAGTCAAACTGAAGGATGGGAGAGTGGGGAAGAGAGGAGGGTGGGGAAGTGTGGAGGATGGGAGAGTGGGAAAGAGATGAGGGTGGGGCAGAGTGAAGGATGGGAGAGTGGGAAAGAGAGGAGGTCGAGACAGAGTGGAGGATGGCAGAGTGGGAAAGAGAGGAGGGCGAGGCAGTGAAGGATGGGAGAGTGGGAAATAGAGAGAGGAGGGCGAGGCATAGTGGAGGATGGGAGGGAGGGGGAATGAGGAGGGTGAGAGAGTGAAGGGTGGGAGAGAGTGGGAAAGAGGAGGGCGAGGCAGAGTGAAGGTTGGGAGAGAGTGGGATAGAGAGGAGGGAGAGACGGAGTGAAGGATGGGAGAGAGTGGGAAA
Organism: Ambystoma mexicanum; assembly: GCF_040938575.1. Taxonomy (NCBI): domain Eukaryota; kingdom Metazoa; phylum Chordata; class Amphibia; order Caudata; family Ambystomatidae; genus Ambystoma; species Ambystoma mexicanum. Next base: position 1,704,532,759 of record NC_090932.1, on the reverse strand, counting down.
GAGGAGGGCGAGGCAGAGTGAAGGATGGCAGAGAGTGGGAAAGAGGAGGGCGAGGCAGAGTGAAGGATGGCAGAGTGGGAAAGAAGGGAGGGCGAGGCAGAGTGAAGGATGGGAGAGTGGGGAAGAGAGGAGGGTGAGGCATAGTGGAGGGTGGCAGAGTGGGAAAGAGGAGGGCGAGGCAGAGTGGAGGATGGGGGATTGCGGGAAAGAGGAGGGCGAGGCAGAGTGGAGGATGTGAGAGTGGGAAAGAGAGGAGGGCGAGAGAAAGTGATGGATGGGAACATGGGAAGAGGATGGAGAGAGAGAGTGGAGGATGGCAGAGTGGGAAAGAAAGGAGGGTGAGGCAAGTGGATGATGTCAGAGTGGGAAAGAGAGAGAGGAGGGTGAGACAGAGTGATGGATGGGAACATGGGAAGAGGATGGAGAGATAGAGTGGAGGATGGCAGAGTGGGAAAGAAAGGAGGGGCAGGCAGAGTGGAGGATGGCAGAGTGGGAAAGAGAGGAGGATTAGGCAGAGTGGAGGATGGGAGTGTGGGAAAGAGAGGAGGGCGAGGCAGACTGAAGGATGGGAGAGTGGGGAAGAGAGTAGGGTGAGGCAGAGTGGGGAAGAGAGGAGGTGAGGCAGAGTGAAGGATGGGAGAGTGGAAAATAGTAGAGGGCGAGACAGAGTGATGGATGGGAACATGGGAAGAGGATGGAAAGATAGAGTGGAGGATGGCAGAGTGGGAAACAGTGAGAGGAGGGCGAGGCAGAGTGGAGGATGGCAGAGTGGGAAAGAGAGGTGGGTGAGGCAGAGTGGAGGATGGGAGAGTAGGAAAGAGAGGAGGGTGAGGCAGAGTGGAGGTTGGCAGAGTGGGAAAGAGAGGAGGATGAGGCAGAGTGGAGGATGGGAGAGTAGGAAAGAGCGTAGGGCGAGGCAGAGTGGAGGATGTCAGATGGAAAGAGAGGAGGGCGAGACAGAGTGATGGATGGGAACATGGGAAGAGGATGGAGAGATAGAGTGGAGGATGGCAGAGTGGGAAAGAAAGGAGGGGCAGGCAGAGTGGAGGATGGCAGAGTGGGAAAGAGAGGAGGGTGAGGCAGTGTGGAGGATGGGAGAGAGGAAAAGAGAAGAGGGTGAGACAGAGTGATGGATGGGAACATGGGAAGAGGATGGAGAGATAGAGTGGAAGATGGCAGACTGGGAAAGAGAGGAGGACGAGACAGGGTGAAGGATGGTAGAGTGGGAAAGAGAGAGAGGAGGGCGAGGCATAGTGGAGGATGGCACAGAGGGAAAGAGAGGCGGGCGAGGCGGAGTGGAGGATAGCAGAGTGGAAACGAGGAGGGCAAAGAAGAGTGGAGGATGGCAGAGAGAGAAAGAGAGGCGGGCGAGGTGGAGTGGAGGATGGCAGAGTGGGAAAGAGGAGGGCGAGGCAGACTGGAGGATCGCAGAGTGGGAAAGAGAGGAGGGCAAGGCAGAGTGGAGGAAAGCAGAGAGGGAAAGAGAGGAGGATGAGTCAGAGTGGAGGATGGGAGTGTGGGAAAGAGAGGAGGGAGAGTCAAACTGAAGGATGGGAGAGTGGGGAAGAGAGGAGGGTGGGGAAGGGTGGAGGATGGGAGAGTGGGAAAGAGATGAGGGTGGGGCAGAGTGAAGGATGGGAGAGTGGGAAAGAGAGGAGGTCGAGACAGAGTGGAGGATGGCAGAGTGGGAAAGAGAGGAGGGCGAGGCAGTGAAGGATGGGAGAGTGGGAAATAGAGAGAGGAGGGCGAGGCATAGTGGAGGATGGGAGGGAGGGGGAATGAGGAGGGTGAGAGAGTGAAGGGTGGGAGAGAGTGGGAAAGAGGAGGGCGAGGCAGAGTGAAGGTTGGGAGAGAGTGGGAAAGAGAGGAGGGAGAGACGGAGTGAAGGATGGGAGAGAGTGGGAAAGAGGAGGGCGAGGCAGAGTGAAGGATGGGAGAATGGGAAAGAGGAGGGTAAGATAAAGTGAAGGTTGGGAGAGAGTGGGAAAGAGAGGAGGGAGAGCGAGTGAAGGATGGGATGGAGTGTGAAAGGGGAGGGCGAGACAGAGTGGAGGATCGGATAGAGTGTGAAAGAGGTGGGTAAGATAGAGTGAAGGATTGAGAGAGAGGGAAAGAGAGGCGGGCGAGACAGAATGAATGATGGAAGAGAGTGGGAAAGAGGAGGGTGAGACAGAGTGGAGGATGGCAGAGTGGGGAAGAGAGGAGGGCGAGGCAGTGGAGTGGAGGATGGGAGAGTGGAAAAGAGAGGAGGGTGAGATAGAGTGATGGATGGGAACATGGGAAGAGGATGGAGAGATAGAGTGGAGGATGGCAGAGTGGGAAAAAGAGGAGGGCGAGGCAGGGCAAAGGATGGGAGAGTGGGAAAGAGAGAGAGGAGGGCGAGGCATAGTGGAGGAAAGCAGAGTGGGAAAGAGAGGAGGATGAGGCAGTTTGGAGGATGGGAGTGTGGGAAAGAGAGGAGGGCGAGGCAGAGTGAAGGATGGGAGAGTGGGGAAGAGAGGAGGGTGAGGCAGAGTGGAGGATGGCACAGTGGGAAAGAGAGGTGGGCGAGGTAGAGTGGAGGATGGAAGAGTGGGGAAGAGTGGAAGGGGAGGCAGAGTGAAGGATGGCAGGATGGCAGAGTGGGGAAGAGAGTAGGGTGAGACCGAGTTTAGAATGGGAGAGAGTGTGAAAGAGGAGGGTGAGATAGAATGAAGGATTGAGAGAGTGGGAAAGAGGAGGGCGAGGCAGAGTGAAGGATGGGAGAGAGTGGGAAAGAGGAGGTTGAGACAGAGTGAAGGATGGGAGAATGGGAAAGAGGGTGATGCAGAGTGAAGGATGGGAGCATGGGAAAGAGAGGAGGGAGAGAGAGTGAAGGATATGAGAGTGGGAAAGGGGAAGGTGAGAGAGTGAAGGGTGGGAGAGAGTGGGAAACAGTAGGATGAGATAGAATGAAGGTTGGGAGAGAGTGGCAACGAGGAGGGTGAGATAGAGTGAAGGATTGAGAGAGAGGGAAAGAGTGGATGGCGAGACAGAATGAACGATGGGAGAGAGTGGGAAAGAAGAGGACGAGACAGAGTGAAGGATGGCAGAGTGGGGAAGAGAGGAGGGCGAGGCAGTGGAGGATGGCAGAGTGGGAAAGATGGGAGGGCGAGGCAGAGTGAAGGATGGGAGAGTGGGGAAGAGAGGAGGGTGAGGCAGAGTGGAGGGTGGCAGAGTGGGAAAGAGGAGGGCGAGGCAGAGTGGAGGATGGGAGAGTGGGAAAGAGAGGAGGGTGGGGCAGAGTGAAGGATGGGAGAGTGGAGAAGAGAGGAGGGCGAGACAGAGTGGAGGATGGCAGAGTGGGAAAGAGGAGGGCGAGAGAGTGGAGGATGTCAGAGTTGGAAAGAGAGGCTGGCGAGACAAAGTGATGGATGGGAACATGGAAAGAGGAGGGCGAGGCAGAGTGGAGGATGGCAGAGTGGGAAAGAGAGGACGGCGAGACAGAGTGGAGGATGTCAGAGTTTCAAACGAGAGGAGGGCGAGACAGAGTGATGGATGGGAACATGGGAAGAGGATGGAGAGATAGAGTGGAGGATGGCAGAGTGGGAAAGAGAGGAGGGCGAGGCAAAGTGAAGGATGGGGGATTGCGGGAAAGAGGAGGGCGAGGCAGAGTGGAGGATGTGAGAGTGGGAAAGAGAGGAGGTCGAGAGAAAGTGATGGATGGGAACATGGGAAGAGGATGGAGAGATAGAGTGGAGGATGGCAGAGTGGGAAAGAAAGGAGGGTGAGGCAAGTGGATGATGGCAGAGTGGGAAAGAGAGGAGGGTGAGACAGAGTGATGGATGGGAACATGGGAAGAGGATGGAGAGATAGAGTGGAGGATGGCAGAGTGGGAAAGAGAGGATGGCGAGGCAGAGTGAAGGATGGGGGATTGCGGGAAAGAGGAGGGCGAGGCAGAGTGGAGGATGTGAGAGTGGGAAAGAGAGGAGGTCGAGAGAAAGTGATGGATGGGAACATGGGAAGAGGATGGAGAGATAGAGTGGAGGATGGCAGAGTAGGAAGGAGAGGATGGTGAGGCAGAGTGGAGGATGCCAGAGTGGGAAAGAGAGGAGGATTAGGCAGAGTGGAGGATGGGAGTGAGGGAAAGAGAGGAGGGCGAGACAGACTGAAGGATGGGAGAGTGGGGAAGAGAGGAGGGTGAGGCAGAGTAGAGGATGGGAGAGTGGGAATGAGAGGAGGGTGAGGCAGATTGAAGGATGGGAGAGTGGGGAAGAGAGGAGGGCGAGGCAGAGTGGAGGATGGCAGAGTGGGAAAGAGAGGAGGGAGAGGCAGAGTGGAGGATGGGAGAGTGGGGAAGAGAGGAGGTGAGGCAGAGTGAAGGATGGGAGAGTGGGAAATAGTAGAGGGCGAGACAGAGAGATGGATGGGAATATGGGAAGAGGATGGAGAGATAGAGTGGAGGATGGCAGAGTGGGAAACAGAGAGAGGAGGGCGAGGCAGAGTGGAGGATGGCAGAGTGGGAAAGAGAGGAGGGCGAGGCAGAGTGGAGGATGGCAGAGTGGGAAAGAGATGTGGGTGAGGCAGAGTGGAGGATGGGAGAGTGGGAAAGAGAGGAGGGTGGGGCAGAGTGAAGGATGGTATAGTGGAGAAGAGAGGAGGGCGAGACAGAGTGGAGGATGGCAGAGTGGGAAATAGAGGAGGGCGAGAGAGTGGAGGATGTCAGAGTTGGAAAGAGAGGCTGGCGAGACAAAGTGATGGATGGGAACATGGGAAGAGGATGGAGAGATAGAGTGGAGGATGGCAGAGTGGGAAAGAAAGGAGGGTGAGGCAAGTGGATGATGGCAGAGTGGGAAAGAGAGGAGGGTGAGACAGAGTGATGGATGGGAACATAGGAAGAGGATGGAGATATAGAGTGGGGGATGACAGAGTGGGAAAGAAAGGAGGGTGAGGCAGAGTGGAGGATGGCAGAGTAGGAAGGAGAGGATGGTGAGGCAGAGTGGAGGATGCCAGAGTGGGAAAGAGAGGAGGATTAGGCAGAGTGGAGGATGGGAGTGAGGGAAAGAGAGGAGGGCGAGACAGACTGAAGGATGGGAGAGTGGGGAAGAGAGGAGGGTGAGGCAGAGTAGAGGATGGGAGAGTGGGAATGAGAGGAGGGTGAGGCAGATTGAAGGATGGGAGAGTGGGAAAGAGAGGAGGGTGAGGCAGAGTAGAGGATGGGAGAGTGGGAATGAGAGGAGGGTGAGGCAGAGTGAAGGATGGGAGAGTGGGAAATAGTAGAGGGCGAGACAGAGAGATGGATGGGAACATGGGAAGAGGATGGAGAGATAGAGTGGAGGATGGCAGAGTGGGAAACAGAGAGAGGAGGGCGAGGCAGAGTGGAGGATGGCAGAGTGGGAAAGAGAGGAGGGCGAGGCAGAGTGGAGGATGGCAGAGTGGGAAAGAGATGTGGGTGAGGCAGAGTGGAGGATGGGAGAGTGGGAAAGAGAGGAGGGTGGGGCAGAGTGAAGGATGGTATAGTGGAGAAGAGAGGAGGGCGAGACAGAGTGGAGGATGGCAGAGTGGGAAATAGAGGAGGGCGAGAGAGTGGAGGATGTCAGAGTTGGAAAGAGAGGCTGGCGAGACAAAGTGATGGATGGGAACATGGGAAGAGGATGGAGGGATAGAGTGGAGGATGGCAGAGTGGGAAAGAGAGGAGGGCGAGGCAGTATAGGCAGAGTGGAGGAAAGCAGAGTGGGAAAGAGGAGGGTGAAGCAGAGTGGAGGATGGGAGAGTGGAAAAGAGAGGAGGGTGAGATAGAGTGATGGATGGGAACATGGGAAGAGGATGGAGAGATAGAGTGGAGGATGGCAGAGTGGGAAAGAGAGGAGGGCGAGGCAGAGTGGAGGATGGGAGAGTGGGGAAGAGAGGAGGTGAGGCAGAGTGAAGGATGGGAGAGTGGGAAAGAGGAGGGCGAGGCAGAGTGGAGGATGGGAGAGTGGGAAAGAGGAGGGCGAGGCAGAGTGGAGGATGGGAGAGTGGGAAAGAGGAGGGCGAGGCAGAGTGGAGGATGGCAGAGTGGGAAAGAGAGGACGGCGAGACAGAGTGGAGGATGTCAGAGTTTCAAAAGAGAGGAGGGCGAGACAGAGTGATGGATGGGAACATGGGAAGAGGATGGAGAGATAGAGTGGAGGATGGCAGAGTGGGAAAGAGAGGAGGGCGAGGCAGAGTGAAGGATGGGGGATTGCGGGAAAGAGGAGGGCGAGGCAGAGTGGAGGATGTGAGAGTGGGAAAGAGAGGAGGTCGAGAGAAAGTGATGGATGGAAACATGGGAAGAGGATGGAGACATAGGGCCTCATTACACGGACGGCGGTAAGGGTTAACGGTCACCGTTAATGGCAACGGTGACCGTTAACCCTTACCGCCGTACTACGAGGTCCCTTTGCGGGTTGGAGGAATTAACGCCTGCTTCTTGCAGGCGTTAAAAACCAACCCGCTAAGGGACCTCGGAGCTAATTACGGCACCGCAAAATTGCGGTGCCGTAATTAGCGCCTTCCCCATTCCCATAGAGCCCTATGGGGCAGAAATGGGAATGGGGAAGGGCAATGGCGGAAAGGGGATTTACCGCCCCTCCAACCTTGGAATGGGGCGGTAAATCCCCTTTCCGCCAAGGCGGTGCCGGTAATTTACCGGCATGGTCCAGGGTGCTAATAGCACCCTGGATTACCGCCTTCCGTGTAATGAGGCCCATAGAGTGGAGGATGGCAGAGTGGGAAAGAAAGGAGGGTGAGGCAAGTGGATGATGGCAGAGTGGGAAAGAGAGGAGGGTGAGACAGAGTGATGGATGGGAACATGGGAAGAGGATGGATATATAGAGTGGGGGATGGCAGAGTGGGAAAGAAAAGAGGATGAGGCAGAGTGGAGGATGGCAGAGTAGGAAGGAGAGGAGGGTGAGGCAGAGTGGAGGATGGGAGGGAGTGGGAATGAGGAGGGTGAGAGAGTGAAGGGTGGGAGAGAGTGGGAAAGAGGAGGATGAGATAGAGTGAAGGTTGGGAGAGAGTGGGAAAGAGAGGAGGGAGAGACGGAGTGAAGGATGGGAGAGAGTGGTAAAGAGGAGGGCGAGGCAGAGTGAAGGATGGCAGAGAGTGGGAAAGAGGAGGGCGAGGCAGAGTGAAGGATGGGAGAATGGGAAAGAGAGGAGGGAGAGCGAGTGAAGGATGGGAGAGAGTGGGAAAGAGGATGGAGAGATAGAGTGGAGGATGGCAGAGTGGGAAACAGAGAGAGGAGGGCGAGGCAGAGTGGAGGATGGCAGAGTGGGAAAGAGAGGAGGGCGAGGCAGAGTGGAGGATGGGAGAGTGGGAAAGAGAGGAGGGTGGGGCAGAGTGAAGGATGGGAGAGTGGAGAAGAGAGGAGGGCGAGACAGAGTGGAGGATGGCAGAGTGGGAAAGAGAGGAGGGCGAGAGAGTGGAGGACGTCAGAGTTGGAAAGAGAGGCTGGCGAGAAAAAGTGATGGATGGGAACATGGGAAGAGGATGGAGAGATAGAGTGGAGGATGGCAGAGTGGGAAAAAGAAGAGGGCGAGGCAGAGCGAAGGATGGGAGACTGGGAAAGAGAGAGGAGGGCGAGGCATAGTGGAGGAAAGCAGAGTGGGAAAGAGAGGAGGATGAGGCAGTTTGGAGGACGGGAGTGTGGGAAAGAGAGGAGGGCGAGGCAGAGTGAAGGATGGGAGAGTGGGGAAGAGAGGAGGGCGAGGCATAGTGGAGGAAAGCAGAGTGGGAAAGAGAGGAGGATGAGGCAGTTTGGAGGACGGGAGAGTGGGAAGGAGATGAGGGTGAGGCAGAGTGAAGGATGGCACAGTGGGAAAGAGAGGTGGGCGAGGTAGAGTGGAGGATGGAAGAGTGGGGAAGAGTGGAAGGGGAGGCAGAGTGAAGGATGGCAGGGTGGCAGAGTGGGGAAGAGAGTAGGGCGAGACCGAGTTTAGAATGGGAGAGAGTGTGAAAGAGGAGGGTGAGATAGAATGAAGGATTGAGAGAATGGGAAAGAGAGGGTGAGGCAGAGTGAAGGATGGGAGCATGGGAAAGAGGAGGGTGAAATAGTGGGAGGGATGGGAGAATGGGAAAGAGAGGAGGGAGAGACAGAGTGAAGGATATGAGAGTGGGAAAGAGGAGGGTGAGAGATTGAAGGGTGGGAGAGAGTGGGAAAGAGGAGGGTGAGATAGAGTGAAGGATTGAGAGAGAGGGAAAGAGTGGATGGCGAGACAGGATGAACGATGGGAGAGAGTGGGAAAAAAGAGGACGAGACAGAGTGGAGGATGGCAGAGTGGGGAAGGGAGGAGGGCGAGACAGTGGAGGATGGCAGAGTGCGAAAGATGGGAGGGCGAGGCAGAGTGAAGGATGGGAGAGTGGAGAAGAGAGAAGGGTGAGGCAGAGTGGAGGGTGGCAGAGTGGGAAAGAGGAGGGCAAGGCAGAGTGGAGGATGGGAGAGTGGGAAAGAGAGGAGGGCGAGAGAGTGGAGGATGTCAGAGTGGGGAAGAGAGGAGGTGAGGCAGAGTGAAGGATGGGAGAGTGGGAAGTAGAGGGCGAGACAGAATGATGGATGGGAACATGGGAAGAGGATGGAGAGATAGAGTGGAGGATGGCAGAGTGGGAAACAGAGAGAGGAGGGCGAGGCAGAGTGGAGGATGGCAGAGTGGGAAAGAGAGGAGGGAGAGGCAGAGTGGAGGATGGCAGAGTGGGAAAGAGATGTGGGTGAGGCAGAGTGGAGGATGGGAGAGTAGGAAAGAGGGGAGGGTGAGGCAGAGTGGAGGTTGGCAGAGTGGGAAAGAGAGGAGGATGAGGCAGAGTGGAGGATGGGAGAGTAGGAAAGAGCGTAGGGCGAGGCAGAGTGGAGGATGTCAGAGATGGAAAGAGAGGAGGGCGAGACAGAGTGATGGATGGGAACATGGGCAGAGGATGGAGAGATAGAGTGGAGGATGGCAGAGTGGGAAAGAAAGGAGGGGAAGGCAGAGTGGAGGATGGCAGAGTGGGAAAGAGAGGAGGATTAGGCAGAGTGGAGGATGGGAGTGTGGGAAAGAGAGGAGGGCGAGGCAGACTGAAGGATGGGAGAGTGGGGAAGAGAGGAGGGTGAGGCAGAGTGGAGGATGGGAGAGTGGGAAAGAGAAGAGGGTGAGGCAGAGTGAAGGATGGGAGAGTGGGAAAGAGAGGAGGGCGAGGCAGATTGGAGGATGGCAGAGTGGGGAAGAGAGGAGGTGAGGCAGAGTGAAGGATGGGAGAGTGGGAAATAGTAGAGGTCGAGACAGAGTGATGGATGGGAACATGGGAAGAGGATGGAAAGATAGAGTGGAGGATGGCAGAGTGGGAAACAGAGAGAGGAGGGCGAGGCAGAGTGGAGGATGGCAGAGTGGGAAAGAGAGGAGGGCGAGGCAGAGTGGAGGATGGCAGAGTGGGAAAGAGAGGTGGGTGAGGCAGAGTGGAGTATGGGAGAGTAGGAAAGAGCGTAGGGCGAGGCAGAGTGGAGGATGTCAGAGATGGAAAGAGAGGAGGGCGAGAATGAGTGATGGATGGGAACATGGGAAGAGGATGGAGAGATAGAGTGGAGGATGGCAGAGTGGGAAAGAAAGGAGGGGCAGGCAGAGTGGAGGATGGCATAGTGGGAAAGAGAGGACGGCGAGGCAGAGTGGAGGATGGGGGATAGCGGGAAAGATAGAGTGGAAGATGGCAGACTGGGAAAGAGAGGAGGGCGAGACAGTGTGAAGGATGGTAGAGTGGGAAAGAGAGAGAGGAGGGCAAGGCATAGTGGAGGATGGCAGAGAGGGAAAGAGAGGCGGGCGAGGCGGAGTGGAGGATGGCAGAGTGGGAACGAGGAGGGCAAGGAAGAGTGGAGGATGGCAGAGAGGGAAAGAGACGGGCGAGGTGGAGTGGAGGATGGCAGAGTGGGAAAGAGGAGGGCGAGGCAGACTGGAGGAAAGCAGAGAGGGAAAGAGAGGAGGATGAGTCACAGTGGAGGATGGGAGAGTGGAAAAGAGAGGAGGGCGAGACAGAGTGGAGGATGGCAGAGCGGGAAAGAGAGGAAGGCGAGGCAGTGAAGGATGGGAGAGTGGGAAATAGAGAGAGGAGGGCGAGGCATAGTGGAGGATGGGAGGGAGTGGGAATGAGGAGGGTGAGAGAGTGAAGGGTGGGAGAGAGTGGGAAAGAGGAGGATGAGATAAAGTGGAGGATGGGAGAGAGTGGGAAAGAGGAGGGCGAGGCAGAGTGAAGGATGGGACAATGGGAAAGAGGAGGGTAAGATCGAGTGGAGGATGGGAGAGTGGAAAAGAGGAGGGTGGGGCAGAGTGAAGGATGGGAGAGTGGAGAAGAGAGGAGGGCGAGACAGAGTGGAGGATGGCAGAGTGGGAAAGAGAGGAGGGCGAGAGAGTGGAGGATGTCAGAGTTGGAAAGAGAGGTGGGCGAGGCAGTATAGGCAGAGTGGAGGAAAGCAGAGTGGGAAAGAGAGGAGGGTGAGGCAGAGTGGAGGATGGGAGAGTGGAAAAGAGAGGAGGGTGAGATAGAGTGATGGATGGGAACATGGGAAGAGGATGGAGAGATAGAGTGGAGGATGGCAGAGTGGGAAAAAGAGGAGGGCGAGGCAGAGCGAAGGATGGGAGAGTGGAAAAGAGAGAGGAGGGCGAGGCATAGTGGAGGAAAGCAGAGTGGGAAAGAGAGGTGATGAGGCAGTTTGGAGGATGGGAGTGTGGGTAAGAGAGGAGGGCGAGGCAGAGTGAAGGATGGGAGAGTGGAGAAGAGAGGAGGGTGAGGCAGAGTGGAGGGTGGAAGAGTGGGGAAGAGAGTAGGGTGAGACCGAGTTTAGAATGGGAGAGAGTGTGAAAGAGGAGGGCGAGGCAGAGTGAAGGATTGGAGAGAGTGGGAAAGAGGAGGTTGAGACAGAGTGAAGGATGGGAGAATGGGAAAGAGAGGGTGAGGCAGAGTGAAGGATGGGAGAGAGTGTGAAAGGGAAGGGTGAGAAAGTGAAGGGTGGGAGAGAGTGGCAACAAGGAGGGTGAGATAGAGTGAAGGATTGAGAGAGAGGGAAAGAGTGGATGGCGAGACAGAATGAACGATGGGAGAGAGTGGGAAAGAAGAGGACGAGACAGAGTGGAGGATGGCAGAGTGGGAAAGAAAGGAGGGGCAGGCAGAGTGGAGGATGGCAGAGTGGGAAAGAGGAGGGCGAGGCAGACTGGAGGAAAGCAGAGAGGGAAAGAGAGGAGGATGAGTCAGAGTGGAGGATGGGAGAGTGGGAAAGAGATGAGGGTGGGGCAGATTGAAGGATGGGAGAGTGGAAAAGAGAGGAGGGCGAGACAGAGTGGAGGATGGCAGAGTGGGAAAGAGAGGAAGGCGAGGCAGTGAAGCTTGGGAGAGTGGGAAATAGAGAGAGGAGGGCGAGGCATAGTGGAGGATGGGAGGGAGTGGGAATGAGGAGGGTGAGAGAGTGAAGGGTGGGAGAGAGTGGGAAAGAGGAGGATGAGATAGAGTGGAGGATGGGAGAGAGTGGGAAAGAGGAGGGCGAGGCAGAGTGAAGGATGGGAGAATGGGAAAGAGGAGGGTAAGATCGAGTGGAGGATGGGAGAGTGGAAAAGAGAGGAGGGTGGGGCAGAGTGAAGGATGGGAGAGTGGAGAAGAGAGGAGGGCGAGACAGAGTGGAGGATGGCAGAGTGGGAAAGAGAGTAGGGCGAGAGAGTGGAGGATGTCAGAGTTGGAAAGAGAGGTGGGCGAGGCAGTATAGGCAGAGTGGAGGAAAGCAGAGTGGGAAAGAGAGGAGGGTGAGGCAGAATGGAGGATGGGAGAGTGGAAAAGAGAGGAGGGTGAGATAGAGTGATGGATGGGAACATGGGAAGAGGATGGAGAGATAGAGTGGAGGATGGCAGAGTGGGAAAAAGAGGAGGGCGAGGCAGAGCGAAGGATGGGAGAGTGGAAAAGAGAGAGGAGGGCGAGGCATAGTGGAGGAAAGCAGAGTGGGAAAGAGAGGAGGATGAGGCAGTTTGGAGGATGGGAGTGTGGGTAAGAGAGGAGGGCGAGGCAGAGTGAAGGATGGGAGAGTGGAGAAGAGAGGAGGGTGAGGCAGAGTGGAGGGTGGAAGAGTGGGGAAGAGAGTAGGGTGAGACCGAGTTTAGAATGGGAGAGAGTGTGAAAGAGGAGGGCGAGGCAGAGTGAAGGATTGGAGAGAGTGGGAAAGAGGAGGTTGAGACAGAGTGAAGGATGGGAGAATGGGAAAGAGAGGGTGAGGCAGAGTGAAGGATGGGAGAGAGTGTGAAAGGGAAGGGTGAGAAAGTGAAGGGTGGGAGAGAGTGGCAACAAGGAGGGTGAGATAGAGTGAAGGATTGAGAGAGAGGGAAAGAGTGGATGGCGAGACAGAATGAACGATGGGAGAGAGTGGGAAAGAAGAGGACGAGACAGAGTGGAGGATGGCAGAGTGGGGAAGGGAGGAGGGCGAGACAGTGGAGGATGGCAGAGTGGGAAAGATGGGAGGGCGAGGCAGAGTGAAGGATGGGAGAGTGGAGAAGAGAGGAGGGTGAGGCAGAGTGGAGGGTGGCAGAGTGGGAAAGAGGAGGGCGAGGCAGAGTGGAGGATGGGAGAGTGGGAAAGAGGAGGGCGAGGCAGAGTGGAGGATGGCAGAGTGGGAAAGAGAGGACGGCGAGACAGAGTGGAGGATGTCAGAGTTTCAAAAGAGAGGAGGGCGAGACAGAGTGATGGATGGGAACATGGGAAGAGGATGGAGCGATAGAGTGGAGGATGGCAGAGTGGGAAAGAAAGGAGGGTGAGGCAAGTGGATGATGGCAGAGTAGGAAGGAGAGGAGGGTGAGGCAGAGTGGAGGGTGGGAGGGAGTGGGAATGAGGAGGGTGAGAGAGTGAAGGGTGGGAGAGAGTGGGAAAGAGGAGGGTGAGATAGAGTGAAGGATTGAGGGAGAGGGAAAGAGTGGATGGCGAGACAGAATGAACGATGGGAGAGAGTGGGAAAGAAGAGGACGAGACTGGGTGGAGGATGGCAGAGTGGGGAAGGGAGGAGAGCGAGACAGTGGAGGATGGCAGAGTGGGAAAGATGGGAGGGCGAGGCAGAGTGGAGGATGGGAGAGTGGGAAAGAGAGGAGGGCTAGGCAGAGTGAAGGATGGGAGAGCGGAGAATAGAGGAGGGTGAGGCAGAGTGGAGGGTGGCAGAGTGGGAAAGAGGAGGGCGAGGCAGAGTGGAGGATGGGAGAGTGGGAAAGAGAGGAGGGCTAGGCAGAGTGAAGGATGGGAGAGCGGAGAATAGAGGAGGGTGAGGCAGAGTGGAGGGTGGCAGAGTGGGAAAGAGGAGGGCGAGGCAGAGTGGAGGATGGGAGAGTGGGAAAGAGGAGGGCGAGGCAGAGTGGAGGATGGCAGAGTGGGAAAGAGATGGCGGCGAGACAGAGTGGAGGATGTCAGAGTTTCAAAAGAGAGGAGGGCGAGGCAGAGTGAAGGATGGGGGATTGCGGGAAAGAGGAGGGCGAGGCAGAGTGGAGGATGTGAGAGTTGGAAAGAGAGGAGGTCGAGAGAAAGTGATGGATGGGAACATGGGAAGAGGATGCAGAGATAGAGTGGAGGATGGCAGAGTGGGAAAGAAAGGAGGGTGAGGCAAGTGGATGATGGCAGAGTGGGGAAGAGAGGAGGGTGAGACAGAGTGATGGATGGGAACATGGGATGAGGATTGAGATATAGAGTGGGGGATGGCAGAGTGGGAAAGAAAGGAGGGTGAGGCAGAGTGGAGGATGGCAGAGTAGGAAGGAGAGGAGGGTGAGGCAGAGTGGAGGATGGAAGGGAGTGGGAATAAGGAGGGTGAGAGAGTGAAGGATGGGAGAGAGTGTGAAAGGGAAGGGTGAGAAAGTGAAGGGTGGGAGAGAGTGGCAACAAGGAGGGTGAGATAGAGTGAAGGATTGAGAGAGAGGGAAAGAGTGGATGGCGAGACAGAATGAACGATGGGAGAGAGTGGGAAAGAAGAGGACGAGACAGAGTGGAGGATGGCAGAGTGGGAAAGAAAGGAGGGGCAGGCAGAGTGGAGGATGGCATAGTGGGAAAGAGAGGACGGCGAGGCAGAGTGGAGGATGGGGGATAGCAGGAAAGATAGAGTGGAAGATGGCAGACTGGGAAAGAGAGGAGGGCGAGACAGTGTGAAGGATGGTAGAGTGGGAAAGAGAGAGAGGAGGGCAAGGCATAGTGGAGGATGGCAGAGAGGGAAAGAGAGGCGGGCGAGGCGGAGTGGAGGATGGCAGAGTGGGAACGAGGAGGGCAAGGAAGAGTGGAGGATGGCAGAGAGGGAAAGAGACGGGCGAGGTGGAGTGGAGGATGGCAGAGTGGGAAAGAGGAGGGCGAGGCAGACTGGAGGAAAGCAGAGAGGGAAAGAGAGGAGGATGAGTCAGAGTGGAGGATGGGAGAGTGGGAAAGAGATGAGGGTGGGGCAGATTGAAGGATGGGAGAGTGGAAAAGAGAGGAGGGCGAGACAGAGTGGAGGATGGCAGAGTGGGAAAGAGAGGAAGGCGAGGCAGTGAAGCTTGGGAGAGTGGGAAATAGAGAGAGGAGGGCGAGGCATAGTGGAGGATGGGAGGGAGTGGGAATGAGGAGGGTGAGAGAGTGAAGGGTGGGAGAGAGTGGGAAAGAGGAGGATGAGATAGAGTGGAGGATGGGAGAGAGTGGGAAAGAGGAGGGCGAGGCAGAGTGAAGGTTGGGAGAATGGGAAAGAGGAGGGTAAGATCGAGTGGAGGATGGGAGAGTGGAAAAGAGAGGAGGGTGGGGCAGAGTGAAGGATGGGAGAGTGGAGAAGAGAGGAGGGCGAGACAGAGTGGAGGATGGCAGAGTGGGAAAGAGAGTAGGGCGAGAGAGTGGAGGATGTCAGAGTTGGAAAGAGAGGTGGGCGAGGCAGTATAGGCAGAGTGGAGGAAAGCAGAGTGGGAAAGAGAGGAGGGTGAGGCAGAATGGAGGATGGGAGAGTGGAAAAGAGAGGAGGGTGATATAGAGTGATGGATGGGAACATGGGAAGAGGATGGAGAGATAGAGTGGAGGATGGCAGAGTGGGAAAAAGAGGAGGGCGAGGCAGAGCGAAGGATGGGAGAGTGGAAAAGAGAGAGGAGGGCGAGACATAGTGGAGGAAAGCAGAGTGGGAAAGAGAGGAGGATGAGGCAGTTTGGAGGATGGGAGTGTGGGTAAGAGAGGAGGGCGAGGCAGAGTGAAGGATGGGAGAGTGGAGAAGAGAGGAGGGTGAGGCAGAGTGGAGGGTGGAAGAGTGGGGAAGAGAGTAGGGTGAGACCGAGTTTAGAATGGGAGAGAGTGTGAAAGAGGAGGGCGAGGCAGAGTGAAGGATTGGAGAGAGTGGGAAAGAGGAGGTTGAGACAGAGTGAAGGATGGGAGAATGGGAAAGAGAGGGTGAGGCAGAGTGAAGGATGGGAGAGAGTGTGAAAGGGAAGGGTGAGAAAGTGAAGGGTGGGAGAGAGTGGCAACAAGGAGGGTGAGATAGAGTGAAGGATTGAGAGAGAGGGAAAGAGTGGATGGCGAGACAGAATGAACGATGGGAGAGAGTGGGAAAGAAGAGGACGAGACAGAGTGGAGGATGGCAGAGTGGGGAAGGGAGGAGGGCGAGACAGTGGAGGATGGCAGAGTGGGAAAGATGGGAGGGCGAGGCAGAGTGAAGGATGGGAGAGTGGAGAAGAGAGGAGGGTGAGGCAGAGTGGAGGGTGGCAGAGTGGGAAAGAGGAGGGCGAGGCAGAGTGGAGGATGGGAGAGTGGGAAAGAGAGGAGGGCGAGGCAGAGTGAAGGATGGGAGAGTGGAGAATAAAGGAGGGTGAGGCAGAGTGGAGGGTGGCAGAGTGGGAAAGAGGAGGGCGAGGCAGAGTGGAGGATGGGAGAGTGGGAAAGAGGAGGGCGAGGCAGAGTGGAGGATGGCAGAGTGGGAAAGAGAGGACGGCGAGACAGAGTGGAGGATGTCAGAGTTTCAAAAGAGAGGAGGGCGAGACAGAGTGATGGATGGGAACATGGGAAGAGGATGGAGCGATAGAGTGGAGGATGGCAGAGTGGGAAAGAAAGGAGGGTGAGGCAAGTGGATGATGGCAGAGTAGGAAGGAGAGGAGGGTGAGGCAGAGTGGAGGGTGGGAGGGAGTGGGAATGAGGAGGGTGAGAGAGTGAAGGGTGGGAGAGAGTGGGAAAGAGGAGGGTGAGATAGAGTGAAGGATTGAGGGAGAGGGAAAGAGTGGATGGCGAGACAGAATGAACGATGGGAGAGAGTGGGAAAGAAGAGGACGAGACTGGGTGGAGGATGGCAGAGTGGGGAAGGGAGGAGAGCGAGACAGTGGAGGATGGCAGAGTGGGAAAGATGGGAGGGCGAGGCAGAGTGGAGGATGGGAGAGTGGGAAAGAGAGGAGGGCTAGGCAGAGTGAAGGATGGGAGAGCGGAGAATAGAGGAGGGTGAGGCAGAGTGGAGGGTGGCAGAGTGGGAAAGAGGAGGGCGAGGCAGAGTGGAGGATGGGAGAGTGGGAAAGAGAGGAGGGCTAGGCAGAGTGAAGGATGGGAGAGCGGAGAATAGAGGAGGGTGAGGCAGAGTGGAGGGTGGCAGAGTGGGAAAGAGGAGGGCGAGGCAGAGTGGAGGATGGGAGAGTGGGAAAGAGGAGGGCGAGGCAGAGTGGAGGATGGCAGAGTGGGAAAGAGATGGCGGCGAGACAGAGTGGAGGATGTCAGAGTTTCAAAAGAGAGGAGGGCGAGGCAGAGTGAAGGATGGGGGATTGCGGGAAAGAGGAGGGCGAGGCAGAGTGGAGGATGTGAGAGTTGGAAAGAGAGGAGGTCGAGAGAAAGTGATGGATGGGAACATGGGAAGAGGATGGAGAGATAGAGTGGAGGATGGCAGAGTGGGAAAGAAAGGAGGGTGAGGCAAGTGGATGATGGCAGAGTGGGGAAGAGAGGAGGGTGAGACAGAGTGATGGATGGGAACATGGGATGAGGATTGAGATATAGAGTGGGGGATGGCAGAGTGGGAAAGAAAGGAGGGTGAGGCAGAGTGGAGGATGGCAGAGTAGGAAGGAGAGGAGGGTGAGGCAGAGTGGAGGATGGAAGGGAGTGGGAATAAGGAGGGTGAGAGAGTGAAGGATGGGAGAGAGTGGGAAAGAGAAGGGCGAGGCAGAGTGAAGAATAGCAGAGATCGGGGAAAGAGGAGGGCGAGGCAGAGTGAAGGATGGGAGAGAGTGTGAAAGGGGAGGGTGAGAGAGTGAAGGATGGGAGAATAAGAAAGAGAGGATGTCGAGACCGAGTTTAGAATGGGAGAGAGTGTGAAAGAGGTGGGTGAGATAGAGTGGAGGATGGCAGAGTGGGGAAGAGAGGAGGGCGAGGCAGTGGAGGATGGCAGAGTGGGAAAGAAGGGAGGGCGAGGCAGAGTGAAGGATGGGAGAGTGGGAAAGAGGAGGGCGAGGCAGAGTGGAGGATGGGAGAGTGGGAAAGAGAGGAGGGTGGGGCAGAGTGAAGGATGGGAGAGTGGAGAAGAGAGGAGGGCGAGACAGAGTGGAGGATGTCAGAGTGGAAAGAGAGGAGGGCGAGAGTGTGGAGGATGTCAGAGTTGGAAAGAGAGGCTGGCGAGACAAAGTGATGGATGGGAACATGGGAAGAGGATGGAGAGATAGAGTGGAGGATGGCAGAGTGGGAAAGAGAGGAGGGCGAGGCAGTATAGGCAGAGTGGAGGAAAGCAGAGTGGGAAAGAGAGGAGGGTGAGGCAGAGTGGAGGATGGGAGAGGGGAAAAGAGAGGAGGGTGAGATAGAGTGATGGATGGGAACATGGGAAGAGGCTGGAGAGATAGAGTGGAGGATGGCAGAGTGGGAAAAAGAGGAGGGCGAGGCAGAGCGAAGGATGGGAGAGTGGGAAAGAGAGAGAGGAGGGCGAGGCATAGTGGAGGAAAGTAGAGTGGGAAAGAGAGGAGGATGAGGCAGTTTGGAGGATGGGAGTGTGGGAAAGAGAGGAGGGCGAGGCAGAGTGAAGGATGGGAGATTGGGGAAGAGAGGAGGGTGAGGCAGAGTGGACGATGGGAGAGTGGGAAGGAGATGAGGGTGAGGCAGAGTGAAGGATGGGAGAGTGGGAAAGAGAGGAGGGCGAGGCAGAGTGGAGGATGGCACAGTGGGAAAGAGGTGGGCGAGGTAGAGTGGAGGATGGAAGAGTGGGGAAGAGTGGAAGGGGAGGCAGAGTGAAGGATGGCAGGATGGCAGAGTGGGGAAGAGATTAGGGTGAGACCGAGTTTAGAATGGGAGAGAGTGTGTAAGAGGAGGGTGAGATGGAATGAACGATTGAGAGAGTGGGAAAGAGGAGGTTGAGACAGAGTGAAGGATGGGAGAATAGGAAAGAGAGGGTGAGGCAGAGTGAAGGATGGGAGCATGGGAAAGAGGAGGGTGAAATAGTGGGAGGGATCGGAGAATGGGAAAGAGAGGAGGGAGAGACAGAGTGAAGGGTATGAGAGTGGGAAAGAGGAGGGTGAGAGAGTGAGAGTGAAGGGTGGGAGAGAGTGGGAAACAGTAGGATGAGATAAAGTGACGGATGGAAGAATGGGAAAGAAAGGAGGGAGAGACAGAGTGAAGGATGGGAGAGAGTGTGAAAGGGAAGGGTGAGAAAGTGAATGGTGGGAGAGAGTGGCAACGAGGAGGGTGAGATACAGTGAAGGATTGAGAGAGAGGGAAAGAGTGGATGGCGAGACAGAATGAACGATGGGAGAGAGTGGGAAAGAAGAGGACGAGACAGAGTGGAGGATGGCAGAGTGGGGAAGGGAGGAGGGCGAGACAGTGGAGGATGGCAGAGTGGGAAAGATGGGAGGGCAAGGCAGAGTGAAGGATGGGAGAGTGGAGAAGAGAGGAGGGTGAGGCAGAGTGGAGGGTGGCAGAGTGGGAAAGAGGAGGGCGAGGCAGAGTGGAGGATGGGAGAGTGGGAAGGAGGAGGGCGAGGCAGAGTGAAGGATGGGAGAGTGGAGAATAGAGGAGGGCGAGGCAGAGTGGAGGGTGGCAGAGTGGGAAAGAGGAGGGCGAGGCAGAGTGGAGGATGGGAGAGTGGGAAAGAGGAGGGCGAGGCAGAGTGGAGGATGGCAGAGTGGGAAAGAAAGGACGGCGAGACAGAGTGGAGGATGTCAGAGTTTCAAAAGAGAGGAGGGCGAGACAGAGTGATGGATGGGAACATGGGAAGAGGATGGAGAGATAGAGTGGAGGATGGCAGAGTGGGAAAGAGAGGAGGGCGAGGCAGAATGAAGGATGGGGGATTGCGGGAAAGAGGAGGGTGAGGCAGAGTGGAGGATGTGAGAGTGGGAAAGAGAGGAGGTCGAGAGAAAGTGATGGATGGGAACATAGGAAGAGGATGGAGAGATAGAGTGGAGGATGGCAGAGTGGGAAAGAAAGGAGGGTGAGGCAAGTGGATGATGGCAGAGTGGGAAAGAGAGGAGGGTGAGACAGAGTGATGGATGAGAACATGGGAAGAGGATGGAGATATAGAGTGGGGATAGCAGAGTGGGAAAGAAAGGAGGGCGAGGCAGAGTGGAGGATGGCAGAGTGGGAAAGAGAGGACGACGAGGCAGAGTGGAGGATGGGGATAGCGGGAAAGATAGAGTGGAAGATGGCAGACTGGGAAACAGAGGAGGGCGAGGCAGGGTGAAGGATGGTAGAGTGGGAAAGAGAGAGAGGAGGGCGAGGCATAGTGGAGGATGGCAGAGAGGGAAAGAGAGGCGGGCAAGGCGGAGTGGAGGATGGCAGGGTGGGAACGAGGAGGGCGAGGAAGAGTGGAGGATGGCAGAGAGGGAAAGAGAGGTGGGCGAGGTGGAGTGGAGGATGGCAGAGTGGGAAAGAGGAGAGCGAGGCAGACTGGAGGATCGCAGAGTGGGAAAGAGAGGAGGGCAAGGCAGAGTGGAGGAAAGCAGAGAGGGAAAGAGAGGAGGATGAGTCAGATTGGAGGATGGGAGTGTGGGAAAGAGAGGAGGGAGAGTCAAACTGAAGGATGGGAGAGTGGGGAAGAGAGGAGGGTGGGGAAGAGTGGAGGATGGGAGAGTGGGAAAGAGATGAGGGTGGGGCAGAGTGAAGGATGGGAGAGTGGGAAAGAGAGGAGGGCGAGACAGAGTGGAGGATTGCAGAGTGGGAAAGAGAGGAGGGCGAGGCAGTGAAGGATGGGAGAGTGGGAAATAGAGAGAGGAGGGCGAGGCATAGTGGAGGATGGGAGGGAGTGTGAATGAGGAGGATGAGAGAGTGAAGGATGGGAGAATGGGAAAGAGGAGGATGAGATAGAGTGAAGGATGGGAGAAAGTGTGAAAGGGGAGGGCGAGACAGAGTGGAGGATGGGAGAGTGGAGAATAAAGGAGGGTGAGGCAGAGTGGAGGGTGGCAGAGTGGGAAAGAGGAGGGCGAGGCAGAGTGGAGGATGGAAGAGTGGGAAAGAGGAGGGCGAGGCAGAGTGGAGGATGGCAGAGTGGGAAAGAGAGGACGGCGAGACAGAGTGGAGGATGGGAACATGGGAAGAGGATGGAGCGATAGAGTGGAGGATGGCAGAGTGGGAAAGAAAGGAGGGTGAGGCAAGTGGATGATGGCAGAGTTGGAAAGAGAGGAGGGCGAGACAGAGTGATGGATGGGAACATGGGAAGAGGATGGAGCGATAGAGTGGAGGATGGCAGAGTGGGAAAGAAAGGAGGGTGAGGCAAGTGGATGATGGCAGAGTTGGAAAGAGAGGAGGGCGAGACAGAGAGATGGATGGGAACATGGGAAGAGGATGGAGAGATAGAGTGGAGGATGGCAGAGTGGGAAACAGAGAGAGGAGGGCGAGGCAGAGTGGAGGATGGCAGAGTGGGAAAGAGAGGTGGGTGAGGCAGAGTGGAGGATGGGAGAGTAGGAAAGAGAGGAGGGTGAGGCAGAGTGGAGGTTGGCAGAGTGGGAAAGAGAGAAGGATGAGGCAGAGTGGAGGATGGGAGAGTAGGAAAGAGCGGAGGGCGAGGCAGAGTGGAGGATGTCAGAGTTGGAAAGAGAGGAGGGCGAGACAGAGTGATGGATGGGAACATGGGAAGAGGATGGAGAGATAGAGTGGAGGATGGCAGAGTGGGATAGAAAGGAGAGGCAAGCAGAGTGGAGGATGGCAGAGTCGGAAAGAGAGGAGGGTGAGGCAGAGTGGAGGATGGGGGAGTGGAAAAGAGAAGAGGGTGAGACAGAGTGATTGATGGGAACATGGGAAGAGGATGGAGCGATAGAGTGGAGGATGGCAGAGTGGGAAAGAAAGGAGGGTGAGGCAAGTGGATGATGGCAGAGTTGGAAAGAGAGGAGGGCGAGACAGAGTGATGGATGGGAACATGGGAAGAGGATGGAGCGATAGAGTGGAGGATGGCAGAGTGGGAAAGAAAGGAGGGTGAGGCAAGTGGATGATGGCAGAGTTGGAAAGAGAGGAGGGCGAGACAGAGAGATGGATGGGAACATGGGAAGAGGATGGAGAGATAGAGTGGAGGATGGCAGAGTGGGAAACAGAGAGAGGAGGGCGAGGCAGAGTGGAGGATGGCAGAGTGGGAAAGAGAGGTGGGTGAGGCAGAGTGGAGGATGGGAGAGTAGGAAAGAGAGGAGGGTGAGGCAGAGTGGAGGTTGGCAGAGTGGGAAAGAGAGAAGGATGAGGCAGAGTGGAGGATGGGAGAGTAGGAACGAGCGGAGGGCGAGGCAGAGTGGAGGATGTCAGAGTTGGAAAGAGAGGAGGGCGAGACAGAGTGATGGATGGGAACATGGGAAGAGGATGGAGAGATAGAGTGGAGGATGGCAGAGTGGGATAGAAAGGAGAGGCAAGCAGAGTGGAGGATGGCAGAGTCGGAAAGAGAGGAGGGTGAGGCAGAGTGGAGGATGGGGGAGTGGAAAAGAGAAGAGGGTGAGACAGAGTGATTGATGGGAACATGGGAAGAGGATGGAGAGATAGAGTGGAGGATGGCAGAGTGGGAAAGAAAGGAGGGCGAGGCAGAGTGGAGGATGGCAGAGTAGGAGTGGAGGATGGGGGATAGCGGGAAAGATAGAGAGGAAGATGGCAGAGTGGGAAAGAGAGGAGGGCGAGACAGGGTGAAGGATGGAAGAGTGGGAAAGAG
Source organism: Ambystoma mexicanum (assembly GCF_040938575.1). Lineage (NCBI taxonomy): Eukaryota > Metazoa > Chordata > Amphibia > Caudata > Ambystomatidae > Ambystoma > Ambystoma mexicanum. Next base: position 1,704,510,741 of record NC_090932.1, on the reverse strand, counting down.
AGAGAGGAGGGCGAGGCATAGTGGAAGATGGCAGAGAGGGAAAGAGAGGCGGGCGAGGCGGAGTGGAGGATGGCAGAGTGGGAAAGAGGAGGGCGAGGCAGGGTGGAGGATGGCAGAGAGGGAAAGAGAGGCGGGCGAGGTGGAGTGGAGGATGGCAGAGTGGGAAAGAGGAGGGCGAGGCAGAGTGGAGGATGGCAGAGTGGGAAAGAGAAGAAGGCAAGGCAGAGTGGAGGAAAGCAGAGAGGGAAAGAGAGGAGGGTGAGGCAGAGTGGAGGATGGGTGTGTGGGAAAGAGAGGAGGGAGAGGCAAACTGAAGGATGGGAGAGTGGGGAAGAGAGGAGGGTGGGGCAGAGTGGAGGATGGGAGAGTGGGGAAGAGAGGAGGGTGGGGCAGAGTGGAGGATGGGAGAGTGGGAAAGAGATGAGGGTGGGGCAGAGTGAAGGATGGGAGAGTGGGAAAGAGAGGAGGGCGAGACAGAGTGGAGGATGGCAGAGTGGGAAAGAGAGGAGGGCGAGGCAGTGAAGGATGGGAGAGTGGGAAATAGAGAGAGGAGGGTGAGGTAGAGTGGAGGATGGATGAGTGGGGAAGAGTGGAGGGCGAGGCAGAATGAAGGATGGCAGAGTGGGGAAGAGAGGAGGGTGAGGCAGAGTGGAGGATGGCAGAGGTGGAAAGAGGAGGGCGAGGCAGAGTGAAGGATGGAAAAGTGGGAAAGAGAGGAGGGCGAGGCAGAGTGAAGGATGGCAGAGTGGGAAAGAGAGGAGGGTGAGGCAAAGTGGAGGATCGGAGAGTGGGAAAGACAGGAGGGCGAGACAGAGTGGAGGATGGCAGAGGGGGAAAGAGAGGAGGGTGAGGCAGAGTGGAGGTTGGGAGAGTGGGAAAGAGAGGAGGGCGAGACAGAGTGGAGGACAGGAGAGTGGGAAAGAGAGGAGGGCAGGATAGAGTGAAGGATAGGAGAGTGGGAAAGAGAGGAGGGCGAGGCAGAGTGGAGGATGGCAGAGTGGGAAGGAGAGGAGGGTGAGGCAGAGTGGAGGATAGGAGAGTGGGAAAGAGAGGAGGGCGAGACAGAGTGATGGATGGGAATATGGGAAGAGGATGGAGAGATAGAGTGGAGGATGGCAGAGTGGGAAACAGAGAGAGGAGGGTGAGGCAGAGTGGAGGATGGCAGATTGGGAAAGAGAGGTGGGTGAGGCAGAGTGGAGGATGGCAGACTGGGAAAGAGAGGAGGATGAGGCAGAGTGGAGGATGGGAGAGTGGGAAAGAGAGGAGGGCGAGGCAGACTGAAGGATGGGAGAGTGGGGAAGAGAGGGGGGTGAGGCAGAGTGGTGGATGGGAGAGTGGGAAAGAGAGGAGGGTGAGACATAGTGATGGATGGGAACATTGGAAGAGGATGGAGAGATAGAGTGGAGGATGGCAGAGTGGGAAAGAGAGGAGGGCGAGGCAGAGTGGAGGATGGCAGAGTGGGAAGGAGAGAAGGGTGAGGCAGAGTGGATGATGGGAGAGTGGGAAATAGAGGAGGGTGAGGCAGAGTGGAGGATGGGAGAGTGGGAAAGAGAGGAGGGTAAGACAGAGTGGAGGATGGGAGAGTGGGAAAGAGAGGAGGGCAAGGCAGAGTGAGGGATGGGAGAGTGGGAAAGAGAGGAGGGTGAGGCAGAGTGGAGGATGGCAGAGTGGGGAAGAGAGGAGGGCGAGGCAGAGTGGAGGATGGCAGAGTGGGAAGGAGAGGAGGGCCAGGCAGAGTGGAGGATGGCAGAGTGGGAAAGAGAGGAGGGCCAGGCAGAATGGAGGATGGCTGAGTGGGAAAGAGAGGTGGGTGAGGCAGAGTGGAGGATGGCAGACTGGGAAAGAGAGGAGGATGAGGCAGAGTGGAGGATGGCAGAGTGGGAAAGAGAGGAGGTCGAGAGAAAGTGATGGATGGGAACATGGGAAGAGGATGGAGAGAAAGAGTGGAGGATGGCAGAGTGGGAAAGAAAGGAGGGTGAGGCAAGTGGATGATGGCAGAGTGGGAAAGAGAGGAGGGTGAGACAGAGTAATGGATGGGAACATGGGAAGAGGATGGAGAGATAGAGTGGAGGAATGCAGAGTGGGAAAGAAAGTAGGGTGAGGCAGAGTGGAGGATGGGAGAGTGAGAAATAGATGAGGGTGGGGTAGGGTGAAGGATGGGAGAGTGGGAAAGAGAGGAGGGCGAGACAGAGTGGAGGATGGCAGAGTGTGAAAGAGAGGAGGGCGAGGCAGTGAAGGATGAGAGAGTCGGAAATAGAGAGAGGAGGGCGGGGCATAGTGGAGGATGGGATGGTGGAAATGAGAGGAGGGCGAGGTAGAGTGGAGGATGGAAGAGTGGGGAAGAGAGGAGGGCGAGGCAGAGTGGAGGATGGCAGAGTGGGAAAGAGAGAAGGGCGAGGCAGAGTGGAGGATAGCAGAGTGGCAAAGAGAGGTGGGTGAGGCAGAGTGGAGGATGGGAGAGTAGGAAAGAGAGGAGGGTGAGGCAGAGTGGAGGTTGGCGGAGTGGGAAAGAGAGAAGGATGAGGCAGAGTGGAGGATGGGAGAGTAGGAAAGAGCGGAGGGCGAGGCAGAGTGGAGGATGTCAGAGTTGGAAAGAGAGGAGGGCGAGACAGAGTGATGGATGGGAACATGGGAAGAGGATGGAGAGATAGAGTGGAGGATGGCAGAGTGGGAAAGAAAGGAGGGGCAAGCAGAGTGGAGGATGGCAGAGTGGGAAAGAGAGGAGGGTGAGGCAGAGTGGAGGATGGGAGAGTGGAAAAAAGAAGAGGGTGAGACAGAGTGATGGATGGGAACATGGGAAGAGGATGGAGAGATAGAGTGGAGGATGGCAGAGTGGGAAAGAAAGGAGGGCGAGGCAGAGTGGAGGATGGCAGAGTGGGAAAGAGAGGAGGGCGAGGCAGAGTGGAGGATGGGGGATAGCAGGAAAGATAGAGTGGAAGATGGCAGAGTGGGAAAGAGAGGAGGGCGAGACAGGGTGAAGGATGGTAGAGTGGGAAAGAGAGAGAGGAGGGCAAGGCATAAAGGAGGATGTAATAGAGGGAAAGAGAGGCGGGCGAGGCGGAGTGGAGGATGGCAGAGTGGGAAAGAGGAGGGCGAGGCAGAGTGGAGGATGGCAGAGAGGGAAAGCGAGGCGGGCGAGGTGGAGTGGAGGATGGCAGAGTGGGAAAGAGGAGGGCGAGGCAGAGTGGAGGATGGCAGAGTGGGAAAGAGAGGAAGGCGAGGCAGAGTGGAGGAAAGCAGAGAGGGAAAGAGAGGAGGGTGAGGCAGAGTGGAGGATGGGAGTGTGGGAAAGAGAGGAGGGAGAGGCAAACTAAAGGATGGGAGAGTGGGGAAGAGAGGAGGGTGCGGCAGAGTGGAGGATGGGAGAGGGAGAAAGACATGAGGGCGAGACAGTGAAGGATGGGAGAGTGGGAAATAGAGAGAGGAGGGCGAGGCATAGTGGAGGATGGGAGGGTGGAAAAGAGACGAGGGCGAGGCAGAATGAAGCATTGCAGGATGGCAGAGTGGGGAAGAGAGGAGGGTGAGGCAAAGTGGAGGATGGCAGAGGTGGAAAGAGAGGAGGGCGAGGCAGAGTGGAGGACGGGAGAGTGGGAAAGAGAGGAGGGCGGGGTAGAGTGAAGGATGGGAGAGTGGGAAAGAGAGGAGGGCGAGGCAGAGTGGAGGATGGCAGAGTGGGAAGGAGAGGAGGGTGAGGCAGAGTGGAGGATGGGAGAGTGGGAAAGAGAGGAGGGAGAGACAGAGTGGAGGACGGGAGAGTGGGAAAGAGAGGAGGGCGGGTAGAGTGAAGGATGGGAGAGTGGGAAAGAGAGGAGAGCGAGACAGAGTGGAGGATGGCAGAGTGGGAAAGAGAGGAGGGTGAGGCAGAGTGGAGGATGGGAGAGTGGGAAAGAGAGGAGGGAGAGACAGAGTGGAGGACGGGAGAGTGGGAAAGAGAGGAGGGCGGGGTAGAGTGAAGGAGGGGAAAGTGGGAAAGAGAGGAGGGCGAGGCAGAGTGGAGGATGGCAGAGTGGGAAGGAGAGGAGGGTGAGGCAGAGTGGAGGATGGCAGAGTGGGAAATAGAGGAGGGTGAGGCAGAGTGGAGGATGGGAGAGTGGGAAAGAGAGGAGGGCAAGACAGTGTGGAGGATGGGAGAGTGGGAATGAGAGGAGGGCGAGGCAGAGTGAGGGATAGGAGAGTGGGAAAGAGAGGAGGGTGAGGCAGAGTGGAGGATGGCAGAGTGGGAAACAGAGAGAGGAGGGTGAGGCAGAGTGGAGGATGGCAGAGTGGGAAAGAGAGGTGGGTGAGGCAGAGTGGAGGATGGCAGACTGGGAAAGAGAGGAGGATGAGGCAGAGTGGAGGATGGGAGAGTGGGAAAGAGAGGAGGGCGAGGCAGACTGAAGGATGGGGGAGTGGGGAAGAGAGGGGGTGAGGCAGAGTGGAGGATGGGAGAGTGGGAAAGAGTAGGGTGAGACAGAGTGATGGATGGGAACATTGGAAGAGGATGGAGAGATAGAGTGGAGGATGGCAGAGTGGGAAAGAGAGGAGGGCGATGCAGAGTGGAGGATGGCAGAGTGGGAAGGAGAGGAGGGTGAGGCAGAGTGGATGATGGGAGAGTGGGAAATAGAGGAGGGTGAGGCAGAGTGGAGGATGGGAGAGTGGGAAAGAGAGGAGGGCAAGACAGAGTGGAGGATGGGAGAGTGGGAAAGAGAGGAGGGCGAGGCAGAGTGAGGGATGGGAGCGTGGGAAAGAGAGGAGGGCGAGGCAGAGTGGAGGATGGCAGAGTGGGGAAGAGAGGAGGGCGAGATAGAGTGGAGGATGGCAGAGTGGGAAAGAGAGGAAGGCGATGCAGAGTGGAGGATGGCAGAGTGGGAAAGAGAGGAGGGCCAGGCAGAATGGAGGATGGCAGAGTGGGAAAGAGAGGTGGGTGAGGCAGAGTGGAGGATGGCAGACTGGGAAAGAGAGGAGGATGAGGCAGAGTGGAGGATGGGAGAGTGGGAAAGACAGGAGGGTGAGGCAGAGTGAAGGATGAGTGAGTGGGAAAGACAGGAGGGTGAGGCAGAGTGGAGGATGGGAGAGTGGGAAAGAGAGGAGGGCGAGACAGAGTGATGGATGGCAGAGTGGGAAAGAGAGGAGGGTGATGCAGAGTGGAGGATGGGACAGTGGAAAAGAGAAGAGGGTGAAACAGAGTGATGGATGGGAACATGGGAAGAGGATGGAGAGATAGAGTGGAGGATGGCAGAGTGGGAAAGAAAGGAGGGCGAGGCAGAGTGGAGGATGGCAGAGTGGGAAAGAGAGGAGGGCGAACAGAGTGGAGGATGTGGGATAGCGGGAAAGAAAGAGTGGAAGATGGCAGAGTGGGAAAGAGAGGAGGGCGAGACAGGGTGAAGGATGGTAGAGTGGGAAAGAGAGAGAGGAGGGCGAGGCATAAAGGACGATGGAAGAGAGGGAAAGAGAGGCGGGCGAGGCAGAGTGGAGGATGGCAGAGTGGGAAAGAGGAGGGTGAGGCAGAGTGGAGGATGGCAGAGAGGGAAAGAGAGGCGGGCGAGGTGGAGTGGAGGATGGCAGAGTGGGAAAGAGGAGGGCAAGACAGAGTGGAGGATGGGAGAGTGGGAAAGAGAGGAGGGTGAAGCAGAGTGAGGGATAGGAGACTGGGAAAGAGAGGAGGGCGAGGCAGAGTGGAGGATGGCAGAGTGGGGAAGAGAGGAGGGTGAGGCGGAGTGGAGGATGGGAGTGTGGGAAAGAGAGGAGGGAGGGCAAACTGAAGGATGGGAGAGTGGGAAAGAGAGGAGGGTGGGGCAGAGTGGAGGATGGGAGAGTGAGAAATAGATGAGGGTGGGGTAGAGTGAAGGATGGGAGAGTGGGAAAGAGAGGAGGACGAGACAGAGTGGAGGATGGCAGCGTGGGAAAGAGAGGAGGGCAAGGCAGTGAAGGATGGGAGAGTGGGAAATAGAGAGAGGAGGGCGAGGCATAGTGGAGGATGGGAGGGTGGAAAAGAGAGGAGGGCGAGGTAGAGTGGAGGATGGAAGAGTGGGGAAGAGTGGAGGGCGAGGCCGAATGAAGCATGGCAGGATGGCAGAGTGGGGAAGAGAGGAGGGTGAGGCAGAGTGGAGGATGGCAGAGGTGGAAAGAGAGGAGGGCGAGGCAGAGTGAAGGATGGAAAAGTGGGAAAGAGAGGAGGGCGAGTCAGAGTGGAGGATGGCAGAGTGGGAAAGAGAGGAGGGTGAGGCAGAGTGAAGGATGGAAAAGTGGGAAAGAGAGGAGGGCGAGTCAGAGTGGAGGATGGCAGAGTGGGAAAGAGAGGAGGGCGAGGCAGAGTGGAGGATGGCAGAGTGGGAAGGAGAGGAGGGTGAGGCAGAGTGGAGGATAGGAGAGAGGGAAAGAGAGGAGGGAGAGACAGAGTGATGGATGGGAACATGGGAAGAGGATGGAGAGATAGAGTGGAGGATGGCAGAGTGGGAAACAGAGAGAGGAGGGTGAGGCAGAGTGGAGGATGGCAGAGTGGGAAAGAGAGGAGGGCCAGGCAGAATGGAGGATGGCAGAGTGGGAAAGAGAGGTGGGTGAGGCAGAGTGGAGGATGGCAGACTGGGAAAGAGAGGAGGATGAGGCAGAGTGGAGGATGGGAGAGTGGGAAAGAGAGGATGGCGAGGCAGACTGAATGATGGGAGAGTGGACAAGAGAGGAGGGTGAGACAGAGTGGAGGATGGGAGAGTGAGAAAGAGAGGAGGGTGAGGCAGAGTGAAGGATGAGTGAGTGGGAAAGACAGGAGGGTGAGGAAGAGTGGAGGATGGGAGAGTGGGAAAGAGAGGAGGGCGAGACAGAGTGATGGATGGCAGAGTGGGAAAGAGAGGAGGGTGAGGCAGAGTGGAGGATGGGACAGTGGAAAAGAGAAGAGGGTGAAACAGAGTGATGGATGGGAACATGGGAAGAGGATGGAGAGATAGAGTGGAGGATGGCAGAGTGGGAAAGAGAGGAGGGCGAGGCAGAGTGGAGGATGGGGGATAGCGGGAAAGAAAGAGTGGAAGATGGCAGAGTGGGAAAGAGAGGAGGGCGAGACAGGGTGAAGGATGGTAGAGTGGGAAAGAGAGAGAGGAGGGCGAGGCATAAAGGACGATGGAAGAGAGGGAAAGAGAGGCGAGCGAGGCATAGTGGAGGATGGCAGAGTGGGAAAGAGGAGGGCAAGACAGAGTGGAGGATGGGAGAGTGGGAAAGAGAGGAGGGTGAGGCAGAGTGAGGGATAGGAGACTGGGAAAGAGAGGAGGGCGAGGCAGAGTGGAGGATGGCAGAGTGGGGAAGAGAGGAGGGTGAGGCAGAGTGGAGGATGGGAGTGTGGGAAAGAGAGAAGGGAGAGGCAAACTGAAGGATGGGAGAGTGGGGAAGAGAGGAGGGTGGGGCAGAGTGGAGGATGGGAGAGTGAGAAATAGATGAGGGTGGGGTAGAGTGAAGGATGGGAGAGTGGGAAAGAGAGGAGGACGAGACAGAGTGGAGGATGGCAGAGTGGGAAAGAGAGGAGGGCGAGGCAGTGAAGGATGGGAGAGTGGGAAATAGAGAGAGGAGGGCGAGGCATAGTGGAGGATGGGAGGGTGGAAAAGAGAGGAGGGCGAGGTAGAGTGGAGGATGGAAGAGTGGGGAAGAGTGGAGGGCGAGGCCGAATGAAGCATGGCAGGATGGCAGAGTGGGGAAGAGAGGAGGGTGAGGCAGAGTGGAGGATGGCAGAGGTGGAAAGAGAGGAGGGCGAGGCAGAGTGAAGGATGGAAAAGTGGGAAAGAGAGGAGGGCTAGTCAGAGTGGAGGATGGCAGAGTGGGAAAGAGAGGAGGGTGAGGCAGAGTGGAGGATGGGAGAGTGGGAAAGAGAGGAGGGCGAGACAGAGTGGAGGACGGGAGAGTGGGAAAGAGAGGAGGGCGGGGTAGAGTGAAGGATGGGAGAGTGGGAAAGAGAGGAGGGCGAAGCAGAGTGGAGGATGGCAGAGTTTGAAGGAGAGGAGGGTGAGGCAGAGTGGAGGATGGCAGAGTGGGAAATAGAGGAGGGTGAGGCAGAGTGGAGGATGAGAGAGTGGGAAAGAGAGGAGGGCAAGACAGAGTGGAGGATGGCAGAGTGGGAAACAGAGAGAGGAGGGTGAGGCAGAGTGGAGGATGGCAGAGTGGGAAAGAGAGGTGGGTGAGGCAGAGTGGAGGATGGCAGACTGGGAAAGAGAGGAGGATGAGGCAGAGTGGAGGATGGGAGAGTGGGAAAGAGAGGAGGGTGAGGCAGACTGAAGAATGGGAGAGTGGGGAGGAGAGGGGGGTGAGGCAGAGTGGAGGATGGGGAGAGTGGGAAAGAGAGTAGGGTGAGACAGAGTGATGGATGGGAACATTGGAAGAGGATGGAGAGAGAGTGGAGGATGGCAGAGTTGGAAAGAGAGGAGGGCGAGGCAGAGTGGAGGATGGCAGAGTGGGAAGGAGAGGAGGGTGAGGCAGAGTGGAGGATGCGAGAGTGGGAAAGAGAGGAGGGCAAGACAGAGTGGAGGATGGGAGAGTGGGAAAGAGAGGAGGGCGAGGCAGAGTGAGGGATGGGAGAGTGGGAAAGAGAGGAGGGCGAGGCAGAGTGGAGGATGGCAGAGTGGGGAAGAGAGGAGGGCGAGGCAGAGTGGAGGATGGCAGAGTGGGAAGGAGAGGAGGGTGAGGCAGAGTGGGGGATAGGAGAGACGGAAAGAGAGGAGGGCGAGACAGAGTGATGGATGGGAACATGGGAAGAGGATGGAGAGATTGAGTGGAGGATGACAGAGTGGGAAACAGAGAGAGGAGGGTGTGGCAGAGTGGAGGATGGCAGAGTGGGAAAGAGAGGAGGGCCAGGCAGAATGGAGGATTGCAGAGTGGGAAATAGAGGTGGGTGAGGCAGAGTGGAGGATGGCAGACTGGGAAAGAGAGGATGGCGAGGCAGACTGAATGATGGGAGAGTGGGGAAGAGAGGAGGGTGAGGCAGAGTGGAGGATGGGAGAGTGGGAACGAGAGGAGGGCGAGACAGAGTGATGGATGGGAACATTGGAAGAGGATGGAGAGATAGAGTGGAGGATGGCAGAGTGGGAAAGAGAGGAGGGTGATGCAGAGTGGAGGATAGCAGTGTAGGAAAGAGAGGAGGGTGAGGCAGAGTGGAGGATGGCAGAGTGGGAAAGAGAGGAGGATGAGGCAGAGTGGAGAATGGGAGAGTGGGAAAGAGGAGGGTGAGGCATACTGAAGGATGGGAGAGCGGGGAAGAGAGGAGGGTGAGGCAGAGTGAAGGATGGGAGAGTGGGAAAGAGAGGAGGGTGAGGCAGAGTGGAGGATTGCAGAGTGGGAATGAGAGGAGGGCAAGGCAGAGAGGAGGATGGCAGAGTGGGTAAGAGAGGAGGGTGAGGCAGAGTGGAGGATGGGAGAGTGGGGAAGAGAGGAGGGCGAGGCAGAGTGGAGGTTGGCACAGTGGGAAAGAGAGGTGGGCAAGGTAGAGTGGAGGATGGCAGAGTGGGAAAGAGAGGAGGGCGAGGCAGAGTGAAGGATGGGAGAGTGGGGAATAATGGAATGCAAGATAGAGTGATGGATGGGAACATGGGAAGAGGATGGAGAGATAGAATGGAGGATGGCAGTATGGGAAACAGAGAGAGGAGGGCAAGGCAGAGTGTAAGATGGCAGAGTGGGAAAGAGAGGAGGGTGAGGTAGAGTGGAGGATGGCAGAGTGGGAAAGAGAGGTGGGTGAGGCAGAGTGGAGGATGGTGGATAGCGTGAAAGATAGAGTGGAGGATGGCAGAGTGGGAAAGAGAGGAGGGCGAGGCAGAGTGAAGGATGAGAGAGTGGGAAAGAGAAAGAGGAGGGCGAGGCATAGTGGAGGATGTTAGAGAGGGAAAGAGAGGAGGGCGAGGCAGAGTGGAGGATGTCAGAGTTGGAAAGAGAGGAGGGCAAGACAGATTGGAAGATGGCAGAGTGGGAAAGAGAGGAGGCTGAGGCAGAGTGGAGGATGGGGGAGTGGGAAAGAGATGAGGGTGAGGCAGAGTTAAGGATGGGAGAGTGTGAAAGAGAGGAGGGTGAGGCAGATTGGAGGATGGCAGAGTGGGAAAGAGAGGAGGGCGAGGCAGAGTGAAGATTGGGAGAGTGGGAAATAGAGAGAGGAGGGCGAGGCATGGTGGAGGATGGGAGGGTGGAAAAGAGAGGAGGGCGAGGTAGAGTGGAGGATGGAAGAGTGGGGAAGAGAGGAGGGTGAGGCAGAGTGAGGAATGGGAGAGTGGGAAAGAGAGAGAGGAGGGCAAGGCAGAGTGAAGGATGGCCGAGTGGGAAAGAGAGGAGGGCGAGGTAGAGTGGAGAATGGAAGAGTGAGGAAAAGTGGAGGGAGAGGCAGAGAGGAGGATGGCAGAGTGGTAAAGAGAGGAGGGCGAGGCAGAGTGGAGGATGGCAGAGTGGGAAAGAGAGGAGGGCGAGGCAGAGAGGAGGATGGCAGTTTGGGAAAGAGAGGAGGGCGAGGCAGAGTGGAGGATGGCAGAGTGGGAAAGAGATGAGGGTGACGCAGAGTGGAGGATGGCAGAGTGTGAAAGAGAGGAGGGCGAGACAGAGTGGAGGATGGGAGAGTGGGAAAGAGATGAGGGTGAGGCAGAGTCAAGGATGGGAGAGTGGGAAAGAGAGGAGGGCGAGACAGAGTGGAGGATGGCAGAGTGGGAAAGAGGAGGGTGAGGCAGAGTGGAGGATGGCAGAGTGGGAAAGAGAGGAGGGAGAGGCAGAGTGGAGGAAAGCAGAGTGGGAAAGAGAGGAGTATGAGGCAGAGTGGAGGATGGGGGTGTGGGAAAGAGAGGAGGGCGAGGCAGACTGAAGGGTGGGAGAGTGGGGAAGAGAGGAGGGTGAGGCAGAGTGGAGGATGGGAGAGTGGGAAAGAGATGAGGGTGAGGCAGAGTGAAGGATGGGAGAGTGGGAAAGAGAGGAGGGCGAGACAGAGTGGAGGACTGCAGAGTGGGAAAGAGAGGAGGGCGAGGCAGATTGAAGGATGGGAGAGTGGGAAATAGAGAGAGGCGGGCGAGGCATATTGGAGGATGGGAGGGTGGAAAAGAGAGGAGGGTGAGGTAGAGTGGAGGATGGAAGAGTGGGGTAGAGTGGAGGGCGAGGCAGAGTGAAGGATAGAAGCTTGGCAGAGTGGGGAAGAGAGGAGGGTGAGGCAGAGTGAAGAATGGTAGAGTGGGAAAGAGAGAGAGGAGGGTGGGGCAGAGTGAAGTATGGCAGAGAAGGAAAGAGAGGAGGGTGAGGTAGAGTGGAGGATGGAAGAGTGGGGAAGAGTGGAGGATGAGGCAGAGTGGAGGATGGGAGGGTGGGAAAGAGAGGAGGGCGAGGCAGACTGAAGGATGGGAGAGTGGGTAAGAGAGGAGGGTGAGGCAGAGTGGAGGATGGGAGAGTGGGAAAGAGAGGATGGTGAGGCAGAGTGAAGGATGGGTGAGTGGGAAAGACAGGAGGGTGAGGCAGAGTGGAGGATGGGAGAGTGGGAAAGAGAGGAGGGCGAGACAGAGGGATGGATGGGAACATTGGAAGAGGTTGGAGAGATAGAGTGGAGGATGGCAGAGTGGGGAAGAGAGGAGGGTGAGGCAGAGTGGAGGATGGCAGAGTAGGAAAGAGAGGAGGGTGAGGCATAGTGGGAAAGAGAGGAGGATGAGGCAGAGTGGAGGATGGGAGAGTGGGAAAGAAAAGAGGGTGAGGCAGAGTGAAGGATGGGAGAGTGGGAAAGAGGAGGGCGAGGTTGAGTGGAGGATGGCAGAGTGGGAAAGAGAGGACGGTGGGGCAGAGAGGAGGATGGCAGAGTGGGAAAGAGAGGAGGGCGAGGCAGAGTGGAGGATGGCAGAGTGGGGAAGAGAGGAGGGCGAGGCAGAGTGCAGGATGGGAGAGTGGGAAAGAGAGGAGGGCGAGGCATAGTGGAGGATGGCAGAGTGGGACAGAGAGGAGGGCGAGTCAGAGTGGAGGATGGCAGAGTGGGAGGAGAGGAGGGTGAGGCAGAGTGGAGGATGGGAGAGTGGGAAAGAGAGGAGGGCGAGACAGAGTGATGGATGGGAACATGGGAAGAGGATGGAGAGAAAGAGTGGAGGATGGCAGAGTGGGAAACAAGAAAGAAAGAAAGAAAGAAAGAAAGAAAGAAAGAAAGAAAGAAAGAAAGAAAGAAAGAAAGAAAGAAAGAAAGAAAGAAAGAAAGAAAGAAAGAAAGAACAAGCAAAGTCATTCTACCTGTCGCCTAAGTCCCACCTTCCAATAAGCCTCTACAGACCCAAATTCGTATAGATCCTCCTTGCCACACCCAGCAGCCTTTGCTACTGATCCTCACTGCCTCTAGATTGATCGGCCTCAGGACCTCCTCGGGATCCTCCTAATTTTCTGGGTTCCTCTAGCAGGGCATTGCTGTAGTCCAAGAGTTCCAGAGACCTTCGTGTCTCACATTATCTGACCACCTCACGTGGACTGGTTTACAAATACCCTAGCTGTGAAGACCAAATCTCCACCCCAATCGATAAAACATAGCAAAACCCGACCACAACCTAAATGAACCCAAAGAAACGTAACCAAACCAACCCACCTTTCAAGGATGACTGATTCCCACCTGGTGCCTTCTTTATTGACTATATCAGAATCTGTGGCCAGTCGTATTCTGAAAAAAAAAAATCCCATAGCATCCTCCTAAGTATTGCGATGAATTCTATGGACTCCTCACTGAACCCCCCCACCCCCCGCTCCCCGCCTGAAGTCTCCTCCCAGGTGGCCAGGGAAAGGCAGATGCTTTCTGATCCTGACCTTGGGGGTGGTGTCCTGCGGGAGGATCACCAGGGAGGAGAAAAGGCCCAGGGTGATGAGGAGATCCCGTGGGATGAGACGCAGGATGTCTCCTTAATGCCAAAGTACGAAAGGGCTCAGTGTCGTAACCCTCTTGCTGTTCTACAAGATATGCATGTTACTAGGGGAGAAAACAATCACACACCCCTCAGCATTGGGAGAAATGAAAATCTTTCCTCAATTCTGGGGACTTGTAATACAAAAGACCTCCCTAAAGCCCAAAGCTGCTGTGAAAGGAAATCTATGAATAATCACGACTTAGAAGAATTGCCATTCCCAGTTCAGTCAAGTCGGGTAACTCACCATGATGACCATCTTTTAAGGAACATTATAAAGAGCAGACATGGGTTTAAAAGTGAGAATCAAACACAAAAACCTTAATTTGTCATTAAGGACTTCAAGTCCCATAATTCACTCAGTACTGGGACAAACAAAATGGCTAAAAAGGTAAATGTTGCAGGAGTGGTCAGATTATTAATTCAAATAACCCACACCTGAGGCAGACAGAGAGGCAGTGTTGCAAGAAAGTGTCTTAGTTACAGGACCACGCTTGCTCAGGGTTACATTGAGCGTAAAGCCTTACAGTGTAACACATAGGGTGGTTACAGGTTACAGTTTAATACAATACAGAGAAAGATATGCCACAGAATCAAAGCATACAGCACAAGCAAAAGCTACGCAGCTGGTAGGGGCCCCATTTGAAAAACAACAGAGTTTTTATAGCTTTATGGTACAGCTCAGTGTTAATCTATGCTCCTGTTGTGGGTGATAGGGAATTCCAGTGGGTCGCGGCCATGACAGAGAAGATGGAGCCTCCTGCGCGAACCCTCAGTGTCTTGGCAGTGTTGATTTGGTTGGTGTGTGCGGATCTGGTGGGTCTTTCTGTGATAGGTTTGGATATTCTCTGTGATAGGTACGGGACAGTGTTATGGATGCATTTGTGCGTGAGGGCGAGAGTTGTAAGGATGATGCGCTCTTTGATGGGGAGCCAGTGAACTTGTTTCCTGGCAGCTGAAATGTGATCCCTTTTGGAGATGCTAGTGGCAGCCCTGAGGGCAGTATTCTGGACAGTCTGGAGTTTATTGATGTTTTTGGAGGAGGTGCCAGCTAGGAGGGTGTTGTAATAATCAAGCCAAGACCGGATTATAGCTCTCACTATGGTGAGGCAGTTCTGCTCGGAGAGGAAAGTTTGTGCTGCATTGAGAAGCTTAGAGTGGTATGCCGAGGAAGACGCTGCGGCGCTGACCTGTCTGATCATTGAGAGGTATGGAGTCTAAGTAGACTTCCATGGTTTTGACCACTTGGGAGATCGGAATTTGAGTGTTGTCGATCTTGAAGGCCCTATACTGTTTGTCGAGCTTCTTTCGGGTTGCGGGGGATTCAATTAGCAATAATTCCTTTTTTTCACCGTTCAGACACAACCCGTTTTCTGCCATCCATGTTTGGATAGTGGAGTAGATGGAATTGAGGGTTTCCATGTCAGACTCATAGTCGCCAGTGAGGGGGATGAGGACCTGCGTGTCAGCAGCATAATTAGTGTAGGTGATGCCGAGCGCATCCAGGAGGTTGAACAGTGGCCTTGTGGGACTCCGTATTTGATGAGGCTTGGGTGAGCGCAGGCTTGGTCAGAAAAAACATTCATAACTCTTCCTTTGAGAAAAAGAGGTGATCCAAGCTGTGGCTTTAGGGGGGAAGTTGGCTGCGGATGAGAGATGGTGGCAGAGGGTTCAAAGGCTACTGACAGGTCAAGGAGCAAAAGGAGGGCTGGTTTGCCCGACTCTCTGAAATCATCCATTTCATTTTTGAGGTCTAATAGCGCGGTTTCGGTGCCGTGGCCAGGACGGAAGCCTGACTCCCGAAGACCGGAAGATTATTAGCCTCTAGGAATATTTGTACTTGCAGATAGTCTGCTTTGTCGAGGATTTCTAAGAGAAAAGGGACTGTGGTGATAGGTCTGTAGTTCCCTGGGATGGTTGGGTCAAGCGTGGGGTTCTTTAGGTGAAGGCGTACCATGCTTCCTTGAGTCAGGTTGGGACATGGCCCATTGAGAAGGAGGCATTGATAAAAGCAGTAAGGAAAGGGGCAAGGGTAGAGGAACATTCTTTGAAGAGTTGAGCAGGGCAGGCGTCCCCTTTACAATTGGAGGGTTTGATGGTCTTAAGGAGGGCGATGACTTCCTGTTTGTTTATTTCCTTAAAGGCGAAGGAAGGGGAGTCACATAATGTGGAGTTTGGATATTTGGTGGTTGAGGGCCTGTTGGTGGAGGACGATTTTATTTGAAGGCTGTTGAGCTTTTCTAGCATGGCGGATTGCATTCTGTTCCACCAGTCTTTGTCCTTGGTGAGAGTAGGTGGGGGGAGGGAGTGGATGTTTCCGGCTCCCTGAAAATAGCAAAGATATCTTCGGAGTCTGACTTTGCGTTGGCTATCCTATTGTTAAAGGAGGTGGTTTTGGCTTTAATTATGGCTGATTTGTATTCTCTTGAAATATTCTAGAATACTTGTTTGGATGTGTCATTAGGGTGGCTTTCCAGGAGGAGAGTGCTGCCCTTTTCCTAGTGCGTAGCTCAAGAGGTTCAGAGGAGAACCAGGCATTTGTGTGCTTGGTTTCGCTTGGCTTTCCTCTGGATGAGTGGGGCAATAGCTCTACCGCTTGGTTGATGAAGGTGTTGAAGGTTCATGCAAAAGTTTCAGGGTCACTGGAGAAAGGGGGTCTGAGGGCAGGCACCGAGAGGTAGGGTGTGAGCCTATCTTTGGTGAGCTGACGGAAGCTCCTAGCAAGGGCAGGTGGGTGGGGGGTTGCTTGTGTGTGGGTCCCCTTGAGATCAAAGCAGATGGTATGGTGGTCCGACCAGGGGATGGGAGAGATGGCAGTGATAGTGAGAGGGCAGTTGTGGTGGGCAACCCAGTCAAGGGTGCGTCCCTTCACGTGGGTGGGCTCCATGACGGCCTGTTTGAAACCTAGGATGGATAGAGCTTTATCGAGAGTGGCTGCTTGGGAGTTGCTAGGGTCGTTAAGGCTGAGGGTAAGGTCTCCTAGGAGGATGGCTTTAGTGGATTATTTTAGATTGTTGGATAGACTGTGTATGAGGGCATCTTGGAAATCCGTGACTGACCCTGGTGGTCTGTAGACGATGTGGAGGGCAATAGTGTAGTTTGGGGAAAGGTTGACCTTGAGTAGAAGGTAGTCACTATTGTTACCAATAGATTGATGGTGACCCCGGAGCACTCTGTCCCTGCTCACGTGTGCAAGGCAGGCATTCGGCCAGTGAGGAACACTTGTGTATGATTGAAAAAGTTAATGTTCATTGTGCCGGGTGGATACTTCAAGATTTGACTCTGCTGAGTAGCGAGTGTCTGGGCCTGAATGGTCTCTGCAGTCACGATGTGCAGTCACAGTGATCTTTTGTTACACCAGACATGAACTGCCTTGATAAAGACCCCTGTTAGGTCGAAAAACATGTCGGCATCACAGATGTTAATAAAACAAGCACTAAAAACCATTCTCGTCAACGAATCTGATAATTTATATCGCTCCACATACTAAACCAATGTGGTCTAACTTGAAATACAAACACCCAGGTGTTAGTGGTTCCCACCAACCTTTTCCCTTCCTAACTATTGGGACAAATGAGCCCTGTCCCCTGGGAACCGACAAACCGACAGCAGGAACAATGCTCTAAGACTACGTTAATCAGTGCAGCAACCCAGTGTTCCTAGTGCTCTACCCAACACCTTTATACCAGCAATATGCATATATCAAAGTTTTTTACTCACCAATTGGGGTTTCAAGCCCTCTAATTTTAGGGTTCAACCTGATGGCCATGGAAAGTGGTTAAAGAACGAGAATGAAAAGTAGGGGGGAGGGTGCATCCTTGTTGGGTCCCTTCTATTTATGTTACTCAAAGACTGGTAGGCGTCTGCCAACCCCCACCCTAGTACTGGGTTGACTATAGAGGATTCGAACTTTCCCCACAACCCCTGGCCCAGAACAAATGTCTCCAGCACTCTGACCAAAGCACTCGTCCCGGTCAAGCGTGTTCTCGCATGGAGTGAATGCACGATTGTTGGCTCTCCCCCCACCTTTCCTGTCAGAGTGAGTGCAGTAACAACTGTGTGTTGTCCCTCGCTGACCTAAATACAAACAATAGGTGTGCCCCAGTGTGCATGCGTGGGCAGGGGCAGTATAAACATTCAAAACAAAGAACCTAAGAAAGGAACCCACGCCGATGACAGTCCTAAATTCTGTCAATAATTTCAGTTAAATCTCCATATTATTATAAGGTGTGTGCTTTCAAAGAAAGTCACAGGAACAACAAAACCAAAGGAAAATCCTAGGAGTACATGAAAATAAATTTATTATACAAAAAAACGTATTTTTTTTAAGAATTTCAGAATGCTTTTTACACAGGTTTAAAAGACATAGCAAACAAATGAAACAGAAACATAAAGCATAACATTCATCATGTGTACATTATAAATCTGTCAGAGAAATGAAATAGGATATTATGCAGAAAAACAATTAATGAAAGAACAGAAGCCCAATAGGAAAGCAATTGTACCTGTGGGCTGAACATCACCAGGGTGTGTAAAGAATTACCCTGGTTTAGACAGAGTGAAATTATTCACAATCAACGTATGTCATATGGTTATTTTGCCATATAATTAACTGCCAACGTGTATGAAATATCGAAGATTTGTTCCCAAAGTGTTCCAGAAGGGAGGGGAACAAAGCGCAAGGAGAAACACGTTTTGGTGGGCCTATACAGGCTAGTGTGGTCGAAGCCTTCCTCAGGGCAGAATAGATGTAATATGGTGATTAATCCCTAAAGGGGACAGAAAAAAATTGAACATGATTGGTACAACTAGTACTCTATAGGGAAAATTACAAAGGAGTGTTGAGGTTTTTTGATACTGTTGACAAACCGACGCGGGGCACTCACCCTATGAATATATGGTGGGCTGGGGAATGCCGCGTGGTTGCTATCCCGGTGTGCCAGGACTCTTATACTGCTTGTGAAAATGGCCAGCTGGGCTGGGCCAGGGCCGAGACTTCTGCTTGCTGTGCTGGAAATCCAACAACTATAGAAGCAAAGTAGATATCAGAAAAGAGAGAAGAGGTCATTATGTTTAGTATTGTGCAGAAATGCATGCAGGCATCAAAGGATGGTGTGATGGATTATACTACTGTACATGCACCATGTGTCAGAGACTGCCTGAAGAGAGGATACCGGCATGGAGGTGACCATATGCTATTTAAGAAGAAGGAAATAGATGTGTGAGAGAGACTAGAGAACGGCAGACACACTAATAGGTTCCATGTGCAGGGTGGCAGAAGAGGGAAAGGGGCGCTACCCGTGAAAAAATGGTGGCCGGTGTGAGACACACTAACAAAGTATACAGGGGTACGGACAAGATCATGAGAAGATTACCTTGGAGCACGGTATCAATCAGTGCGGTGTGGAGAGAAGCTGTGAACGCCGCAGGTCAGTCCAGGAAAAACTGATGTGGCGCGGCCGACATGCTGCAGTACAGAGATTACTGTGAAAAAGAGAAGAACAAGAAACGCCCGGGTCGAGCGGGACATTAGATGCACGTTTGTGTGGGTGGCAAAGCCACTGGAACAGGCTGTTATAGTTGCAGCGCGTCCCTGCCTGGTACTAAGCCTGCTTGAGTGCCAGGAATCAGTTTTCAGGTCACTTTTCTAAGCCTTGTTGACCTTGACATCTGTGTTTATCAGAGAGATCAGCTGAAAGCTGAAACGGAGGAACGGACTATGAATGATGGACAGTGTTGCTGTATTTTGTTCTGTCCATAACCCCCCCCCCCCTCTTTTGCCTCTTTGTGTTTTCTGTTCAGGACTTCAGCCACCCCCATGGCCCTGTCCTGCAAACGTCTACATACAGAGCCCCCTCCCCTGGCGACTTCCCATTGCTCATTCCAGTGCTACTGACCCTTGCTTCCTGAAGTCATGCAGCTTCACCCAACATGTGCTAATCTTCCAAGCCCAGTCGAGGGGCAGCTGGAGGGGCTAGGAACGCTTTTCTGTCTCCTGCTGTGCTGGTGGGTCAGGTGTTGATAAAGATGTGTAGAATGCGCTGAGTGCTTGCATTGTATCACCTGGGTCTGGTGCACACTTACCTCGCGCCTAGAAACACTTGTGTGCAGGTGCGTTATAAATGCCATATCATGTACCTGATCCTGTGCACCTGATCATAGCGATCCCACTTAGCTCCTCCCTCTGCTTCTACTGAGCCTCTAAATGATGCACCCCCCCCCCATCAGCAATGCCCCCGGCGCCAGGGCGCATGTCACATGACGTGCCATGCACGCAAGAGGTGAACGTGTATTCTCTGGTCATTGGGTGCAGTGGGCACCAGGGATCTTCCAGACCATGGCCCGCCTTCAGCGGTTTCAATACTTCTCTATGGTGCCCATTGATGTGCTTGCCAGTGTTATCAATAACCGGATTAAGTGGGAGGTTCCTATCCTCCCCTGATAAGACCTGATTCCGGCCATCTCCACCAGGGTCCTGGAGAGGAACCGGCCGGGCGAAAAGTGGGCTCATCCATCCGGTAGCGACTGATCTCCACAGCAGAGTGGCAACCCCACTTCTCTCCCCCTTCCCCCAGTCACTGTGGTACCCCGGCCCAACCCAACTCCCCCACAATGTCTCTGCCTCTACCTTTGGCAGGTGCGTCCCTTGTAGTGTGGCATCTGCACCGTTACCATCTATGTAGTGTAGTATTTCCGTGCGCGTGACGTAGTTAATCAGACCATCAGCGTTGAGGGATATGAATTTAAAGGTCTTATTCGCCATACCCTCCCCTATTGGTAGAGTTAACCCGACTATAGTACATCTTACCCGGACGGCCTGCTCCCCCCCGTCCCCTCCCCCTCGTCCGCAAGTGACTTCCATGTGTATAGTCTTGCATCTGCTCTCTGCTACAGCGCCTCTATTCTGGAAACAATACCGCACCCTAAGTCTCAACATAGCAGCACCCGTCATGCGACTTCACACAATACATGCAGAGCCGCCTGTCTGCCTCTGCGCCCCCCCCCCCCGCTCCTACCTCTCTACTTAGACTCTTCTGCGGTAACACCATGATGATTTAGATGAGCGTCTACTCCCCAACCCACCATCGCTCCCCCCACCCACCCATGTAAACTCCTCAGGTAAGCCCCAGTTCTTTCTTCGAGTGTCTATCGGGCATTCCACAGCCAGTGTCCTAGTGATACCCATCCTTCCTCAGGGAGGCGACCTTATCCGAGACCTGGAGTTCCCCCTCAGCTCGTCCACTCCAGGGCCTTCCTTCATTGCCCTTCCTTCTGCATGATTGATGTGTCTCTTGCCATCACCCCCCGCTGCGTGCGAGGACCTGCTCTTTTCCCCTCTTTGTCGTATTGCAATGGCCTGATATCCATGGGCTGAACTGCTTGTTCCTGTAGATATTCCCAAAGCGCTTCTGGTTCCGTAAACTCTATGGTTCCTAACTAGCATCGTAGCCGGTGCCAGGAGCCCGTACCTTGTCTGTAGCCTTTTCAGCTGTGGCCTGAATGCCAGAAATCATCCCCTGCTCTCCATCGTCTCTCTTGAGTAACCATTACCTTAGCGCAACAACACATCACCACAAACAAATGCCTCAACTCCTTCCAATCTGGGTTTTAACCTGAGGATGCTACACTTCACATCCCTTTTTATACTCCTCGACCACAATATTCTACTGAACATCCGATCCCACGAGATGAAACCTTCAGTCACCACCCTGGATTGGTTCACTTCCTTCCTCTCACACTTTGTCTCTAGGCCCCCTTATCAATCACACCCCACTCCAGTCAGAGACGGCATCCCAATAAGGCTCTTTCTTGTCCCATCTTTTCTTCAACGTATATGTAGCATCCTGTGGAAAGACCTATAGCAAGCACATCGACTATTTGCACCACCATGCAAATGACACACACATATACTTGCATATGCCCTGTCCCCTTCACAACGCCACACCCTCAGAAGTTGTCTC
Source organism: Ambystoma mexicanum (assembly GCF_040938575.1). NCBI lineage: Eukaryota > Metazoa > Chordata > Amphibia > Caudata > Ambystomatidae > Ambystoma > Ambystoma mexicanum. Next base: position 1,704,489,947 of record NC_090932.1, on the reverse strand, counting down.
TCCCCCATTAGCACTTAAATGGCCACTCTCTACCTCAAGCATAACCCTTCCAAAGCAGAATATCTTTACATCTGCACCCCTGACCTCCCCTCACGGCACATATCTAAAATCCACCCTGGGTCAAAGATCTTATCACAGACCACCTACACGTATGCCTCTCCAGATGTTGAATCTCGTGGCTTCACCATCGACCCCCAGCTTTCATTCATGCAAACTACAACTACACCTGCTAGGAACAATCATGCACACCCTTTCCCCTGATGACTTCTGCACTGTAGTCCAAGTATTGATTAATCCAAGCAGGACTAGGGCAATGTTCTGCTTACAGGACTCCTCAACAGCACACATCTGCCCTGCAAGCCATACAAAACACAGCCGCCAGACCCATCCCCCACTTACCCAAACATTGACACATGCCCAACTCCACTGGCTCCCAATACCACAAACAATTGCCTTCAGATGACCCTACATTGTTTCCACGCCACCCATCTCAGAACCCTGCCTTACTTTAACAACATTCTAAAATCCACCACCGACACAAACACGAGACAAGCAAGCAAGCCAGTGTTTTCTACACAATCGACTCTGCAAACTAACATGCAGCCAAAAGCATGCATTTATCCAGTGGGCACCCAGGGCATGGAACATGCTACCACTTCACGTCAGCACTGCACTTTCCATAATCACTTTCCAAAAGAGTCTCAAAACATAACCCTATCCCTCCACCTCCCCAACTAGCAGGTGTCTCTCCTTATCTTCCCATCCTATCCTGAAAAGATTGTGTAACTTCTGTTTCACCTCCCATTTTGTCAAGATTTGAACCTTCTAAGTGCTCTGGGGCCCTCTTTGTAAAACCTCTGCTGGACATAACTTCAAATAAAATAAATGAATTATCTGAAGAAGTAGAGACGTTTTTTGTCACATAAATGACTACATCATTAGCAGCAAGTCACTCTTATTAGCTGGAAAGAGTTATACTAGTGTAACAGATATCAGCAGGGCACCTTTATTATCTTGGGGGAGTTACACTAGTGTAACATAAATAGCAGCAAGTCACCCTTATTAGCTGGAAGGAGTTACACTAGTGTAACATACATCAATAGCAGCAAGTCACCCGTATAAACTGGAAGGAGTTACACTAGTGTAAATAAATATCAGCAAGTGACCTTTATTATCTGGAAGGAGTTACACTAATGGAACATCAATAGCAGCAAGTCACCCTTATTATCTGGAAGGAGTTACACTAATGGAACATCAATAGCAGCAAGTCACCCTTATTAGCTGGAAGGAGTTACACTAGTGTAACATACATCAATAGCAGCAAGTCACCCGTATAAACTGGAAGGAGTTACACTAGTGTAAATAAATATCAGCAAGTGACCTTTATTATCTGGAAGGAGTTACACTAATGGAACATCAATAGCAGCAAGTCACCCATATTAGCTGGAAGGAGTTACACTAGTGTAACATCAATAGCAGCAAGTCACCCTTATTAGCTGGAAGGAGTTACACCAGTGTAAGATCAATAGCAGCAAGTCACCCTTATTAGCTGGAAGGAGTTACACCAGTGTAACATAAATAGCAGCAAGTCACCCGTATAAACTGGAAGGAGTTACACTAGTGTAAATAAATACCAGCAATTGACCTTTATTATCTGGAAGGAGTTACACTAATAGAACATCAATAGCAGCAAGTCACCCTTATTATCTGGAGGGAGTTACACTAGTGTAACAAATAGCAGCAAGTCACCTTGATTAGCTGGAAGGAGTTACACCAGTGTAAGATCAATAGCAGCAAGTCACCCTTATTAGCTGGAAGGAGTTACACCAGTGTAACATAAATAGCAGCAAGTCACCCTTATTAGCTGGAAGGAGTTACACCCGTGTAAGATCAATAGCAGCAAGTCACCCTTATTAGCTGGAAGGAGTTACACCAGTGTAACATAAATAGCAGCAAGTCACCCTGCGGATGCAGGTTCAATTCCCGGCAGGGACAACTCAGCCTTTCACCCCTCTGAGGTTTCTAAACGCAATATCAACTGTTATTCAGCGCTTTGATGCCTCCAGGTGAGTTTGTGCTATATACAAACTAGGTATAATTCAGGCCTGTCCCAGAGCTTGGATTTCTCAGTGTTCAATTCAGGTCTCCACTGTTCGTATTCTTATCGTGGTGTGTATTGCTCTTCGAGAAGCACCAGAGCGCGTTACAGAGGTATACATGTCTCCTGAGTTGGGTGCTGCCCGACACCCTTGGCATTCTCATTCCTCCTTGGATATGCTTTGGAAATGTAGTAACTCACTCATTTGAAAAGTGCATCACAGTGCGAGTTAGTCAACACTGAGTGCATATAAAACTAAAGCATGTTTAAATGTATTGAAGTGTTTACGTTTGCGAATTACACCCTTTTACACTGATAGCTGAATCATACATCAAATATCAAAGAACACATTGCACAATATCAATTACACATTTATCAGCTAATACTTACGCATATACATGTCACTTAAAATCTAAGACACAGTTGTTATCTCAAGTTTTAAAACCAAAACGATCTGTTCACACCATAACAGCAAGTCACCCTTATTAGCTGGAAGGAGTTACACTAGTGTAACATCAATAGCAGCAAGTCACCCGTACAAACTAGAAGGAGTTACACTAGTGTAAATAAATATCAGCAAGTGACCTTTATTATCTGGAAGGAGTTACACCAGTGTAACATAAATAGCAGTAAGTCACCCTTATTAGCTGGAAGGAGTTACACCAGTGTAACATAAATAGCAGTAAGTCACCCTTATTAGCTGGAAGGAGTTACACCAGTGTAACATCAATAGCAGCAAGTCACCCTTATTAGCTGGAAGGAGTTACACCAGTGTAACATAAATAGCAGCAAGTCACCCTTTTTAGCTCGAAGGAGTTACAACAGTGTAACATAAATAGCAGCAAGTCACCCTTTTTAGCTCGAAGGAGTTACACCAGTGTAACATAAATAGCAGCAAGTCACCCTTTTTAGCTCGAAGGAGTTACACCAGTGTAACATAAATAGCAGCAAGTCACCCTTATTAGCTGGAAGGAGTTACACCAGTGTAACATCAATAGCAGCAAGTCACCCTTATTAGCTGGAAGGAGTTACACCAGTGTAACATAAATAGCAGCAAGTCACCTTTTTTAGCTGGAAGGAGTTACACCAGTGTGACATAAATAGCAGCAAGTCACCCTTATTAGCTCGAAGGAGTTACACCAGTGTAACATAAATAGCAGCAAGTCACCTTTATTAGCTGGAAGGAGTTACACCAGTGTAAGATCAATAGCAGCAAGTCACCCTTATTAGCTGGAAACATTAATCCAGTGTAACATAAATAGCAGCAAGTCACCCTTATTAGCTGGAAGGAGTTACACCAGTGTAACATCAATAGCAGCAAGTCACCCTTATTAGCTGGAAGGAGTTACACCAGTGTAACATCAATAGCAGCAAGTCACCCTTATTAGCTGGAAGGAGTTACACCAGTGTAACATCAATAGCAGCAAGTCACCCTTATTAGCTGGAAGGAGTTACACCAGTGTAACATCAATAGCAGCAAGTCACCCTTATTAGCTGGAAGGAGTTACACCAGTGTAACATCAATAGCAGCAAGTCACCCTTATTAGCTGGAAGGAGTTACACCAGTGTGACATAAATAGCAGCAGGTCACCTTTATTAGCTGGAAGGAGTTACACCAGTGTGACATAAATAGCAGCAAGTCACCCTTTTTAGCTCGAAGGAGTTACACCAGTGTAACATAAATAGCAGCAAGTCACCCTTTTTAGCTCGAAGGAGTTACACCAGTGTAACATAAATAGCAGCAAGTCACCCTTATTAGCTGGAAGGAGTTACACCAGTGTAACATAAATAGCAGCAAGTCGCCTTTATTAGCTGGAAGGAGTTACACCAGTGTAACATCAATAGCAGCAAGTCACCCTTATTAGCTGGAAGGAGTTACACCAGTGTAAGATCAATAGCAGCAAGTCACCCTTATTAGCTGGAAGGAGTTACACCAGTGTAACATCAATAGCAGCAAGTCACCCTTATTAGCTGGAAGGAGTTACACCAGTGTAACATCAATAGCAGCAAGTCACCCTTATTAGCTGGAAGGAGTTACACCAGTGTAACATCAATAGCAGCAAGTCACCCTTATTAGCTGGAAGGAGTTACACCAGTGTAACATCAATAGCAGCAAGTCACCCTTATTAGCTGGAAGGAGTTACACCAGTGTGACATAAATAGCAGCAGGTCACCTTTATTAGCTGGAAGGAGTTACACCAGTGTGACATAAATAGCAGCAAGTCACCCTTTTTAGCTCGAAGGAGTTACACCAGTGTAACATAAATAGCAGCAAGTCACCCTTTTTAGCTCGAAGGAGTTACACCAGTGTAACATAAATAGCAGCAAGTCACCCTTATTAGCTGGAAGGAGTTACACCAGTGTAACATAAATAGCAGCAAGTCGCCTTTATTAGCTGGAAGGAGTTACACCAGTGTAACATCAATAGCAGCAAGTCACCCTTATTAGCTGGAAGGAGTTACACCAGTGTAAGATCAATAGCAGCAAGTCACCCTTATTAGCTGGAAGGAGTTACACCAGTGTAAGATCAATAGCAGCAAGTCACCCTTATTAGCTGGAAGGAGTTACACCAGTGTAACATCAATAGCAGCAAGTCACCCTTATTAGCTGGAAGGAGTTACACCAGTGTAACATCAATAGCAGCAAGTCACCCTTATTAGCTGGAAGGAGTTACACCAGTGTAACATAAATAGCAGCAAGTCACCCTTATTAGCTGGAAGGAGTTACACCAGTGTAACATCAATAGCAGCAAGTCACCCTTATTAGCTGGAAGGAGTTACACCAGTGTAACATAAATAGCAGCAAGTCACCCTTTTTAGCTCGAAGGAGTTACAACAGTGTAACATAAATAGCAGCAAGTCACCCTTTTTAGCTCGAAGGAGTTACACCAGTGTAACATAAATAGCAGCAAGTCACCCTTTTTAGCTCGAAGGAGTTACACCAGTGTAACATAAATAGCAGCAAGTCACCCTTATTAGCTGGAAGGAGTTACACCAGTGTAACATCAATAGCAGCAAGTCACCCTTATTAGCTGGAAGGAGTTACACCAGTGTAACATAAATAGCAGCAAGTCACCTTTTTTAGCTGGAAGGAGTTACACCAGTGTGACATAAATAGCAGCAAGTCACCCTTATTAGCTCGAAGGAGTTACACCAGTGTAACATAAATAGCAGCAAGTCACCTTTATTAGCTGGAAGGAGTTACACCAGTGTAAGATCAATAGCAGCAAGTCACCCTTATTAGCTGGAAACATTAATCCAGTGTAACATAAATAGCAGCAAGTCACCCTTATTAGCTGGAAGGAGTTACACCAGTGTAACATCAATAGCAGCAAGTCACCCTTATTAGCTGGAAGGAGTTACACCAGTGTAACATCAATAGATAGCAGCAAGTCACCCTTATTAGCTGGAAGGAGTTACACCAGTGTAACATCAATAGCAGCAAGTCACCCTTATTAGCTGGAAGGAGTTACACCAGTGTAACATCAATAGCAGCAAGTCACCCTTATTAGCTGGAAGGAGTTACACCAGTGTAACATAAATAGCAGCAGGTCACCTTTATTAGCTGGAAGGAGTTACACCAGTGTGACATAAATAGCAGCAAGTCACCCTTTTTAGCTCGAAGGAGTTACACCAGTGTAACATAAATAGCAGCAAGTCACCCTTATTAGCTGGAAGGAGTTACACCAGTGTAACATAAATAGCAGCAAGTCGCCTTTATTAGCTGGAAGGAGTTACACCAGTGTAACATCAATAGCAGCAAGTCACCCTTATTAGCTGGAAGGAGTTACACCAGTGTAAGATCAATAGCAGCAAGTCACCCTTATTAGCTGGAAGGAGTTACACCAGTGTAACATCAATAGCAGCAAGTCACCCTTATTAGCTGGAAGGAGTTACACCGGTGTAACATCAATAGCAGCAAGTCACCCTTATTAGCTGGAAGGAGTTACACCAGTGTAACATCAATAGCAGCAAGTCACCCTTATTAGCTGGAAGGAGTTACACCAGTGTGACATAAATAGCAGCAGGTCACCTTTATTAGCTGGAAGGAGTTACACCAGTGTGACATAAATAGCAGCAAGTCACCCTTTTTAGCTCGAAGGAGTTACACCAGTGTAACATAAATAGCAGCAAGTCACCCTTTTTAGCTCGAAGGAGTTACACCAGTGTAACATAAATAGCAGCAAGTCACCCTTATTAGCTGGAAGGAGTTACACCAGTGTAACATAAATAGCAGCAAGTCGCCTTTATTAGCTGGAAGGAGTTACACCAGTGTAACATCAATAGCAGCAAGTCACCCTTATTAGCTGGAAGGAGTTACACCAGTGTAACATCAATAGCAGCAAGTCACCCTTATTAGCTGGAAGGAGTTACACCAGTGTAACATCAATAGCAGCAAGTCACCCTTATTAGCTGGAAGGAGTTACACCAGTGTGACATCAATAGCAGCAAGTCACCCTTATTAGCTGGAAGGAGTTACACCAGTGTGACATCAATAGCAGCAAGTCACCCTTATTAGCTGGAAGGAGTTACACCAGTGTGACATCAATAGCAGCAAGTCACCCTTATTAGCTGGAAGGAGTTACACCAGTGTGACATAAATAGCAGCAAGTCACCCTTTTTAGCTCGAAGGAGTTACACCAGTGTAACATAAATAGCAGCAAGTCACCCTTTTTAGCTCGAAGGAGTTACACCAGTGTAACATAAATAGCAGCAAGTCACCCTTATTAGCTGGAAGGAGTTACACCAGTGTAACATAAATAGCAGCAAGTCGCCTTTATTAGCTGGAAGGAGTTACACCAGTGTAACATCAATAGCAGCAAGTCACCCTTATTAGCTGGAAGGAGTTACACCAGTGTAAGATCAATAGCAGCAAGTCACCCTTATTAGCTGGAAGGAGTTACACCAGTGTAAGATCAATAGCAGCAAGTCACCCTTATTAGCTGGAAGGAGTTACACCAGTGTAAGATCAATAGCAGCAAGTCACCCTTATTAGCTGGAAGGAGTTACACCAGTGTAACATCAATAGCAGCAAGTCACCCTTATTAGCTGGAAGGAGTTACACCAGTGTAACATCAATAGCAGCAAGTCACCCTTATTAGCTGGAAGGAGTTACACCAGTGTAACATCAATAGCAGCAAGTCACCCTTATTAGCTGGAAGGAGTTACACCAGTGTGACATAAATAGCAGCAGGTCACCTTTATTATCTGGAAGGAGTTACACCAGTGTGACATAAATAGCAGCAAGTCACCCTTTTTAGCTCGAAGGAGTTACACCAGTGTAACATAAATAGCAGCAAGTCACCCTTTTTAGCTCGAAGGAGTTACACCAGTGTAACATAAATAGCAGCAAGTCACCCTTATTAGCTGGAAGGAGTTACACCAGTGTGACATAAATAGCAGCAAGTCGCCTTTATTAGCTGGAAGGAGTTACACCAGTGTAACATCAATAGCAGCAAGTCACCCTTATTAGCTGGAAGGAGTTACACCAGTGTAAGATCAATAGCAGCAAGTCACCCTTATTAGCTGGAAGGAGTTACACCAGTGTAACATAAATAGCAGCAAGTCGCCTTTATTAGCTGGAAGGAGTTACACCAGTGTAACATCAATAGCAGCAAGTCACCCTTATTAGCTGGAAGGAGTTACACCAGTGTAAGATCAATAGCAGCAAGTCACCCTTATTAGCTGGAAGGAGTTACACCAGTGTAAGATCAATAGCAGCAAGTCACCCTTATTAGCTGGAAAGATTAATCCAGTGTAACATAAATAGCAGCAAGTCACCCTGCGGATGCAGGTTCAATTCCCGGCAGGGACATCTCAGCCTTTCATCCCTCTGAGGTTTCTAAACGCAATATCAACTGTTATTCAGCGCTTTGATGCCTCCAGGTGAGTTTGTGCTATATACAAACTAGGTATAATTCAGGCCTGTCCCAGAGCTTGGATTTCTCAGTGTTCAATTCAGGTCTCCACTGTTCGTATTCTTATTGTGGTGTGTATTGCTCTTCGAGAAGCACCAGAGCGCGTTACAGAGGTATACATGTCTCCTGAGTTGGGTGCTGCCCGACACCCTTGGCATTCTCATTCCTCCTTGGATATGCTTTGGAAATGTAGTAACTCACTCATTTGAAAAGTGCATCACAGTGCGAGTTAGTCAACACTGAGTGCATATAAAACTAAAGCATGTTTAAATGTATTGAAGTGTTTACGTTTGCGAATTACACCCTTTTACACTGATAGCTGAATCATACATCAAATATCAAAGAACACATTGCACAATATCAATTACACATTTATCAGATAATACTTACGCATATACATGTCACTTAAAATCTAAGACACAGTTGTTATCTCAAGTTTTAAAACCAAAAAGATCTGTTCACACCATAACAGCTTCTAACCTAATGTTGGCCCTTTGCCATAAATGAGAAGCTGCTGCAGTGACCAACAGTGACTCCGCTCCAAAAAGCCCACTCTAAAACTGGTCGGACCAACATCACATAAACTGGGCGTGGCCTTTCTCATAATTCTCCCTCAATGCGAGACACTGAGTATGTGGTGAGTGGAGTCCACCTGGGAAACGCAAAGGGGGCAAAGCCTCACTTCCCTGGGGATGACTGCCCAGGCTGCAGAATTAGCTAAAACGGTCAAATATTGAAGCGCAAATATAAAATGAAACAGATCACCCGGGGAACACGCAACTTAGTCAAAGAGCTCCTTAGAGTTTATTCACACATACTCGGCTGTGCATAAACAGTATGCTTGTGTGGTCCTGATTTCTACTTTTGCTCCCCAATTTATTTAAAAACAGAAGGTCTATGTGCTCAGACGCGCAATACAGGCCTATCTCTTTGAAGTGTGTATTAACCTTTCTCTCCAGGTCCTCGATAAGTGAGAGAAGAAGTGGCCTTGATGAGTTATCCCAGACATGTGTAGCTGGAGTTCCAGTCTAGTGTCCCTCAAACACTAGCTAGAGGTAGAAGCACCGTAAGGCTCTCTGCCAAGGGTCATTATTTAAGCCTTTGCAGTGTTAATGCATAATCCATTAATTTCTAGATATTGGCAAAGGCCACTGAGGGAATGCTGTAGACCTCCAGCCGTCCTATCTGGGATCACAATATCATCTGCGCAGGGGAAACATAGAATGTCCTCGCTACCGAAATGGGGTGGGTGATTACGTGCCTTACTCAAAGTCTGTGCAAAGTCTGCAATGTACACATTAAAAAGCAGGGGGGGGGCAGCACACAGCCCTGCCTTAACCCTATATTAGTAGGGTAGAGCTAGGATAGCGCACCCTCAAGCGACATTATGATTCTCACACTTGTGTTGTTATATAAACGTTTTATACAATATAGCAGGGACGGGTCAATCCCCCAAAGGTCTGATTACTTCCACAATTTCGTACAGTTGACACTTTCAAATTCTGCACAATAGTACACAACACACATCTGTAAAGCGCACTCTGTGTAGTGCTAAGTGCCTTCTACACGGAAAGAAGGACCCAAAGTGGATGCCTGGTACTCAGACCGTTTCCGAAACCCGTTTGATGGCTCTATAGCAAATGATGGGATGTAGACCACTCCGTTAGCATTTCTAGGAATAGATTAGGTAGACTTTCAAGCACTACAATCAAGCATTGCTAACAGTGTATAACATTCTGGCTCTAGGCGTAATCCCTGCATATGCACAGGAAGACAGCGGATCCTGACCCTTTTCACATATGTGACAGTAGGTCTGCCCAAAAGATTGGATCTTGCTTAATAAAAGCAGAGCACAAGCCGTCTGGGCCAATCGCCCGGGACGCTTTAGGCTTATTGATGATACTCACTGGGGCTACCTCCCAGACATAACTCCACACTGCGGAACCCACCGGTGCCTTCCACATGGGGGGGGGGCAATCGCCCGGGACGCTTTAGGCTTATTGATGATACTCACTGGGGCTACCTCCCGGACATAACTCCACACTGCGGAACCCACCGGTGCCTTCCACATGGGGGGGGCCAATCGCCCAGGACGCTTTAGACTTCTTGATGATACTCACTGGGGCTGCCTCCCAGACATAACTCCACACTGCAGAACCCACCGGTGCCTTCCACATTTAGGGGGAGCCAATCGCCCGGGACGCTTTAGGCTTATTGATGATACTCACTGGGGCTACCTCCCGGACATAACTCCACACTGCGGAACCCACTGGTGCCTTCCACATGGGGGAGGAGCCAATCACCCCTGGGACGCTTTAGACTTATTCATGATACTCACCGGGGGCTCCTCCCGGACATAACTCCACACTGCGGAACCCACCGGTGCCTTCCACACAGGGGAGGAGCCAATCGCCCAAAATGCTTTAGACTTATTCATGATACTCACGCGGCCTCCTCCCAGACATAACTCCACACTGCAGAACCCATCGGTGCCTTCCACACGGGGGAGGGCCGTTTTCCTTCACGTTCCAGTAACGCTCCTAGATGAAGCCGTCCCACTTTAGCTCTGAAATGCCACATATCTCGTTAGGAGCCAGGCCGGCCCATCATCTGCCACATGTGTTTGCATCATGGGTTCTTATTAAGACAGTGATACATGTTCACCTGGATGCAGAGTCACGCATGACACCCAACTAAAACTACACTTCAAATGAAAGTCGCTCTGCTGAGCAGTCGTGCTGTACCCCTGGACGTAGTGCCACCAGTATGAGAAGAAGGCTATGCTAGCTCAGCTGGGATTAACCAGTGAGATCGAGGTTAGATACGTTTTTGCAGCATGTGCAAAGCTCCACCAAGCTATAGTTCCAGGATTGGAACATAAATCACTACAACAGGTGCATTAACCAACTGGACTATATTTCCTAAATGGCTGATGCTACTGGGAGAGTATTGGGGCCGGGCAGTGTAAGTGGTGTATAGGGTTCACCTGATGGAGGGAGGAATGGTTTTGTCCTAAATGGAAGTAGCATAGTTGCAAACAGGAATCATTTGCATATGAAAGGCCGAGAAGGCTCAGGCAGCAATAGGATCCAGGATAAGTGCTTGCGTGAAAGCACTATACTCTTAAGTCTCCCAGAGCAGAAACAGCTTGCTACCATCTATTACGATGTGTGTACGGAGAGAAATCAAACACCGTGCTCATTCATTGCTTGGACCCTCTGCTGAGACTGCCTATAAGTGGTGGCATTCTGCCATTACGCCAGCTCCGTTAAGTGCATGCACTCTTGCATTAAGAGGTACAGCAATACCGGGTACACATTGCTGAGAAGTGTTGACGCCCGAAGCAAATGCAGATGTGAACACGTCTGGCACTGCTCATCTTATTTAGTGTTTAACTGCTTGCAGAGAGAATGCTCCTATTAAAAACTATGCCAGGCTTATTGAAAATGTGGTTATTTTAGGAGCCGTGTTATAAATCGCAGGTGTTATCACATACAAATGCATAGTTGCCTTCCTAAGTGAGATGGTAGGCTCACGCTGCCAGGATAAAATGTGAGCATGGATTGCATGCTCAGTCAGTCCTTGCCCTCTCAGCTGAGACTCGGAAATAGTGTATTTACCCTTTCAGGTCTGTAACATTTTAAAACTGTAGAAAGGCAAGCTGTTCAATATAAAGACAGACAGCTGCCTCGCTCTGTGGCTGTTGCAGCAGACGCCATGCTTTGGGAATCTGTGGAAAGAGCCTCTTCCTAACACCCTCCTCAGGGCCTTGCAAGAGCGCCCTGCAATCAAGTTCCCAAAAGCCCAAAGTGACAGTGACTTGGCAGAAGACAGCGTCCATTAATCCTTGTTGCAGCCACTTTGCAGTTCATCGTCCTTAAGCAAAGGATGGAAATGCTTTCAAGGGGAGCATTATATTCAGCGCCTTGTGACCTTCCGCCATCAATCCAGGAGCTGCTGCGGCACCCCAGCACCCCTAGTTCCAGCGGAACACCGATGGTCTCCAGGCCTGCGCCCTGATCATATATCCGTGCACCATCTTGTTTCCTTGTTTGATGTACTTGTATTTCTTCTGATTCTTCCGGTCTACGGACCAGGAGGGGGGGGGGGGGGCAGGGTCCAACATCTCCTCTGCCAAGCTTCTCCCAGGCAGGGCCACTGACTCTGCTGTTGCCACTCCTGTGGCTTCGGGCCCCCATGCCCTGCGCCTTGCCCCACACCCATCAGCCTCACCTCTTCAGCCTGTGCCGCCCCCGCTGATCCGCCCGCTGCTTGGAGCGCTCCCTTCCTGCCACTGTACCGTGCCAGGGTGATGACCGGTGCCTTCCTCTCACATTCTCGCTCAGGAGCCCCGTCCACCATCTTGCGAGCTGGTGTGGCATTCTCAGCCACTCCGTACCCGGCTACACCGGGAGCTCCTCGCCTGTCCGCGGCCACCCGGAGCTGCTCACCAGCACTTTACATTCCCAGGAATCCGGACTACAGCCATGTGGGGGGGGGGGAGGTCTGATTACCACACAACTGGGGAAAAGGGGTGCAGCTGAGGACGTTCCAGAGCTAAGCGCCCAATTTGCAGGCAGCATGCCAAGCCCCCCCCCCCTTGGTGCCACTCTTTGTGAAGTCACGCTGTCATGCCCTAGGCGTACAGGCCAGGTGGTGCTATTCCCTTGAGAGGTCAGGCTTCATGGAATGTTTCTTCTCTTCCCTTCTGTCGCCAGCACCGTCTGCAGTGCCTAGACAGCTGGAATCTGGCCATCTTGGGAAGGTAGTGTGGACCTTGGTGTCTGACGCTGTTACCATGTGTGCCTGTTCCACGATGTCTGCTACAGCTGCTTCTGGGTTGGCAGGTCTAGTTCTGGTCCCTGCTCTTCCTGCAGGCGATCAAGGCACAGAGCGTTGCAGCGCTCCCTGCTTGCTCACCTGGGCCGTTGTGTCCTTACTAACCATCCTCTGGATAGCGTCCCTTCCTCTGTCTGTTCTTGGGCTCCCTTCCTTTCTGCCTTCTGTTTTCTCTCCAGTCCAGATCGGGATTAGTAGCTACTACACCCCACTTTGAGTGGTGCCTCCCTGAGGTGGTCTCTTGGGCTGTTTTCTGTCGTGCACCCCAGTTCCCTGCCCTTGACTTCTCATCAGCTCTTCTCTGGAACATGCCAGTCTGTATTCATCCAGAGGTCGTTCTACCCCTTCGCTTTTTCAGGGTTCGTCCTCAAGTTCACACACCCCTATTTTGCTATGGGTTTATGAGGCTTGGCGTGAGGCTCCCTCTTACCCCCCAGGAAGCTCCACATGACGTATGTAAGACTCCACCACCACTGCCTCAGTTCTGGGCTTGATACAAACTAAAGGCCGTATCTTGAATTGTACGGAACTGCCTTAAAAACATATTGAATTTAAGCCCTGCTTCCCCCACCCCTTCCGGTGACCTCAGTGACCAGATGAGTCTGACTTCACCAACAACTCTAAAAGTGGCATGAAGACGTTAGACGCAGTAACGGAGCAGTTCTCTGGTGCAATCCTCGCCAGGTCTGAGGACGCCAGTGGGTGTAATGAGTACTACTGCACATTGTAATACATGCACTGTTATTGTAAAACAATTCAATTAATGCAATAAGTTCGATAGACCCATGAACCTGTGGGTAAAAAAAAACTTCTGTTTGTAGACTCAATTGTTTACAATGGTTTGTAGACCACTGTTGTAGACTCATGCAGATCAACAGTGTTTCTTTATTGAAATGTGTGAGTTTCAAGAGTTTTCTAAAGCAGATGTGAAGACGGGGAGCTGGTTTGCGCCGGTGGCGTTTAGCGATTTATCAATGCGCATAACAGGGAATTTGCTAGTCTTTGACATGACTCTATCAGAGGCCCGGAAGGCATGAATAAAACATGAGGCAGCCGAGTTCCCTCTCTCTCTTCTCGGAACTGTTTCTGTAGTTGGCAGTGTTTCCGCAGCGCGCTGCTGGGTGCTCGATAATGGCCGTAAACTTTCCGCAATTACAGTCTGACATTCGTGTAGGATGCGAATGATTTTCCCCCGGCGCTGCTCACAGGTACTAGTCATTACATGCTCAAAATGACAAGTAATGTTGCAGCGACTCCGCGCGCGCGATAGAGCGCTGCGCGGTGACAGCGGCGCGACGCGCAACACCGACACCACCCGCCCCCTCACACAAGTTTAGCAAAGCGCCTTCGAACACAGCTCAGAACATTATTAAGGATCACACATCAACATTACAGGCTCCACTGGGAAAGCGTCTTTTGACAAGAAACTAGAGACAGAAGTGCTTTCAGTAAATGACATTTGTCATGTCAGCTTTGATGTCCTGGGTGTTAGTCTTAGCAGTGCACGGTGGTGGCACAAGTTCTAGTTGCTTAGCTTACCATAACTGGCAAATTTCTTTTTTTGTTTTTGTTTTACTTGTAACCATAATGTCCCTTCTACAAAGTTTTTTCATTGCATTTCATAGGTTTTTATTAGTGTAATTTAACCATAACGTCCTTTTAAGAAAGTGAATTCACTGAATTTCATGAGTTTTTACCAGTGCACCTTAATTGGCTACAACTTCCTAACATCATAATTATCCCCCAAATAGCAGAATTTTCAGCCGATGTAGAAAGTTTGAACTTAAAACTGTGCCATTCCCCAGTGCCTTTTTTGTAACTTTTTCCAATGTTTTTGTGTTTGCAGACGTTCGCGAAGGTCTGACATCATTGAGTACTGGCCGGACAGTGTCACATGACCATGCGCTTGCGGCATGATGATGTGTTCTCGAAGGTGTCCGCAATTCGCGAACGGGTCTGTGCTTCGTGAGCAGTTCAGAACTGTATTTTTAGCTGATTTATGAAGTTTGAAGCTGGAAATGTCCCCTTGCCCAGCTCCTACACCTGTTCTTACACATTATCCATTAACAATCTAGCGCACAGCACACACCTGGAAGAATATTAGCAAAACTGCTATTTACCTTCAACAATGGCCTCAGCTATTGCCACCCACCCTCCCTAGCTGAGAGGCAAGACCCCAAAAGAAGCACAGTAATGCAGAAGACAATCAAGAGGACCAGGAAGATGAGGTAGAGGACGTGCCTACCTCTAGCACCCAAAGACAATCATGGGTGTAGTTCTTTATCACTGTTGGGGGTATACCAAAGGCTAAGGCTACCATAGTGAAATACTTAGTTGTGGACAACCTAGGCTGTATTCCTACGGGATCACCTTGATGCCCTGTCACACCAAATCCAACCACCACAATGCTCTGAGAAACGCTGTTCCTTTCTCAGGAAGTAGTGGGCTGTCTTCCTCTACCTCATCTTCCTCAACCAATACGGTGATCACACAGGCTACTCCAGCAGGACACAAAATTCCACCGGCTACCGTTCAAGCGATAAAAGAGGCTGTTGATCCATATCTTTCGAAGACAGCAGTACACTGTATTTACAACAACATCCCACTGTGCAGAAGGGAGCAGTTTCACAGTGCTTTCAAGGCTGTAATCTAGGAGCTTGACAAACACTGCCCCCTACCTTACATGTAATAATTTACCTGTTCACCTGCTGATCCATAGCTGTGTGCTTACTGCCCCTTCCCTTACTACCTTCCCCATCTTACTTACCGTTGTCGCCTGCGACAACAATAAAAACAAAAAAATCCACCCAAAAAAAGGTTCATTTAGGAACCACCTTTCACAGTCAGTTAAATAATAGAAGTAAAAAAAAAAAAAAACTTGTAGCCTCCATCTACTTTACATTTTTCAGTAAAGAAGTTAGACTCAGTAAGAATCTTCAACATTCCCATTAGCATTTTCTGCTATGCTATCCACAGATCCAACATAGCGAATGTTTAAAAAATTATGACGCACCTCACACTTTTGACCATCCTAACAGAGGGCACGTAAAATGAGTGTGGATTTCACACCACCCTCGGATTGGTCCAGGAGAGTGTCCGCGGACCGAATAGGGAAGTGAGTCTGCGGACTGGACCCAGATATCATAAATTGTTTTTACTTAATTTTTGGTTATTTTAAAAATAAACTACTGGACGGATTTACACCAAATGTACAAAAGCACGCTTTTGGGACCAAGCCAACGCTCCTGACGCAAATTTGGTGATAATCCATCCAGCTGTTTGAGCTGTAGGCATGAGCAAAACATGTTTTCCATTGCGTTTATGACGATATCCACAAATTTTGGGACCTCCTATAACTCAGCCCCGCTATATGATTCCTCAATAAACTTTGCAATACAAGTATACTGACCCTTTAGAATGATTTTGTGAAATTTGGTGTGGTGTGGTTCCATCCAGGGGGGGCAAAGTTACAGGGAGGGGCCCTCATTTTTTAAAATCCTAATAGACAAACTGTTAAAAGAAATTTGCTCGTACCTACAGCACAAACCGCTGGACGGATTTTCACCAAAAGTGCGTGAGGAGCAGCGGCTTGGTCCCGAAAGTGTGCTTTTATCATTTTGATGTAAATCCGTTCAGTAGTTTTTTAAAGAAATGACCAATAAGAAGGTCAGAAAAAATTAGGGATATGTGCCCAACCCGCAGACTCATTTCCTGATTCAGAATCCGTGGACACCTCTGGACCAATCAGCGGGTGGCTTGGTGTCCACGGACATCAAGGATGCATGCTGTTTGGATGTTGGAAAGCATGAGCTGCATCAAACTTTTTTTAAATGGTCGCCATTTTGTATCTGCAGACAGCCGCCGTAGTCTGCGGACAGCGCTGTGAGCAAAAAGTTGGGAAAACATGTTTAGGGTTAGTTTGTGGCCAAAAGAGGGTCTGGAAAGGGTGGAGGAGTGGACAAAAGTTGATAGGTAGCTGTTTTTATAGGTGAATAAAAGTGTTGCAGGTGCTGCTGAGTCCGCAGTCATCTTTACTATCTGCAGACTACATTGGGAGTGGACTGGTTCAGGGTGAGTCTTGTTATTTGTAGGTGTATTTTACATATTTGTTATATGGTTTAATTGAATTGTGGTGGTTGTGGCGAATGTAGGTAGAAGGGCTGCCCTGTGTGGGTCTTTTAAGGATGTCTGGCATGAAGAGGACATTGGGGAGGTAGCCAATCAGGCTTTGCGGGTCTGGAGGAGTAGATTAAGTGTACAGCAGTACAGGTTAGGAAGTCTTTTCTTTGTTGTGTGTAGTAAAGATGGCTATGGCTGTGAAGAAGCAGAGTGTGTGGTTGGTGAGAGACTCTTGGATCCATTAATTAAAGATGTACACTGACTCTTGTGGCATCTCTGCTACTATTGGATTGGGGCAAAGGGGAGGTTTTGTGGCATGCAGATTGTGGCTTAAACTGTGTAACTTTATTACCATTCTGTGAGAGTATGGCTCACTTTAAATGTCCAGATATTATTATTGTGCATTGTGGAGGCAACAGTTTGGTCTATGTTGTAAAAGCAAAAGAGAAATATCGAGGCTGAGTACCACCAAAAGGAAATACACCAAACATAGGATTATAAAGATTCTCATATCTTTATTCAAATAACTGTACAGTTTACAAAGAAACAAAGTATCAGATAGCTATCTGGCCCTCAGTACATCACAACGAATACCAGCCCTTTCGGTATGAGAAGTGAGAGGTACTGGATGTCTACATATTCACATTTTTTTAATACAATTCTCAATCGCAATGCCCAGCCCCTCTGCAAGTTAATTATTCTCGGTTTAGGGTTCGTGCCGAGTTCGCCTCTAGTTAGTCCAACTATATGCATGTGGATTACGTCTAGTTTATAAAACAACAAGTCACAATTGCAACAGTGTATCTTAGAATTTGACATTAAGCCTTAGTACATGTTTTATACAATGTAGTTCAACAAGTGCTCACATTCAGTATTTAAACAACATTGCGTTCAATGTATGCCCGCGGATCGGACTTGTTGGCGCGAGTAATCCTTTGATCTTCAGGTTAAACTTAGCACATGGTCTTATTACACGGTCCTAACATGTGGCCTACGGGCAGTTTGGACATTAACTCTGTGTGAAGGTCAGGACGGCTAAGCAGGAGAACACTATCCACCATTTTAGAATACAGAGTGACTTTGAGGTGGAAATCAAAATGGCAGATAGACCTAAAATGGCAGCTAGGTCGATCTAAGGTCGGAACCTTGCAACGTGGATTTCTTCGCAGAGCGACTGGGTTTAGGCCAATATATACAATAAAGGAGGCATGATATAATATCCCGTCTAACAATGTGACTGCAGGATCTTTGCAGTTTGCTATGAAGGATATGCTCAGAAGCCTAATGGAACTGTTTCCAGCTGCAAAGATATTTTTTTCTGAAATCAATCAAAGGCAAATATGGAGACATCCAAAGATTGGTTGTCGTCACATGGAATAATCTAGACAGCATGTCAATAAAGGTGTATGTGCTTCTGTATATGCTTTAGGAATGGCATCTTTTAACAATTAAAATATCAAGTTGAATGGCATAAATATTTGTCGAGTCAATGGAGTGCATTTGACTGATGTCGGAAATCAGATTTTTCTTTTTAATATACAAAATGCACTGAAACAATTTTTTGTAAACTCGGGAAATGTATGGTGAAGTATGTTTTTAGTAGTTGTAGTAAATAAAAAAACAGAAAGAAATTAGAGGCAGTCCACGCACATGGCATTACGCTGCACAGGTGCAGTCACATAATGACATCCTGGGGTGTCTGCGGCGGCGGGTGTAAGCGGATCCCATAGAGCGGGATACGCAGGATGCATGCACATGGATGTTCGCAAATAAGCGCGTTGTATGCAGAGTAATTAAAAGTGCATCATACGAAACCAGACATGCCCAGTTCAGGCGTGATGTCCACGGATGCCCCATTGCTTAACAGTCATGATGTTCGCAGAATATTAATTGGGGTTTTAAAGAAAAAAATAAGAATGTATTACGCAATCATTTGCAAGATATTTATAGTAGAAAAAAAACATTTATTAATGAAAGGGATGGGGAATTATAATGGGAAACTTAAATGGGAGGATTTGGAATTTCAGTAAAGTCATAATCAGGGGAGGGAGGGAGAGAAATGGCATTAAAGCGTCTTTGATTTATGTTTTGTGAATTTGATTGGGGTGAGTGCTGGGGACAAGAGGAACAGTGATAAATAACATTTCTAATAACATGATTTTTAACATAATTTAAAAGTTCCTCAAACTCATTGCAAAGTTCATCTAATTTTGAAGACAAGATCATTATTTCATTCGTTACAGCTGGGGCTTGCGATTGTATTTCTGGTTTTTTGGGATTCTGCATAATTAATTTGTGGTTTAGTTTCTTCATGTAACATATGTATTATATGAGCTGTATATGAGTTACATCATTTGTTTATGTTGAAAGATGTATTGTTTTACCATTAGAGATTTCATCTTCGCTCATTTCTTCTTTGGGAAAGTTTTCTTCTAGACACTCAAGTGTGTTTGCCATTTCTGTCAAAATGAAAAATGGTGATATTTGTTCATGAGAAATGTTTTTACAATGAATGGTAATAATATCATTGGTTAAGTTGCTCAACTTATAGAAAGAGTACTTTTTGGCCAGTTTATAACTTTGGCGTTGTTCGATGAATGGTCAGCAAACTTTTCAGATAGGCTCATGCTGATTGGATGTTTGGAAATGTGAGGTGTGTCATCAGTATAGAAACGGTCACCATATCGGATCAGTGTATCACAGCCTTTGTCCACGGACAGCGCAATGAGGAAAAGAACTCTGGAAAATATTTGCGGTTATTTTGTGGACAAAAGAGTGCTTGGAAATGGTGGGGGAGTGGAAAAAAGTTGATATAGAGCTATTTGTTTAGGTGAAAATAAGTTGTGCAGATGCTGCTGTGTCTGCCTTTAATTTTCTGTCTGTGTACATTATTGGGATTGGCAGAGGGGTTTTCAGTGAGTCTTGTTCATTGAAGTTGTATTGTCCATACTTGAATATGGTTTAATTCTATTGTGGTGATTGTGATCAGTAGCTAGATTTTTGGGGGCATGGCGTAGGCTGTGCCTCCAAGAATCTGGCCACTGGCCACATACAATATAGTAATATGTATATAGTTATTATAGGTACTATAGGAGAAGATTACCGCATTTGTAATATGGTGGAATGATATAACTGATGTCTATATGGTATTTATGATCGTACTACAATTGAGGAAAGTGCTCCCCTCTCTCTTCTCCACCTTTGGCACAGTCAACCGTTCTATCCTTATTAAACAGCTCCATGATACCTTTGGCATCATAGACTGGACACTGGATTGGCTTACTATAAAAACAAGGAAATATCGAGGTTGAGTACCACAAATTGAAACACACCAAACACGGGCTATAAAGATTCACAGATCTTTATTCTACTGTACAGTTTACAAAGAAACATAGAAACATATAGCTATCTGGCTCTCAACACCCCGCAATGAGTATCAGCCTGTTAAAGAGAGGAGAGAAAGTGCTGGACATCTGTACATTAATGTTTTTTATACATTTCAACAATATTGTCCAGCCCCTCTACATGTTAATAATCTGCAGTCTAGAGTTTGTGCCTAGTTCGCATACAGCTTATACAATAATATGCATATGGATTACATGAGTTTGTATTTCCGCTGTGATACAATGACAACGTATGCTCTCAAATCCTACAACAAGCATCTTTTACAACTATGTTACAATTGAGTTCGGCCTGTATCCATGCTTGGCGTTTACTCTGCATTGTCCCAGACGTGTATTCATGGATAAGTCTTGCGAGCACAGACAATACTGGGACAACAGTTCATGCTCAGTACAAGGCCTTATTACCTAGTCCAAACAGACGGCTCTTGGTCAGCCTAAACATTAACAGAACTCAAAGGTCGACAGGCTTGGTTGCGAGTTGAAAACACAGTCCACCATTTTAGAACAGAGAATATACAAACATAAATCAAAAGGGCAGATGATTATAAAATGGCAGCAAAGTAAATCCAAAATCGGAATTTTGCAACACGGTTTTCTTCACAGAGCGACTAGGCTTAAGCCAATATAAATCAAAAGGAGGCATAATATAATAATAATAATTTGGCATTTATATAGCGCTACGAACCCTCAGGTATCTGAGTGCTGCTTATTATTACCCACGGTGTGTGGTGCTCATTTATCGACCTCGGAAGGATGAAAGGCTGAGTGTGACCCTGCCAGGATTCGAAACTGCGTTAGCAAGCTCTGCACGGATGTCAAAGCGAGCGCTCTACTCGCTATGCCACTTGACCAGCATAATATGATTTCCCATTTAACAAACCCTCCTTTTGGCCTAAGCCAAGTGCCAAACTATAACTAGTCACTTTACGAGTAACTCCACGTCTTAATGTCCATACAACCTGAATCACATTCATCAGATATATCAATCGCCATAAGATCTGCAGCAGAAATTTCCTTCATTACAAATTCATTAGTCATTCTTTCCGGTGTGTTTGCCTTTGGTCCTAACGTTCCCATAGTCTGTGCACAACATCCCCCTAACATTGAACATATGGCAGGAAGACATTGTATACAGCAACAACAAAACTACAGAACACCCAGAATAATCAATAAGACCGAAAGAAGCTTCCATCCCTAAGATCGTAAGAAGTCCCAAAACCAAGCACTAAGATCCCAATTTGCCTCGGGATCATGCACTCCTGAACTTAGGATGTGCAGATTTTGTATAGCCTTAAAGATAGTTGGGAAGGAATATAGTACGAAAACCTAGCACGCAGACCCCACTAATTTGCATACTCCTCCACACTCAGCCAGGATGACGTCTAATGCCATCCGGTTTTGTAGCGCCACTAATCTGATTGTTTTCTGCTCTATAGTCATGTTTTAGAGTATGTCAGTGGTCCGGTTGATGGTTTTCTCCAGTACATTAGACGTCATCCTGGCCGAGTGTGGTGGAGTATGCAAGTTAGTGGGGTCTGCGTGCTGGGTTTTCGTACCAGATTCCTCCCCAACTATCTTTAAGGCTATACAAAAGTCGAATCTAGATGTTAGTTTGTTTGAATATCCTCATTGTATCTCTACAACTTAAATGTACTAAAATGTGCTAAATATTAGCTTTGTGTACTCCCAGTCAATGCTCTCCAGTCATTAGTGTTCCAGGTCTCTGTGCTAAAGTCAAATCTAGATGTTAGTTTGTTTGAATATCCTCACTGCATCTCCACAACTTAAATGTACTAAAAGGTACTAAATGCTAGTTACTGTACCCTCCTGTCATTAACGACTCAGGCATATCACTGAAGTACCTAAAACCAAACCTAATATACATACGCCACCTCACAGTATGCTCCTGGCATAGTTAGAAAATGCCCCCCACTCGCCTCAATAAAGTCACCTTGACGCTAATACTCCTCATAACCATATCCGGTATAATGGCCCTTAATCTCAAAACCAGCCCTCCCAAAGATAGAAATCTGAGACTCAGCTCCAGACTACCCAGTATCTATGAACCTGTAGGAAACCATCAGAATAACGCCAACAGACATACTACTACCCAATTAAAAAACCTGCAATGCCCAGTCATGCATTCCACCCACACCGGCGATCAAACCTCTACTATAACTTCCACAACTACAGATAACCTACCAATTAAAACCTGTCAAACCAGCAAACCCAATAGCTCCCTAACTCTACTAGGATCCCTCATTAGTGCGCGATCTATGGTGGCCCATGCCGCAGAAATTGCGGACATCCTAAATAATGATAATCTGGATCTATTGGCCATAAATGAGACTTGGCTTCACGAGGCTGCTGGACCAACACTAATGTTAGCAGTGCCGGATAAATACCAAATTCTCAGAGCTGACAGGCCAAATGCCATAGGCGGCGGTCTAGCCATCATCTGCAAATCTACCCACACAATCAGACTTGCCACTTCGGTCTCCTACTCATCTTGTGAAGTATTACAGCCAAAATGCCCCTCTCCAACAGCTGCACGCTCTCAATCCACCTAATATATAGACCCCCAGGGCCTCTAGGCACCTTTGAAGATGATTTAACCAACCTAATAGCCAACAACACCAAAGACCACTCCCAAACCCTACTATTGGGAGACTTTAACCTCGGCTTTAATGAAATTGACAATAAACACGCTGAGTCAGTTGCAGCCCTGCTCAAGGACCACGGCCTTGATCAAAAAGTCCTCTCGCCCACCCACATCAAAGGAAGGACCCTTGATTGGGTATCGGAACTGAACTGCAACATCAGTATCACCGATATTGCTCCACAAACATGGATGGATCACTCTCTAATAACCTTCTCCGCCACTCTGGATCTCCCTAGCCCCAAAATCAACAACATGGTTCCCCCTCTTCCAACCAGACACCTTGGTAAACACTTTCAATGATGCTATGACCGAAACATTAGATACAGTTGCTCCAGCCACATTACGCAAAGCAAAACAGGAAGCCCACTTAAACGCCTGGTTTACACCCCACCTCAAATCTCTGAGACTTCAGAAAAGAAAGCTCCAATCCATCTGGCAACACTCACCTACTGAATACAACAAAAGCAACCTAACCGCATTTGCAAAATCCTACAAAAAAGAAATTATCAAAACCAAGAAAAACACCTTTAATGACAGAATTACAAAAGCCAACTCGAATACTAAAGAACTCTTCGCCATCCTCCGTGAAATGGAATCCCCCATTCAACCAATAGACATTGCCCCTAAAAATAAAGCTTGGTGCACAAACATTCAAAACGCCCTTGCTAATAAAATCTCCTCGCTGCAATGAAAAATTGCTGAAAAAAAAGGCTGCACTGCCACCACCGAACCAACAAATACCCCAATCTCAGAAGAACAAGACTACTGCACCGTTTAGATTCAAGTCTATCTCCATAATTGACACAGAAAAATTAAACATTCTCCCTCAAACCCTCAAATTGTAAGGGCGACTCCTGCCCAGCACAATTAATAAAGGACGCAGCTAGGGATCTAGCTCCCTTCCTTTCCAAGCTCATAAACTCTTCCTTTAAATCCAACACGGTACCCACCAACCTCAAAAAATCATGGGTCCTACCTTTACTGAAAAAACAAACCCTGGACCCCACCATCCCCACCAATTATAGACCTATCACCACAGTGCCCTTTATACTTAAAATCCTAGACAGAGCTGCCTACATACAAATTCAGAATTACCTGGAAGCTAACCACTTTCTTGGCTCACAACAATCTGCCTTCCGTCCACTTCATGGCACGGAAACAGCTTTATTAGACCTCAAAACCCAAATTGAGGAACTTAAGGATAATGGGAAAACAGCTCTGTTCCTCTTACTGGACTTGTCGGCCTCCTTTGACTTGGTGGACCATGCAGTTTTATGCAACCATCTCGAATCTGCTGCCAACTTCACTTCATGTGCAAACCGCACCATGCGAGTCTTCTCCACCTCCGACTCAGCCGACCCTATCAAAATAACATGTGGTGTCCCGCAAGGATCTTTTATCTCCTCCACCATGTACAATATCTTCACCAAGCCTCTGTTTGACAAGTTGGACAGACTGTGTGTCACCTACACGAACTATGCAGATGACACCCAGATCCTCATACCCCTTTCGGGCGACTACGAGACAGACTCAGCCTTGGTGAACAAAATGTACACCCTCATTCAGGCATGGATGGCCTCACATGGCCTCTGCCTGAACGACGATAAAACGGAGTTACTAATCCTAGGCTCTGAAACCAACATCCAAAAACTATGCCCAAACTACACATCCTTCAACATTGATAATAACCCTATCAACGTGATGCCTGTGGTTAAAACCCTTGGATTCTATCTGGATTCTTCTCTCACTCTCAAAGAGCAGGTCACCTCTTTCAGCACCTACACCTGCAAACTCATCCGTGCATCTAGACCATACCTCTCCAGTGCCAACTGCATCACATTAGCTAACGCCCTTATCATGTCTAGGCTAGACTACTGCAATCCCCTGTACTCTCGAAGCAACAAATACATCACAGAAAAACTTCAAAGACTGCAGAATAATGCCCTGGGAGCAGCACTAAACATCCCCTTTAGAGAGCACATCACCAACTGCAGGAAAGAGGCTAACTGGCTAAAAATAACAGAGAGAATTCTACTTAAAACAGCTTCCCTCACATCTAAATGTCTTAACAACTTAGCCCCCCGTATCTAATGGAAAGAATCAATAGGAACATTTCCACGCGGCCCACGAGATCCGCCAACACCTTCAAACTAGAGACTCCAAGGTTTAAACGTTCCACCGCGGGAGGAACTAGCTTTCCCGTCAAAGCTGCTTACTGCTGGAACAAATTACCTCTTGAACTGAGAAATGAACAACCGTACCCGAAATTCAGGCACAAGTTAATCAATTGGCTGCCCGCCAATGACACATAGCCTGAGCTACACATAGCTTAGCTTACTCCCACCCAGCCACTACCGATTTGTTGCCTGGACACCCCAAGACCTGCCCTGCTCCTGGTCATTTGTCTGTATATATTTGTGTATATATTTGCTTTTTTCTGCCGCCTGTGTTCTTTTAGGCATATGCTTGTATATAGTACTACATATATTTTCTCTTATTATGCTATGTTGTACATATTATTGCCAAACTATGTAACAAGCTTAAGTTGTCATGTAAACTGCTGCGTCCGGCTACTCTCGGGTTTGGTGCGCATTACCAAATAATAAACAAACAAACAAACAATACTCTCGCTAGTCTTCTGATATGCTCGGAATTCATATTTTGTCCTCAAAATGGTACAAAAGATTTTGCTATGTCACCCAGAATTTGTGGAGGAGTATCACCACTCTCGTCCCACCTTGGACAAGCCCTAGAGATGTCTGTGGTACGAGCTATAAATATCTCTGGCAGCAGAATTCCTAAATAACAAGTTCCCTGCCAATCTCTAGGTAGCCATGGGAAGGCTTCATTACCGCAAACGAAGTAGACAGGTTTGCCTACATACAAAGGTCTGTCCTCACTGGTCAAGTTTGCAACACTAGTACAACCCTTGAAATCACCCATTGACTGAGTACCATTCCTTTGTATGCAGAAAGAAACAGAGTTGGGGCTATGATTCACAGTATAGGAAGGTGGCGTGGCATCACTATTGCGTATAGGAGCCATCTTGAAAGAGATCAAAGATGGAAAAGGTCGGGACAGTCTATCAGAAGGTCTAATAGAAGCAACATTAAGCTTGCTCCTATTTGCGAAGAGTGAGCATCCCAGGGGCGTTAGAACTTGCCTTTCAAACTTGTTCAAATTCCTTCCATCAAAGATCCCCGAGATGCTATCATTCCATCGGCCAAAGAATAGTGCCCTTAAAGAAGCGTAACATGCAGTAGTTAGAGGCAAAGGATGAAAATACCAGCCCAACCCTTTTTCCCCATGTTGCGGTAAATGAGAGCAAACCCAACAGTTTGTCTTATTCAAAATGGCATGGGTTGCGTTCATTATAAGCAGTAATGTATTGTTGTAATAACTCTGTCTATGTTGAGAGTCTCTAGGGGACAGAGCGTGCAGGTGCACGAAAGGTGTAGATACAGTAGGAACATTCTCAGTAGGCAAGAATGTTTCAAGCGGATGTACTTCTTCCATATACCAAAATCATAAGACAACTACTATTGTGTAACCGGTTAACATAATTACAAGAAAACAATACGTCTTGAAAGACCATGTATTTGATCGTCCATTGTTATTGTTGGCCGCACAGTCACTTGTTTGTTCCGTACAAGTTGGGGCGATAACAAGCATTGTTCCTTTGAAATGAAAACTCTGTAGTCCTTTTGCTGGTGATCTTCTGATCACGTGTTTCTTAGTCTTTCCCTATCTCCTGCCAACTACTTTCCTTCAGATGCAAAAGATGGGGAGAAGGACAAGTCCTATGGTAATTTTCATGTGGGCACAACCGAACCGTGCAGTAAGTCTAGCTTTGTGGATGCAGATTGTACCTTGTGACTCCTGGTACAGTGCGATCTGCGAACAGTGCGTTGTTGCTTCCTGATGGAAGTGATGAATTTGCAGCAGAACCTGAAAAGGGTGCAAAATGACCTGCAGGAGAGTGTGGAGATGAAGCAGCTGTTTCCCCAGGCCCTGTGGGCTCAGGAAGTGTCTCCAAAGCACTCTCAGTACTGCTCAATGCTGAATGATCGCTGGGAGCAGAACAAGTAAGTTTATCCTTATCTTCTTCATCGCGTGGCAAAGGGAAAGGTATCCTCTTGACATGCAAAGCATGTATCCAATGTTTGTTTGTGGTTACTCGTACAGCCGTCTGTGTGGCCAATAGGACCTGTTGGGGCCCTCTCCACCTCGGTGCGAGACAGGATGCTCTCTCAAATGCTTTCATGAGGACCCACTGTCCAGGTCAGATGCTATGACCTGGCCCCTCGTATTTAGCTGGGAGGGCTTCTCGCACCTGCTGATGAATCAAATACAGATTTTTAGTTAACCGGTCACAGTAATCAGAAAGAAGTACATGCTCAATGTCCCTCAATGCCCTAGGTTTCGGAAGATTCCAAATGTTAGCTGGCCTACCCATTACCACCTCATATGGGGAGAGCCCAGTCCTAGTCTGTGGGGTGGTGCGCATTGAAAGTAACACTCTCGGTAAGGCGTCCGGCCATTTCAAATTGGTGCCAGCACACGTTTTAGCAAGCTTGTTCTTTAAGATTCCATTGTGTCTTTCTACCAACCCAGCATTCTGTGCATGTCTGGCCGAATGGAACCGTTTATCGATCTGTAATCCCGCACATATCTGCAGAATTACAGCAGCGATAAAATTTGAGCCATTGTCCGACCAGATGACCCTTGGCAAACCAAACCTAGGAAAATATTCATTAAGCATGGTTTTTGCCGTTGTCATTGCTGTGGCATCTTTTAGAGGAAAGGCTTCAACCCATTTACTGAAAGCGCAAATAACAACTAAGACAAACTTGAAATTATTACAACGCTCCATTTCAATAAAGTCAAAGTGGATCACTTTAAAAGAGACAGAAGGTGGACCAAAACTACCCCTTGGTGTTGATGTACCCTTTCCCATATTGTGCTGTAAACAGACCATGCAACTCTGGATAAAACGCTCAGCAGTTTTCGGGATGTTGACATTTACCCAGACATTTCCTAACATTTTGCAAATCTTCCTAGCGCAGATATGAGTGGGACCGTGAGCCATTGCAACCATCATAGTAATGTATGCATCTGGCAGCATCCATTTTCCCTCTAGGTTAACCACCCAACACCCATCGTCATCCAACCTCGCCAAGCCCTCAGCCCTTTGTTTAGTTTCTTCTAAAGTGGCATCGGCTTGGATATTCTTTATAGACTCAATTCCCTCGTCTATGGTACAAACATTAATGGCTTCCCTTGCAGTGACATATCTGAATAGAGATCAGTAGCCGTTTGTTTGGCTATCTGG
Source organism: Ambystoma mexicanum (assembly GCF_040938575.1). Classification (NCBI taxonomy): domain Eukaryota; kingdom Metazoa; phylum Chordata; class Amphibia; order Caudata; family Ambystomatidae; genus Ambystoma; species Ambystoma mexicanum. The sequence continues at coordinate 1,704,461,576 of NC_090932.1, read as the reverse complement.
TCAGCAAAAGCATTTCCTTTTCCTACATCATTTAAGATTTTCTGATGTGCCACGCATTTCATATTTGCTAGCTGAGTGGGAAGTGCAAGCGCTGAAAATAACCAAACTATCAAGGTGCCATATTGAATCAGAAATGATTTTAATCCGCTCAGGCGTCAATCTGCTTCCCTCCTTTGACAGGAGATAGCCTAAATAGGCGACCTCCTGTCGACAATATTGAAACTTTTTCAGTGAAGCTTTAAGTCCATGCTTTACTAGGTGAATAAGCAACAACACGGTGCCCTCCTTGCAGGCACTTTCTGAATCTGCAGCTAAAAGAAGATTGTCGACATACTGAAGCAATGTACAAGTGACAGACAACTCGAGTGTATCAAGCTGTTCTTTCAAAGCCCTACTGTAAATGCCCAGACTTTCCACATACCCCTGTGGTGCACGGGTGAATGTAAACGAGCATCCCCCTAGGGTGAACGCGAAAAAGTATCTGCTATCTTTATGAATAGGGATGCTAAAAAATAACATTATTAAAATATACGACACTAAAATGAGTAGCAGAAGCTGGAATCATAGTTAATATTGTCGTTACATCAGGCACAATAGGAAATTGTGGAGCAACAATCTTGTTGATAGCGCATAAATCGATAATAAAACGAAAAGGAATTGCATTATCTCCTTTCTTATACACCAGTAAAGTCGGACTATTGCACAAACAACCTGCAATTTCTTCAATTACCCCACGGTGTACAAAATCGTAAACTATACACTTCAAAGCTTGCTCACTATCAACCGAAATCTTATACTGAAGAATAGGTGGCACCTTTACTCCAGGTTTCAAAATCATTTTAGCAGGCTCAATTTGTAAAACACTGAAATCATTGTCATCAATCGCCCATAAACATTCTGGAACGTTACTAAACTCCGGTGGTAAAGGTCAAGTCAGAAACTGTGAGACAGAAAATTGCTGTGGTGAAATCATCAAACACACTCCATCCTAAGAACAATGAATTACCGTATTTAATTCCTTCAACAGATTCAACCCTAGCAAATTCTCACCACAGTTCGATGTCAAAAGAAACGGACAGTGATCCGTGAATGGACCCAGTGAAATCGGTACCGTCAAAGAAACCAGACTAACCACTGGCGTACCAGAAAACCCTACAGAAACATTAGTTTGCCCTGACAGTGTAATGTCTGGATCCCATGAATGATCAATGGAACACTTCTGTGCTCCTGTATCTATCAAAATAGATGTTTCCTATTTCCCACTATCATTTCAACGCAGGGACCTTTCTGATTAACGGGAATAGGCATCGGTTCCAAACCCTGCTTCGGGCAATCCTAGCGAAACAATATATCAGCAAAGGGAAGGCCTTCAGAGAGATAAGCAGTAGAAGGATTATAAAAAATGTTTCTATTATCCACACTCAGTGGGTGATTATCTTGCGAAAAAGACTGAGGATTCTGAGAAAACTGACTTTTACCAGGACCCTCTGCCCCAGGGTAGCCTCTGGATCGTCTACCCATGATAACAAATGTGTTATTCGACCTCTGCTGGAGGATCGGGCATTGTGCACGCCAATTACCCTCTTGTCTGTAATAAGCACATTGGTTTGCGTGCACAGGACCCAACGGCATATTACCTTGTGGAACATACTGTCCCCTAAACTGTGTACTACCCCCTCTAGGACCTCTAACAATCTGTTGCAACAATACCTTAGTTCTCAAGTCTCCCTTCTTCTTTTCAATCCTTTCCTTCTCATTATTGACTTGGTTTTCATAATACTGAGCCATATGCAACACTTCAGGCTGAGACTTAGCTTGCCAAGCGCTCTCAGAAGTCATAATTTGCGACTGATTGTCAGGCAACAATCCACGCACAAATGTGTCTACAAATAGTCGTTTTCCAGACTCTGTGCTTAAATCTTGTCCACTGAAATCTGAAAACACATGTTCAAACCGATTAAAGAATTTGGTAGCACCCTCAGACTTTCCTTGGACACAAGCAGTAAGTTTGTCCCAGACAATCCTTCTCTTAGGAATTAAGGCTTTCAATTGTGGCCTTTCTCTATCTTGCCCAGCCAAATTATCCCATGTGTCCCCTAACCCTGGTACATTGTCTACTGTCCTAATTGGTTTCCCCAAATCAGCAGGTAGGAGCACAGGAAATAACAAATCTATATCACCCAAAGTGAATACTGACGACAGCAAGACAGATTTAATCTCTTTGTAGAACCCTGTCGGATTCTTTCTAATATCTGGGATGGATTGTCTGATGGTGTTCACTTCCTGTCTTGAGAACGGGACGTGAACAAACTGTGATACATAATGTGCAGGAATGTCATAGGCGGCTACACCTGTTGCGGCGTTAGTCCGAACATCAACTTTAGGGACAAATGTCGGAGGAACCTCTCTCATAGGCAACTGAGAAGTAGGCAACTCTGAACGCTTACTGAGCAACAGAGCCACATCGAGCGCTAAAGCAGCTAAAGAAGTGTCATACGAAAAAGCTCTCTTATAGATATTCAATAATTCTGCGGGACAACAAATCTTTCTTTTTATACATTCATCCTGCAGGTATTCTACCATGACCTGTATCACTTTCCTCTGCATTTCTGGCGTATACTGACTATACGTGTCATATACTTCTACGGGAGTATCGACATGTCTGAAATCTATCTAAGTGCATCTCTTGTGCAAATTCGCGTTTCTTCACTCATCGATTTACAAAGAGGAAGGAACTGTTTCTGTACAAACATAGCGCCCAAACTATCACTATCTATTTCTTCATTCCGTAACCTTTCTAACTCCCTTCTATACTCAAAAACCCTCTCGACGTGCTCATATACTTTCTCCGCAGTATCTCTTGAATATGCTAAAACATTCAAATCCCTCAACCCTTGTGGGAGATCTACATCATTCAATCGGTTCCACATTACGGATAAATGAATTCCCAGTCCTTCGATAAAAACATTTTTCTCAGGAAAACTTTCTAGATTAGAGAGTGTAGCAAAAACATCAGATTGTTCACCCTTCTCCAGGCACTGTTTAGCCCATGCAGTCAGATCTCGCTTTCTCTCTTTAGACACAGTACTGTGAGTTACGATCTTTGATTCCGCTCCCTTATCAACTACAAGTGGAACAGAACCACTTGGAAGAGAAAGAGGAGAAGAATCTTGTACAATAGGTGACGAAGATGCTAAGACTGGTGGAAGAGGCACATCTACCAAACCCATAGCAGCAGAGCAGGCAAAGGCGGAGGTACAGGTGGAGGAGCAAAAATAGGAGGAGGAGCAATAACTGGAGGTAGAGGAGCAATAGGAAGAACGGTAGGAGGAGATGGAATTGCTACGGGACGAGGAACAACAGCAGGAAGAGGTAAAGCATTAGGAATAGGTACATAAGGAGGTGGTGCAGTGGCACCAGGCCTTCGTTCATTTAGAAGCTTGTCAATTACATCATCTGACGCATGGAAATCTTTAGACAGGTATATTTTCTGAATGACAAGTTGAAAAGCCCCATCCATATTTCTAACTGACTCTGACTGTTTTTGTTGATCATACAATAACGCTTTCTCGGCATTTGACATGTCGTTGCGCATGTTTCTCTCTAATTTTAAGCAGATGCATAGCTTCTTTTTTCAATTTTGCAATACATCAAATGCTGCAGGTCTAGCTTTTCTCTTTAACAACATAGATTCTAAATATTCTATACAGGAAATCTCAAAGCTACCATTGATTGGCCACTGAAGTTCGGAAGCATGTCTGGTTTGTCTGTGCCAAATATCATTAAACACTATACTACCAATGCCGTGCTTACAGTAGATAGTAGACGCTGGCGACCCCCCCTGTGGTGCCGGATGGCCAAAATCCAAAGATTATCTGTCTCTACGGAATAATGCCCTGAAACAGGCAGACAATTTCTCAGGCATATCAGATATCTGGTGTTATCTGGTCAATAATTGTTCTCGCGAGGACAATGCGCCAAATCAAATTATCAGGATACTTAGGAATCGGGGAACGACTCACCAGATCAAAGAACTAAGGGAGACCCGATCGGATTACTAAGGACAACAAAGGACCCTCGTGGTTGGTGATTTCGGCAAAACGGCCCGCCTCAATATATGGACCCTCGTCAAGATGCCGTCTCAGACCGCGTGCTCACCGTCCGGGGATCAGGTTGTGCAGTACTGTTGAGGTGTTGCGTCTCATCCAAGAAGGAGCCCCCTTTCTCACTGTCCGATCCCGGTCCGATAGCCCCGTCAACACTTCAACGAGATGGCATCAATCTTGAGGGTCCCTATTCAGGCGTCATCTGTAAAAACAAGGACATATTCTAGGCTGAGTACCACAAATTGGAATACACCAAACACGGGCTATAGAGATTCACAGATCTTTATTCTATGGTACAGTTTACTAAGAAACATAGAAAAAGATAGCTATCTGACTTTCAACACCCCGCAATGAGTAACAGCCCGTCAAAGAGAGGAGAGAGAGTGCTGGACATCTGTACATTCATGTTTTTTATACATTTCAACAATATTGTCCAGCCCCTCTACATGTTAATAATCTGTGGTCTAGAGTTTGTGCATAGTTCACATACAGCTTATACAATAATATGCATATGGATTACATGAGTTTTTATTTCCGCGGTGATACAATGACAACATATGGTCTCAAATCCTACAACAAGCATCATTTACAACTATTTTACAATTGAGTTTGGCCTGTGTCCATGCTTGGCGTTTACTCTGCAATGTCCCAGACGTGTATTTGTGAATTAATCTTGCGAGCACAGACAATGCTGGGACAACAGTATATGCTCAGTACAAACAGTCGGCTCTTGGTCAGCCTAAACATTAACAGAACTCAAAGGTCGACAGGTTTGGTTGCGAGTTGAAAACACAGTCCACCATTTTAGAACAGAGAATATACGAACATAAATCAAAATGGCGGATGATTCTAAAATGGTGGCGAAGTCGATTCAAAATCGGAACTTTGCAAAGCGGTTTTCTTCGCAGAGCGACTAGGCTTAGGCCAATATAAATGAAAAGGAGGCATAATATGATTTCCCGATTAGCATGACCTGTTTTCTCACTAACCACCTCTCTCAGCTGCAACTGGCCATTTCTCTTCCATCACCTCACGCTCTACCGGCAGCATCCTCCAGGGCTCTATCCTATTGCTGTGGCTGTTCAATATCTATCTCGTCCCTCTGTCTCACCTGATCTCCTCCATCTTTCCTCATTTCCAGTGTTATGTAGATGAAACACAGCTTTCCATGAAACTTCATTGTACTACTTCATGCTCTTTAATCCCTGATTGTCTGACTGCCATCCAGCATAGTGTGCAGCTAACGATCTCTGTCTCAATGCCAGGAAGATGGAGATTCTTCTTATTGGGACACCTTTGCCCAGTTCCCTCCTACCCTCTGGCTCCCTACTTGGGCCCTCTACCCTCAACATCCTGTGAGGCCAAAAAACCTGCGGTCATCTTTGACTCCTCTTTTTCCTTAAGTCCTTACACCTTGGACCTTGTCAAGAAGGCCCACTTTCAACTTCACCTCCTTTCAGGCATTCTACTTTTCCTCACCTTCCCCCGGAAGCTCAGTGTTCATAGAGCCCTGGTCCTGTCTAAGGTGGACTACTGCAACAGCCTCTTCCTCAAGCTCTCCCTTTGTCCCCGGATCCCCCCTTCAACTAACCCAGAATAGGTTTGCAAGACGTATCCTTGTCCTCAAGCCTAGGGATCATATCTCTGGAGCCCTAAAATCTCTAGATTGGCTTCTGGTAGCCGTAAGGATGACATTGAAGACCTTCTGTACCATTGAGAAGGCTTTCTGGGGCCCGGGAACATACTATCTCCAACTTTCTCCCCCTAAACACTCCCCTGCTAGAGGCCTCCGCTCCTTTAACTCCAATTCTCTGCTTGTCAAACACGTCTGCAAATGGGAAGCAGGAGGAGAGCAGGAGGCCGGTTTCTCTCTTCGGCCTGTGCCTCTCTTTGGAACCACCTCCCTGCTCTTCTCAGACTTGAGCCGGACTTCCCTAAATTCTGGAAATTTCTCAAAACTCTGCCTTTCTCGTCCTCTTTCCCTCTGTCCCTTGTCTGCTAACTCATACCACTGCCACTGAAACTGGTGGCATGGTCCCTCATGAACCTCACAGATTCCATGCCCGATACCTTGTACATCAGTATCCCGCTACCCTACCACCTGGCAGCTGTGCATCCCACCCTTGGGACTCCTCCACCACAGCAGTTAGCCAGTGGCCTCCCACCTTGGCATCCCTTGGCACTTCCCTCTGTGGCTCCAATCAGCACTTTCCAATCCCTACTCCCCCATCCATTAATGCACTTCTCTCACTGTACAATGCATATGTGAAATTATAGCAGCACTGTGTACAATTGTATTGTATAAGTAAGGGACATGCAGATACAAAACATTTCTAGAATATTGTTAAGTGGCAATTTGTGCGTGGAAGATTAATATGTTGACAGGGTTACATGTAGTAGTTGATAGGGTTACATGTAGAGTGTATGGAAGGGATTGGTTTGATGGATGTGTGAATGTTTGAAAGCAGGCAATGAGGGAGTGTTACAGACATAAAAGCAAAACGGGTAGACGGTCTGTTCTGTACGATGGTGTGCACGTGCCATCCAGGTCTTTTAATGATGCCTGGCCTGGAAAGGGGACTGTGGAGACTGCAGATCATTTTTAAGGTCCATGGATCATGGTCCTTATTGTATGCTAGTGAAAAGTATTTGTGACAGAAAATTGTGCTATCCTTTTTCTTTTTTTTTGCTCTAGTATACAATTGTCCATTACTTCCGTTAGCATAGTGCAAGATGCTAAGGGAAATGTTGGAGAATCTTTTTGAGTCCAACTACTTTATCAAAAAATGTTAAGCAGATGGGATCTATAAGATTCATATAATTAAGTTCTATTTTTTTTAACTGTGAAAGGTGGCTCCAAAAGGAACCTTTTTTTGGTGTTTTTTGATTTAGTCTTTTTTATTGCAGGAGAGGCCAGGAAGTATGGTGGGGAAGGGAAATGAGGGAAGGGGCACTAACCATAGATACAGAGGGGCAGGTGAACAGTTGAAGATGTTGGGCATGGGTTACATCTAAGGTAGGGGGCCACATTTCTAATGCTCATTGATTACAGCCTCAAAAGCACCATGAAACTGCTCCCCAGTGCACAGTGGTGTATTTCAGTAGATACAGAGTACTGGTGTCTTGGAAAGATATGGATCAACAGACTATTTTATGTCTTTCAAGATAGCTGGTGGGGATCTTCTGCCCCACCGGAGTAGCCTGAGGGGTGACAGTAGCAATTGAGGATGATGAGGTAGAGAAAGACAGCCTACTCTTTCTTGGGAAATGATCCACCTTTCTCAGATTTCCTGGGTGGTGTGAGTGGGTGTTGCAGCACATGGAGGTGGTATCAAATTGTACTGCTGGTGTTGTCCTTGGCTGAGTATGATTCCACACTCAGTGCATTCAACATGAGTATCCCTAGCCATTGGTACCACTCATATGGTCTTAAAAAAACACCACACCCATGATTCTCTCTGGGTGCTGGAGGTAGGCATTTCCTCTATCTCATCTTCCTGGTCCTCTTGATCCTCCTCTGCATAATTGTGCCTTTTCCCTTGTCCAGGTCATCCAGCTTGTGGTGTTGTTGGTGATGGTGGCTCCTGGGGAGGAGGGATGGCCATGCGCAAAAGCATTTTTTTAAGTTAAATAGCAGGCGTGGTTATACTCTTCCAGGAAGGAATAGGTATAATTTCTTCATAATTATGATTATAGTTATAATTATAATGATAGGAGTTGTGCAAGAGTAAACCTCAGCTTGAAACTTCCTAGATTGTCTACAAGTGCAGTTTTGAAATCTCTGCAATGTATGGACACGTTTGCGAATGCATCATCATGGCCTCTGTGGTCACGTGACACTGTCAGGAAAGGCTGCAGTGACATCAGATGTTCACGGATCATCGACAAACAAAAAGAAAACAGTGCAAAACGTTGTGGAAAGTTGATAGAAGTGTTAAGAATGTTGCAAGAATGTGGCTAATGGCACCGTTTTCACTTGAAACTTCCTAGATTGGCTTAAAATGCTGCTATATTGGGGGTGATCATGAAATTACAGTACACTTGTAAAAACCTATGAAATTCAGTGAAAAGACTTTGTTAAAGGGATGTTATGGTTACAAGTAAAATAAAACATAAAAAACAGAAATATACCAGTTATGGTAAGATAAGCAACCAAAACCCCTGCCACCACTGTGCACTGCTAACACTAACACCCAGGATATCAAAGATAACAACACAAATGTCATTGATGAAATCACATTTTATATATGCTCATAATATTAGTATTTCTCCAAGTAGCTTGAAGGCATTCGTCAGCCAGGTCAGAATCCATGAGAACAGGGACACAGACCAGTCATCATCATCATCTGGCTCATCAGCTTCCTCCTTCATCTTTGGGTGCAGGATTGACAGCATGGATATTGCTTCTGTCAAAGTTCCATTTGCCCCATCGTGGGTAGGGTAGTGTGCAGCAAGAAGGCGCGATCTTGGCGCACACACCTCCTTCCATTGCTTTTAATTAGGTCCAGGAAATACGTGTTCTGGAAAATCTCTGTCTGATTGCCCTCAATTCTTCCTTGATTTCATTAAATCTTTTTTTTTTTGTGTTGATCATTTGTAGCAGTTCCCATCTGGTTATTTGTAACCACTTGACATTCACTGCCGTCTAGAGTCCTTGCATGGATATGGATGTAAATATCATTGCTGTCTTGCTGAACAGTCTATGTTCCGCTGGAATGCCATCACAGGCTTTTATTGACTTTGATGAGAAGTATTTCTCCCCCTTCAGCCGGTGGAGATTGAGTGGCTTCTTTTTTTTCTCTGGTACTTATTTATTTTCAGGAACTCATCAACAGGGAGATTGCTTTGGAATCACTAATGCAGGAACATGTATGACCACAATAGAACATATTCCTCCCCAATTCTTAGGCCGCTGAATGTAAGCTCTGGATCCACAGGCCCAATATCATTCCATCAGCACGATAGTTCTTCCATTGATTCCTGTTACTTCAAGTATCTGCTCAAATCCTTTATTTTCTAGAACCAGAACCAGGCTTTTGTTGCTGATGCATATTGTCACATTAGTTACTGGTATTATACACACTGGTCCTGCTTCATCGTTGACTAATGTTAGCAGCTTAGAATGCTTTTCCCATGACTCTTTAACTATGTGCACTATGCTCGCCGCTTCCTTCTTTAGTAAGTGTGCGGTACAGGATAATATTCTTCTTCACATGCTGTACTGGTTGTGACTCGTCCATACACCAATAGCTGAGGTCTCTCCCAGCATCTTGGAATTCCTGCTCTTTCGACTATGTCTCAACATTCCGTAACCTTTACCTGTTCGCCAGTCAGGGATGGATATATAAGCATCTTGCTCGTCCAACCTATCTCTTTTTCCATATTTTGTGTTTTCACATAAGAATCTTCATATGATATGATATGATATGATCGTTTATTTATATAGCGCCTATACACAATGTGTTTCAAAGCGCTTCAAGGCAAGGGATGGAACAAGGGAAAATACAACCACATTCTTTTAGGCCATGAACAATAAGGATGTAAATTAACTATCGTACTCGGCCTGACAACATTTCAGATAGTGCAAGAGCTAAGACATGGATAAGGAAGGAAATGGAAACAGACAGGTGACTACCGTACTAGGCCTGACGACATTTCTGGAAGAGCCGGAGAAAAACAAAAGGTGAGGGAGAGGGGTGCAGAAAGGGAGGGGAGGAACAAAACAGGCGACTATCATACTAGGCCTGACGACATTTCAGATAGTGCTGGAGGGATGGTGGGGAGGAAAAAAACAGTAATGGGATGGTGAAAGAAACAGATGAGGTTGCTATCATATTAGGTCCAGGGACAATTCTGATAGAGTAAGTGCATAGAAGAAAGTAAGGGGAGGAGATAAGAAAAGGGAGAAGGGAAAGGAGGAGACAAAAGAGAGTAAGCAGTCAAAAAGAGTGGAGGAGCAAGAGTGGAGAGCGAATACCATTGCAGAAGTCAGTAGTAACACATAATGTTGCAAGCCAGGATACAAGATGAAGATGGGAACAGCATGATTCCGGGCTACCTTGAGTACATGATGCAAAGGAAGTCCAGCATGAGAGTTGAGAAAGAGTGACGCACCGTGAATGAATGAAGTCCATAAAAGTCAAATCCAGCATTGGCCACAAGACAGTGATGGTGAAGGAAAGCACCAGGTGGGCGGGGCTTGCTAAGTGGTGAAAAAGAGCAGCAGGCAGGAAGATACCAGGTGGGCGGGGCTTAGGCCAGGTGACCTAGATCCACTTGCACCTGCTCCCCTTCTGCAAAGGAAAAGAAGCTGGAGGGCTCCTTAAGTATCTGAATCTGCTCACCTGAAAGGGTGTGAGGGCTGGAGCCCTCCCCTGTCCCCTCGAGCATACCGAAGCACGAAGCCTCGGACTACACTCGGGCTGCCTGACCCCCTGATGCAGCAACCACGGAATCCACATCACTGGTGAGCTGCCTGCCTGCATAAACAGCCCACTCTTACCACCACTTGGGACACCATCCGAGCCTTGCTGGCCACCAGAGCCCCACCGGGGCACCTGCGTTCATCCATGGTGGAGATCCACCATCTTGTCCTAAGCAAGCGGCCTGACCCTAAAATGGCGGGCGCAGCGCGGCCCGAAAACGAGGCTGCATACTGCTGCTAGGCAACCTGGTCTTTCTTTGCCCAATCCCCGGCACCGATAGGCGGGAGCCGACACCTCGGGAGAAGGCCCGAGGGAAAAGGCCCTGTTCCTCCCCAGTGAGCCCCGGGTCGCAGCGGTCAGGCGTCGCCATCATACTCGACTCCTGCGCCCTCACGCACCAACACGGACACAACTGGCCCTGCCTTGCCCTATCCAGCCTGCACGTCCCTGCGGCACACCTCAGGTACTATCCTTCGGTTTACACGCCATCCTGACTACCGTCACTCTGTGGACATGAACAGCATTACTGATCTCGGAGCCAGGAGACTTGCCTGGTCAATTCACCCGTAATTTCTGTCACTCACACTTGTCCATATTGATGCTGCGCCTTATGGTCGCTTTCAGACCACATCTGAATTGTGTCGCGCCAAATAGCTACTCACCGGTGATCGGGCCGGTGCCTCTTGCCGCGCCTAGCCAGTTATATGCTAGTTCATATAGTTCATTTGTTGTTTGCACTACCTCTGCACGCTGTGAAATATGACTCTACCACGATATGTTATGATCTTTTCAGCATCAAAGTAAATACGGTAACCTGTCCCATCAATATATCCGGCTCAGGCCAACGTCACGGCATTGTCAGACCCTCTTCTTAGAGCAGGAGCTTTGGCTGCTCCCTCTCCCCTTTTGCACCCTAGCTACAACCTCGCATTTAGCCTTTGCCTACTGTGTTTGCTTCATTTGAACTGCCCTTTTGCACCTAGCAATAATTTCGATTTTAGCCTGTGCCTACCTGTGTTTGCTTAATTTGAACTGCCCTAACTACAACTTCGCATTTAGCCTGTGCCTACCTGTGTTTGCTTCATTTGAACTGCCCTTTTGCACCTAGCAACAATTTCGATTTTAGCCTGTGCCATCTGTAGCGGTATTACTGAAACTGCCCTTTCTGCACTATAACAGCAACTTCAATCTATAACCTCGGCTGTGCTTTAATTAAAATTGCCCGTCTCCGCACCACACCAGCTAGTTCAAATCTTGCCCCTGCCTATCCTACTGCGCCAACAACCAAACTACCCACGCTCTCCTCAATTCCAATTATGATCCATTGGCTCATACTCACCATGTTCCCTTTCTGTATCTTAAACAATAACACTCCATGTAGCAATAACAGCTACATACCATACAACAATGGACTAGCCAAACTAGGCTGCCCTAGGCACCACCCCATCCCCTGCCCCACACCCTTCCTCCCCTCCCTTCCACCTTTCTCACACACCCCCCACCAACAACTCTTCGCTAAAAGTAAGGCCACACCAGCCAACATCCTACCTAACAGTACCAACTCAACAAATGCCAACCATACTGCCTCCAACCTTCTCCTTCCCAACCTATTAGATCACTGTCCCACAACTTACCCCACCTTCCAAGACCGCAATAATAGACTTGGCGTTAGACTCCCCACCACTTCTAGCAAACTGCCTACCAAACCTATGACTAAAACTTCAACCACTAAGGATAGTGCCATGACCACTAACGCAACTGCTCTAAAAGGTGCACTACTCAATGTTAGATCTCTAGTAGCCCACCCCACCGAAATTGCTGACATTATCCTCTCAGGAGACCTCGACTTCCTTGCCACTACAGAAACTTGGTTACATGAAGCAGCAGGACCCTACCTCACTCTGGCCCTCCCCGACAACTACTCCATCCTCAGAGCAGACAGACCTAATGCTCGCGGAGGAGGTGTAGCTATCATTTTCAAATCCTCACTCGACTTCAGACACATCACCTCCCCCCCGCTAAAGTCCTGCGAGCACCTCACCTACAAAGTACAAACTACCCCCAAGAGCACCATTACTGTGCAACTAATATATAGACCCCCAGGCCCCACAGGATCCTTTGAGGAAGACATTACCACTCTCATAGCAGAGAACACCAAACCCCACTCCCAAAATATCATTTTAGGAGACTTCAACTTAGGATTTAATGACCCTAACGACTCTCCAGCTGCCTCCCTGGCCAACGCCTTATCCGAGCACGACTTCACTCAAGTCGTTACACTACCCACCCACCAGAAAGGTAGAACCATAGATTGGATTGCAGCCCACAACTGTAATATCACCTGCAAAGCCCCACAACCACTCGCATGGACTGACCACTCCCTCATATCATTTGAAATCAACCTAAATAATCCCAACCCCAAACAGAGCCCCTGTGCACCAGCCTGCCTGTCTAGAAACAAGCGCAATATCTCAGCAGAGACCCTCACACCTCTGATCCTCCCTTCGCTAAACACACTGCCTGCCACTGCCGACCTGAACCTTCTAGTCAACACCTACAATGATGCCCTCACCAGCGCCATTGATACTGTCGCTCCCCTAAAGGAACGCAAAGGTAAACCCATAGCCCACTTGAACCCTTGGTTCACACCAGAACTCAAATCCATAAGAAAAAAGAAAGCCAAGATGGAAGCCTTATGGAAATCCAACCCCACTGCAGAAAACAAATCTAATCTCAAAACCATCTCTTCCTTCTATAAGAAAGAGATAATCCGCACTAAAAAGGAAACCTACAATACTAGAATAAATAATGCCCAATCGTCGGTTAAAGAACTCTTCACCATCCTGAAGGAACTAGAAAACCCTAACCCTCCTACCGATACCTGCGTGAAGGACAAGCCTTGGTGCACCAGTATCCAAAATGCCCTCGCCAATAAAATTACTGGTCTCCAAAACAAAATTGAAACCAAAAGACAACAACTCGCCAACAGCAATGCCCTCACTCCTAGCGCACCCACCCCGACCCATAACACCTCTGGCTTCACTTTCAAACCGGTTACCATTCCTGAAATCCAAAAAATCATAGCATCCCTCAAACCTTCTAATTGTAAAGGGGACAGCTGCCCCGCCCAGATCATCAAAGATGCTGCACGAGACCTAGCCCCCTTCATCTCCAAACTAATAAACCTTTCATTCTCAACCAATTCTGTACCTAACAACCTGAAACAGTCCTGGGTTCTGCCCCTCTTAAAAAAACAATCTCTCGACCCGGCCATACCCACCAATTACAGACCCATCACTACGGTCCCTTTCCTGCTAAAAATCCTCGACAGAGTCGCCTACCTGCAAATCCAAGATTACCTGGAGACCAATCAACTGTTAGGCCTGCGTCAATCTGGCTTTCGTCCTCAACACGGAACAGAAACAGCCCTCGTTGACCTCAAAAGCCAGATTGATGGCATCAAGGACAACAACAAAGCAGCCATCCTACTCCTCCTAGACCTCTCAGCAGCCTTTGACCTGGTTGACCACAAAATACTCTGTAACCACCTTTCATCTGCTGCCCACTTCTCACACTCTGCTGTCACTTGGATACAATCTTTCCTAGCCAACAGAACCATGAGGGTTTTTTCATCTTTGGCTGCAGCAGACCCCATCCCCATCACATGCGGTGTCCCACAAGGGTCCTGCGTCTCCCCTACCCTCTACAATATCTTTACCAAACCCTTCTTTGACAAATTGGACCATCTGGGTGTCACCTACACTAACTACGCGGATGACACCCAGATACTCCTCACCATCACTGGCAACTACAACACTGACGCCACCAGGATCAACGAAATCTTCGCCATCATTCAGGCATGGATGGCCATACACGGCCTCTGCCTGAATGATGAGAAGACCGAGCTCCTCCTGGTCGGCTCCCCCAATAACCTACAGAAACTCAGCCCTGACTACTCCAAATTCATCATAGATGGCAACATCATTCCAGTTGTAAACCATGTGAAAACCCTAGGCTTCTACCTAGACGCCAATACCAACCTCTCCAAACAAGTTAATATGACCGCCTCAGCTACCGCCTACACGGGGAAATTAATTAGGGCTTGTAAACCCTTTCTATCTACAAACAGCTGCCTCATTCTGGCGAGGGCCCTCATACAATCTAAGCTCGATTATTGCAACAGCCTCTACCTTGGTGCCAACCAAGCTATAATCAAGAAACTTCAGATCCTCCAGAATAATGCGCTGAGAGCAGCTCTAAACATTCCCAGGAGAGAGCACATCTCACACATAAGACTAGCTTGTAAATGGTTATCTATCCAACAAAAAATCGACTTGAAAACCCTCTGCCTCACCTATAAAGCCCTAAATCACCTTGCCCCCCAGTACCTCACCAACAAATTCTCCCTCAAGCCTAACACAAGACTCACCAGATCATCCAATACTCTCTGCCTCACCGTGCCCAGATTCTCCGCCAAAAGAGCGGGGGGCTCAAGCTTTAGTGTCCTTGCCCCTCAACTCTGGAACACCTTGCCACTGAGTATTAAATTGACCAAATCCTTCCAACTGTTCAGAAGATCAGTCATTAGCTGGCTTCTAGAGAAGGAAATCCCCAGATAAATTAAGCTCAGTCCCACTTGCGTTTACTGTACATACCTTGAATAGATGATTGTCTTAGACCTGCACCAACTGTATATATTGTACATACCTTGAAATGCTCCTACTGCCTGCCTGTATACTCTATATTTGGCATCTTAACGCCACAATTGTATAACTGATTATTTACTGTAATTATGTAACCTATCCTTAAGCGCCCATTTACCCCTGGGTCTGGAGCGCTATACTAAATAAAACAAACAAACAAACAAACAAACAAGTAGGGAAACAGAGCGGCAAGCAGGAAGGCACCAGGTGGGCGTGGCTTGCTAAGTGGTGAAAAAGAGTGGGAAGCAGGAAGCCACCAGGTGGGCGGGGCTTGCTAAGTGGGGAAAAAGAGCGGCAAGCAGGAAGGCACCAGTTGGGCGGGGCTTGCTAATTGGTGAAAAAGAGCGGCAGGCAGGAAGGCACCAGGTGGGCGGGTCTTAGGCCAGGTGACCTAGATCCACTTGCACCTGCTCCCCATCTGCAAAGGAAAAGAAGCTGGAGGGCTCCTTAAGTAGGGAAACAGACCGGCAGGCAGGAAGGCACCAGGTAGGCGTAGCTTGCTAAGTGGTGAATAAGAGCGGGAAGCAGTAAGGCACCAGGTGGGCGGGGCTTGCTAAGTGGTGAAAAAGAGCGGCAAGCAGGAAGGCACCAGGTGGGCGGGGCTTGCTAAATGGTGAAAAAGATCGGCAGGCAGGAAGGCACCAGGTGGGCGGGTTTTGCTAAGTGGTGAAAAAGAGCGGGAAGCAGGAAAGCACCAGGTTGGCTTGCTAAGTGCTGAAAATGAGCGGCAGGCAGGAGTGCACCAGGTGGGCGGGGCTTAGGCCAGGTGACCTAGATCCACTTGTACCTGCTCCCCATCATATGAAAATGTTCTCCTTGATCAACATCGTAGGGTTGCCCATCTTCCTTCGAATTGTCCTCTGGTTGTACACACTGTTAGATGGCTGAGGTATGTGATGGTATTTCACTTGCAATAAATGTTCTTGCTGCGTTCATGGTGTAGGGGATGAGAGAACATACATAGCAGCTTTCATCTGATGTTCTCTCTCCCACCTCCTTCATGCGCTAATACAATGTTATTCTTTTTTAAATGAGCTGAATGATCAAGATATGTATTTATATTTCCATTATCTTCCCCTCCATCTCTTCTAAGTTGGACAAAGTGTTTAATAACATCAGGGACGATACTGCTTTGCTTTTGTTAGGGATCCTAAGAAATCTTTCATTGTCAACCACTGTATCTGCATGTGTAATCATATGTGTCTAAATGCCGTAATAACAATGAAGAACAGACAAATCATAACGCAGAATGACATCACAATTACCATTCCTGAAATCCTGCTCCACTTTCTTGATGGTACTGAATCTCCTATAGTCTGAAATCTTCCCATCTTGTTTTGATTCAATATATAATGTGGTCACTCTTTTTAAAAACACACCTTCATGCCAAAAACTGCAAAATAATAGCCACTATAATTCTGACAATAATATAATTGTGTTGGGATTTGCAACAAATGTGTCAATGTCCACATGTCCTCTTATCAGAGCTGGGTCAGACCATAATATATAAGTAAAAACAGCATACAGGAATGTGTGCAATGTTAATCTAATGTGTAGCAGAGGAGGTGCAGTGTGCAATTGGTTGTCTGTCTTCTGCAATCCTCTTTGACCACCTCCCTCCGGTTCTTGATCTGTTGGGAAATAAAAGAAAAACTACCGGTCATAGTTGCCAAATAATCATGCATCTCATCACTGAATGTCTTTGCTACACTCTGGCCATCAGTTTCTAATCTGGTAGGAGGAGCAAGAGGTATTCTCATACGGCGTCCAGTCACCAACTCATTAGGCGATCGATGGTGATCTGAGCCAAGCTAATTTCGCAATGGATATAATTCAAGGGGTTGGCAATGTAACCACCTCTTCCTCAAAGTTATCTTAATCTTTGCTATCTTCTTTTTAAGGAGTCAGTTTAATCTCTCACAAATCCCATTCACCTGTGGGTAACAGGCTGAACAGAACTTATGTTTTATATCTAATAAAAGTGAGACTTGCTCAAACAGTTCATTTACGAAATGTGGTCCATTGTCAGACCGCAGGACTTCGCACACCCCCCATTTTGGGCACATTTCATGCACAAGGAACTTGGCAGTGCATGTGGCATTGGGGTGTATACAGGGATATTCCTAAATCCATCTGGAAAAGGGTCATACCACTATATCCACATAATCTATATGTAGATGCTGAAACGGGCCGTTGGGTCTGGGGATTGCTCCACTCACTTGTTTGCAAGGTATGCCCTGCTGTACATTTCTGGCACATGTTGCAATTTACAATAAACTGTGCCACATGTTCTTATAAATTTGGTGAAAAACAATCTTCTGCAATGGCAGCACTGAGACTCTCTCGAGTTATATGCAAAGGGTAGTGAAGCAGCTCTAGCGCTACCCTCACTAATGCTATATACATAATTGGCTTGCTGGTGCTATCCTGCCTCCATATTGCCCCAGTAGGGGATACATCGTGCTCTTCCTCTGGGGTTCGTCCTTATAAATCAATTAATTGAACAAAAAAACATCATGTTAAAACCCTCCTTTACCATCATATATCATCCTGTCACTTGTTTAACATGTTTTACTTCAAAATCAGAAATATTTGGGAAATAAACTGCCTTTTTGGCTTCTAAATCTTTGGCTTCATTACTGTGAGAAATCATGTATATTCTCTTAGTGTGGGCTGCGCATTTCATGACTGCAAAAGCCAATGAGAATCTTAGTGCCTCAGTAAGCGTATCCAATGGGGACGCATGTTGCACTTTAGTGCCGTCTGCATAAAGGAAGCCCCATCCTTTTCCAGTGTGACAAGCCTGCATGTACTGTTGAAATCACATAGGCGGAGTCAGAGTACACTGTCACGTCCTCATCCTCATATAATTGGAGTGCAGCAATAAGCACCACTAATTCTGAAGACTGTACAGAGAAATACATAGGCAATCTCACGCTTGGAACTACTTCAAATTCACCCTCTCTGTTCAGCTTTACTACTGCTGACAAAGTATGCCTTTCACCAGGAGTTGGTCAATTTGACTAGAACCATCAATAAAGAGAACTTCAAGAGCATTTTCTATGTCATCATAAAACTCAGTGTACGTTGTGCAATAATGTACATAGTCACACCTTTCTACTGGTTCTGCTATGAATGTTGCTGGATTTACTATTCTGCATCTAACAATTTTAATCACAGGGTTTGAAATAATAACTCAAACCATAATGCTCTTTGTGTAGTCAATGTACTGTTGGGTTTTTCTAGAATAGCAAATAATTTGTGTTCAACAAATAGTGTCACTGAACAGCCCATTGTAATACTTGAAGCTTTTTCAATGGCAAATGTAGCAGCTGCTGATGCTTGTTCACAAGGGTAATGCCCTTTCATTACTGGATCTGCTATCCTACTATAATGAACCAATAGTTTGTGTCCATGTCCTAATGTTGTTTTCTGTGTGAGGACTGCTGTCATAACTTCTCCATTCGAATGAGAAAATAGGTAACATTTTTCATGAGAGTATGGAATTCCTAACACAGGGGATGTACTGATCACTGTTTTTAATTCTTCAAATCCTTCAGTCATTTCATCTGTACATATTATCTTGCTTTTGTTTACCTGTGCTTCTTTAACTCCTTTTAAAAATGGTCTAATATATCAAAAACCCAGTCTCTGCAATAATTGCATAGGCCTAAAAATGGTTGCATTTCCCTCACTCTTTTAGGTTCAGAAGTCTTCATAATTGCTTCCGTTCAATTTGTGTGTCACTTTTCTTCCTTCTTTAGTGATTAACTATCCCATACACAGGAACTGCTAATATGGTAATGAGTTGCACTGAGTCTTCTCTGTATCTTTATTCTGTGTAACTGCACATTAAAGTAGCATCCATGTACTGAATTATTGCACTCCCGAGCTGTAAATTACCCAGGTCCCTCTGAAGGACCTTGGTAAGATTGAGGGGGTCTCACACCACCCCTGGGGCAAATGCATATGTTTAAGATGGCTATTTCTATATGAAAAGGAAGTCAAATCTTGAGAGTCCTCATGAAGGGGAATTGAGAAGAATGCATTTTTTAAATCTATAACTGTAAAATATTTGGCCTTCGATGGGATATTACAAAGAATTGTAGCAGGATTTGGAACTTAAGGAAACTCTGCTTCGATAATATAGTTTAGGGGTCGGAGATGAATAAACCTCCATGACCCCCCCAGTCGATTTATTCACAGAGTACACAGCCGTGTTACATGGGGACTCAGATGGCACCAATATGCCCTGCTTCATTAAAGAGGAAATGGTCTTAAACATATCTTCATCCACTTCTCTGGACATGGCATATTGCTTTGCTTGAGGTAAGATTGCTCCTGGTTTAACTGCTCCTACTCCTTTCGATAGACCCACATCCAATGTTCATTGAATATTCGGAACTGTTTTTAAATCTTCCTGGAAAAATTACATTTTCTTCTTTACCATCGCATTTCTCTGGAGTATTTCTCTGTTCTCTACTTTAATCCAACAAGTGAGACTTATGAAAAATACTAACTCGTCATCTGAATAATCATCTCCGAAAAGCTCCTTGTCTGTCAAATCTGTCAACCTATATCCTTCACTGAGGGTTATCACTGTTCTCCATCTTCTTCCCTCATCATTTGTCCCATGGACAACCACCCTTTAATCTCTGACCACTAGCTTTAATGGAATGATCTGTCCTTCTTCATCACCTATAGGTATTTCTGGTCTAACAGAAACTCTTCAGGAATTTGCAATATTTTAACTATCAACCTAGGCAGCCATGTTCATAAAACAGTCACTCCATAGAAAAATACTTCTGGATCTAAATGTAACTCCTCCTAATGCCTTCTGGCCTGTAATGGTTAATATAAACTGTTTCACATTCATATATTGTATTCCTGGAGTAAAGCACACTATCCCTTCCTCAGTGAAAGATAGTGTCACATTAAGTTGTGTCATCAAGTCACATCGTAATGTGTTAACTGGTGTCTGCCAAGAATATGATATTGGCATCGACACATCGTGTTCTCCTGTAGAGATTGGGAATTCATCTGTAAAAGGAACTAAACTCATTGCCCCAGATAATCCCTACACATTCATTGAAATGCCTGACAATGGGTATTTCCTATCTCGGACACAGGAACGAGTTGCTCCAGTGTCCACAAGAGACAACAGTTTCTTGCCTCCTATCGTCACCTTAATCCTTGGTTCCTCCTGGGGGTTCAGTGTCAGTGATAGTACTGAACATATTATGCCACTCTGTGGGCTGCCCTATTATGGATACAAATGGATTCCTGTACCTGTGAAAGTATGTCCTCCTACCACAGACACACTCCCTATTCTAGGTGTGAATGTTTGTGGGACTACTGTGTTTGTGTTCCATTGTGGTACCATGGCCTATTGTGTCTGTGCTTGCTGGGTTTGCATAGGCACTTTCTGTGGTTGCCCTTGTAAGGCTTGCATTTGCACCGGTGCTTGTTGTATTTGTGGCACGTATGTCTGATTTTGCATGTTATTTTGGGCGTAATATTCCTGTGGTTCTGTATTATATTGTGGTACCGAGTCCATCCCCCTCTTAAAGCTTACCAGTTTTGCTGCATGACCCCTCTACTTATACATGTTCGGGCTATATGTCCCATCCTCCCCCAATTTCAACATTGTTGCGGCTGTCCATCATTAAATCCTCCTTCTCCCTGGGGGTTTTGAAATCCACCTTGTCCTCCACTGGGTCTGCTTCCTCTTCTTCTAGGCCAAAAATGGTACCTTCTCTTAGCCATAGGATACACTACATTGCTTTGATGTGCTGGTCACATGTTTTGTGTCATCACACTTTCACCACTCATCAATACTGCTTCTTCTATAGCTAGTTTTGACACTTTTTTCCAAACTACCTATGCTTCCTCCTGCTTTTTACTCTCAGATTTCCTGTTATTTTTCTCCTGTGCCAATTGACAATGATGTACAATAGTCAACTGTATTTCTGGCCATGGCTTTGCTTCCATGCCTACCTGTTTCTTCAACTGCCATTGCACTGGCTCAGGCAGTCTCGGACATAAAATGGGGTAAAATAATGGCACCGTTTTATCCCACATTTCTCTTGTCTTGAGACACCATCTCTCTTGAATATTTTGAATAAAGGCAACAGGTGCTTCATCCTCACCCATTTTCCGAGACATAATCGCACCCATGTTTGATGTATGAGGATATTGTACTCTGAGCGCTACCATACATCTGCTCTGTAATTATTAAATGGCGCTCCATTGTGTGTCGTGTTTGCTGCAGTGACACCCGCATACCCTGCTCACTTCCAAATGTCTTCAGCTCGCTCCCCTAGAATTGCGGCCAGTAGACCTTTTATGTCACCTATTACTAAGGTCATTCCTGATGTCCTTCTCTCTAACTCGTAGATCCATTGTCACTTACCTGAAGTCAAACTAGATCATTTACATTTTCAATTATCCTTATCCATTTTTGCCCATGGTATATATTGTGGTTGTCCCCCCTCTTTCTCTATTAATTGAAATTGTTTAAATCCTGATCTGTAATCATACCCACCAACACTTCTTCTTTTCCAGGTGGGGCTAGTAATTCCTGTTTGTCTACGTCCTGCAAGTGACCTAAATCTCCTTACACAAGCCCAGGATATGTTCCCCGCACTGAACAATTGTGCTTGTGGTCGCTCAGTGTATGGTGTTGGTTCTGGTATTTTTTCTTTAGAGTCCTCCAAGTCTGACCATTTTACCTCTTTCTCTACACTTGAGTATTTTGAAAAATCACATGCGCCTTCTCCTTGTGCTTTCTCATTCGCCTCCTTTTCTTCGTCTGACATCATTATGCCCCCGCTTGTATGCCTGTCATCCCTTTCCACATCGTCAAGATCTAATCTACTTGCAGACAATGTTCTAAGTTTGACTGCTAATATGTCATCTGACATTCCTCCTGTTTCCCTCATTAAAGATCCTTCTATATTTATTTGGTTTTATACCCTTCTCTATCCCTCATTTGTCTATATAAATCCCCAATCCTTTCCCCTATGTTTTCTGCTTCGTACTCATTTAGTCTATTTAAAGACAGTGTTCTGTGTTCATCTGTCGTGATATCAACTCGCCTTCCTGCAGTTTCTTTCGATAGAGAGCCTACTGCGTTCTCTTGGTTTTTATACCCTTCTTTATCCCTCTTTTGACTATATAAATCTCCTTCTTTTCTCTATGCCTTCTGTATCTCGCGGATCAGCCCATGTCTGTATTCTCTGTATCCCTTGCAACTCCGTGCAGGACTGTAGTGACCCGCTCTTGCCTTCTGGTCATTCTTGTGCTTCTATCGGCACCATGCCTTTATTAAGTAGATATAGCTATTTCATCATCCCTTTGTCCTCTACTCCAGTTCATCTCATCTTTCCTTGTCCTCATCTCACTCATCTCTTCTTTTCACACTACTGTAAGGAAGGCATGGTATCAAATAGTATGACAGACACAAGCGATCACAGTTCAAGGATGTTTATTGACCTTCAACTGTGTTTGAAAAACGCCTATCTAATCCTAAGTCTAAAGATGGGAGCAAGGTACAACCATCAAATAATAATAATGCAGACCTTATAGTGTCTTGTCAAGACAAAAGAGCCTATATGTATAACCCTATTGCCAATCCATACTGCTAAATACCCATAGTGTGGGAAACAAAGGTATGCAAAAGTAAAGTTTTCAATAAATGATATGTGAGGATATTCAAGCCATTGGCTTCCCTTACCCACATGTTCAGCATGGGGCAAGGTGGCACATTTGAGCTTAGCACAGTCTCTGGCTTCTCTAGCAAGAGAATGCAGTTCAAATCTCAGTATCTGAGCCTTTTGTACCAAGGTTTATTCGCCATTCAAAGTCTCTTACATCAGAGGGCCGATAGGATAAACAACCATTCAAACGTTCCTTTCTCCACAGGATTCTGATGTACAACTTCTTGGGTGATTTTCAATTCACCCCGGGTGCCCCACCAGTGGTCTTGAACCCACTTTAACACAAGGTCTTCAATTGGTCTCCCTCTGCCGGGCTCAGACCAGATTTATGTATTTTTCCAAAACATTCTCTATTTCATCAAAATCAAAGACTTTCGATTGTGCGCAGGATTTATCTTGACCCATCGCAGGACCACTTCAGGTCACATTTATTTCTTCACTTTCAAATGATCTTCCTCCGCCGGGCTCGGATCAAATTGATCTACTTTTGACACTCCTCAGATGGATACCTTACAGAGACCTTCGATTGAGCACCCACTCACTGGTGGACCACTCTGTCAAAGGTATTGTAGCTTACTTTAAAGTTCAATAGCTCATCAGCAGTTTAACTTCACTCGCATCTCTTATCATAGGCGTTCCAACAATGTACATTCCAGCACTCACCATACAATGTTGCTGCTTGCAACCTAGGCTTCAACACAGACAGGTCTTGTATTGTTCTCCCCTACTCACCGGCTGTGCTGATTTCACTGATGCTGCTTTGTCCTTAGAGCCAAAGACAGTACCACGGTGGCTGGTGATTCTCCCTGCCTTGATTATTGGTGAGGGATGGCCCCAGATATCTCCACACACATTGCAGGATTCTACAGCCTGTTTTCCTGGTCTTATGTTTTCCAATGTCACATACTCATGAAAGCACTGGTTCCTTGTCGAAAGGATCAAGGATACTTCCCTCCTTGAGATCCCTTCTTGTTTCACCATCTTTCTTCTCTCGTTAAACTGCCATATTAGAACTGCTGTTTCGTTGTGTGTTTTGCCTCACTCAGAGTGAGTTCTTGTGCCCTGCCTTCTATTCGTGTGAGACAGTGTAATGGAAGTCAGGTGTGAGTGATTATTGATAATTGCCTGACCTCATCTGACAATGGTATTGGGACAGGTCAGGTACACGGGTCATGTGTTAGTCTGTTTTTCCTTAGAGCGGGCTGTCAGTGAGAAAGTGTTCATGTTGTAAAGGGGGCAGGGGGAGAGTTCCTAAATATCCTACTTGGTAGGATGGGGTAAAGGTGTTAAAGGGAAGGGGATACTGTGTCTCACCATCTGGTGTTCCTCTCCCACTCCCCGAAGACCCCTTACCCAGGTGATCCTCCCGCATTGGTCCACCCCCAAGAACTGAATCCAAAAGCGATGGCCACCTGGATGACCGACCCCCGGGACTAGTGGATGAGACACCTTCTGGTTTCTCACATTACTCACTTTCATTCTCTGTGTTTCTATGTCTTCCTGTTACTTCTCTTCTAGACTCTTCTTTTCTTTCCTTTCCTCGTACCTTCTGTGTTCTATCTTTCTCTTCGTCTCTTCCTTGTATGCTTTTTCTTGTTCTCTTTCTTTCTTTTCCCACTCTTCTAGCTTGAGCAATGTCTGTGCTCGCATCCATTTGTTCTGTACTATTATCACTTCCTAACTTTGTAATTTCTCTTTGTTTCCTTGCTTCTTCCTCCATCTCCATTTGTCTGTTCATTCTGTCTTTTCTTTCATCACGCTGTTTACTTCCATTGCTTGTTTACATACATTTGGATTCTCCGCTTTTGCTTTTTGCTTTTAGCTTTGACTCTCTTTCATGCTTTCTTCACTATTATAGGCGGGGGCTCATATGTTGGATTTACGTACCCTGCTGCTGCTTTCAATTCCTTTAAAGGATAACATTCCTGTTTCTCTGTATCTGTGCCCTGGTCCTCGGACGGGGCAAAGGCAGCCAAAGTCAGTACATCTTCTCCTTTATGATGATTAAACATCCGTTCCTTCTCAGGTGATCTTCTTACTCACTCTGGAACATCTTCCATAAATCTAAAACTGCCAACCTTTTCTGTAACTTTTTCCCTTATATGTGCCATGAAAATATGTTATCATATGTCGCAATAATGTTTTTGACAACGCACCTTCATGGGGCATTGGCATACGTGTTTTAGTAGTCGTGCCCTTCACCCACTCTGCATGATACTCTTATTTTAGATGTATATCTTGTCAGTGACCTACATAAATGTAAAAGGGGAGTGTCCCCCATGGTGATGAATCGAATTCGACTACCAATACTTACCAGATATTTTATTAATTTATTCATTTTGTCAAATAGACAACACTGATTAATTTGAGCAGGCACCATCAATCACCGCTTATTACCAGAAAAACACATTTTGTTAACCAAATTTAATAATCTCATACAATAGTGTTTTTTTTCTCCTTCCTTTATGCTTTTTATCAATTTTTACTGTTTCGCTATTTTATTATTGACACTTTAAGAATCTTTTCTTTATGTATTTATTATTCTTCTTTGATTTTACTCCTCCTAATCAACGTCAATCTCTTGATTTTTTTATTCTCATTTTTATCTCTTCATCTAAACACAATAAAAGTTTTATACTGACATATGTATAACCCCATACACACATGCACTTTTCATTTTCTGCGAACGCCTTCCTTTACTATCTTTAGTAAATGTATCTCATCTCATTTTTACCCCGTTTTGGAGTTTGATACGCACTCTTCTTCTTTTTGGCATTGCCTCAGGAATCCTTAAATAATTCTCCTGCTTGGAGTTTTGGTGTGTGCCCTTCTGCCACACTGGGAACCAGAAATCGAGGTTTCTCTTCTTTCCTTTCTAATCCCCAAAAATCCCATTACTTATTTACATATATTTACAACACAGTCCCTCCCCTATGTCTGCCCTTTCCAGTGCTCTTCTTGCATCCTTGGCTCAGCTCAAGTCTCTCAGCATCTACTCTTCCACAATTGACAAGTCTTCCTTCCGTACGCAAGGGAACCCGCAGGGACTGGGCAAGGATTTCAGGAAAGAGGCCCCTGCCAACCAATTTTTCCACACATGTGTTTGCATGCCGCTCTCCGCAGGAAGTTTCACGATAGTCGGCTAATGGCAAATGAAGTCGACCATCCAAGAGTCTGGATCTTGGCCCAGGGTCGTCTGGGCCAGAACCATACTCTGCTAGCAAAATATGTTTTAGTACCTTGAAGCATCTCATGCACTAGATGGAATTACCATTAATGATCTCAGACCCAAATAACCGGACAGACTCAAAGAATATGGCAAAGTATTACTTTATTTTCAGCATGAATAAAGTAGGGCAATCTGGCGAACAAGTTGTAGTCCACACACTTGCAATTCACTTTTACTCACTCAAAGTCTTGAACCGCAACGTACATCAGCTATGACATCATCCTACGTGGCAAACTGTAAAACCTATTGAGGGGAAGGATTGATAGTGAGAAAATATGTACCTGTATATCATATCAGTATTTGTGATATCACTGGAGGCCCCTTATCTGATAGGCACACCTTGATCCACCTCTAAATATGTACAATACTGATTATAGCGGTAGGATGGCAGTGAATGGGCCTGTGCAACCCTGTATAGTATGTTGCTACATAGACTTTCTGATTGGTTGGCATTCTCTCCCAACCTTGGACTTTCTGCTCATTAGCAGCACGTATGCAAAACGAAACTCAGGTGCAGAGAACAACGTCAGACTACTACCCACTTGTCCAATTAGTCCATCATCTCTCATTGGTCAGGACCCAAGCCAAAGCATCTTCTTTATAGTTGACCCTGCAGCCTGTTCTCTGTTATTGGGACATTCAAGGGAGTGCAGGTGCACCATTATATTTATCTAGAGCTTAATGAATAGCCCTTGATTTAGACTTTTGATTCACGTGTGAGGAGACCACAATTGTGTCCATTTCGACCTTTAATTTACTGCTATTTGATTTAATTGGGCTGGGTGTAATTACTCTTCTTGGCCTCTAGAGACTTGCTCACTCAACCTTTTATAGGCTTTTCGCATCCTTGATTGTCCAATACTTGGCACATGCAGATGTTTTGTTCTTTGCTTAATTTATGATAAATATGTCTGTACATGGCCTATCTTCTTGACTCCATTTGTGCTTTGCAATTATCCCATGAAGTTGCATCCTTGATCCTATGTCGATAGTATCCTCTGTCTTCCTCAGATAAAGTTGTTTTCCAGCCTCTCTTGAATCGGCAGCCTTGGTCTGTCTCTGAGATCGCTTGAATGGTTTCAATACTAGTGCGACGTCCATCTTTTTCTCATGGCCGCCTTAGCCACGCTATGTTTTCTTCTGCAACAGGCCTCTATATGTCTTAAGTACCTTGCATTTCTGCGTATGTTCATTCACTTGGTCTCCTCTCACTTATCTCTTTAGTGAATATGATATCTTGGTATTCGATTACATGTTTACCTTATTTCTACAGTGACATAATTATCATTTAAGAATTTGCATATCGTTTCGTGCGTCTGTTGGTCCTTTCATGACGCCACTCTGCTCTCGTCAGATTTCACTTATTTGATATCCAGTGGTGTGTGCAGACATCCTTCCACCCTTTTAGTGCGGGGTCACATGTGATATGGTTGTCTGAGGGCATATCGTCTCTCATACACTCAATGCACTATCGCGATGATACCTGGGGTCCCACATAGAGCTCTTCTCCTGCTGTTCCAGCATAACAGAGGTGAGGGGGTGGGAGCTACGGATGATGTGTCTACCTGCTGCTCTACACTCCTGAAGGTCCCGGCTTGCACCCACCCTACTCCCTAGACAGGAGTGAAAAGGAAAAGGACCAATATTGTCCCTGAGCCCCAGGATTGGAACTCAAATCACCTGAAATAGCAAAACTCTTGAATTCCTGCATTTCCTACAACCACAATGAACTGCGTGCAAAAGCCTTCAAACCAGCAGGACCTGCTGTGCTGCTTCTGGCACTTCATTGAACTTTCTGGAACTGCTGTTGCTGCATTTATTGTACCGGCTGGATGCCACATCAGACCAAGCAGAGCACATCCCTTCTTCAGCTTGGACCACCAGTTTGCAGCTGGGTCCCCTCTTGGACCATTGCATCGTTCAAACAAGGTCACAGCTTCGAGCAACTCCGGACCGCTACTCGAATCGTTGGAAGCATTGCATTTTCTCGTCGACCCGCTCCGGGGTTTACCAATGTCTTGTACTGGCCAGACCTTCAGACGGACCCTAGTGAGCCCTTCCGACTGCATCACTTGAATGCCCCCGTCGAACTGCATGGATCTCTGCTTCAAACCTTCTTGGCGCATGCTCTCTGGCTGAAGCAGCACAACTCGCCACATCCCAACCTGGTTTGACCCACAAAGACTGTCTACGTTGAAGGAGGTTATTGCAGAACAGCGATATGAGGTTGGTTGTTCGGGAGTACGAGGAATGTGTTCTGTTTTCGGACACAGGCTGTTACATGCTGTCAAGAACTATAGACATATCTTAGTAGGCCGGTCCAACGAGAGATGTAACTTAGAAAAGAACGCTGTAATTTGGTGTATTTCTACAATCTGTATATGAAATGTCCATATAATGTGTGGAGCCCCTACGAACCCCCACACACTGTGTGCTCTTGTGCTACTTGTATATGAACGTCAGAGAATGGATTGAGTCATGCTTAGTTCCATGGAATAAAAGCAATGCTTTGTGAGATGTGATCTGATCGCATGGGGTGTAATGTTCAATGTGCTTTGGAACACATAACAGGTTTGAGTGGTCGTCGGGGGAGGAGGGGTGGTGAGATTGCTCCCCTACCGTCAAGGTTTTAAAGACCCTTGAGTTTAGAAGATGAATTAATTTTTGCGGATGTCTTGAGCCAACGCTTTTGGTGTTTATAAGGTTTCAGATGGTCCCCGTTTGGCAGAGTGGTTAGTGGGACTACCCCTTTGGCATGGTTAATGTTTTTCAACTAGACATACCCTTTTTGGTGACATTGGTTGTGATGTCCTGCCCTTCACCCCTCCCACATTACCCAGAGTGCTTTTCTCATTCACACCCTGCACATTATGTGTTCTTTCCACGGGGTAGGGCTGTGGATAGTGTTTTATAGATAGCTGTTGATGCATATTGGGTGCTTAATTAAAGTAAATGTATTTGCATAGAACCTTGACTGGACATTCCTTTATTGGGTTCTGTTCTGCTTCGCGATTTGGGCGGCTACTTTTATCACATTCACACCCCTCTTAAGAGCTCAGCCTGCCCTCAGCCCACACTACCACAGAAGGCGAAGGAGGCGCTTCTCTTACCTTGGCCTCGTTTACCTTTAAAATTGACTTCACTCTTTGTGTGTAGTAGTGTGAGGACGGAGTAAGCGAGTTAGACACTACTCATCCTGGTACTACTACAGGGCAGTAGCCATTGTGTCTCGCCCACATCCCTGCAAACCATCTTCCACCAAAGGGGCTGTTTAAGAAAGAGCAACATAGATATTAGGCACTGGGGGAGGGGGAGGGTGCAGGTCCCTGTCAAAATAATATCTGAAACAGGATTAAAAAGGATGCGTGCTGATGCAGGGGCATCATTTCAGTCTGAGAGCAAAGACAGAGCTGGAGCTAATCCCGGGCTATGGCGTTACAGCGGGCACCGGAAGCTTCTTCTCTTCTGGCTGAAGCGATGCACTCAAGTGGCCGTCAATCGGTGCCACCTGGCTTCACCGCAGAGTTGCAGAAGCAGCTGCAACGGCGCAGGTTACTTTGGGCCAAGGGTGCCAGGCACCCCCCCCCCCCATTGGTGGAGCAGGCTTACAAACCCCATACTTCCCAGGGAAGTATGCTCATCGTTCTTCTCCAACTTCTGGAAGGTTTGTTGTTTTGGGGCCTCTGAGCGAAAGTCAGAAAAATCAATGGATTTGGTTTTCAGAAATGCGTCCGTTTTCCACGGAGACAAGAGCCACGCTCCTGAGTGATAAGAAAGTGAAGCAGGGCAAGAGCGTGCTGACAGGTCGATGCGTGATAAGTGGGAGACAGATGGCAGGTGTGATTGCCTGTGGCAGCATGTGAGAAGCCTGGCGCGTGAGGCCTGGGCATGCGATCCATCACACACCTTCCCTAATTCTAAAAGATGTCACTGCAAAGCACACAAATCCCAGACCACATGATAAAGGGGGCCCACTGGGACCTGGGCCCAGGGAAGGTCAGCGCCTCAAGGAGAGGCGCCTCTGCTAGCTGAGCTCAAGGGCAAGGGCAAGGTGTTTGCGTTCCGTACTGCAAGGACCCCCTGCTTCCTTCTCGGGACCGCAGCATCGACCCCCTCAGCAGTGTTGAGTGACACGAGCTATAACGTGGAAGGAGGGCGGCAGACATCAAGGGTTTGCAGAATGCAAAGAGTTTATAGGCCCAGGGGCTAGGCCGCATTCTATCGGAAGTTACGGCGCAGTGATGAACGCTGGAGATGGGGAACAGGACCCTGTGACAGCATGAGCACGTGCCCCGCAGCCACACGTGTGTTCAGGTATGTGTGTACTGAGACCGCAGCCGCCCGAAGCAACTCTATGGTAACCATTGACTATGAAAAGGCAATAATGGACGTTAGTGGCCCAATGACCCCAGGACATATCTAACTCGCCTTCCTTGCACGGGCAGCAAGGAGGACCCTTGGGGTGTTGTATGGCTGAGCTGACATAGGGGAGATCCAGTCCTGCATGTTACGGTGTGTCGGGGTCCCGCCCTACATGGGATGATGAAGGTTCTGGAACAGTCCTCAGCTTATCACCTCGCCACATGGTATTAGCCTCCTGGACTCTGAGCTGAGCTGGAGCCACTCGCCACTGGTGCCACACAGTTCCTGCTCCTGGTAAAGATCCTCCCACTCTGCGGAATCAAGACACCTTCTAGAAGCACCCCGATAGTTCCCTGAGCTTTCAGATGAAGGACAGACTCCGGGGGTGAGTGGCACGTGGAGCACTTCACTCACAGGGTTGCTGTGACAACCACATTGGCGTTGCTGAACGTGCAGGCATTCAAGTCCCATGTGTCCAGTGAGCTGCCTGTCCATGCCCCTACCCCCTGAAGAGAAAACCTATGGTAAGCGTGGGTGTGTGTTTGTGTGTTTTGTGATTGTGTTACCCTCATCATAAACTTAATTTTGGTTAATCAACCATACAAGTACATATAATTAAAAAAAAAAAAACAATAAGTTCAAGATTAAACACAGTAAATAAAAAACACATCAAATCAGAAACACACATTCGCTTTGAAGCGCAAGTGCTTTACAAAGATTTTAAAAAAGTTTGGACTTGCTTTGGGCTAGGTAGCAAATCAAGCTAAATGCTAACCCACAATTGTTGAGCATGTGTCGAAAAATAGACTATGGGCATCATTACAACCCTTGAGCTCCCAGAATAAAGGGGGCCGGTAAGGGACGGCCCCCTTCATTCCGGGAGCGCGTATTATGAGGTTCCCTTTGCGGGACCCGGATCAGACGTCTGGTAAAACCAGACGTCTTTTCCGGGTCCCTTGAGGGGAAGAGGGAGGTAACAATGGGACACTCATAATGTGTCCGTTGTTACCTCCATCCCCATTCACATTGAGCCCCCTTGGGGCTCAAGTGGGAATGGGGAATGGTTCCTGTTACCGGGTCCTCCTATGTCGGAATGACCCGGTAAGTCCCCATTGCAGGGACCCGGTAAAGGAGCCCTGTTTGGAGGCTAATAACTCCATGGCTACCTCCAAACTCGTAATGAGGCCCAATGTGTTGAAAGATTGACTAAGTCCATTAGACCAGATCCTATAGGGGAACAGAAGAGGAGAGTGAAAGGCTTGCAGCCTCTTCGGTGCTTGGATTGTGCACCCTTAGAAGCCAGGCTCTGTGAATATAATGTGCCACAGCAAGCACGACATGTATGTCTGCACTCTGGGTCAAAGATTTTACACCACTATCGGAATCACGGACCCCGGACTCTCTCAACATTGTCCACAAATACATTTTTCTCAACTTAATTGGTCTAGTGCAAAATAACAAAAAATGCAAAACTGTTTCATTAGACTCCTTGCACAGACAGCATATAATCATATTGGCAGGTAACCAACTTTGATTAAAATAAGCCAAGGGGATTATCTCCAAGTGAAATCGTAAGTACAAGGATTTTTGATAAGCTGGATAGATATCGGCTAGGTATAATTTGAACCCATGTTGATGCCTCTGATCGAGATAGCTGAGCCAAGTTTCAAACGAGAAGCATCGACCAACAAAGTGTTGCTGGCCCTCTGCCTGATCTTAGCCCTAATGCAAAGGGGACCTAACAACATCGGGCTGGTTCCACAGTTCTGTCTGGTTAAGGTCCCGGGACGTATTCCTGACGTGGTACATCCATGAAAGGCTCCTACCACCCACCATGTGTAGGATATGTTGTATTTCCTTACGGTATCTTTCGATGCAGCACCTCTTCCAAAGTCTGACCCAAACGAGGGCTGGTCTAGCTCGAATTTGGACAGCAACCGACATACCACCAAGCTCCAAGAAAAGCAAGGCGGCAGGGGCATTAACAGGAAGCTGCAATAGTTTCTTCAGGGAGATGTGTTCATAAGTGAAAATCTTCTGGATATTACTAAATCACAACAGTTCTAAGCCATAAAAGGCATCCTGGATAGCTTTCTTATGGGAGAGGTCTAAAGCGGGAGAAGCAGCCCCCACCCATGTTAAGCTTGGAACACCAGGATGTCTCCCACAAGCTTCTCTAGAGTGGCCAATGATTTATTAATCTGAACCATCCAACCTCCAGATTCCTCCAATCTCAGGCCTAAATAATCATAACAATCCACCTGTTCCAACAAGGAACCCTCCATGTCGACCTTAAATGATATAGTTTTCTCTAATGTAGATCTAAAAATCATCACCTTTGATTTTTCAATGTTCAAACTGAGATTCAGCTCCGTACATTTATTCAGAAATTCCCGATAGGGACCTCCTCAGGCCTTGCGGGGATGTAGCTATGAGGACCGTGTCATCCGCATAAAACAGGGCTGGGTACTTATCAGATTCAATTTTTGGGCAGGTTTGGCACTCCCTTAGTAGAGCATCTATGATTTCCTGTACATATTGAAGAGAAGGGATGCCAGGGCACAACCTTGCCTGAACCCCTTCTCGACATCAAAGGGGTTTGTCAACTCACCACCAAGCCCAATACGTACACAGGCCCTGTTAGTGGTAACATCTGCCACAAAATGTCCCTACAGACTAAGTCAAATGCAGTTTCATGCCTACAAAAACCACAAACAGACGCATTTTCTTTAAGACTGTGGGTTTCTGAATTGGTAGGTAGAGCATAAAGCATCGATCGATCATTCCTCTATTGGGCCTGAAGTTCGTGATTTATTGATTCCTTATCTGCCCAGTCCTGTAGGTGTTTCAAAATAACTTTCCCAAATAGTTTACCAATACTATCCAAGAGTGAAATTGTGAGATAGTTCCCCAGATTTTTTTCTCTGCCTCCCTTTTGTAAATAGGTACTATCACTGCCCTCCTACAGGAGTTTGGGATTTCTCCCCTGGGCAAGAGAGCATTAAGGACCCTACATAGAACTGGGGCCCAGATATCCACTTCTTCTTTTAGGAGGTCGATCGGAATAAGATCAGGGCCTGTCGATTTTCAACATTTCTGTATTTTAAGAGCTATTTCGACCACTTTGATGTCAGGACGTCTACAGAAATAGGGACCTTAGGAGGGACAGAAAACACCACCCCACCAATAGAAGTTCGATATAGGTTGGCAAAATGTACCCTCGACTCGTATTCATTAATGTGCCAAAGTAATGTCAGGGCATCCTTCAACTCTTTAGCCGAGACCCGTTCCATAATAGTGGTTGGTCCCCTGCCTGGAGAGCTGCATTGAGGGCCATCCATTTCCCATGAGAGAACTCCCTTTTTTGGTGGGCACTAAGGGTTTTTTATATTGAGCCTAGTTTGCAGAGTTTGTGTCTGTCCAGCCCTAGGCTAAATTAAGGCAGTTAAGTATTTCAGCCTTTGCCTTGCGACATTCGCCATCGTACCAATATGGTTTACATGAGATGCGTTTTGTGTACACCTTCCGTGGTACTGAAATGTGTGGAGTCAGCTTCGTTGTGAGCTTCTCATATTCTGTTATGATTTCTGTGTCACCTGGCCACATACACCCTCTAGGTTTTCCAAAATAGAATTACAAAGATTGGATTTAGCTCTGGGCCTCATGTTTTTTTACCATCTTATGGATTTTCGAGCATGGCCACTGACTTTGATTGGGTGGGAGTGGATATTAGTGTGTGTTTAAGTTTTCAGAATTTACTTTGCTCCCCCTAAATGATAGGGTCAGAGGTAGATGGTCACTTTCCATTCTCTCAACCACTTCGAAATCTGTGACCCTTGTCCAATCCTGGCCTTTGACAAATATATCATCTATTTGTGAGCTTCCGGTGGGATGTCTGAAAGCCAATTTAGCTGTTTGATCTTTCTCAAAGTGTCCATTGCTGTCCTCAGGTTTAGAGTAGCAAATGTGCAATTAGATCCCAAGGCCCAGCAATGGAGTCTTTTCGGATTACCTACAATCAGGTGCGGCGTGTCCCAAGCATGAGCTTGGTCCTCCCATAAATTCTATACTTCCTTAATGGGTTCAATTTGAAGATGAATGTCCCCCACAACCGAAGTAATAGTATTAACAGACACCAAATGTGGTCTGCTGGTCAAATGGTCTTCTAGGGAGGGTGGGATTGCCATTCCATGGGGCACTGCTGGTCTGGTATAAATGGTGATCACTCGCATCATCCAAATGCTTGGAGTTCAGATGAACCTGTTAAGCTAGTCTCAATCCTCCATCCTAAAGTAGCATCTATCCATACCAGTAAGCCGCCACTAGGAGGACCCTGGGTCCCCTAGTGGCTGGGGTGACAAATGACTGGTATCCTTGTAAATGGGGGTTGTCAACTGCCCATGTTTCTTGTAACATAATAATGTGAAATTTGCTCACAAGTTTGAAC
Source organism: Ambystoma mexicanum (assembly GCF_040938575.1). NCBI lineage: Eukaryota > Metazoa > Chordata > Amphibia > Caudata > Ambystomatidae > Ambystoma > Ambystoma mexicanum. The sequence continues at coordinate 1,704,426,586 of NC_090932.1, read as the reverse complement.
CAATCAGGAGCGTCTAGTAGCCTTCTGACAACTGCAATATTCAAGGCATCACTTTTATTTCTTTATGTGTTGGCATGATGGGTCCCACCTCTGCGCTCAGTCAGTCTACGTCCTCCAATTCAGTCAGTCTACGTCCTCCAATTCCCTACCCCGTCCTCTGCCGCCTGTGATAATTGTAGAAGGGCACGGCCACTATCCAGTATGCCCTGCCGCCCTATACATTGTAAGCTCTGTTTGGAGTGATTTGGGGTTGTACCTGCGCTCGATACTAAATAGGCCCTCGACCAGGGGCCATGAGGTGAAAAACCTGAATAAAATCAAACGCAGAGCCTGGTAGGGTCTTCCCAGCACAATACATAACGCCATTTCTAATTATTGACGGGCAACCTTTAACGTGGCAGATCCAGTAGATGCATGCATTTTTAAGTGACTCTTGATCTTCAAAAGAGCCCCTAAACAACTGTGGTACATTTTCCATTACAATCAAAGGCCCACTATGACCTACACCCACCCTTGGGGTAAATACTCTTGGTTGACCTGAGAGGGGGAGAGCATTAGAGAAGTCGGGGGAGTGGCGGGGGTTCGGCCCTCCGAGCACTGCTCAACCCCTTCCATGAAGCCAGTGCTGATAGAAACTTAGGGTTGGGTTTTGGAAGATTCCTTCCTATAGCATATTCTAGGTCGCTCGGGACCCTCTTGCTAAATGGCCTTAGGACCGGGGGTGAACAGTCCCGACTCACGTTTCCGACAGCAGGACTTGGTCTGTCGGGAAATTACAGTGGTCTCGCCCCCAGGGTCAGTGAATCTACCTGTCCCTTGATGG